>NC_141159.1:25371629-26018058 GCF_053477565.2 Lygodium microphyllum
TTCTCGTTTTTAGTCAAAATATTTGATTGCGTCATGATTTTTTTTGAGTCTCTATTTGGGCTATGGAATGTAGTTTTATTTTATTTTTTACTTGATACGGGGTTACAGGGTGCATGTATGTGTGCATAGCATGAAGCTTTCGGTCGCACGTGTGTAGAGGTCATGCCGATTTTTTTTCTAGGATGTAGTTTGCCTGGGGGTTGTTATGGTCCAGTCAGTCGTGTCAATTACTCGGTTTCCTATCGATGGTCTCAGTCTTGGTTTTGTTTTCGGGTTTTACAGGTTTTCTTTTTGTTTTCCTGGTTGTGTGTGTGGGTTTTTTTTTTTACCATAGTCTGAATGGCACCTCTTTCTACGCCTCCAATTGTGGTCCAGCATGTTCCTCTTGGGGTCCATGACTATTCTCTTCTGTTAGAGGCAAATTGTATTTGACGAGCTGGTCTTCGCCCATTTGTGGCTCTCACTTTCCCACCTGTGGATTAGAAGCTGTGTTATTCTTTCCTCGCTTCTTACAAAAACCAGTCTGGCCTGGCTTACAACCGGACATTCTGTTTATCAGTAGCCAATATCAGTGAAGCATTATGTTTGCCCTTATCTGCTTCCTTTGTGCCTAGTGGTAACCAGCTACTGACGGTTAAGGAGATAGTCACACTGATGAAGAAGGAAACTTCCATCCCCTTGCTCCTTAACCAGCTCATTAATAGCTCAGGGGTGTTTGTTGCCCACATTTCTTCTCCAATCTGGAAGCAGTTATGCTAGTTCCTACAGGACCGGTTCATGTCAAGAAAGGCTGCATCCAAATACCTGTCAAAAGAATTATTCATAGCTTCTGTGAAGATTCTGGAGGGAGCTAAATTCAACTGGGCAAGTGTCTTGTTATCTAAGATGGATCAGCATTTCCAGCGTGTCAAGAAGGGTCAAAATAGTACTGTTTCTTATAGTGCCTTCCTACAGAGGATCCTTACTTTTGCACCTCCTCTTGGTGGTGTTCCACTGCCAGATCCCACTACAAGAGAAAGGCCCTATAGACGCGCACTGTACACACGAAAAAGCGGGCGCGTTTATAAGTGCTTGTATCAGTGCATCTATTCATGCTAGTATAAAAAATGCATCTATATATCCGCGCTGATAAATGCACTTATAGATGCGAAAATAAACGCACATATTTTTCATTTCTCATAAAGTCCCTGAATATGACCAAACCTCTTAACAGCTAGTATTTGTTTGAATAGGGCATGATTGGATGTATATATGACATAATTACACCTGGATCATACGCTAGGACATGATATACATGTATAGGGCATATACATGCATAGGACATGATATACATTACCAACTTTACTTCTTTCTGAGTATTACAAATATACATCCAATCATGCCCTATACAAATGTGATTGGATAGGGCATGATGATTGGATGTATATATAGATCAAAGGTTGACTTGTACATTTGCAATATATATATATATATAGAGAGAGAGAGAGAGAGAGAGAGAGAGAATTGATCAATAAACTCACATGTCTCATTTGTTGTGCACTTAACCTAGCCATGCATGCCAATTCATAGCATGAGTAGATTGATGTAAATCAGTTGGCTTGTGCATGTCCAAGCTATTCCAATCATGTCAAGGTGCACTTATAGCTCACATATAATTTTAGATAAGGTGGACCACATGTAGCCAATGTGCACATGTACTCTTTTCATCATCTTTAGCCAGTGTGTCCACTTGTTGGTGACTAATACCAACAAGCCAACTACAAATCTCTTATTAATGAAATGTATAAGTAAATTAACTTGGTTAATTTGATGAGGCCAAGTTTTCCTTCCATGGACAGTGTGGTTGGCTATATTCTACTTCAAGGTTATAGGAACTTACAGAAGTCAATGGAGCATCCTAAAAATGTTGATACTTTAATTACTATATCAAGTCACTTCATGTACATATCTTTGATTGATTGATGGATAATATGCCTTTCTCTACCTCTTTCGTATACACCTTCATTGCATTATCTCTCTCTAGCTAAAAACCATTCGTGCTTTATCCACCTATTGATACTTGCATGCAATTGTAAGTGGGATGGTCTAGTAAGTCACTACATATGTGCCAATTGACTTGCCAATGTGTTATCTCTTATCCTCAAGCTTTGTTATATATGTCACCACATAAGTCAATTGATTCCCTAAATGCATGCATTGATTCCCTAAATTGTTCCTGCACGTCTGTAAGCGCGTGTAATAGGCATTATCTGCTCATATACACACGCTTACAGACGCGCCACGCAGGTATAGAAAAAATTAAAAAAAGTTGTGGCTTTCTTTTCAAACCTGTTCTTTCCTGCGTTTTTTGCACGTTTTCTGCAGTTCGAGCTCGACATCACTACTCGTGTCTATCTATCACTTCATGAAGACAATGAGGCAAGGAAATAAGAGTAAAAAGAGGACAGGAGGAAAGAAGAGCCAAATAGTAAAGAACAAGAGCCAAAGAGCAAGGAAGAGAAGAAGATTCAAGCAACTTACCAAGGGAAGGGAGAAGGAGGACAAGGAGCTTGCAACCTAGCCGCCACCCCACTAGAACAAGCAAAGAAGGTGAGTTCTTCTTCTCTCTCTCAATCTTGTTTGCTTTCTCTATTTGTTTATCTCTCTCTTCTCTCTCTTCACATACTGGATCTTGTCATCTATGGAGGTTTTTTTGCACATTTTTTAAGCAAGTTTGAAAAGAAATGGTCCGACTGTGAGTGACTATTAGCGCGTCCAGATGATAGTGTAGACGCAGGTATAGACGTGGAAATAGATGTGCTGACAAACGCCCACAGAGATGCAGATATAGACGCGCACAGATATGCAGGTATAGACGCAACATGTAATATGTTTTATCTGCACAGGGTAATATGATTTTTCTTGTGTAGATGTGGAATCCTAGATCCTCCAGCACCCCATTCAACAAGGAGCAATTCATGGGGGAGATGACCAATTAACTTGGTCGCCCTCCCACTATAGAGGAGGTTTTCAGTGTGATGTTTGGGACACCTATCACATCTTTGCCTACAGAGGGATCAGTTGAGGTACATGGATCGGCCGAAGCACGTGCATCTGCAGAAGCACATGTATCGAGTGAGGTAGAGGATAGTGCATGTCGAGGGAGGAGGGAGAGTCGTGCAGAAGGAAGAGGAGGTCGAGGGCTTTGTGGGGGTTGCCTAGGTGGTGGCTCTCGATCACCCTCACCAAAAAATGAGAGAGGTGAGCCTCCACAAATGTACTACTCTGTCACTGATGTTGGTGGTATCTTGCATGACTTTGAGGGGAGGAAAGTGATAGCCTACTTGAGGAGTGTCGTGCATGCCACATACAAAGATTGCATGATTCCCTTCAAGCACCAAAAAAATGGTTTGTGGCAAGAGGTGCTACGGGCAGTACATAGAAGGTACCCGAATCCCGAGAATTCACGATTCTCAGATGATTAGGGATGGTCAAAGGTGAGAGACATGCTTCATAACAAGAGGTCTCACCTTATGACGCGCGCCAAGGAGTCATTGCGGAGAAAAGAGCAGGGGTGCCCTGGATATGGCCAACCACCCAATTGCCACCGCAAGGAGTGGAAAGAGGCCAAGAAGAGAGCAGTAGAGAAAATGACAAGTCACCAGCATGCAGAGGTGCGACATATCTAGATGGCAACCATGGGATCGTTGCATTATGGATCGCGTGGCAGGGAGTCATGGGATGCTGAGTTTGTAAGTATTATTTGATTTCTTTTTTTAAATTAAATTTTGTAATTTATTTCACTTCATTATGTAGTGTGTTTTAATACGTTGTATGCTCAAATTGTTTTGTAGTATCATATCGTTGGTAGGATGCCTACTCCTAGAGAGGTAGGCTGCCATCGAGGTCATAACTGGGCATCCACTTGGTAGCATTTCTACGATGAGGGACTCATCACGGAGGAGCAATATAATCGCGCCATGAGGATTCCACCACCAGAAGAGGTATGTTTTATTTTTTACATGAAAAGTATAGATAACTCTAATTTATTGTTTGTAATGGTATTTATATATCTTAATCCTTTGTGTAGGCAAACCTTGATGCAGTTGAGGATAGTGAAGGGGGGACTAGCAGTAGCGGTGGCGGCAACAGCAGCGGCACAGGCAGCAGTGGGGGTAGCGATGATGATGCCACTTCTGAGGAGATATAGAGGAGCCTCATGCATGCATGCCTCCCCTTGGCTTGTAATTTTCATTTTTGATATGTATTACTTTCAGCTAGTGCTTGCGACCATGATGTCACAAGCACTAGAACTCATAATGTAAAAACGTTTCATCTATATATATGAAATTTTGCGTTCTACATACATTGTTTTGTTTTCAGTATCCAATCATCAAAATAATATTTCTCTGTTTTCCCTAAGTATACAATTTGATGTTGATGGGGGGAAAAAAACCAGAGAGAATCAGTGGCTTGCAAAGCCACATGCTCTTTGTTTTTTTTTTTCATATCTCTATTTTGCGTGTCTATCAGCGCGTCTAAATTGCAAGATAAATGCGCGTCTATTCTCGTCAAAAACTTGCAGAGTAAACACATTTTTAGACGCGTAGATACACACATGTATAGATGCACAATATGAATATATCCATTTTTTTATAAATATGATTATATATTTATGTAGCGTGTCAATATGTGCATCTATATGCGCGTCTACATGGGCGTGTAACTCTGACTATAAGCGCGCTTTTAGATGCGATACGGTAGACATAGAAATAGACACAGTAATAAACGCGCCCGATATTTTTTTTCACAGTTCAAATATTGCATCTACAAGCGCATCTATGGAGCCTTTTTGTTGTAGTGTCCAGCTCCTTTACCAGTGCAGCCTACAGTATCAGTTTCTTCTCCTAGGCCCATGCAGCTTAATTCAGAAGATGAGGAGTCACCTGTTATTTTTTCTAGAAAGAAACACCTTCACACAAAGGAACCTTCCAATCCTTCTGTCCAAGATCCACTAGTGCAAACACCCACTCCTGCTGTGTCTGGCAGTGCCCTTCCTTCATTCCTTTCCTGTACCAATCTATTTTCCGCTCAAAAGGAAGGAAAATTAGATTCACAGATCCCTTCATCATTACAAACCATTTTAGCTGGACCCATGCTTCCACAGATGGTTTTCAATGTCCAGTCTACTCTAGAAACTTCCCTTACTTCATGTCTTTAGACATTGTACACCAGTGTTTACACTTCCATGCAAGACAAGGTGGATTCCCTCACTAGTCAATTGACTAAGGCACTGGAGGATCTATCTTCAGAAAGGGCTACCCTCTGTGATATCCACAATTAGATGACTACTGCCACAGCCTTAATGGATTCACAGAAGGTCACTATTCAGGAGCTAGAAGCTAAGGTTGTTAAACTAGAGGAAGAGAATGTATCTTTGATACTTGAGAAGAATTCTACCCTTGCAAAGATGGTCACTTTGGCTAGTAAGCTTGCTACCAGTGAGGGTCAGTTCCAGCAATCTCAGGACACTGTCGAGTCCCAACAAAAACTCATTGATGAACTTAATTAGAAGGTGGATGTTCTTTTTGTTTCCCCTCCTGCTCCTGTATCTTCTGTTGTGTCATCCCAAGAGGAGCTTAATTAGTTGCAACATAAGGCTAAGCTCTGTGATGGGTTCTCAAC
Organism: Lygodium microphyllum; assembly: GCF_053477565.2. Taxonomy (NCBI): domain Eukaryota; kingdom Viridiplantae; phylum Streptophyta; class Polypodiopsida; order Schizaeales; family Lygodiaceae; genus Lygodium; species Lygodium microphyllum. The sequence goes on from NC_141159.1 coordinate 25,377,294, forward strand.
TAAGGTGGATTCACAGAAGGTCACTATTCAGGAGCTAGAAGCTAAGGTTGTTAAACTAGAGGAAGAGAATGTATCTTTGATACTTGAGAAGAATTCTACCCTTGCAAAGATGGTCACTTTGGCTAGTAAGCTTGCTACCAGTGAGGGTCAGTTCCAGCAATCTCAGGACACTGTCGAGTCCCAACAAAAACTCATTGACGAACTTAATTAGAAGGTGGATGGATTGTGTGTAGAATGATTTTGTCCGTTATACTGAATTGGTGTCACCTCCTCCATCCTTTTGGGTGAAATATCATCAACAGAGGTTTGCCTTATATATCTCTTTGAGCAATGTGGATTTAGAGCCTCCAGAGGATGGATGGCCCAATCTCTAGCCTGCGGATCTCTTACAAGCTGTTTTTGACAAATTTGTGGATGACTTGATTTCCCATGAGGTCCAGTTACTCTCTTTCATGTATCTTACAGGCTATCTATAGATCCCTGATGAGGAAGATTTAAACGTTTATGTGGGAGATGTCATCTTACAGGCAGTGATGTATGTACATTCAGTTGAGCTTCTGTTAATAGAGAGTTTAGGAACTTATCATGAGCATACGTCTTGGTGCAAGGAATATGCTTGGCATCCACCTTTGGAGGATGTTGCTTTGGAACCTCGCCACCTCAGAAGTGTCTTTCATAAATCAGATATCCAACCTCTTTAATCTCAGTTGTTGAGATTCATTGCTAATAACCCATTATTTACTGAGTCTTTCTTTCAGGATTTAAATTTCTGATGTTCTATTTATCCTTAGATCCTGCTGATCTTTTATCATATTCCCTAATGTCTTATTGTTTCCCATTATATGTTTCTCTTCTTTCATCTAGTCTTGATAATATTCCTCTCTTATCATTTACCTCTTCAGGATTTCCTCACATTCCAATGCTCACTACATGTCCTTTCATGCTGATCCTACACTATCTCCTACTCCTTTTGACATTCCACCTACTATTCCTCCTGTTCCTTCAGTTTTTCCAACAAAATCTCTTCATACATTTTTAATGTATTCTCCATATTTTCCACCTTCTTTATCCCTTCAATTACCCTCTTTTTATGATCTGTCCTATCCTCCATTACAATGCTCTCCTTTCATTCCATTACCCTCTCCGATAGATTACATTAACCTTCCTCCCCAAACAGTGCTGGATACTCCAGGGTATGATGGTGACATCCTTTGTAGAAGACAGTGGACATTACATGATTCAGTGTGACAGGTCCAATGTTTAATTGGCCTCTCATTCCAGGGTCTTGGGATACTTCTGCAGCATGTTCCAATTCTTACCTCCACTTTGCTAGGGTACATGGTACTTCTGGAGATACCACATCTCGTCTTGCTAGGGTACATGGTACTTCTGGAGATACCACAGCTCGTCTTGCTGCTCACTTTTGCTAGTATCTTGCATTCATGCATCATCAGTCACATTTGAATACTCGTAAGGGTATCCCCTGGATGCTGATTAATCCAAATGAGGATGTAACAGTTGCTCAAATGGATCTCTTATATTATTTTGCACAGGCCTTCCCTACCAAATTCATCATTTTATTGGAAAGGATGTGTTGCCTACAATTCCTCCAAAATGTACCTCAGTACTTTGTGGATGAAAACAAAGCCTTGGACCGTCTTAAAATTAGTCTGCAATTTAAGAAGAAATACCTTCATCCTACTTAGTAGGAGGGTTTTCTTGATTGTATCCAGTCTCTTCTTTTTAATGGAAATTTCTTCTTTCTCTTCAGCATTTTTGAGGAGTTGTGCCATTCAGATTATATTTGTGTATGGGTATTTTTTGTATTGGGTATTGTTGTTTTTCTTTGTGGACGAGGAGCTGATGAAGATGGAGTTGTGAAGATTGATGATGTTGCTTATTCGCTGGATGAAGTTGCAGCTGAAGATTTGCAAGTTGAAACATATTCTATAGGTTTTATGAAGCTCATGTTGGGGTCGTGATTGTAGCTAGTACATTGTGCTGATTGAAGATTTTTTAGCAAAGAGATTAGAGCTTTTATTCATTTTTTCCTGAGGTCGCGAGGACGCTTCCTTTCTAAGTGTGGGGATATGTGGAGTGTGAAATATGTTGGTTTTTGGGCTGATTTTTTGTTGTTTTTGATGATAAATGGTTGTTTATTTTGAAGTGTTGGAAAGGTTTGGATAAGTTTGAAGGGTTTTTTATGGTTTTTGATAAGGATGCTTGGTTCTGTAAGGTTTGATTTTCTTGTGTTTTCTTCAGTTTTGTTTCTGTTTTGGTAGTCGAGATGGATGAATGAATGTTTTGAGACATGATTGAAGTTGTATGAAGAGGTTTATGAAAGATTGAATTGGTTTTGTTTTGGTTTTTATGATTTTTATGGGTTCTATTGATCTTCTATGAAGTTTTGTAAGCTTCTGTAGCTCTATTGTTCTGTACTTCTGTTGCTCTGTGGTTATGTTCTGTTGTTTCTATTGAGTGTTATGATGGATGTGTGGATATTTTGGGAAGTGTTTGTATCTTAGGAAAGGATAAACGGAAGCTCTATCCAAGTTAATTGAAGTGAAGAAGTAACTGCTGAAGATTCACAGAAGATTACAAAAGACAGTGACAGAAGACAGATCTCACAGGACACTATGAGGTCTCTGGTGCCTCTTCATATTAGACATACCTTTTGGAAGGTGTATCCACAACCTAAGAGAGGAGTATTATGTGTGATTATTGATTATTGTAGTGAGGATATGATGTACTATTGATGGAGAGAGAGAGAGAGTCAGAGATAGTCAATTCTATCAAAACAATGTATCTACATGTGAGAGAAGAGAGAAGGACTATGAAGAAAATAAAGATGAATAATATGTTATTGATTTCCATTCAAAGATGGTGTATTCCTTTGTGTTCTTTATTATTTTGATGGAGATTATGAAGATTATGAAGAATATGGTTGATTCTATCAAATCCATGGGAGATCTACATGATGCTACATGAAGATTTGTTGTGCATGGTGTTCTTTTCTTCATTGTGATCATATAAAACCTAATAAAAAAGCTTGTTGATTATGACAAGATAGATTTTCTTGCAGTAGAAACTCTATTTCCTTGGTGTCTCTCTCGGGGCTCCAAGGATACCCACAAGTTGCTTATTGGTACTTTCGACTTGCCCATTTGCTTGTGGATTATAGGGGGTCGTCTTGTTATGCTTGATTTTCCATGCTTCAGTCGATATTTTAATCACCTTGTTCAAAAAATGGGTTCCATGGTCTGATAATATTTCCTTTGGTAGACTGAAATGAAAAATGATTTGCTCAAGTAGAAAACTGGTAGTCTCTTTTGCATTGTACTGCCTTATCGCCCGTACTTCTAACCACTTTGTAAAGTAATCAGTAGCTACTATAATGTATCTCTTCTAAGTGGTAGACGATGGGGTAATAGGACCCATAAAGTTTATGCCCCACTTCTCAAATGGAAGGGTAGCCATAATAGGTGTGAGTGGTCACTTCCTATTCTCTCGACTTTGACATGTGTCATATCTCTTAACATACTCAAATGAATCTTGGAAGATGGATGTCCACCAATATCCAGCTCTTAAAGCCTTTTGTGCCCAGCAAAGTGCCCTCCACAAGCAGAGTCATGGCATTCCTCCAAGATAAATGGAACCTCGTTAGGCATCACACATCGGTGATAGATATGTCAAGAATCGCATGGTGGGGGGAGTTGCTCAAGATGATGCGCCGAACACACACAGAATGCACAAGGCGAAGCTCACTCAAGAGACAAGAAGAGAGATGGAGGCCAAAACGTTTTCTTGCTGATTTCTTCTTCTTCTTTCACACTCTTTACAATATACACAAAGTATAGATAAGGTACAACATAAAAGGAAAGTGGCCTACTAAGTTAAACAATGCATAACCGACTACACTAGTCGACTGGCACTATAACTATGCTAGTAAATAGGTGTAACAACCTGAATATAATAAGTAATGAGTCAGTGGCCATGTGAGAGTCATAATGACCACCAACGTGCTAAGTGTAGACGTGTGGACCCATCTAACCAGGTGGTCCATCATCAATGTCCGCATGTGTTGAGATTGTCATCTCAACACTCCCCCTCAAGCTCAACTGCATCTCTACAACTCCAAGTAAGCTTCAAAACTTTTGAAGCTTCTCTGTACCCAATGCCTTCGTGAAGATGTCAGCTATCTGATCCTATGTGCTGACATACACCAAGTCCATCTCACTTGCTAGTACCTTCTCTCTCACAAAGTGGTAGTGTACCTTAATATGTTTTGTCCTGGCATGGAACACAGGGTTCCTAGCCAACTGTATACTGCTCATGTTGTCACAATAAATGACAACTGGACCTTCCACCTGCACATCCAAATCAACCAATAGCTTTTGCAGCCATAGTACCTCACATGCTGCAACAACAGCACCTCTATACTCAGCCTCTATACTCGACAAAGCAACTGTAGATTGCTTTTTGCTGCTCCATGCAACTGCTGCACTACCAAGAGAGAATATGTATCCGTTGGTAGATCTTCTATCAAACATACTACTGGCCCAATCTGCATCTGTGTATCCAAACACATGTACATCTGTACCTGCCTCATAGAAAAGTCCATAATGTAATGTGGACTTCACATATCTCAATATGCGTCTAACTGCATCCAAATGTGGCTTTCTAGGTACTTGCATAAACAGACTCACCAGACCAACAGCGTAGCTCAAGTTTGGCCTTGTAATGGTCATGTAGATCAAACTCCCCACTATCCTCCTAAACATAGTAGGGTCTTCTATCTCATCCCCAACATCAGCACTCAGTTTTACATTCTGCTCTAACGGGACTGAAAGTGGTTTGCATGCAGTCATACCATACTTGGACAACATATCCAAGCCATACTGTCTTTGGGACAGCCATATACCATCATCACATCTGATGATCTCAATGCCAAGGAAGTACCTTAGCTCACCTAAATCCTTTATCTCAAACTTCATCTTCAAACAACCCTTGACTTCAGCAATCCCACTATCACTATCACCTGTAATAATCAAGTCATCCACATAGATGACTATGATGACCAAACCTGCATCTCCCTTTCTCACATAAAGTGAGTGATCAGCATCAGAAACATAAAAGCCAATATTGACAAGATACTCTCTGATCTTGTCAGACCATGCTCTAGGTGCTTGCTTGAGCCCATAGAGTGCCTTCTTCAACCTGCACACATACGTGGGATGCTCCAAATCTTCATAACCTGCTGGCTGATCCATATACACTTTTTCCTGCAAATCACCATGCAAGAAGGCATTCTTTACATCCATTTGCTGCAAACTCCAACCTTTGGCTATTGCCAAAGCAATCACACATCTGACATTTGCCATCCTAGCAACTGAACTGAAGGTTTCATCATAATCTATGCCATATGTTTGGGCATAGCCTTTTGCAACCAGCCTAGCTTTGTACCTGCTAATAGAACCATCTGCATTGTGCTTAATCTTATAAACCCACTTACATCCAATAGCTTTCTTTTCCTTCGGCAATGATACTAGATCCCAAGTCTTATTGGCCTCTAATGTAGCCATCTCCTCATCCATTGCTACATCCCAATGAGCATGACCAACAGCCTCCTCAAAACATGTGGGCTCAACATCCTCAACTAGTTTCACCATATAAGCATAATGGTGAGCTGCATAACCTTCAAAACCAAATCTTTTAACAGGGTATCTCACCCTGCTAGACCTGCGTACCACTGGATCACTCAATGGAGTCTTTGCATTAACGCGTGCTCTCTGCACAACTGAAGTCCTCACTGAAGGAATGCCAAGCTCATCATCCAAGCTCTCTGAGCCACTGGAGTCTCCATCAAGAACTGCATCAATGCCTTCTGATACTTTATTCTTTTCTTTGTCTTTACTTGTAGTGCTACTAGATGCACCCAAAGATGTAGAGGTACTCCTTAGTCTCTCAGACCAAGGACTACTAGATGATGTCTCTGGTCCACTAAGAGTTCGTGATTCTTGCTTTTCAGCCTGCACATGAGTGTCATGATCATCATCATCATCCAATGCATCACCACTAGATGCATACCAACTGCTCATTTCATCAAAGATGACATCCCTACTCACTCTGAACTTACATGTGACAGGGTTGTAACAACGATACCCTTTCTACTCTAAAGAGTATCCAATAAAGACACACTTTTTTGCCTTTGGATCCAGTTTCTTCCACAACTCATCTGGCACATGAACATACGCAATGCAGCCAAACACTTTCAAGTGTGAAACATCAGGCTTTTTACCTGTAAAAAATTCTTCGGGGGTCATACCATGAACTGCAGCTGTGGGAGTTCTGTTCATAATATAAACAGTAGTATGAACAGCCTCAGACTAAAAATGCTTAGGCATATTCTTTTCAGCCATCAAGGCGCGTGCAACTTCTGCAATATGCCTGTTTTTTCTTTCTGCAACCCCATTTTGTTGTGGGGTATACTTGCATGTGAACTGTCTCTTTATCCCATGAGACCTCAGAAAATCACTGAACTCATTTGAGAGGTACTCTCCCCCTCCATCTGACCTCAAGCACTTTACTTTCAAGCTTGTTTCTCTTTCAATTGCAGCCTTGAAAGTTCTAAAGTGCTCAAAAGCTTCACTCTTTTCCTTCATAAAATATACCCACAGCTTTCTAGAACAATCATCAATGAATGTGACAAAGTATGAACTACCTCCAAGAGATACATTTTGTGTAGGCCCCCAAATGTCTGTATGCACAACATCAAGGATATTTCTGCTTACATCTCTATCATGTGAAAAGGGTTGTCTTGCCTGCTTACCAAACTGACATGCTTCACATACCTTCTGAAATTCTGCAACTCTAGATGTAGGCAAACCTGTAACCAACCCTTTGGACTGCATTAATTTCAGCCTCTATACATTTGCATGTCCAATGCGTTTGTGCCAAATTTCAATGTCTGCAACAACATCTTTTCTTTTGGCATACATAGCAGCATTCATAGTAGGAATTCGAGCATCCAGAGTAAACATACATCCAACTCTACTTCCCTTTGCTACCAGCCTGCACTTATCATTGAAGTCTTCTACAAAGCAGCCCTTTGCATTAAATCTGACTTGCAGCCCTTGCTCTACCATTTGACCGACTGACACCATGCTCTTTGTAATAGATGGCACATGTAATACATTTGAAAGACTCTTTGTCTTACCATCATGCAAGGACAAGGGAACTTTTCCAATGTGTGAAATTGGGTGGCATGAATCATCACCCGTCTGCACATAACCTACATTTTGCAAATCCTACATCTCTCCAAATCATTCTGCATGGCTGGTCATATGATTGAATGCACTTGAATCAACATACCAAATATCTTCATGTGTTCCCTTTCCTGCAACAGCATTCAGCATATGCTGCATAACAAACAAATGTTCATTTTTGTCTTCATTCTGTCATGAAGACGATGCATAGTTTCCTTGCTGCAACTTACCACTTCGAATATCATCTTTCTTAGCATAACATTGGACTGCAATATGACCTGTTTTGCCACAGTAGTGACACACAATACCAGAATTATTAGAGCACCACGACCTCCTGAAACCTGCATATCACCAAATTGCTGATTCAATCTGTTTTGCTGGTTGTCACTACCACGTCCTGTACCACGGTCTCTTGAAGAGAACCTACCATGTCCCCTTCCTGAACTGAAGTAGAAAGCCTGGACCTGTTCACCACTTCTTTCAGGTGTCTCACTCTGCATGTTGATCTCTTCAGTGACCATAAGGGATACCAACTCATCGAAATCTGGAAATGGCTTTCTAACATATATGGAAGTGACAAAAGACTTCCAAGCCTTTTCATTGTTAAGTCCACCCAAGGTAGACGACACCAAATCATCATCATCGGGCATTGCATCAATCGCTGCCAATGCATCTGCAATGCTTCTTACCTTCAGTGCATACTCATTGATAGACATCTTCCCTTTCTTCAATGTATTCAACTCTTGCTTGAGTTGAATCTTTCGTGCCTTTGTATTTACAGAAAACATACTTCCAAGTATGGTCCAAGCTGCATATGAATTCTCTGCATTTCTAATGTGTCCCAGCATATTATTGTCAATTACTGCAGACAACCAATACATTACCTTCTTGTCTTTTGCATTCCATTCCTTCCGTGCCTTTATCTCTTCTGCAGTTGAAGGATCACTCACCTCCGGCTCCTTTTCTTCACGTGAAACAAACTCGTAGAGGCCTTTTCCAATAAGGAAATTCGTGACACAGAACTTCCATGAAGGGTAGTTGTTCTTGTCGAGCTTCTCAATGATGGGGCTTCCATTGTTCTCTGCCATTATCACAAAACTAATACCAAACAGCAAGCAAATCTTCTGCAACCCTCGACCTATAGTGCACAGCAATACATCAGACAGCCTTTTTCACTGTCTGCTTAACAATACATCCAATCTGCAAACCAGTTTGCAGATAAACCTTGTATTTACTCATTGGTAAACACCTTTGAACTTACAGATCTGAAATCTGTAACCTGCGCACCCACTTTCGGTCAATACAATCGAAGTCACAACATACCCTGAAACTGTTGTCCGCAACCTTGCGGCTCTAAAACGGGCCCTGAAACGGCCTCAAATGCCCAAAATAACTGCGGAAAAGCCCTAAAGGGATGTTGTGCAACATATACAGCGCTCTTCGCGCACACCAAATCTCACTGCAATCTGAGATTTTTGCTCTGCCCTGCTTCCGGTGCCTCCGCAGGCACTATCCAAGAGAAAGAGTGGAAGGATGGGAGAGCTTCTTACCCGTGGCTTGCTTGCTCAAACCTTGCTTCTCCTCATTTGCTTCAACCTTTGAAATCAGCCTCTCTCAGTGGTGCGGCTCTGATACCATGTCAAGAATCGCGTGGTGGGGGGAGTTGCTCAAGATGATGCGCCGAACACACACAGAATGCACAAGGCGAAGCTCACTCAAGAGACAAGAAGAGAGATGGAGACCAAAACGTTTTGCTGATTTCTTCTTCTTCTTCCACACTCTTTACAATATACACAAAGTATAGATAAGGTACAACATAAAAGGAAAGTGGCCTACTAAGTCAAACAATGCATAACCGACTACACTAGTAGTCGACTGGCGCTATAACTATGCCAGCTGTAAATAGGTGTAACAACCTGAATATAATAAGTAATGAGTCAGTGGCCATGTGAGAGTCATAATGACCACCGATGTGCTAAGTGTAGACGTGTGGACCCATCTAACCAGGCGGCCCATCATCAATGTCCGCATGTGTTGAGCTTGTCATCTCAACAAGATATCATCAACACCCTACCGATATAGTGTTCTTGCGATCAAGGAAAATTTCAATGCCTACTATTTAATTTTTCTCTTCTCGGATTTTGATAGAGTAGCTCCAATCTCTCCCATAGATAGATAGTGTGTTATAGCAGCATACCAGGAGGGAATAGATGATGTATCAATCTTAAACAATGTTTCCATGTCACTTCCTTCAGCCAAGACCTCTTTTGGCTTTCCGAAATCCACAAGACATTCTACAATGCCCTGTAGCTTTGGTGGCTTACTCTTGATCTCATAATCAAACTCCTGCAAAGTGATTAACCACTTTGCTAAATGATTTGGCAGCTATAACTTGTTCATCAACAATCGAAGCCCTTCTACCTTCGTATAAAAAACAACCTTCTCATAGAGAATGTAGTGCGTGAACTTTTTGGTCGCAAATACCATCGCAAGGCAAAACTTCTCCATATAGGTGTAGTTAATTTCAAATATACCCAACTTTTGACTAGCAAAAGCAATCAGATGGTACCATTTTTCCTCCCAAATTTGGGCCAAACAGTAGCTGATACTATACATTGTTGCTGCTAAAAATGTATAGAACATTTCACCCCTTTTAGGTGCTTTGGAAAGCTCTTGCTTCACATCGTAAAAAGATACTTTATGCAAGCATCATTCCGTGCAAACTGAATTAAAGGATAATGGGTTCGTTAGTGGCAACACTCTTTTTGCTAAGGCGTTGATAAACTTCTAATAATACCCTATCGATGACAGAAAGCTATGCACCTCCTTTGGAGTACGTGGCGGCAACTATGACCTTGATCTTTTCAGGGTCAGTCACAATCCCTATTGAACTGACCACATGACCTAAAAATAGCCCATAAGGCACTCCAAAGACACACTTCCATGGATTGAGAGCTATGCAAAATTGTCTTTAACACTCAAAACACTTCCACAAAATAATCAACAGCCTTTCTCTTGTGGTGGCTACCCCCAGGTAATCAATGAATACTTTCAACTCCTCTAGGGAGATGTCACCAAAGGTCTTGTCAGATGTTCTTTGCAACAAACTAGGTGCATTACATAAAACAAATGCCATCACATGGTACGTAAAGGTATCGAAGACAGTAATAAATGTCATTTTTAGTTTGTCATGCTCAGCAATTGCCATTTGGTTATACCCCACAAAGCAATCCATGAATGAATATATGTCTCTACCCGCTAATTGATCCAAAATTTTGTCAATAAATGGTAATGGGTAGTAGTCTTTAATAGTCTACTTATTCAGCTCTCTAAAGTCTACACAAAGCTGTATTTGATTATTCTTCTTCTTTCTGATCACAACTCGTGAACACAATTCAATATACTGAACATGAAAAATCAAACCCGCTTTTCACAACTTCTGAAGCTCCTCAAGCAACCCATCCCTTAGTTCAAAGGTTCAAATGGCATATGTCTTACTTTCTGACATACGGGCCGACTTCCTTCCTTTAGAGGAATGGTATGCACATCTAGAGTGGGGGGAATAATCCTAAGTTTGTCATAGCTCCAAGCAAAGATGTCACAGAACTCTTGAATTAAGGACACATAGTCCTCTCTCTCTTCCGAACTGAGCATGGAATCTAATTTGATTGGCAAAAAACGTTAGGCATACCAAGGTCCAACTCAATAACGTCTGCGTCTCTTATTCAATCTTGAGGCTCTATCGGCTCATTCAATGTTGTCTGATAAATGTCCTGTGTGTAGTGGACCCTTCTGTAGGTCCATCGCTTGATGATGTCTCACTACCAAATGGATTATCTACTATTTCTAGTTCAATAGAGGATAAAGGAGCTCTCTCACTCTGAGGAGACTCAGGGTAAGCATCCACTATTACACGATTGGCACCTCTATCTAGAATCACTCGACCAATGGGTATATCAACTTGACAGTCCGTTTGTAAAATCCATGGGCTGCCTAGCAAAACTCAATAGCTAGGACGTCCTGCAAACCTTATCACCCTAAGGTCCAAATAGCATTCCACACTTGCAATGGTAACATGGACTTTAGTGATGCAACCTTCTGGTTGTCTTAGACTATCATCCGCCATCCTAAGAAGTGTGGAGCCATATTTTTGAATTTCTATACCTAGCCTCTGCATCAAGTCTGAACTCATGATATTGACGGAGGATCCAGTATCCACGATAGCGTGCTCCACTAATATTGCATCTACATACGTTGAAACCCTGGGACAATGCTTTTCCACATGATCAAACCAATCTTCTCCCACTTGTGCTATGCCCAATGATTCTACAATATATCCAATACGCAAGATTTTCTTGAATTCCTTGCATACTCCTGGAGACAGTTTAATCAATTGCAGAAGATTCACATTTGGTTTCACCTTGCAAAGAGAACTTGCTAGATCAAAGTCATGATAATTAGCCAAAGTTCTCTTCTCTTGCCAAACCATTCTCTACTTTGGTCTTTGGATCGGCTTTGGTGCCTCTTTTTTAACTTTTACCTTTTTTTTTGGCAATCCTTTATCTTTCTCGGGATCAACTTTACTATCAACAGGCCTTAGAGGTCCATTTTCTATATCTGGATTCAGGACTTTCTTTCCCCTAGCATCTTGCTTAGGGTTTCCCTCGACAGGTTTTACAGTTCCTCTGTCACCCTCTTTAATCTTTTGACCTCTTGTTACGGCTCATAGATTAGAAGTTTCAGCATCATTGACACATACGAACTCAATAAGATTGACTCCACTACCATGAAGCAAATCATCTAAATTAGCCTTTCCTCATTGTATTATTTATATTGGTCCATCATCTTGCTGAAGATTATTCCCTTGTGCACGATGATTAACTGGACCTGGCAGTTTACTTCTTTGTTGGAGGAAACTGATCTTACTCCAATAGATAGTAGCTAAATAGCCAAACTTTCTGCAAATATCACATTTGACATCTGGAAAATTCCTAAGGAAATGTTGGTCATCACACCAATTACAGTTGAATCTTGAGGGGGAACCCTCTTCAGGGCGTCGACTCCCTATTGACATCCATAGCTATTTGTCTATATTGCTTAGAAATCATATCGGTGTAGTGCTTCATCATGTCCTTAACTTCACCAAGGACATTAGAGGCACTCGACTCAAAGCCGCGATTGTCTATTTTTCATCCCATCAGCCTAACCACTTGATTAGAAATTGGCTGCTGACCTACTGGGACAACAGTAGGATTCGTTATTTGGCCTCCACCATTTAGTGGGGCCGTTTGACTAGCCATAGGCATAGTCATACTGGGAGGAGCTAGTAACATAGGAAAATTGGGTATGATACTCCCTCTGCCATTCACATTTGTCATGGGGTCCCCTTGACTTCCATTGGTCAATCCAAATTATTACCATTCCAATTTATCCTTGCTGCATAAGCCGCTTGCAAGCGTGACTCTACTCCTTCTGCTTGGGTAATAGTAGTGTCAATGTCGGCCAAAGCAACACTACTAAGCTGCACCTGGATGTTGAAATCTAATCCATGTAGGAAATATTACAACTATGTAGCCAACGGAATGGGGATATAAGTATTAAGTTTGCAAAGAACTTGCTTTAGTTTCTTGGCATAGGCATGGACATTCTCATTTGGCTCTTAGAGTGTTACATTCAAGACACGCAACAAATATTGTCCACCCCTCTCAGGAGAAAACTCTCTACAGAAGGCTGTGAAGAATTGGTCAGTGCTAGTTATGGTCCCAGCCTCTAGATTGTGATACCATACTGCTACCCTTCCTTTTAACGTCATATTGAAGAACATCATTAAGTGTCCTTTGTCTTGGATTCGATAGTTAAACATGAGCGTTTGAAACTCCTTAATATAGAGTTATCCATCCTCTTTTGCTAACCCATGGAAGATGGGAAAAGGTGCTCCTAATGTTGGTAAATCCAGTGTCCCTACTAGAATTGTGATGGGTTGTGCCATGGCTACAACCGGATTGACAACAAGAGTTTGTGTAGGTAAAACTACACCCCCACTTGAAGTGAGTTGATTGACTAGAAGCAGGGAAGTACTAAGACTTCCACTTTCACTCAAAGGGATGATTATGATACTTAGGTTATTAGAACCACTGCCACTTATGCATAATGGACTGCTTCTTTGAGGAGAATAACGCCTTAGAATCTCCAACTGCCATCTAGCCCTCTCAGCACGTTTTGCTTTTTGTATTTCGGCTTGACAATTCTTATTAGAGAACATAAACCAACTATTTGGTCCGGAGAAACCCTATATTTGAAACCACCACTTATTGGTAGCTCCTGGAAAACGCACCACTAATGGGACCTAAAATGGGCCCTGGAACTAGCTATGGCACTAACTAGACCTCATGCACACAATAGACAACCCCATCACATGGCCTTGCATAGGCCAGGATCATCTGAGATTCACTCTACACTAAATGCTAATGTCGATTTTGTATTTGTATTAGGTAATAGTCCAATGTTTACCATCTCTTCTCCTCAGCGAGGGAGACCCTATAACATATAGGCATAGTGCCTCGTAACACAACCATAAGGAATCTCCTCTTACCTGATTGCCACAGCTCCACTGCGACTCTCCTACTCCTTGGGGATTGGCCCCAAGATGTGTCGTTTCAATATAAAGTACACACGAGACAAGCTCCACTTTTTCATTTTGAACATATCTATGAGATACCATGTGTCCTTACAAAAAACCGATTGACTAGTCTACGGATTAGGTTATCTCTCACACTCTCAAGCGTAGGTCATCATAGCGGAAAACAGGTGCTATGCATCCAATTCTTCATATTTCGATACCATGGTTGATATGCAAATGCAAAAGTGGATGATCCTAATGTGCTCAAACGTAATTTTCAATAAAAAACGTGTCATGCACAACTAGGCTTTCCAATACCCATTCACTAACTCGTTGCGGCAATGTAAGGATAGCACCAAGACAACACTCATGCTACTATCCTCTTACTTAAAAAACAACAAACCCTATATCATGATATGTATCAGCAAAATCAACAATAATCAGTAGCCAAATCGCATCATCCAAATGCCCCACCCCCTACTCTTAGGTAGTGCTTCCGTTGCATAGGTGTAGGGATTTATTTTGTCATGTTTTGATCTATGAAAAGTGATAAATCACAAACTTTGACAAAGATATAGGGAAAATTGAGGCTAAACCTCATGCTCTGCCACTACCATACATTCACAAACACTCATTCTATTTTTCCTTATTTTTATGAAGTGTATTTCTATTTTTCCCTATTTTTCTTATTTTTTAGTATTTATTTGATAATAATCACTATTATTTTATGATTTTCCTTATACCAATCATTTTGTCTTACTCAAATTCAATTTTATTTTCCATTTACCCCATAGGAACACATTTCACCTACCCGAAACGACAAAATCATAATTTTACCCTTAAAAACCACATTTTGGGTTTGCGAGACTTAAATAGTGCATATAAATCATTATGAAATTAGGATTTTTTGATATACAACAATTGAACATAATGCAAACATCACCTACACAAAATTTCATTGCATAAGAACATCATTTTCATTATAAAATATAAAAAAAACTTCATTTCCTTCATAAAAACTAGTCATACCATGTTTTTATGAAACCTGAGACGCATTAAATGACTGCATGACTGGTGGAAGGAACCTCCATTGCTCTCAATTCCATGCTACACATCAAGCTTCAGTATCTTCATTAATCTCCATTCCATGCTACACATCAAGCTTCATTTGCTTCAATCTCCTTCCCGATTCTTCCTTCAAAATGTGCACATGAACAACCCATAGAGGGGAGGGAGAAAGACTAGAACAGGATCTCCATGTCTAGGTAGCCATTAGATGTGCGAGAGGCGACGAATGTAATCAGTGGGGGGGGGTTGTTCTTCAGTCCCCCCATCTCATTTTTTTCCATTGAGGTGGGGAGTATGGCGTCGTTTTTCTGCCGTGTGTAGAAAAAACGCCCCCTCACGAAATCAATTTGGGGGGTTGAGAGACCCCAAGGGTCACCCCCCTTTGCATGTCTGGCATCGAATTTTAAATCTGTAAATTTTTGTTTGAACATCTTGAGGTCCAGCATTGCCTGCTCTTTCAGGGGTCCATTCTAACAGCTCGAGAAATTATGAAAATTTCCCAACCATCACTGTGGGTGGGTCTTTAAAGCACTTTTGGAGCCCATCGACTGCTTTTTGCTTAAAATCGTCCCAAATTCCTATACCCCCTTCAACAAAGTTTATTTTTCCCTTGAAATTTAGATTTTTTGGCTATTTTTAAGCACTTCATGGAGTGAAAAATCACCGCTCAGTTTTCCTGTTTCACATTGTGTAGTTGCTATTTCACCGTTCAAATATTGAAATGTGACTTGACCTTTTCCACAATGGATATGAGCATAATTGGGAATCAACCAATCCATTCGTAGTAAACATTCATAAGCTCCTAATTTCATTACTATGAACCACATACTTGAAAGGTTTTCTCCTATGTTAAACTCTACCTTGGTAGTTTGCTATATAGAAAGTACTTCCTTTCCATTTGCTAATTCCACAAGTAGTTTTGATGCATTTACTATATCTATTCCTATCTTCTTAGCACACTTGGGTGAAATAAATGAGTGTGTACTTCCACAGTCAATCAAAACTTTAAATGATTTACCTTGGTGACTAGCTAGTGTTTGTATTACCGAATATTGACGATTTGGACCTTTCCTATGGAATGCAACATGAACAATTTTTCTTTCAATATCTTCTTCCATAGTAGGGTCTTCCTCCCTATTAGTCTCTTTTAGGGTAATATTTGACATTCTTCCTCTTGTCATAGCTACTTGACCATGGCCTTGGGCAGCTTGCCTTGATCTCAAAATTGGCCTTGGTGATGGTTTCCACCAAGCTTTGGACAATCTCTTCTGAAATGTCCTAGCTCATTGCAATGAAAGCACCTAAGACCATCCCTGTTTCCCTAGGTAGTATCAAAATTTCCAACTGCATTGGATTTTGCCTTTTTCTTCTGACCTTGGTAAAATTGGCCTTGGGTTCTTTTTGCTTAACCTTCGAATTCTCCTTTGTTCTGGTTATTGTAGCTCCAAAACTTATTATTGTTAGGCTTGAATTGTACTTCTTGCACAATAGGAGTAGCTCGATGAATCAAAGCATCTTGGAGGTCTATTGGGAGCATTGATTCCAAACGAGTATTCAGAGGATAATCCAGCCCATTGTAGAACTTGGACACTTGTTGAGTAGTATCCATGGAGGGTGCATATTTAAAAAGTGAAACAAACTGGGAGTAATACGCTTCCAAGGTCAGTCCCATATGCTTCAAATTAAAGAACTCATTCATCTTCTGGGTGCCATAAGATGGAGGTAAATATCTTCCTCTTACAGCTTCTTTCTGCAAATCCCAAGTAATGGTATTTTCAGGGATACCTTGATCTCGACACCACTGCTTTCACTAGAGTCGAGCTTTGTCAATTA
Organism: Lygodium microphyllum; assembly: GCF_053477565.2. NCBI lineage: Eukaryota > Viridiplantae > Streptophyta > Polypodiopsida > Schizaeales > Lygodiaceae > Lygodium > Lygodium microphyllum. The sequence continues at coordinate 25,394,079 of NC_141159.1, forward strand.
ATTTTAGCTTAGCTATCATTACTCGATTGGCTAGGACAATTTCAGTAACAGTAAAATAATCTTCCATGGATTCAATCCAAATGTCTGCATCAGCTTTCACATTCTTGCCTTTGCCATCAAATTTCAGAGGTTTGACTTACTTCAAAAGATTCCTTTTCTTTTGGGATTCATTGAAAGTTATTGTGGGTGTGAAATTCTGAGAAATTTTTAACAATTTTCTAGTTAAATTTTATAAAATTTTTATAGCATTAATATAAGAGTTTGATACCCAAATTATTTCTTAATATTATATTGTATTCTATACCAACGTGCACTCTCATACCATTGTGAGGTGTTTGCCAGGCTCATTCCAAGGCGCACCTTTTTGTAGTCCATCACTAGTCTTTCTAAATGATGCTGCCAGACACTCCCTTGGAACATCATAGATTTTATCACTTAGACCTCACTGAGTCTATATCACAACGGAAGTGTTTCGATCAAAACCCACTAGGATCAACCTGAATTTTTGGGTTTCTAAAATCAGACGGGTCTCCTAATAGCTAGCTGCATCAGTAATTTTGAGTTCCCACTTCTACAGGATTACTCAATCTGAAGCGGACTTGCCATTGCACTTGGTTCAAAGAGAATGGGAGATAGAGGGGAGTGCGGTACGTCAACCCTCCTGCCCATAAGGAAAAATCCTATTCCGAACCCCTAAAACAATGCAAGTCGATTCTACCTAATAACTAGTTGGTCAATTTATTGTCTTCTTATTTCTATTGCCGATATAGAAAAGCTTCCATCTAACCGGGACCACCCTACCGTTGGATGGACCCGTCAGGGGTCACACCCACCCACTTTTCTTTGATGATGGAATCATCTTTAGTTTTTTAATTACCTATATCACATTTATTGGAACATATACAACCAGCTTGCTTAATTAATCCGTTAAATCACATGTTCCTTCACGTAATTTATCTCACGAATACGCATACAATTTAAACAATCCTTGAATTAAAAAAACTTCTTTATTATATTGGAAGCTTATTACAATTTCCATCTTTCCGACCCTGTGGAAGATACACAGAATTCCATGAGGGTATTCTGCCCACCAAGATTCCACCCTTATAACTAGTATTTAGGGTTCTAGGATCCCATCCTGTGTCATGAAGGGGCTCGTTAGATTTTAGGAATGATGCATGATTTACGGCCAGAGCCCCCCCTGGCACCAACATTTTCTACTGCCCAAAACTATCCCTATAGATAGACCTTTCGATAACAGAGTCAGTCTAAGCCTCACGAAGCAATAACCATGACCCCCTTGGAGTAGGATCTCGCAGCTAGCTTGGGAGTAGCCTAGCATGATCCTTCCTTTTATCCTATTTGTTAATATTTTCAATCAGAGATCTAGATTCTAGAAAACACAAACAATCCTTTCTAACGTATATCAAATGATGCAATGATAATCACATCATCGTGCAATTCACAGTGTCCGAAGGTAGCCTTACATTCTAATGAGGATTTCCCTCCCCATAAAGAAGTGTTGAGTATATCTCTTATAACATGTTAAGCAAGGCATGAATTTTTCGTTTGGGCTTTCTTACCCAACATAAGAGAAATTCCTTAAAGAAATATATTGTGCAAATAACTCAACGAGATGACTTACAGATCCTTTAAATAGAGTTTTACTTTTTAAGCATTAGTCAGCACTTAACCTTGTCACGTTTGACAATAATTTCATTGAGTTATTTTACTAATCTCGAGTGCACATAAAGTCATATGTGCAATAACGTCTTGCAACTATTTCCATCATGATTCCACAATTTATAATCTCAATTAATCTAACTACAAATCATAACAATTAAATGTTTATGTGTGTATTAGTATGCTTTCTAGATGAAACTGTAAATTCGTGTAAGTGTAAAATATAGAGCTAATATTTTACGTGGTTAATTCTTATATGGATGATATCCGTGCAATCTAACAAGTAGATCTTGTACTGTTTGATGCAAAGGCTAACATTTATTTTTTTTATAGAAATTCGACATAAACCTTATTATTTTATGTGGCAAAATAATAATCTAGTAATGAATAACCTAGTTTGGCACAATGACATTAGGAATTTCATCTTTGCTCGTGCTTGCGTTCACCACACCCGATGTTCCATTTGTAGTGGCAACTCCGGCAACCTCAGGTATTCTCGTATCTCTGGTAATACCCCTTCCTTGATCGGTTGCAGTGGTTCCCATGGTCCTTCCACCTCATCGATTTTGAGCCATCATCCGTAAGCATGTTCGAGAGATAGGAAAGGCGGAATAAATTCAAGATGGGAGAGTGTAAGAGAAGGTGTCTTAGTCGAAGAACTTGTGGAATCAATCTCCCATCAATGACGTTCCTTGGTCAAGAAATATGTTTAGCCAAGGCGTAGGGTTTGGGAGTCCTCTTGACCCAACCCAATCCCTAACCTTACTAGGCCGATAACGTTTGGCCCTAGGGATTCTAAACTTAATCGAAAGTTTAGTATTAGGTCGATCGATCCTTAGAGTAAAACCCTAGACCGTTAGTGTATGGGCGTCCAATTAACCCAAATATCCCGTGAATGTGGGTAGGACCTTTGGGTTTGAAAGTCTCGACTTGGCATCCAAGTGCGATACTAGGCAAAATTTTCTTAACGTGCTAAATCCTACCTAGCACTTTGAAGTGTTCATCGTACCAACAAGTTATGCTTTTACGAATCCCTTGAGGGTTATAACAATACAAGTGTTTTAGCTAAATTGGTCTACTTGTCTTGCGACGAGAAACGATCTTTTCTCAGAGATGCTAAACTTGTTCTAAAGGTGTAAATAGTTGCAAGACATCACATTACGTACAAATATGTGATTCATTACTTCTATGCAACTATAAGGTTTGTAATTGACCATTTCTTTCCTTGCTAAAATCAAAATGATTGACAATTTGGGGGGATAACTTGCATAAAACTTACATAGATTTACATCAAGAGCTTTGTCTAGAAACCTTTCATTTAATGCAATTGAATTTGAGGCTTTAATATGACATGCAACATTTTCTAGATACAACTTTGATAAATGAAGTTCATGCATGATGAATATCATATGACTATTGTTGACTTAATCCATTCTACAAGCATCTTCGCATGCAACATGCAAGTCCATGGTTTCATTTTCATGCCCTGCAATTCTTTGGACAACATCTCACGGATGTTAACGATTTCTCATGCGAATCACAAGAAGGAAGTTATTGCCTAAATGCAATATATGCTTGTTCTTTCTTGCAAGGAAGACACAGGTGAATTTAAACAAAATTTTCATCCTTTTATCCTATGCAATATGCGTTTAGGCTTGTCACTTTGGAAATGCACGAAAAGGGCAACATGCAACTAAAACTCGTAAGGCGAATGGGTAATTGCATTCATAACTTTGGAAATGCATGAAAAGGGCAACATGCAACTAAAACTCGTAAGGCGAATGAGTAATTGCATTCATAACTTTGGAAATGCACGCAAAGGGCAACATGCAACTAAGCTCATAAGACGAATAAGTAATTTACATTCATAACTTTCCCATGAATTTTAAGCATGCCCAATGCATTGCTTTAATGCAGAATCATTCTTTTAAGAACCTGGGCTTGAGAACTCGTAGGAATATCCACGCGTAGACTTGGTTTGGAAACTTCCGCGCGTGCGCCTTGCATCTTTTGTTTTGGGGCCATTTATGCAGCGTATTTTTTTGTTGCAGCAGCTTCCCTTGGGTTACTCACGCGTCTTGGAGGCTCACAGTGCACGAATCTTCCTCTCCTGCGAGGGGTCAGAGCCTTGGAGGCTTGGGTTTTTAAATCCCGGGGATAAGCCGTATGCACAAGGCTTATGGAAGCTTGCCTTTAGAAGCTTCTAAAGAAGCTTCTTATTCTTCTGTCACAAAACATGACATGGAGGGGAATGATTGGGAGGAAGGGAAGGACGACGATGAAGAGGATGATTATGGAGGTGATGTTGATGTCGATGGAGTGGGCGGCAGCAACGCGGCTGCAGGCAGACTGTGTGGCGGAATTGGCAATGGCGATGGCGGCAGCCCTTCGAACAGGCAGCACGTCATTTTTTCTTGATTCCTTCTCTCCTCGTGCCTCCCCCCAAGCTTAAGGGGGAGGTTATAAAGCCTTTGAGGAGGGGAGATCCACCATGTGGAGGGCTTTCATGCCTTCTCTCCCTCATGCATCCCCACACCACACTTCTCCCTCTCTCCACTTAGCTCCACTCCCTCTCCCCTGCCATGCATCAACTGAGGGGAGGGGGTAAATAATAATAAAAATTTTCCTTCGACTTAACCATTATCCATTTGCCCCTTTTTCCAAGAAGGGTGTTCTAGCGCGGCTTGCGGTCTTCAAGCCCTAGCCTCTTTTGCATGACACAGAGCCGGAATTTAACATTGTGCGTGGAGGGAACACTTAGCTACTAACATTAATCGACGCGGGAGATGACTTTCCACAGCTTTTGCATGGGCGTGCGGTGATAAAAGATCTTTAATATTTCGAGTGGAAATATTACATTCTCTCCCCCTTAGAGGAATCGAGATGTCCTCATCTCGAGAAGAACTGGGGATATTGTTGGTTGAGAGTACTTTCATCCATCCAAGTGGCATCCTCTTCGGGATAATCTTTCCACTGGATGAGATATTCTCTCAAGGTTCTGGATCTCAAATGTCTCTCCCTAACATCTAAGACCTTGTCAGGCCGTAGCTCAAGGACTCCTTGGCTAGGCATTACAACTTGTTGATCATCAAGTACGTGGCTAGGGTTAGGTACATACTTCTTCAATAGACTGATGTGGAATACATTATGAACCTTTAGGTTCTCATGGAGTTGAAGTCTATAAGCATTAGGCCCTAAGCACTTGAGGATCTTGTAGGGTCCACAATACCTTGGACTTAGCTTCTTGCATTCACCCAAGGATAGGGAACTCTTCTTTGGGCATATGCGAATGAAGACCATATCTCCTTCAGTGAAGGATCTATCTTGAGCCTTTTGTCTATCCTTGGTGGCCTCGATGTCCTGTCTTATTGACTTCATTTGGTCATCCATATCTTCCAGCATCTGCTTTGAAGCTTCAACCCTTAAGGTTGGATCCGAAAAGTTTAAAGGAATTCGATAGTTGTGCCCATACAATGCTTGAAAAGGGGTCATCTGAATGCTTTGTTGATAAGAAGCATTTTAGGGAAAATCAACCAGTGGCAAATATTGGATCCACTTTTTGGGTTCACGGTAGCACTGTGCCCTTAGCATATCCTCAATGACTTGGTTGACTTGCTCTGTCTGACCCATCAGTTTGGGGATGGTAAGCTGTATTGAAATAGAGTTGAGTCCCAATGGCTTTGAAGATAGCCCTCCAGAAGTGTGATGTGAAGAGAGAGTCACAATCACTAATGATTCTTCTGGGTAACCCATGCAGTTTGAATATCTCCTTGATGAACAACCTCGCAATGTCTGAGGCTTTATAGTTTGTCTTAACAGGAATAAGATGTGCAACCTTGGTGAGCATGTCAATCACAACCATAATGGAGTTGTATCCTCCCTGAACTTGGGGTAGGCCAACAACAAAATCCATACTAATGAATTCCCATTTCATTTGGGGAATGCCAAGTGGTTGCAACTTCCCTGGCATTTTGACACGTTCAGCCTTAATGCGTTGACAAGACAAACATTCAGTGACATATTTGAGAACGTCACCTTTAAGCCTTTCCAGATAATAGCTCTTTTTGACTGCATTGAGGGTCTTGGCATAGCTAGGATGTCCTGAAAAAGGGGAGTCATGAGCTTCCCAAAGTATCTTTTTCTTAAGTGACTGGCTTTCCGGTATACATAATCTCGTTCTATAGTAGACAAGTCCACTATTGATAGAGGATTCTAGATACTTTGCTTGTAGCTTCGGGTCTTGATCCTTGATGGGGATCTCCCTTAGCAACTTCTGATAGGTTGGATCATGGCATGCCTCTTCTCTAGCTAGCTCAAGTATTGGGTTGTTTGGCATGGATACCTTTGTGGCTAGAGATCTAGCTGTTGATGGATCTTGCAGGATTAGAGAATTTAGAAATGCCTTGCGACTAAGTGCATCGGCAACTACATTCTCCTTTCCAAGCTGGTATTTTATTTCAAAATCATATTCCTCCAGCACTTCAATCCATCAACATTGCCTCATGTTGAGCTTATTTTGGGTAAAGATCCACTTAAAACTTTTATGATCCGTCACTAGGGTAAACATGTTACCGAGCAAGTAGCGTCTCCATAGCTTGGGAGCATGGATGACAGCTAATAGCTCCAGATCATGGGTAGCATAATTCCTCTCTTGGCTCTTCAGTTTCCTTGAAGAGTATGCTACAGGATGACCTTCTTGCATAAGCACACATCCTAAGGCAAGTGTGCTAGCATCAGTTATTACTTCAAACTTCTCAGTAAGGTCTGGAAGTTTTAGGATAGATGCTGATACTGAACTTTGCTTTAGTTTATCAAAGCTAGATTGTTCAGCAAGTGACCATACAATTGATGTTTGCTTCTTCAATAGATCGGTTAGTGGCACTGCAATCAAAGCATAGTTTTTTATAAAGACCCTGTACAATCCTGTCAATCCAAGAAAATTGCATATTTCTTTGACAGTTGTTGGTATTGGCCATTCCAGAACGTCTCTGACCTTGGCTGGGTCTACTGAAATTCCTTCCGCTGAAACAATGAATCCCAGATATTCAATCTGTTGCTTGAAGAACGCACACTCTTTCTTTTTGGCATAAAGCTTGTGTGGCCTCATTGTCTCAAGGACAATGCGAAGCTGGGGTTCATGATCTTTTTCATGTTTGGAGTAGACTAAGGTATCGTTGAAGAAGACGAGTACAAAGTCATTAAGATATGGCCTAAAGATATCTTGTATTAACCTCTTGAAGGTGGAAGGTGCATTCGTCAGCCCGAATGACATGACTAGGAACTCAAAATGTCCATATCTTGTACTGAATGCTGTCTTTAGGATATCTTCTTCCTTGATCCTTATCTGATAGTATCCATACCTGAGATCAATCTTGGAGAAGATTTTCGCACCTTGAAGACAGTCAAGAAGTTCATCTATTCTTGGAATAGGGTACTTGTTCTTAATGGTTGATCGATTCAATCCTCTGTAATCAATACATAAACGAAGCATTCCATCTTTCTTCTTCTAGAACAGCGCTGGAGCTCCCCATGGAAAACTGCTAGGACGGATGTAACCTTGGTCTAACAGTTGCGTGAGTTGCTCCTTCAACTCAATTGCTTTCAGGATGGACATTCTATATGGCCTCTTTGCAATTGGTGCAGCTCATGGCACTAGCTTGATTTCATGATCAACCTCCCTTTGAGGTGAAAGTTTTGTCAGCTCTTCAGGAAATATGTATGCGTACTCCTTTAGCCATGAAGGTTCTTCACTAGACTCCCGATTCTGATCTAGCTTGTTTAGCTTAATCAAGTAGACAGGTAGTCCCTTTCTAACTCCCTTTATTATTTGAGATGCTTTGGCCAATTCAATTTTCGATTTTCCAGCCTCTCCTCGAGTTGTGTCTAATTCCCCTTCAAAATTTCGAAAGGAAACTTGGACCTTTCCACAATGAATGTGAGAATCACTAGGTTTAAGCCAATCCATTCCGAGCAAACACTCATGGATACCTAGATTCATAACCCTGAATCTAACCGAAGTTGACTTCCTCCCAGTAGGAATTCCATGTTAGCAGTTTGCTTGGTACAAGTGACCTCACGACCATTTGCTAATTCCACAAGCAAGGTAGGTGCATCTTTTGTGGCTATACCTAATCTTCTTGCACAAGATGGTGAAATAAAGGAATGTGTACTGCCACAATCAATCAAGGTTTTGAAGCCCTTACCTTGATAATCCGATGGTGTCTGAATCACCAAAAACTGACGATTCGGGCCTTTCTTGTGAAGGGCAGCTTGACCATTTGAAGTTGCATCAAAGTATTCTAGAATCTTTCGGTGTACTAAGGAATGGTCTCTTGCTCTCACTACATAAGGACATTCGATTGTTGTTGCACATGAACCTCAAATTGGGCAAGAAAAAAATTAGTGAGAACCTTCTTACGAAATGCTTCCCACATAAGAGGATGATCGGTGCTCTTGCGTGTGATATTCCATCATAAAGAAGCTTTGTCAATAAAATAATATGAAGTACACTTGTTTTTATCATTTTCAGCATAATTTTCAATATCAAAATACAAGTTGAATTGATTTAGCCAAGAGAGAACCTTATGATCATATTTAATACCATTGTAAGTATTAAATTTAAAAGGTATGTTTGCTTATCTTTGCCTCTTTGCGGATGGATTGTCCTTCAAGGATGGCATTGATGGTATGGACCATGACATTGTCAATAGAGGAAATTTGAGATAAAGGACTCTTGAGAGAACGTAGCTCTTGTTCTAGTTGGGCTCAATGTTGGTGCTCTTCTTCTAGTTGCATGGCCAATAAATCCATGTTGTTGCTCCAGGGTAAGTTCAAGAAGCGACAATGTAGAATCAAAATTTGCAGTACTAGATGGTCCTTCATGAGACATGATGATTGCAGATGGCTTGATAAAGATATTTGAATAATAAAGATGCCTTGTAGAGATGCTTCGCCCATGGAAATAAAATTTTGGCATGTAAATACCAAAATAAAGAGTGGCTTCTTGGAAAAATGATGAGATAGAATATGCGAGAAAGATTGAAAATTTTGATAGTATTTTGATAAATTTTCATAGTCTTGGAGTAACCACATAGGAATCCCCTCTTGAAAACTAGGAGTCAATGCTGATTTGGACTAATCTGAATAGTCAACAGCGGCGGGTGACCTAGTGTAGAAGAAGCTGAAGTTGATTAAGTAGGCAAAGATTAAGCAATGCTTTAGGCCTTATTAAAAAAACTTGACTTAAAGGACAAGAAGGCCTCATTCTAATGGCAATGGCCAAAAAATGTCCCCCCCCCCTCCCCACGAATTGGGAAAAAGACAATTTTAATGCTGCCTTATACGAATATGAAGAAGAAAATCAAATGGATTTGTGGGTTTTTTTCACCCAATAAGGGGCTACCGCGGCGACCCCTTTTGAATGAAAAAACAAACCATAGTTCTCCTTCAAACCTTCTTTTGGTTTGGAACTCATAGAATGATGGCACCATGATAGAGTGGGTTGGATTTTTCAACATTGGACTAAACAACAAAATTTTTGAGCAAAGATAGAGGGGTTAGGGGTTTTGAAGCCCTAGGAATCTAGCTATAAAGTCAGTTTGACTATAGAGAGTTTGATTGCTCTAGAGAGCTCGCCTTCACACAAGAGGGTAAGCAATTGGAAGCCGTAGATGTAAGCTAGGCTTTGATACCACTATTGCACAGATCAGATGCAAGACGTGTGTGTATATAGTGAGCAAAAGAAGCTCCCTTATCTCTCTTTTTCTCATAAAATTGAAAGCACGATTCATAAAACTCAAAATAGACTTAAAGAAGTCTAGTAAAGAAAAATTGAGTGACACACTATTGGGTGCAATTTCTCCCCATATATGGTGTAGGCATCTCCTCCATGGCGTATTTATAATATTAAAATGAATCTTACTTTGCCCAAGGCCCTTCCTTTACAATCAGTCTCTTGGTAAAAGAGTTCAATTGCACAATAACTCACAATCCTTGAGAGCTATAAAATATTTTTAAAATATCTTCAATATATCTCCTAAAATCTCAAGTATTAATATTTTTTTACAAAGAGGATGTGCACATGCCTTGAAATAAAGGATGGTGCGTTTATAATTTAATGAAAAAGTTTATGGGATAAATTGTGCTTGCCACATGTATCTAGTTGATCTTGCTTTGCACATCAACTCTGTCAAAAATTCAAAAAATCATGTGAGAAAAATAATTAACTAAATAAATGCAAATAGAAATAATAAATCAAATAATCATTAGAATTTTATTAAATAATGAAATCATGTAAACATTAGCACTTGAGATATGAATATTGTGACATCACCCACATATGGCTTCACCCGCATTCACACCTCTGCAAGTCTCATGGCTAGAAAAGATATACATCCCCATCAACCTTGCACTCAAGACAAAAAGTTTTTTTCTCTTTGGGAATGTACTCCACACTAATAGAGAACCATTCAAGGTACTCATCCTGTCAACATGAACACAAGGGAGAACCATTAAAGTGCTCATCCCCTCGTGTAGGAAGACCCTCCTTCAATAGCAATTATAGTCATGTCAACTTGTGGCTTCTTACGCTTTTGTAACCACAATCAAAGACTAGTATATGCTTGATCAACTTGATCAAAATTAAGGTTTCTAAAGATAATAGTTGCCTCAAGCAAACATTGTACACTTAGGACACTCAACTTGACCCAAGTTACTACAGGATCACTTTACTACAATCTATCATCTTGGCTCGTAATCTACACATGCTATCACAACTATAATATCATCCATTGATTGACATGGTAAGACTTTACCTAAAGAGGAATCACATATAGCTAGTTTCTTTGTAAGACCTTACTTGTTTAGCAATTTGATTACTTACTTTTGTGGACTGGCTACCAAACCAAATAACTTAGATGATTTTTTCTAATTGGAATACAACTCAAATTTCTACACCGAGTGAATTTTCAAAATAGTAAAACATGGACTCTTGTACATAATTGATTGTAGTTAACTTTGTATGCCTTTTTATCCTTTCACTCAATGCAAAACCCCTCCAACTTTTGGAACAATGCCACATCTTATGTAAGGGCCAAATCAAAGGTATGAGCTCTAAAGTTTTAGTCTAAGTACAATGGCAAAACATAACAAAGTTTTCATCACTTCTATCTTTTTCAATGATGCATGGTACTTTCAAAGTTTCACTGAATGAATGCACGAATAAGATCAATGAAAAGCACAATAATGAATATCCAAGACCTAAAGATGGCACTAGTAGCATGAATTTTCCTGAAAATATAAAGCCCAAAAATTGTTAAGACAATAAATTATCAAAATATCAAGCTCCCAAGATCATCTAGAAGACTCCAACATGAAACAAAGCCATTAGAGAGCCATCAACCATGGCATCCCGATCTTGAGTGCAAAATCCAATGCCCATTTACTTTTATGGGAGAATTCGCAAATTGGTTCATCAAGGAATATGCATCTTCATCAACAGTTTGGTTCTTCTTCAACAATGACTTCAAGAACAACAAGGCATTATGTTTTTAGTGTCCAAGTTTAGCATCCAACCTTCAACTTGCAAATTTCAATGCACAACAAAAAATTACCAAAAAAGTTTCAAAGCATGTGGTATATGTGAAAGTTTTTTCATGACTAGTAGATTGGAACCCCTTGAGACATGTTCATATACATGACCACACAAGTGCACCCACGTATGCAAATTATACATACAAAATACATACACATCTATATTTATCATATCACCCTAATGGAAAATTCCACAGTAAATAGCAAAACAATCAATCACACCACAATTAACTCGATGTTGTCTTTATTCCAAATGTTAATACGTACTCACAGGGCACCTAAACATATAATAGGCCTCTATAAAACAAAAGAGTACATAAATGCATGACGTGTATGTGTGTGTGTGTATACATATATACACTTTAATATATTCTTATCCTCCTGAAAAACTTGAGGACATAATATATAAATATGAGAGGACACACATATAAATAAGTAACACTACTCTCTTCTCACCTCTCTTGTTGCTCAGGAAAAACCTATACTAACCCCACGACCTCTCTCAACTTCTTTGATGAGAATTTTTTCATGCCTAGTCTCTTATGCTAGGCCCACTACATGATCCTTATATGCTTATAGCCAATTATGCTTTTCCATTGATCTACTTCATGCCCAAATCCCAACGCCTTGAGAAAGTACATATTTTGGGATCATGTTATGCATATGACACACAAAAACATTCACATTTAAAAGGATGTACAAGACAATGTGTGTTGGTGCTCAATGTAAGTATCCACATAGGGTTCCTTGATTTTCAAGTCCTATATAGCCCAGAAGCTCACCCTTTAAAAAATATTTAACTCGATTCCACCCTCCACTCACAAGAGTTCTTAAAGTTGTAAATAATCCTATATAACCTTGGCTTAAATTGCAATAGCCCTTCATGGCCCTCCACTCACCAAACCTCTTTACTCCCTCTCCCTTTGGTTGAACAAACTCTCTTGATGTTTTTACAAGAAATTTGTGTGCAATTGATGGTGCGGTGTCATGGGATTTTATGTTCACAATGTAAAAAATGGAGATGCTATGGATCATGCGGCAGGATGTAGAAAGAATTGATTCCTTACTTGTGAATGCATTGCATGCAGTGGAACAGGAATTGAAGTTGTTTAAGGGTCAAAATGTTTCGATCTTCATCTAGTTCTATGAAGAAAAGATGTTGTTTCATGGGGTACCACAATATGCATGGAGTTAGTATTTCTCCCATTTGGCCATGCATGCATTGTATGATCAGATTAATGAGTTACATAGAAGAGATGCTGGTTGGGTAGCTTTTAAGAAAGCTTTGAGAGAATAGTTTTTCTTGGAAGATGCAAGATTGGTAACTAAAAAGACATTTACGTATTAGATTGAAAAGCCCAATAAAGGGCTGGCTGCTACAACTTTGCTTGGTGAATTTGAAAGTCGGTATGCAGATTTGGATGTCGATAAGCAACAATCATTAGAGGGTCAAAAATTTGATTTGTTTTTTAAGGCTGTAGATCCTGTCTTTCAAGAGAAGTTGATTGATCGTTTAGAATATGCCTCTTCTGAAATGGTGCTAAAATCAAATTGCGCTAATGTAACTGAGGTAGTGCATATGTTGGTAAAGAGACACTGGATGAGTGGATGAAATTAAGATGGGGTATAAGCACCACACCTGCCAGTGCTTAAAAGGGGGCTGAAATTGCAGCCAAGGCACCTGTGGCTATGGCAGAACAACCAGCTATACATGTTGGTCTGGCACTTAAAGGTGATGCTATGGATGAATTAATCAAGGGCATGCATGATTTGAGACTGAATTTGACATAAATCAATGAAAGGTTGAAAAAATGGATGTCAAGGTTGAAGAGAAGGGCCGGGCAACAATAACCCAAATGCTGTATAAAGAAGGATACAAGAGGAGATGCATTTGGTGCAACAATTTACAGCATGAAAAGTGAGATTGTACATCCTACCGTGAAGCAGAAGCGAAAAGGCTACTCTTTTGAAAAGATGGAAAAATTCATGCAATAGAAACTAGTCTTCCAATAGAGCCAAATTTTGGAAATGGTGGTATGTAGAAGAGGTTGGAAGAGATGGTTGCAAGGTCATCATTTGTAGACATAGATGTAGCCACATATTGTTTGAGAATTGAAAGGGTTGATGAAGCTCGTAAAGGATGCATGAGTGAAGCAAAATCTCGCATTTGGATGTAAGCATTGGATTGCATGGAAAAGGGAAAAACAATAAAGGCTGAATTGGCTTATGCAAGTCAGAGTATACAAGGGAGAACGGGATGGAGTGTGCCATTGGATTCATTTTCAGCCTATGCTTATTTGGTCCTTCCACTTTAGGTCCTTCTAAAAGTATCACACAAAGTAAAACGGAGCAGCAGAAAGAGGCTAAAAAAGCCATACCTGAACATGTGATGGAGGATGCATCTCATGAGAAGAAATAGGAAGGGAAGAAAAGGGGCAAACAGCTCTGTTACAAGCTGCAATCAGATCTTGAGACTCTACAAACCTTTAAAAAGTCTTAGAAGAATGCATACTTGGCAGTAGAATGGAATTCACACTTGGTGAAGTTGTCCGAATTGCAAAGCGTGAATTTCATGATACAATCATTGATATGCTGAAACGAAAAAGACAGTTTGATGGTGAAGTTTTGCAAGCATTGATGCAAGTTGAAAAAGACATAGAGAAACAACTTCAAAGGGACTATGATGATGCATGCAATGTTATTTTGTGTAATATTTCCGCTCGAAATATTAAAGATCTTTGATTGTCGCACGCCCACGCAAAAACTGTGCAAAGTCATCTCCCGCGTCGATTAATGTCAGTAGCTAAGTGTTCCCTCCGTGCACAATGTTAAATTTCGGCTCCATGTTGTGCAAAAGAGGTCGGGGCTTGAAGACCACAAGTCGCGCGAGAACACCCTTCTTGGAAAAAGGGGCAAATGGATAATGGTTAAGATTAAGGCAAATTTTTTTAATTATTTACCCCCTCCCATCAGAGCCGATGCATGGCAGGGGAGAGGGAGTGGAGCTAAGTGGAGAGAGGGAGGAGTGTGGTGTGGGGATGCATGAGGGAGAGAAGGCATGAAAGCCCTCCACATGGTGGATCTCCCCTCCTCAAAGGCTTTATAACCTCCCCCTTAAGCTTGGGGCGAGGCACGAGGAGAGAAGGAATCAAGAAAAAAACATCGTGATGCATGTTCAAAGGGCTGCTGCCATCGCTGTCACCAATTCCGCCACACAGTCCGCCTGCAACCGCGCTACTGCTGCCCACTCCATCGACATCAACATCACCTCCATAATCATCCTCCTCATCGTCGTCCTTCCCTTCTTCCCAATCATTCCCCTCCACGTCACATTCTGTGATAGAAGAGTAAGAAGCTTCTACAAGCAAGCTTCCATAAGCCTTGTGCATACGGCTTATCCCCGAGATTTAAAAGCCCAAGCCTCCAAGGCCCTGATCCCACACACGAGAGGAAGATTCATGGACTGTGAGTCTCTAGGATGCGCGAGTAACCCAAGGGAAGCTGCTGCAACAAAAAAATACGTTGCATAAATGGCCCCAAAACAAAAGATGCAAGGCGCACGCGGAAGTTTCCAACCCAAGTCTACTTGTGGATATTCCTACGAGTTCTCAAGCCTAGGTTCTTAAAAGAATGATTCCGCATTAAAGTAATGCATTGGGCACGCTTACAATTCATGGGAAAGTTATGAATGCAAATTACTTATTCGTCTTACAAGCTTAGTTGCATGTTACCCTTTGCGTGCATTTCCAAAGTTATGAATGCAATTACTCATTCGTCTTACAAGTTTTAGTTACATGTTGCCCTTTTCGTGCATTTTCAAAGTTATGAATGCAATTACCCATTTGCCTTACGAGTTTTAGTTGCATGTTGCCCTTTTCGTGCATTTTCAAAGTGACAAGCCTAAACGCATATTGCATAGGTTAAAAGGATGAAAAATTTGTTTAAATTCACCCTTGTCTTCCTTGCAAGAAAGAACAAGCGTATATTGCATTTAGGCAATAACTTCCTTCTTGTGATTCCATGAGAAATCGTTAACATCCATGAGATGTTGTCCAAAGAATTGCATGGCATGAAAATGAAACCATGGACTTGCATGTTGCATGCGAAGATGCTTGTAGAATGGATTAAGTCAACAATAGTCATATGATATTCATCATGCATGAACTTCATTTATCAAAGTTGTATCTAAAAAAGGTTGCATATCATATTAAAGCCTGAAATTCAATTACATTAAACGAAAGGTTTGTAGACAAAGCTCTTGATGTAAATCTATGTAGGTTTTATGCAAGTTATCCCCCCAAATTGTCAACCATTCTGATTTTAGCAAGGAAAGAAATGGTCAATTGCAAACCTTATAGTTGTATAGAAGTAATGAATCGCATATTTGCACGTAATGTGATGTCTTGCAACTATTTACACCTTTAGAACAAGTTTAGCATCACTAAGAAAAGATCGTTTCTCGTCGCAAGACAAGTAGACCAATTTAGCTAAAACACTTGTATTGTTATAACCCTCAAGGGATTCGTAAAAGCATAACTTGTTGGTACGGTGAACACTTCAAAGTGCTAGGTAGGGTTTAGCACGTTAAGAAAATTCTGCCTAGTATCGCACTTGGATGCCAAGTCG
This sequence comes from Lygodium microphyllum, assembly GCF_053477565.2. Lineage (NCBI taxonomy): Eukaryota > Viridiplantae > Streptophyta > Polypodiopsida > Schizaeales > Lygodiaceae > Lygodium > Lygodium microphyllum. Next base: position 25,409,979 of record NC_141159.1, read on the forward strand.
AGACTTTCAAACCCAAAGGTCCTACCCACATTCACGGGATATTTGGGTTAATTGGATGCCCATACACTAACGATCTAGGGTTTTACCCTAAGTATCGATCGACCTAATACTAAACTTCCGATTAAGTTTAGAATCCCTAGGGCCAAACATTATTGGCCTAGTAAGGTTAGGGATTGGGTTGGGTCAAGAGGACTCCCAAACCCTACACCTTGGCTAAACATATTTCTTGACCAAGGAATGTCATTGATGAGAGATTGATTCCACAAGTTAGATGCGACTCCTATGCAACAAGTTGCAACGTCGCATGGTTTTGTGTTAAATCACAAAATTGAGTTGCCACTCCTTAGAACAAGGTTGGCATGCTCTAGGTCAAGTCTAACTTGCAAGAGGATGAGTAGTCATCCTGTTACATCACCCTTCTTGGGCTGATTTGCCAAGTTAGGGAAAGTTATGTATTGCCTAGCAAGCAATTGAGAAATCAAGTTAGAGCGACAAGGTCGCCAAGATTTACTGTCTTATTTTGAGGAACCTAAGGTGTTGGTTAATTTGGGTTAGCATGGTATGACCCTAACCCAAGGCTAAAAGGGTAAGAAAATAAAACCTTGGGGATCTTGCCAAGTCGCGATTGATCCCGGATCGAATGTTGGACGCATTCGAAAAAGAGGATTCACACCTTAGCAGTTGGCCAAGTAAATGACCACTAGATTGATTGTGTTTGTACAGTTTAGGAGCACTGTTTGTATTGCTTTGCTCAAAGAACTAAGATGGAAAAATAATTAATGCTTCAGGTTGAAGGCCTGGAGGGAGAGGCAACATCAGTTACCCTCGATTGTCTACCCGACCCTAACCTAGGGGGTTGTTAGTCGTGCCAAGAATGTGGACCGAACACACCATGAGAGGTCTCTCCGTTGGGCGCTACTTGGAGCAGGAGGATGCTTGGGTGCTAGAGGGGGCTCTGGCCGTAAATCCCTTGCCTTCGGGGTCATGCACAAGAGGCTGACGTGACTCGAGATTGGATCTCGAGGCCCGCATACTAGTCTACGGGCGGAATCTTGGATTATTAATCCCTTTGGATTGCTAGATTCCTTCGGGCGGATTATGGATTGCCTTCTGGCGGATTATGGATAGCCTACAGGCTAGATTATATGATGTATTTCAAAGATGATCAAATGTTGTAAAGGAACTTGTTTGACATTGTTTTTCTATGTCAGTGCTAAGATTACGTGAAGGAACCGATGACTAATTGGCTAATTAAAGAAGCTGTTTTTGCATGTCCAACTAAATGTGATAGGTAATTAGACAACTAAAGCAACCCCGAGGAAAGTGCGTTGGATGTGGCCATGGGTCCATCCTATGGATGGGTGGTCCCGGTTGGCCGAGGACTTTTCTCGAAGGAAATGAATAGCAAGGAACGTTGACCTAGAGTCTAGGTTACTAGAATCTCGATTTATGCTGTTTTAGGGGAACGGAATGGGACTATGCCTTATGGGCAGAGAGGTCGAGCTTTGCATCCCTCTCGTTTCCCATTCTCCTTGAACCAAGTGCAGCATGGATCCACTTCGACCCTGACGTTTCTGCGTAAAGTAGTTACACTAGCTGCCGTTCTAGGAATTTGACCATTAGGAAAACCCTGATTCAGGTCGGTCCTAAGTGGGAACGGCCGGAATGCTTCCACTTCGTGGCAGTCTCAGGAAGACCTAGATCGCAAACCCCGTGACATTCCGTGGGAGTGCCAGGCGGTGCTTTCTGGACTCTCTTCTCAATGGGCTGCTAAGACGTGTCCTATGAGCGAACAGGTGGACATGTTACAATTGGTATTAGAGCAAACCAACGAGAAACTAATGTTTTCAAGAAAACTTAATGAGGAGGAGTAGAGCAAATGTTGGTGTTAAGAACATTTCCTTACTTACCTATCAATGCTGACTTGTAGAGTCATGAAGCATGGAACATATTCTTGGTGTTCCAGATTATGTTTATGACCACGATGTGTGCTTCAGATTATTGACGAAAGCTCAATATGATGAATATCCTAAACCGCATCTACAATCCATCACCCTTGTACATGGAATGGATATGGATGGGTGTTTCAGGGATCTATTACATAGCTGCCCACCGATTTGTGTACCTTCAAACCAACCTAAAGAGAATCAAGTGGTTGGAGGACCTGAAGATTGTGAAGCTGTTCATCTTTGTTGAGGCTCACGCAAATGCAACCCTACATGTCGGAGGTCAAAAGGTCAAGAAAAACAAGTATGTGTACGAGGAAGTGACTCGATAATCCCTGCCGACAGAATTAAGGTGTTGGGATGCTATGAAAAGAACGGGTATCAAAGGAAAGGATACCCTAATCTTCTAATGACCTATCGATTCCTGAAAATCCATGACCCCAATCCATACTATTACTTAGTTCCCATAGCTAAATGTAACACAATCTTATTCTCCTCAAATTGATGTATTAGCTTGTTCCATCTCCCCATGAATAATTGTACTCCGAAAGGGCTATGCCCATATGAATGAAATAAGGCTCTTTTTATCAATGATTGTCTTGACTGAGAGTATTGATAAAAAAGTTAAGTGATTAGGTCTCTTGGCTGAAAGCTGAATTGGGCATGAAATGTAATGTGAGAAACGTTTAGCGAGTTGTTAACGTTAAGAATCCCAATGTCCAGGCACAACCTCAAGTGCAGATTCCTAGTCCGACCCCTACACCAAGTACGGCCAAAGAAGTTTCTTCTCAAGCAAATCAAACCACCCGAATTTGATGGCAAGGGAAGGACCATCCAAACTGATACCAAGATTTGGATCGAATCCATGGAGGATTATTTCGAAGCAGCAGGTACTACACCCGCAAACCAAGCAATGCTTGCCAAGCTGAAGCTTACCAGCAAATCAAGACTTTGGTGGAAGCAATGGTGCAGAGACCAAGGGATCTCGGAAGGATCCCTTACTTGGGAGAAGCTGAAAAGAGCTGTGCAAGGAAGATACTTACCACCTGCCTACCGCACATAGAAGATGAACGAGTTCTATGAGCTGAAACAGCTTGGTTTATCTCTTGATGCTTACAACTCAAAGTTCGTCTCTCTTTTGAAGTACACGCCACAAATGGATATGACACAACAACAGTCAAATTTTTGTGCCAGATTAAACCCACCTGTAAACAATCACCTAGAATCAATGCACCCAATAGATCTTCAGGATGCACTCATTCAAGCTACACCCATAATATAGGAGGTGCAAACCAGGCCAAGAAATAACAAGACTTAGTCTTATAAGGATCAGAACAAAGGAGTGTATAGATCCTAGGCGAAGAGAGTTCAAGGTCAAAACTAGGGACAAAGGAAGAAAGCTAGAACCAACATTGTAAATAATTTTGTTCCTACCCAAGGTAATGGCTGCAATCTCCGTTGCTTCCATTGCAACGAGCCCACTCATTTCAAAAGGCAATGTCGTAAACTTGGCAGAGGACAATGTTAAGGACCATTACAAGGAACAGCCCGTGGCCAAGGAGTCGCCACCCGAGGCAGAGGAAGAACTGCCTGTGTTACCAACAGGGAGATATGCGAAGAAGAAGACCCGACCATAGAAGCAGACTTTGAGAGGGCAGCTACTTTTAAAAGGAAGTATATGTCAAATCTTCTTCCATTTTTCCAAGTTGAAGTCAACATGTTTAAACTCAACACATTGGATGAGGCTATCTCTTTGGCACATAACATCAAAGAAACAAACTAAAGATCGACAATAACTTCTGGCTTTCATGGGAAATAATATGGGTAACAACAACTCTCATTTTAATTATTTTCATGCTTCCAACTTTCAATTTGGAAAGAATTGTCTTGATCGCCAACCTTGGATGCGAAATTTTTATAATAATGTAGGCTTTCCTACTTCAACCTTTAATCCCAAGATTTCTCATCTACCTTCTACTTTGCCTAAGTTGTTTGAACCTAAAAATGTTAATTTGAGTGTCTCAAATACCACTTCCAAGAATGTAATTTGTTATAAATGCAATTGCTCTAGCCATATTGTGAGTCGTTGTCCTATGGCAACACTCATGATTGGAAAAAGTCTACTACACATTTAAATTATCTTGGAGCTGATAAAGCAGCTAAAGACCCTACAACAGTGTCTGATTTTGATGAAGTCATACTTATGGGAGAAAACTCTAATGACATTGACGAAATTGTTGGTAAAATTTCTATCCATACTTTATTGAAAATGAGATATAAAATCCATAATGATGAAATGAGTATTTTGCATGATGACGGAAGTACACATAACTTTGTCTTAGAAAATGTAGTTAGAAAATTGCAACTTAAAATTATTCAATCTACTTATAAAATTAAGGTTGTATTTTTAAGGAAACGATATAATGGAATTAAAGAGGCACAGGGATTAGAAATTTGCATTGGATCTTATAGAGAAAATTGGTTTTTTAAAGTAGCATCATTACAATTTATTGATGTAATTTTAGGGATGCCTTGGTAGCATCAATTTAATCCTAAAATTTATCAAACATGCATTCGATGAATATTCAACATGAAGGTAAAATTATTTTTCTTAAAGGACTAATAAACATTGAGTTATACCATTAATTAGTCACACTCGAGTGAAGTGTGCCATCATTTGAAAATAATGTAGATATTTTCTTGTATTAATTAATAAAGTCAAAGACGCTAAGTTTAAGTTAACCATAAGTCAACAAAAATTTATTAATAAATTTGTATTGTTTCTCTTCTGAATTGCCTCTTCAACTTCCTCCATCACGACCTCAGGATCATCAAATTGATGTTCTACCCTGTAGTCAACCTCTCTATAAAGCTCCTTATCACCATAATTAGGTAGAACAAAAAGAATTCCAAAGACAAGTTAAATAACTATTAAATTGAAAGTTAATTCAACCTAGCAATTCACATTTTGAAACTCACATTCTTTTAGTAAAGAAAAAGAATCAAACTTATTGTGTATGCATAAACTATCGAGCTCTAAATAAATTTATTGTTAAAAATTGATATCCAATTCCCCGTGCGGATGATTTGTTAGACAAATTGCAAGGTGCTACTATGTTTACCAAGATTGACCTTAAGTTTGATTATCATCAAGTGTGAATGGCTTTTTAGGATTCAATTTGGCCATTACAATTTTTTAGTAATGCCCTTCGATCTTACTAATGCACTTGTCACTTTTAGTAGGATGATGAGTAAATAATTTTTAAATTTTTAGCATTGTGTTATTCTCTTTTTCAATGATATCCTTGTTTTTAATAAAACTAAAAGAGAACATGAACATAATTTATCTTTAGTCTTTAGTTTACTAAAACAAAATTATCTTTTTGCTAACCTAAAAAGGAGTGTTTTCTTTCAAATAGAAATGTAATATTTAGGTCATATTGTGTTTGTTAAGGAAATCTAAGTTGATCCACACAAAATTGAGACTATTAATACATGGCCTATAGCCAAAAATGTGCATGATGTTTACTCATTTTTAGGTTCAACCAATTTTTATCATAAATTCGTTAGAAACTTTTCATTACTTGCTTTGCCATTAACTTTGCTACTAAAGAATCGTTTTGTATTTCATTGGGGTGATAACCAACAATGATAATTTGATTTACTAAAGCATGCATTAACTCACACATCTATTTTACAACTCCTTAATTTTAGTAGACCATTCTTTCTAGCCGTTTTACTGACACTAGTGGTTCTAGGATTGGTGATGTATTGATGCAAGATGACCATCCAATTGCATCCTTTAGGTTTAAATTGAAACCTTCTAAACTTAAGTGTAGTACATATGATAGGGAACTTTTAGCTATAGTACATGCATTATGAATATGGAAACATTATTTAATGGGCTTAGAATTTATGATTAAGATAGATCAATAAAGTATCAAATACCTTTCTCAACCACAAATTTTTTATATGCATATACAATGGACATCTTTCATATGATTTTTTGAATTTTTGACAGCTGATATGTAGAGCAAGATGAATTGGATACATGTGACAAGTATAATTTATCCCATTAACTTCTTTATTAAATTATAGATGCACCACCGTTTATTCTAAGGTGTGCACACATATTCTTTGTGAATATTTATTGATACTTTAGATTTTAGGAGATATATTGAAGATACTTTAAAAATATTTTATGGCTCTTAACAGTTGTGAGTTGTGCAACTGATTGTAACAATTTATTTAGTTAACTCGAACTCTTTTATCAAAAGAGTGATTGGAAGGGGTCTATCTTTGGGCAAAGCAAGATTCATTTTAATATTATAAATATGGCATGGAGGAGATACCCACTTCATGTACAATGAAAACTTGCACCCAATAGTATGTCGCTCAATTTTGCTTTACACTTTTTAAAGTCTATTTTGAGTCTTTATGAGTTGTGCTTTCAATTTTATAAGAAAAAGAGAGAGAGGGAGAGCTTGTTTTGCTCTTTACGTGTAAGTCTCACATCCAATCTACACAACAAATTAGTCACACATAAGCTAAATGAGCACTTAGAAAGCAACAAAAGGTATGCATAATTTTTGTGATTAAAGCAAAAACTCTAGAAACTTTTTTATTTACACCTACACAAAAAAATTTCTTAGATTCTTACAAGCATTGTTTTACATATGATTATTCACCTCGATTTCCACCATCTCAATGAGAGATCGATCACAAAATAGAGTTTTTTCCTAGAGTAACTCCATCACAAAAAGATCCATATAGGCATAGTCCTTTGCATTAAAAAAGAAATACAAAGATAAGTAACTAAATTATTAAGTAAGGGTTTGATTTATCCTTGCTCTTTTTCATTTGGTGCATCTATTCTATTGGTTGAAAATAAAACTAAAATATATAGGGTGTGCATTGATTATAGAGCCCACATAAGGTGGCTGTTAAAAATGGGTATCCTATTTCGAGAGTAGATGATTATCTTGATAAACTTAGGGGGGACTAAAATTTTTAGCAAGATAGATCTCAAATTAGGATGTTATCAAATTTGTATGGATTCACTTGATGTATTTAAAATTGCATTTAGGATACAGTTTGATACTGTGAATTTATTCTTATGTCTTTTGGTCTAACTAATACATTAGCTACATTTGCATGGATGACGATTTATTTTTTTGGATTATCAGAGTTTTGTGATTGTTTTCTTTGATGATGTTTTTTTTTCAATAAGTCAAAAGAGAAACATAGGAAACATCTTAGAATTTTGGTTGACTTACTACTTAAAAAGCACTTGTATGCAAATCTTGACAAGAGTTTAATCTTTCAACATCAAATTGAGTGTTTGGAACATATAATTTATACTAAAGGAATAAAGGTAGACCCAGAGAAAATTCAAACCACCAAAGACTATCCCAATCCTAAGAGTTTGCATTAAGTTAGATCCTTCCTTGGATTAGTAGGTTTCCACCAAAATTTTATGTTACATAAAAACATCGTTTTCCAATGGGGCCCTAATCAATAGAAATCCTTTGAACTTTGAAATACCTTTTGATCATACACAGATCCTTCAAGGACTTTTTTCCTAGCCTTTCTTTCTTGTTGTGTAGTCACTAGTGCTAGTGTTTCATGTATACGTGCATTTTTAATGTGAATTGATCACCCTATAGCCTATAAGAGTGGCGAACTAAAATCTTTTGAACAAAACTACAATATGGATGATAAATTATTATTGGTTGTAGTTCATGCTCTAGATATTTGGAAACATTGTCTCTTCAACTCTAAGGTTCTCATAAAAAAATATAAATTGGCTATAAACATTTATTGAACCAATCCCTAACTCTGACAATCGCATTAAATGGGCTTCATTTATCCAAAACTTTCATCCAATGATCCAATACCAACAACGAGTTCTTGTTAATATGATTGCTAATGCATTGAGTTATAGGGCTTTAGAAAATACTGTATCTCATAATTTATTTGGTTTTGATAAAATTAAAACCATATGTATTTGAATCATGTTTTATTGTTGAACTTCAAACTTTTGATGTAATGATTCCTTCTTATGCTTTAAGTATTGATTTTCTAATTATTTAGCAAGGATTTTAGAATACTAACACTACTATTTTTAATCATTATACTTATGTGAATGGACTTTTGTATTATTAAATAAAGTTGTGAATTATTTTAGCTTTTAAGAAAACTACAATGATTGAAATATATGCATTTGCTTATGTGAGACATAGAGAAATCTAGTCTACTATAGCTACATGAAAATAATATTTTTATTGGTCTACAATGAAGCAAGGTATTGCAAATTTTGTGTTTGAACACATTGTGTCCTAATACATTAAACATTATTATGCAAAATCTTATGGATTACTTATGCCTTTATGTGTACCTAATGGACCATGGAAACAAATTTCTATGGAATTTTCTATTGGTATTTCTACAGCATCCACACACCATGACATGATTTAAACTATACTAGATAGATTTAATAAGCAAGCTTACTTTCTTCCTTGTAAAAAGACTTAGTCTACTCCATAAGTTGTTAAGCTTTTTATTAACACCATCTTTTCTCATCAAAAATTTCCCAAGGTGATGTTTTTATTGTAATTATCAATTTTGTAATCTTTTTTTTAAAAGCATTGTTTAAAAAACTAGGTTCTAAGATGGACTCTACTGTTCACTCTAAGAGCAATGGCTAGGTTGAAGCGACTAATAGCACTATCTTTGACCTTATTAGATCCTATAATATTCATAGACCAAATAATTTTGACCCCAGCAGTTGCCTATTCTCCATTTTATTATAATAACACTCTGAATTTTGCAGCTAGTTGAATATCTTTTGAAGTGGTTTATTAAAGGAAACTACCTATCCCTATAACCACAATTGCTATTGATATTCCAGTTGCTCATAGTTTAGCTAGCAAGCATACAAAAATATTTAAAAAAGTGAGTGAAAAGTTCAAGCAATCCCAATTGAGATATGTAACCCAAGAAAGTAAGAAATGCAAGGCTATTATATTTAAAGAAAATGATATAATATAGTTGCAAATTGAAAGAGGAGGTTAAAATCCATTGAAAAATATCTAAAAATTAAATTAGATCTACAATATTATGTGCCATTCTATATTATTCATAATATTAATGAGAATGTATTTAGATTGGGCATTCCTCCTCTCACAGGGTGGCAAATCCATAATTCTTTTCATATTAGTTTTTTGAAATCTTTTAAGGGAAATCCTCGAATTACTCCTATTGTAGATGACCCTCCTTTGTTAGAGGAAGATCACCTCTTGTTGCAAGACAATTAGTTCGATTAGGTATTTCACTTGCAATGGTGTAACTCAAGCGATGATCACATCAATACGCTAGGTAGAGTTAAGCCGTGTTAAAATTTTGCCTAGTATCGCACTTGGAATGCCAAGTCAAGACTTTCGATCCCAAGATCCTACCCACATTCACGGAATGTTAGGGTTAGTGGGATGCCCATACAAGAAACGATCTAGGGTTCTTACCCTAGGGTCAATTGGCCTAATACTAAACCTCCGTATGGAATTAGAAACCCTAGGACCAAATGTTGTCGGCCTAGTAGGGTTAGGGTTGGGCTAGGTCAAGAAGACTCCCAAACCCTACATCTTGACCAAGGTATCCTTGACCAAGGAATACCGTGCGAGAAATAACCCCATAAGCCAGGTACGACACCTATGCAACAAGTTGCAACATTGTAGGATGTTGTGTTTAAATCACAAAGTAGAATTGCCACTCCTTGGACAAGGTTGGCGAGTCTAAGTGCAAGACTAACTTCCAAAAAGGATGAGTGGTCATCCCGCTACATCACCTTCCTTGGGTTGATTGGCCAAGTTAGGGAAGTTACGTATTACTTATGACCGATCAAGTTAGGGCGACAAGGTTGCCCAGGAATTTGTTGGCCTTAATATAAGGAGACCTAAGGTGTTGGTTAATTGGGTTAACATGGTATAAACCCTAAACCAAGGATAAAAGGGTAAACAAACAACAAAACCCTTTAGGATCTTGCCAAGTTGCAATCGATCCCGGATCGAATGCTAGATGCATTCGGAGAGAAGGATTCACACCTTAGCAGTTGGCTAAACAAATGACCACTGGATTGATTGTGTTTGTACAGTTAGGAGAACTGTTTGTACTTCTTTGCTCAAGGAATCTAATGCTTGAAAATAATTAATGTTTTAGGTTGAAGGCATGGAGGGAGAGGCAGCATCAGTTACCCCCGACTATCTGCCTACTGACCAAACCCTAACCAAGGGGATTGCTAGCCATGTCAAACACGTGGACCGAACCCGCCGCGAGAGGTCTCTCCATGGGTGCTACTTGGAGCAGGAGGATGCTTGGGTGCCAAGGGGGGCTTTGGCCATAAATCCCTTGCCTTCCGGGTCCTACACAAGAGGCCGACCTGACTCGAGATTGGATCTCAAGGCCCGCATACTAGCCTACTAGCGGAAACTTGGATTAGCGATCCCTAAGGATTGCTGGATCGCCTTCGAGCGGATTATGGATTAGCCTTTGTGCTAGATTATGGAAGAGCCTTAGGGCTTGAATTATATGATGTATTCCAAAGATGATAAATAAGATCAATTGTTGAAAAGGAACTTGCTTGACATTGTTTTTCTATGTCAGTGCTTAAGTTAAATGAAGGAACCGGTGATTAATTGGCTAATTAAAGAAGCTTTTTTGGCTTGTCAAGGTAATTAGACAACTAAAGAAACCCTGAGGAAAGTGTCTGGATGTGGCCATGGTCCCGTCCTATGGATGGGTGGTCCTGGTTGGCCAATAACTTTTCTCGAAGGAAATTGGCAGCAAGGAACGATGACCTAGAATCTAGAGTACTAGAGTCCTGATTTATGTTGTTTTAGGGGAACGAAATGGGACTATGCCTTACGGGTAGAGAGGTCGAGCTTTGCGTCCCTCTCGTTTCCCATTCTCCTTGAACTAAGTGCAGCATGAATCCACTTCGACCCTGACGTTTCTGCATAAAGTAGACGCTAGTTACTTTCTAGAAATTTAACCACTAGGAAAACCGTGATCCTAAGTGGGAACGGCCGGAATGCTTCCACTTTGTGGTAGACTCGGGAAGACCTAGATCGCAAACCCCGTGTCATTCCGTGGGAGTGCCAGGTGGCGCTTTCTAGATTCTCTTCCCGATGGGCTACTAAGACGTGTCCTACAAGTGAACAAGTGGACATGTTACTGTTGGTATCAAAGCAAACCAATGAGGACCTAATATTTATAAGGAAACTTAATGAGAAGAAGTAGAGCAAATGTTGTTGTTAAGAACATTTTCTTACTTATTTATCGATGTTGGCCTGCAGAGATGCGAAGCATGGAACAAATTCTTAGTGTTCGAGGTTATGTTTATGACTACGATGCGTGCTTCGGATTATCGACGGATGATCGATATGATGAATATCCTAGACCGCATCTACAATCCTTTACCCTTGTACATGGAACGGAGATGGACGGGTGATTCACGAATTTAATACATAGCTGCCCATCGACTTGCGTACCTTTGGACCAACTTGAAGAGAATCAAGTGGATGGAGGACTTAAAGATCGTGAAGCTGTCATTTTTGTTGAAGCTCACGCAAACGCAACCTTACATGTCGGCGGTCAAAAGGTCAAACTGAACACGTATGTGTTGAGAATCAGAGTTTGTTGAGAATCAGAGTTTGCAGCATTGGAATGTGTGCACAAGAGGGAGAAGAGAGCACAAAGTACAAGAATGAAATCTTGCTTAATAAGTTGCTTAGAGTACAACTTGGGTACAATCTCTCACACATGATAGTGACCCATAGGCTGTTTATATAGCCCTTGCCAGCTAGGGTTAGGGTTTCCCCTACCCCTAGGGCTATTCACACTCATATGCCCTTATACTCCCTTGCATACAGTGGGTTTCTATGCCTGTCTTCTAACACCCCCCCTTAATGCAAGGGTTGCATTGGATTACAAGGCATGTAAGAGATTCCCCCCCTTTTTGGGATGCCTTTATAAATCAAGCTTACAAGGTTGTTTTAGGTAGATGATTTAAATAGTCAAAACAGTCGATCTTCAGATGAATTGGAGACATAGTTGGCCATCAATTCTTTGGGTATTTTAGGAGTGTTAGGAAATTTACTAGTGATATGCCCTGTCTTCTTGCATTTTTTGCATTTCATCTTCTCGGGATACTTCTTCTAGTAGTTGTTTACAAGATGTCCTTTTTTCTTACAGAAAGAACATCTAGTGAGAACTGTATGAACCAATACTTGTTCATGGGAATTTGAAGTTCCCTGACTGTTGTTGCTTTCTTTGTGGTTCCTCTTTTCTTCATCCAAACAGGATTGAATGGTACTTGCCAAAGTAGGATCTGGAATGTTGGTGAGAGTGGTTATAAGAGTAGGAAACACCTGTTTTACAGCTTTTAGGAGAATAGCAATAGCATCTTCTTCATGTATTGGAGCTTTTACAGAAGCAAGCTGTGCCATAAGTCCCTTCATATGAGAAATGAATTTTCCCAAATCTTCTCCTGAACAATATTCCAAGCTAAAGAATTCAATTTTAAGGAAGATTTTAGTATTTTTGCCAGTGGCTCCTTAGAGCTTTTCAAGCTCATCCCATTTTTCTTTAGCAGTGTTTAGTTGATCAACATGATGAATCAGGGATTCATCTAAGTGTAGCATTATGATTGCTTGAGCACGTTGGTCATCCTCTATATCAATCATATTTGCAGAGTTTACAGCTCTACTGCCTTGAATGAGAGGCCAATACCCTCTCTCCATCATTTTGTATTTTATAAGTACTTGCCATGGGTGGAAATCCTTACCATCAAACTTTCAAATTTGAGGACAGACATCAGCATATGTTGTGGTCATTGGGAAGGTCTTACCACTTGTTAGGACAAGGGTAGTGTCTAGTCCCTTACAAACTTTTCACTGAATGCGAAAGCAAATTAGACAATGTGAAGTCAAAGTTGCAATGAAGAGAAAGGCTGAAAATCATATAAGTGTTATAATTCAAAGTATGACTTTGGTGATCTTTCTTATGTGCAAGCTTCTTCCAAGGTTTAATAGTCTTTTTAGGTTTTAATGAAGTAAACCTAGACTGGACTTCAGGCTCCTTCTTGTGGTATGGCTTATTGGATGAAGCTTGTGTTGGACACGATTTGTCCATGATCTCAATGCTTGTGTTGCTGATGATTCCGAGGAGAGTACGATGACACTCATGCTATTGATTTCACTGACCAATGTACTTGAGACAAAGTCACTCACGGTATGCAATACGCTTCTAGTGCATGATGGTCTATGTGTTAATTTTACACATAACCTTACAACGATATATGAAGAGGAATAAAAAACTCACTGGGTTTTAGTGAATGCCCAGCAAGCAAATAACCTGATGATTCATGATTAGTGTTTAAAAAAAACACTATTGTCAAGCTTAGTGAAGTGCTTGAATGGAACACGATTGGAAGTCAGCTTCTCGATGCTGCTTGGTGATGTCCATTGAGCATTCTCAAGAGCTTTAGAATCTGGAATAGGCTTCAGAGACTCTGCTTCAGTGATTAGAATCACGTTAATAAAGCTCAGAGTGAAAACATGATAATTGGAGCTTGTTGGCGATGGCTGCCCAAAAAAACACAGTTAGGGTTTGGCAGAGATCTCTCTCTATGAGAGGAATTTCTAGGGACCCTTTCAGCTGAGGATAGCCCACTTGAGGGGCTATCAAAGCCCCAAGATAGCAGTGCGGATTGCGCCGCCTACTATGTGTACAGCAGCCCGACTTCTGCACTGTCAGAAAACTACGTCGTTTCTGAAATTCATGCAATGCTACCCACGCCGTCTACCAATCTTGACGTCTATCATGCCAGGCTAATTTTCCCTAAGATAGGCAAGAAATCCTTAGAAGAAAGCAGAGGGAGATATGGCCTCCTTTGTCCTCCCCAAGTCCTCCAATGGAGGTAGGTTGCAGGCAGCTATGGAGGAAAGAAGGATAAGATGAAGGAAATGATAGCTCATGTGCACTTAGTCATAGCTAATGCTAAGGGAAGCTGAGGAGATCAGAGATGGCTCTGATACCATGTTGAGAACCAGAGTTTGTAGCATTGGAATGTGTGCACAAGAGGGAGAAGAGAGCACAAAGTACAAGAATGAAATCTTGCTTAATAAGTTGCTTAGAGTACAACTTGGGTACACTCTCTCACACATGATAGTGACCCATAGGCTGTTTATATAGCCCTTGCCAGCTAGGGTTAGGGTTTCCCCTGCCCCTAGGGCTATTCACACTCATCTGCCCTTATACTCCCTTGCTTACAGTGGGTTTCTATGCCTGTCTTCTAACAGTATGTGTACAAGGAAATGACTCGAATAATCCCTGTCGACAGAATCAAGGTGTTGGGACGTTATGAAAAGAACGGGTATCAAAGGAAAGGATACCCTAATCTTCCTATGACCTATCAATTCCTGAATCCATGACCCCAATCCATATTACTACTCAATTCCCATAGTTGAATGTAACAAAATCTTATTCTCCCCAAATTAATGTATCAACTTGTTCCATCTTCCCAAAAAAAAAAAACTCGAAAGGGCTATGCCCATATGAATGAAATAAGACTTCTTTTTATCAATGATTGTCTTGACTGTGAGTATTGATAAAGAAGTTAAGTGATTAGGTCACTTGGCTAAAAGCTGAACTGGGCATGTAATGTAAAACACCATATTGGAGAATATGGGAATTTCCCATAAGTTTGGGACACGTGGTCAAATCTTTGGATTTGTCATAACTTGAATACTATACCTCCAAATCAAGCACTCTATAGCTCAATAGATTCCATTTTTCAAGCACTTTCCAATGGTAGGTCACATCATTTGGTTTTGAGAAACTTATGGGCATGTTATTCGGGTGCGACATTTTTAGTATTCAAAAAATGGGAATTGGGAGATTCCCAAACTCACTAATATTGTGTTGTAATGAGAGAAACATTTAGCAAGTTTTTAACGTAAAGAATTTTCAATGCCCAGGCACAACCGCAAGTGCAGATTCCTAGTTCGACCCCTACACCAAGTACGGCCGTGATTCAAGAGAAGAAGTTTCTTCTCAAGCAAATCAAGCCACCTGAATTTGATGGAAAGGAAAGGACCGTCCAAACTGATGCTAAGATCTAGATCGAATCTATGGAGGATTACTTTGAAGCAGTAGGTACTGCACCCGCTAACCAAGCGATGCTTGCCAAATTGAAGCTTACCGGCGAAGCAAGACTTTGGTGGAAGCAATGGTGCAGAGACCAAGGGATCTTGGAAGGGTCAGTTACTTGGGAGAAGCTAAAAAGAGCTGTGTGAGGAAGATATCTACCACCTGCCTACTACACGCAGAAGATGAAGGAGTTCTATAAACTGAAGCAGCTTGGTCTATCTCTTGATGCTTACTATTCAAATTTCGTCTCTATTTTGAAGTATGTGCCACAAATGGATATGACACAATAGGTGTTGAAGTTTTGTGCTGGACTAAACCCACCTATAAACACCCACCTCGAATCAATGTGCCCAACAGACCTTCAAGATGCGCTCATTTGAGTTGCACCCATAATACAGGAGGTGTAGACCAGGCCAAGAAATAACAAGACTTAGTCTTATAAGGACCAAAACAAAGGAGTGTATAGGTCCCAGGCGAAGAGAGCGCAAGGCCAAAATCAGGGACAAAGGAAGAAAGCTAGGACCAACACTGTCAATAATTTCATTCCTACCCGAGGTAATGGCCGCAATCTCCGTTGCTTCCATTGTAACGAGCCTTGTCATTTCAAAAGGCAATGTCCCAAGCTTGGCAGAGGACAACGTCAAGGACCATCCCAAGGAACCATCCGTGGCCAAGGAGCGGCCGTCAGGACCAGAGGGAGAACCTCCAGTGTAGCCAACAAGGAGCTGTGTGATGAAGAAGACCCGACCATGGAAGCAGACTTTGAGAGGGCAATAGTGCATGCCACTCTTCACAAGAAAGGCTTGAATTGCTAATTCTCGATGATTTAGTCACCATCGAATTATCACAGTAAAAACTTCAAAACCTTGATTGATTTGGCAGTACGCATTCCTTTATTTTACCAATTTGTACAAGAAGATTAGGAATAGCCACAAAAGATGCACCTACCTTACTTGTGGAATTAGCAAATGGTTGTGAGGTCACTTGTACCAGGCAAACTGCTAAAGGTGGAATTCCTACTAGGAGGAAAATCGACTTCGGTTAGATTCAAGGTTATGAACCTAGGTATCCATAAGTGTTTGCTCGGAATGGATTGGCTTAAACCT
The DNA here is from genome assembly GCF_053477565.2 of Lygodium microphyllum. Classification (NCBI taxonomy): domain Eukaryota; kingdom Viridiplantae; phylum Streptophyta; class Polypodiopsida; order Schizaeales; family Lygodiaceae; genus Lygodium; species Lygodium microphyllum. The sequence continues at coordinate 25,426,237 of NC_141159.1, forward strand.
GGCTTAAACCTATTGATGCTCACATTCACTGTGGAAAGGGCCAAGTTTCCTTTCGAAATTATGAAGGGAAATTGGTCACAACTCAAGGAGAGGCTGGGAAGCCAAGAATTCAACTGGCCAAAGCATCTCGGTGTCGTATTGCTGTGCATTCGAAGTGTGTAAACCACCCAAAAGTTGTGCATGGGATTTGGTACTTTGTACATACTTAGTTGTTGTGATTACATTTATTTTATGCGTATGAGTATAGTGGGGAGGAGTTGGAGACAAAAGTGGCGAATATGATGAGATGCTTTCAGCCTATGTTGAGCAAGGTTGAGTGGAAAGCACAACTGATGCTGGTGAACATGTTAGGACTTTGTCTTCTCCTTCTCCAGCTACATCAAAAATACCTAATGATAACAACCCTCCACATCCAGGAGTTGGAAAGAAGGAGGCTAAGCATTGAAATGTGCTATGAGAAGCATGGAGTTATCACTGTTACAGTGTGTGCTTGTTTTGGGTTACAATGTGTTGTTTACATGGGCGCCAAAGATATGGAACGACAGGCTCTTAAAGTATTCAGAATGAGACTTTTTGGAGTTGAGGTACGTGCTGTCCAGTTTGGTACAGGTACGTTGAAAGATGTGGCATCGGAAGCAATAAGATACTTGGTTACAAATGAAGAGACTACACACTATATTATAAGGTCCGTAACTGGATCTCACCCTTATCCAATGCTGGTGAGAGATTTTCATGCCATTATTGGCAAAGAGACTTGACGACAGTGTTGCTAATGAGGGATTTCAAATGCTAAGAAGGGAGGGAAAAGAGGAGCGTATGACGAAAAGGAAGAAAGGGGCAATGCTAATTGGGGAAGAAAGGAGAGAAAAAGCAGGGAAGATCAGACGGCCTGTGTAGGATACGTGGGGAAAAAAAAAAGAATTGGAATAGAGAGCTTTTTCTGTCTTTTTTTGGCTCGGTCTGTTTGGTGACTGTGGTGGCCTACCTGTGTATCGCGGATCTGCATTTTTCGGCCTCTGGGCTTTTTCCGGGATGGTGGTAATTGTTGAGGACGGCGAGACCAGATCAGGTCGCCAGGGAACAGAGAATCCGAGATTCTCTGCACATCATTGAGCCAATCTCATACGCAGTCAGCCCAACAGCTGCACCCTTCTTAAGTAACATGGTTGCTACACGGAGAACACGTGCACATCCTGCAGACAACTTCCAACCATGCTCCTCTAACAATGCAATGTCTGCTTCAGCATCTAATTTTGCAATGTGATTCCGAGTAGATATGTCAAAGGGCTGCTTTGCTTGAGGCCAATATAGCCATTCAAACGTGCAGTCTTCAAACTTGTTAGGCAGGCAATAGCCATGATCAATAGGTACAAGGTTCCAGTCTGTTTCTCCTTTCTTGCAAACCAGAATGTTTGCACCATTTCTGTCTGTGTTTGCAAGGCGAAGGTCAAGGACTGCAATTTTGTGAACTTCATGGACAGGTCTTTCCTTGGATAGCAAATCTGAAAGAGCTCACAATTTTTTTTTTAAATCGCATGGTGCAACCAGCTTCCATGTTGCAAGTATCCCAAAGGCTCTGTTTAGGCTGAAATTTCAGTAACCCAGTTCCCATTCTCAGCAATCCTCTCGACAGAGTTTTCATCCTCAAGCATGGCATACTATAGCTGAACGACCACGTGCAAGGCTTTACTTGGAGCTGTACTTGTTTGAACCAAAATTTTGAGCTGTGGCTATGTTCTTGGCATCATTTCCCTCATGAGTTGGTACCCTTTCAAGGAGCAGAAGCAACAACTGATGCATTAAGTGAATTTATTGAAATTGTGGAAGAAAACATGGGGTGAAGGTTGACTGTGGGTGGGTTTTTAGCACTTGCCAAAGTCCCTTTTCGTGTAGTCCTTCACAGAATCAGACTGACAGCTGGTCAAAATATACAAGTGACTCTGCCCTCTTCTTTAGCCATGAATCCAATCAACAAAAGATGGAAGTTGTAAAGACTTTCTGATATCTTTTCAGCAAATAATGATGGACTTGACCTCATTATAGAGATGTTCTTCTGGAGTTTCTGAAATTCTCTGCTGATCTAGCAACTGCCAAGTTACGAAATGAACATGCTGATGTGAAGAATGTTTCCCTTCCTACTGCAACTGTCAACATACACCTGAATGTAAACAGTTTATGAGATACTTCGGATTATTCTGAACATGAATTTCTTGTAACTCATTTGACAAGCAATATAGTGAACTTTGACATCAAAGATTTGAGTTCTTCTTGTTAGACTCTTCCATTGCTGTACCTTGAACCCCGTGTTCTGCAGCCCTTGCGTGAACTCTACGACATCGGATAATAAAAGGAGTTAGAAAGGGGCTACCTGTCTATTTGAGTAAGCTAAACAAGCTACTTCAGAATCAGGAGTCTAGTGAAGAACCTTCATAGCTAAGGGATTATGTAGACGTATTTCTTGAAGAGTTGACAGAACTTCCACCTCAAAGGGAAGTTGATCATGAAATCAAGCTAGCGCCAATTGCAAAGAGACCATATAGAATGTCCATCCTGGAAGCGATTGAGCTGAAAGAGAAACTGAAGCAACTGTTAGACCAAGGCTACATTTGTCCTAGAAGTTCACCATGGGGAGCTCCAGTGCTGTTCCAGAAGAAGAAGGATGGAATGCTTTGGCTATGTATTGACTACAAAGGGTTGAATCAATCAACCATTAAGAACAAATATCCCATTCCAAGAATAGATGAACTTCTTGACCGTCTTCAAGGTGCAAAGATCTTCTCCAAGATTGATCTTAGGTCTGGATATTATTAGATAAGGATCAAGGAAGAGGATATCCCAAAGACGGCATTTGGCACACGGTATGGGCACTTTGAGTTCCTGGTCATGTCATTCGGCTAACAAATGCTCCTCCCACCTTCAATGGGCTAATGCAAGATATCTTTAGGCCCTATCTTGATGACTTTGTACTCGTCTTCTTTGACGATATCCTAGTCTACTCCAAGTAGGAAGAAGATCATGAACCCTAGCTACGCATTGTGCTTGAAACAATGAGGGCACACAAGCTTTATGCCAAGAAGAAGAAGTGTGCATTTTTCAAACAACAGATTGAATATCTGGGATTCATTGTATCAGCGGAAGGGATTTTAGTGGCCAATGCCAACAATTGTCAAAGAAATACATAGTTTTCTTGGATTGACAGGATGGTATAGGGTCTTTATCAAAAACTATGCTTTGATTGCAACACCTCTAACGGATCTACTAAAGAAGCAAACATCAATTGTATGGTCAACTGCTGAACAATCTAGCATTGACAAATTAAAGCAAAGCTTGGTATCAACACCTATCCTAAAACTTCCGGACCTTAGTAAGGAGTTTGAAGTAATAATTGATGCTAGCACACTTTCCTTAGGATGTGTGCTTATGCAAGAGGGTCATCCTGTAGCATACTCTTCAAGGAAACTGAAGAGCCATGAAAGGAACTATGCTACCCATGATCTGGAGCTATTAGCTATCATCCATGCTCCCAAGCTTTGGAGACACTACTTGCTGGGTACCAAGTTTACCTTAGTGACGGATCGTAAAAGTCTCAAATGGATATTTACCCAAAATGAGCTCAACATGAGGCAACGTCGATGGATTGAGGTGTTGGAGGAATATGATTTTGAAATCAAATATCGACCTGGAAAGGAGAATGTAGTTGCCGATGCGCTCAATCGCAAGGCAGTTCTAAATTCTCTGATTTTGCAAGATCCATCAATGGCCAGATCTCTAGCCACAAAGGTATCCATGCCAAACAACCCAATTCTTGAGCTAGCCAGAGAAGAGGCATGCCATGATCCAACCTATCAAAAATTGCTAAGGGAGATCCCTATCAAGGATCAAGACACGAAGCTACATGCAAATTATCAAGAATTCTCTATCAATAGTGGACTTGTCTACTATAGAACGAGATTATGTATACTGGCAAGCCAGTCACTCAAACAAGAGATACTTTGGGAAGCCCATGACTCCCCTTTTTCAGGACATCCTGGCTATGCTAAGACCCTCAATGCGGTCAGAAAGAGATATTATTGGAAAAGGCTTAAAGGTGATGGTCTCAAATATGTCACTGAATGTTTGTCTTGTCAATACATTAAGGCCAAACATGTCAAAATGTGAGGGAAATTGCAACCACTTGAGATTCCCCAAATGAAATGGGAATTCATCAGCATGGACTTTGTTGTTGGCCTGCCCCAAGTTCAGGGAGGATACAATTCCATTATGGTTGTGGTGGATATGCTCACCAAGGTTGCACATCTTATTCCTATTAAGACAAACTATAAAGCCTCAGACATCGCAAGGTTATTCATCAAGGAGATATTCAAACTGCATGGGTTACCCTTAAGAATCATTAGTGATCGTGACTTCACATCACACTTCTGGAGGGCTATCTTCGAAGTCATTGGGACTCAATTCTGTTTTAATACAGGTTACCATCCCCAAACCAATGGTCAAACGGAGCGAGTCAACCAAGTCATTGAGGATATGCTAAGGGAACATTGTTGTCGCAAACCTAAAAAGTGGATTCAATATTTGCCACTAGTTGAGTTTGCCTACAATGCTTCTTACCAACAAAGCATTCAGATGACCCATTTTCAAGCATTGTATGGGCATGATTGTCGTAGTCCTTTAAACTTTTCAAATCTAGCCTTAAGGGTTGAAGCTTCAAAACAGATGCTGGAAGATATGGATGACCAAATCAAGTCAATAAGACAGGACATCCAAGCCACCAAGGACAGACACAGAAGGCTTACGCGGACCTGAAATGCCAAGATAGATCCTTCGACAAAGGAGATATGGTCTTCATTCGTGTACGTCCAAAGAAGAATTTCCTATCCTTGGGTGAATGCAAAAAGCTAAGTCCAAGGTATTGTGGGCCCTACAAGATTTTCAAGTGCCTAGGGCCTAATGCCTACAGATTGCAACTCCCTGAAAACCTAAAAGTTCATAATGTATTACATATCACTCTACTGAAAAAGTATGTGCCTAACCCTAGTCACGTGCTTGATGATCAACAAGTTGTAATGCCTAGCCAAGGAGTCCTTGAGCTACGGCCTGACAGGATCTTAGATGTTAGGGAGAGGCATTTGAGATCCATGACCTTGAGAGAATATCTCGTCCAATGGAAAGATTATCCCAAAGAGGATGCCACTTTGATGGATGAAAGTACTCTCAACCAACAATACCCCCGGTTCTTCTGGAGATGAGGACATCTCGATTCCTCTAAGGGGGAGAGAATGTAATGTTTTGCCTAAAATATTAATCGATCTTAAAAGCCTCACACATCTCGTGCAAAAGCAGTGTAAAATAGTCTCCCGCGTCGACTAATGTCGGTGGCTAAGTGTTCCCTCCATGCGCAATGTTAAATTCCAGCTCGGTGATGTGCAAAGAGGTCGTGGCTTGAAGACCGGAAGCCGCACGGGAACACCCTTCTCAAGGAAAAGGTAAATGGATAATGGTCAAATTTTGTGCAAGTTTTTTTATTATTAACCCCTCCCCTCAGTCGATGCATGGCAAGGGGAGAGGGAGTGTGAGAGGAGTGGTGTAAGTGGTGGAGTGCATGGGGGAGGGAGGAGGCATGTGAAGCCACATGGGTGGCTATATCCCCCCCCCCCTATCCTATAAGACCTCCCCCCTCTCAAGCATGAGGGAGAGAGGAGTGAGAGCAGGTTGTGGACGCCGTGCTGCCGCCAGCCCATAAATGCCACCGCCCTGGCCGCCACGTTGGCCTGCTGCCGCCTGCGCCATCCCATCGCCATCATCATTATCATCACCCTCATCATCTTCGTCGCCTCTCCATCCTCCCCATCATCACGCTTTTCTCCACGTTTCTGCCAGAGACAGAGAAGCATTAGAAGCTTCTTTGGAAGCTTCTAATTTTAAGCTTCCGTAAAGCCTGTTCTCCCATACATTGCGAGTTTGTCTTAAAACCCCATTCCGTAAAGGCTATGTCCTAAGTAGAAGGAAAGATCCCGGGCAGAGAGGAGTCGATACATGAAAGTAACCCAAGAGAGAGTTGCTGAATCAAATTATTTACGTCGTCAATGGCTCCCAAGAAAATGGCGAGAGGTGCACATGATGCAGGAGTTTCTACTCCGAGTTCGCGTGTGGATAACACCCCGAACCTCAATACCCAGGTTCTTAGAGATTGATTTTGCATGGAAAGAATGTATTTGAGCATGTCTTTAATACACGTAGTCGAGTTATATACATTTGGAAATTTTAAAACACAATTATCCATTTGTTTACAAAGTTAGTGCATGTCATGCCTTTGAAAAATGCTTGCACTTCCAAGATGCAATCCCAAATGCATATTGCATAGGTTATAAGGTGGATTTGTCTAAATGCATCCTTGATTTTCTCGCGAAAAAGAAACAGTGCATAATGCATTTAGATAATAATCTCCTAGTTGTGATTCGTATGAGTTAATCATTATCGTCCTTTAAATGTTGTCCAAGTAGTTGCATGGCATGAAAGGGATTTATGTACCTTGCAAATCGCATGTGGTGAAAATTGCATCCTAGGTTGGCTAAGTGCTGAAGAAAAAATTAAATCAATAATGGTCTCATGTCATTCATGCATGGACTTCGTTTATCAAAGTTGGATTTGGGAATGGATGAAATTTCATATTAAAACTAGAATTCAATGCATTAAGCGAAGGGTTATGAGCATAGTTCTTGTTGAAATTCAACGTAGGTTTTTATATGAGTTAGCCATGAATTATCTATCATTATAGATTAGGCAAGGAAAAGAAATGGTCATTTTACATTTTATAGTTGCATAGAAGGGAAAAGACTATGAATCGCATATTTGCATGGAATGTTATGTCTTGCAATTATTTACATCTCCTAGGAAAAGGATTTGCATCTCTTCTAAGGAAAGATCACCTCTTGTCGCAAGACAATTAGTTCGATTAGGTATTTCACTTGCAATGGTGTAACTCAAGCAATGATCACCTCAATACGCTAGGTAGAGTTAAGCCACGTTAAAATTCTGCCTAGTATCGCACTTGGAATGCTAAGTCAAGACTTTCGGTCCCAAGGTCCTACCCACATTCACGGAATATTAGGGTTAATGGGACACCCATGCAAGAAACGATCTAGGGTTCTTACCCTAGGGTCAATTGGCCTAATACTAAACCTCTGTATGGAATTAGAAACCCTAGAGCCAAACGTTGTCGGCCTAGTAGGGTTAGGGTTGGGCTAGGTCAAGAAGACTCCCGAACCCTACGTCTTGACCAAGGTATCCTTGACCAAGGAATACCGTGCGAGAAATAACCCCATAAGCCAGGTACAACACCTATACAACAAGTTGCAACGTCGCAGGATGTTGTGTTGAAATCACGAAGTAGAATTGCCACTTCTTGGACAAGGTTGGCGAGTCTAAGTGCAAGTCTAACTTGCAAAAAGGATGAGTGGTCATCCCACTACATCACCCTTCCTTGGGTTGATTGGCCAAGTTAGGGAAGTTATGTATTGCCTAGCAAGAAATTGACCGATCAAGTTAGGGCGACAAGGTTGCCCAGGAATTTGTTGACCTTAATATAAGGAGACCTAAGGTGTTTGTTAATTGGGTTAACAGGGTATAAACCCTAACCCAAGGATAAAAGGGTAAACAAACAACAAAACCCTTGGGGATCTTGCCAAGTCGCAATCGATCCCAGATCAAATGCTGGATGCATTCGGAGAGAAGGATTCACACATTAGCAGTTGGCCAAACAAACGATCACTAGATTGATTGTGTTTGTACAGTTAGGAGCACTGTTTGTACTTCTTTTCTCAAGGAATCTAATGTTGGAAAATAACTAATGCTTTAGGTTGAAGGCCTGGAGGGAGAGGCAGCATCGGTTACTCCCGACTGTCTACCTCACCCTAACCAAGGGGGTTGTTATCCGCGCTAGGTACATGGACCGAACCCGCTGTGAGAGGTCTCTCGTGGGTGCTACTTGGAGCAGGAGAACGCTTGGGTGCCAGGGGGCTCTGGCTGTAAATCCCTTGCCTTTCGAGGTCTCTCTGTGGGTGCTACTTGGAGTAGGAGGACGCTTGGGTGCCAGGGGGGCTCTGGCCGTAAATCCCTTGCCTTGCGGGTCCTGCACAAGAGGCCGAGATTGGATCTCTAGGCCCGCATACTAGTCTACGGGCAGAAACTTGGATTAGCGATCCCTGAGGATTGCTGGATGGATTATGGATTAGCCTTTGGGGGCTAGATTATGGAAGAGCCTTTGAGCTGGAATTATATGATGTATTCCAAAGATTGATAAATAAGATCAATTGTTGAAAAGGAACTTGCATGACATTGTTTTTCTATGTGAGTGCTTAAGTTACGTGAAGGAACTGGTGATTAATTGGCTAATTAAAGAAGCTATTTTTGCTTGTCAAACTAAATGTGATAGGTAATTAGACAACTAAAGCAACCCTGAGGAAAGTGCGGTGGATGTGGCCATGGGTCCATCCTACGGATGGGTGGTCCCAGTTGGTCGAGAACTTTTCTCGAAAGAAATTGATAGCAAGGAACGATGACCTAGAATCTAGAGTACTAGAGTCCCAATTTATGCTATTTTAGGGGAACGGAATGGGACTATGCCTTACGGGCAGAGAGGTCGAGCTTTGCATCCCTCTCGTTTCCCATTCTCCTTGAATCAAGTGCAGCATGAATCCGCTTCAACCCTGACATTTTTGTGTAAAGTAGTTCGCCTGGGGTTCGACACTAGTTACTTTCTAGAAATTTGACCACTAGAAAACCCTGATTTAGGTCGATCCTAAGTGGGAATGGCCGGAATGCTTCCGCTTCGTGGTAGACTCGGGATGACCTAGATCGCAAACCCCGTGTCATTCCATGGGAGTGCCGAGCGGCGCTTTCTGGATTCTCTTCCCGGTGGGCTATATGGCGTGTCCTACAAGTGAACAGGTGGACACATTACATGCTAAGACCCTCAGAAAGAGCTATTACTGGGATAGGCTTAAAGGTGACGTTCTCAAATATGTCACGGAATGTTTGTCTTGTCAACGTATCAAGGCCGAACATATCAAAATGCTAGGAAAATTGCAATCACTTGACATTCCCAAATGAAATGGGAATTCATTAGTATGAACTTTGTTGTTGGCCTGCCCCAAGTTCAGGGAGGATACAACTCCATTATGGTCGTGGTAGATATGCTTACCAAGGTTGCATATCTTATTCCTGTTAAGACAAACTATAAAGCCTCAAACATCGCAAGGTTATTCATTAAGGAGATATTCAAACTGCATGGGTTACCTAGAAGAATCATTAGTGATCGTGACTCTCTCTTCACATCATACTTCTGGAGGGCTATCTTTGAAGCCATTGGGACTCGACTCTATTTCAGTACAACTTACCATCCCCAAACCGATGGTCAAATGAAGCGAGTAAACCAAGTCATTGAGGATATGCTAAGGGCACACTGCTGTCGTGAACCCAAAAAGTGGATTCAATATTTGCCACTGGTTGAGTTTGCCTACAATGCTTCTTACCAACAAAGCACTCAGATGACCCCTTTTCAAGCATTGTATGGGCACGATTGTCGTAATCCTTTGAGCTTTTCAAATCCAACCTTGAGGATTGAAGCCTCAAAGAAAATGCTGGAAGACATGGATGACCAAACCAAGTCAATAAGACAGGACATCCAAGCCACCAAGGACAGACAGAAGGCCTACATAGACTTGAAACGTCAAGATAGATCCTTTTTTGAAGGTGATATGGTCTTTATTCACATACGCCCGAAGAAGAGTTCCCTATCCTTGGGAGAATGCAAAAAGCTAAGTCCAAGGTATTGTGGACCCTACAAGATTCTCAAGTGCCTAGGGTAATGCTCACAGATTACAACTCCCCGAAAACCTAAAAGTTCATAATGTATCCCATATCAGCCTATTGAAGAAGTATGTGCCTAACCCTAGTCACGTGCTTGATGATCAACAAGTTGTAATGCCTAGCCAAGGAGTCCTTGAGCTACGGCCTGATAGGATCTTAGATGTTAGGGAGAGACATTTGAGATACAGGACCTTGAGAGAATACCTCGTCTAGTGGAAAGATTACCTTGAAGAGGATGCCACTTGGATGGATGGAAGTACTCTCAACCATCAATACCCCCAGTTCTTCTCGATGAGGACATCTCGATTCCTCTAAGGGGGAGAGAATGTAATATTTCCGCAATGAAATATTCAAGATCCTAAACCTCACACAAAAGCGATGCAAAATAATCTCCCACAATCAAAAAAGACCCTTGGCTAAGTGCTTACCCCGCGTGCTTCAATAAACACTAGCCCACGTCATGTATGGAAGACCGTGGCTAAAGACCGCAAGCCCACGCAGGAACACCCTTCATGGGGAAAAAAGGGATAATGGATAAAATTTTGTTAAAATTTTTAATGGATAAAATCCCTCCCCTTCAGCCAATGCATGGCGGGGAGAGGGAGTGTGAGAAGAGCTTGAGTAGGTGTTGGAGAAGCATGAGGGAGGGGAGCATGCAACTAGCCACGTATGTGGCTATCCCTCTCCCCTTCCACCTATATATGATCCCCCCTCCACAAGAGGGGAAAAGGAGGGGAATTGTGCTGTTATTGCTCCCATGGAGGACGCTGCCATGCCGCCTAGGAGCTGCCGCCATCGCCTTCACCACCACCATCTCCATCATCTTCATCATCATTACCATCATCATCATCTTCTCCAGCATCGTCGTCTTCATCCTCCCAATTATCATCTTCTCTCTCCACGTCATCTGGAACAGAAGCTTGGAAGCTTCTTTTTGGAAGCTTCCATTAAAGGCCTCCATAGGCCTTGTTTACGTGTGCCCTCCCCGGTTGTTAAAACCGTGTCCATCAAGGCTAGTGTCCTGCGCAGAGGAGAAGATATCAGACAGAAGTAGCTTCATAACGCGTAAGACAGCCAAGAGGAAGTTGCAGAACTGAGATTTAATTCGTCAATGGCTCCCAAGAAAATGACGAGAGGCGCACACGCGGGAGCTTCCACCCCGAATACGCATGTGGACAACACCCCGAACCTCAATGCCCAGGTTCTTAAAAATTAATTCTGCATAAAAGGATGCATTAGGCATGTTTAATTTTTGTAGGGAAGTTATAAATGCATTTATTCATTCGTTTTACAAATTTTAGTGCATGTCGAATATTTGAAATTGCTCGCACTCCCGTGGACAAGGGTAGTTGCAATCTTCTTGAACGTATAATGCATAACTTAGAAGATGATATCGTGCTAAGAAGGATAGAGCTTATGTCGCATGATGCACTTACGAAGTAAATTCATGATCGTGGTTCATATAGAGGATAATCTTAGACGCCCATTGTATGATGTCCAAATCGTCGCAATGCATGGAAAGGAACTACGAACCTTGCAAATTGCATGCGAAGATGGTTGATTTTAGGTCGGGTTAAGTGTTGAAGGAAGGATTAATTTAATGTTGGGCTCATGGTATTCGCTCATGCATGGAGTCTTTCTATCAAAGTTTGAATGCATCTTCATTGAAAATGTTAAAGCTTTCATTCCATTGCATCATTATAGTTTAGGGCGAGGGAAAGAAATGATCATTGCAAATCTTATAGTTGCATTAAAGGTAAAGGTTTATAATCTTGAAATCACATGTTTGCATGAAATGATACATTGCATACATCTTGCAGTTCCTTGCATCTTTTAGGGAAAGTACTTGCTAATTAGAAGGAAGATCTCATCTTTAAAAAGGATGATCATCTCTAATTGTGGGTAAATTAAATCAACTAAGTAATTCACGTATAGTTGAGTTGCTCACATGAAAATCATAAAGGTGTGATTAGATTGCACATGACAATCACCTCAAGTGCTAGGTAGGGTTAAGTTACGTTAAAATTTTGCCTAGTATTACATTTGGGATGTCGAGTCAAGGCTTTTGATCCTAAAGGTCCTACCCACATTCACGGTATGTTAGGGTTAGCTAAACGCCTATGCAAGAATGATCTAAGGTTCTCGCCCTAGTCATCAGATGACCAAATACTAGGCCTCCATATGGATTTAGGAACCCTAGGGACAAAGCGTTGTTGGCCTAGTAGGGTTAGGGCTAGATTGGGTCAAGAGGACTCGCAAACCCTACATCTTGACCAAAGGTATTCTTGACCAAGGAATACCGTGTGATGGGAGAAATAATCCCACAAGTCAGGTGTGACACCTATCTCGTGCAACAAGTTACAACATTGCATGGTTTTGTGTCTAAACCACAAAATAGTATTGCCACTCCTTAGAACAAGGGTTGGTAGGTTCTAAGTACAAGTCTAATTTGCAAGAGGATGAGTGGTCATCCTGCTACATCACCCTTCCTTAGGGCTGATTTGCCAAGTTAGGGTAATTATGAATTGCCTAGCAAGTAATTGATCAATCAAGTGAGGACGACGAGGTTGTCCAGGATTTATTGACCTTAATGTAAGGAAACCTAAGGTATTGATAAATTGGGTTAACAGGGTATAAAACCTAACCCAAGGAAAGAGGGTAAACTAGCAACACAGCTTACAAAACCCTTGGGATCTTGCCAAGTCGCAATTGATCCCGGATTGAATGCTGGATGCATTCGGAGAGAAGGATTCACATCTTAGCAGTTGGCCATACAAACGACCACTGGAATGATTGTGATTGTATACTGAGGAGCATTGTTTGTACTTCTTTGCTCAAGGAACTAATGCTGGAAAAATAATTAATGCTTCAGGTTGAAGGCCTGGAGGGAGAGGCAGTATTAGTTACCCCCGACTATTAGCCTGACCCTATCGATGAAAGGGATTGTTAGCCGCGCCGGGTACATGGACCGAACCCGCCGCGAGAGGTCTCTCCGTGGGTGCTACTTGGAGCAGGAGGACGCTTGGGTGCCAGGGGGCTCTAGTTGTAAATCCCTTGGCTCCGGACCCTACACAAGAGGCGGATGTGACTCAAGATGGGATCTCGAGGCCCGCATACTAGTCTACGGGCGGAAACTTGGATTAGCGATCCCTAAGGATTGCTGGAATCGCCTTCGGGCAGATTATGGAATTTCCTTCGAGCGGATTATGGAATAGCCGTCAAGCTGGATTATATGATGTATTCCAAAGATTGATAAATAAGGTCAATTGTTGAAAAGGAACTTGCTTGACATTGTTTTTCTATGTCAATGCTTAAGTTACGTGAAGGAACCGATGATTAATTGGCTAATTAAGGAAGCTGTTTTTGCTTGTCAAATTAAATGTGGTAGGTAATTAGATAACTAAAACAACCTGAGGAAAGTGCGGTGGATGTGACCATGGGTCCGTCCTACGGAAGGATGGTCTTGGTTGGCTGGGAACTTTTCTCAATGGAATTGACAGCAGGGTAACGATGACCTAGAATCTAGAAAGCTAGAGTCCTGATTTATACTGTTTTAGGGGAATGGAATGGGACTATGCCTTATGGGAAAAGAGGCCGAGCCTTGCATCTCTCTCGTTTTCCATTCTCCTTGAACCAAGTGCAATATAAATCCGCTTCGACACTAGTTACCTCTGAGGAACTTGAGCATTAGGGAAACCCTGATTCAGGTCGATCCTGAGTGGGAATAGCCAGAATGCTTCTGCTTCATGGCAGACTCGGGAAGACCTAGATTGCAAACCCCGTGACATTCTGTGGGAGTGCCGGGTGGCGCTTTTTCTGGACTCTCTTCCTGATCGGCTGCTAAGATGTGTCCTACAAATGGACAGGTGGACACGCTACATCTTGCTCCACTTCTTGAACTATAGTATCAAGGCTTGTGGGCTGCACTTAAAGGCCCAAGATTGCTCTTTTATGGGCTGAATCTCTATTTTACAAAGCACCTCTCGCACGGTTCAAGTGGTACATGTATTTGTGAAGAAGAAAAGAATGGCAATGTCATATGTACCTACCTCTTGATGTAGACTCTCTTCTCTATCAAGAAGATATCTTTGGAAGACATAAAACTCTGATTTTGGACTATCATATGCAGCCCAACACTCTCTTTTTGGAGTGAATCATGTCTCATTGATGCTCCATTTCTACTCTTATGGTTTATGAAGAGAACATCCTCTACTTTCACTTGTAATTACTGCATCTAATCGCTCTTGCCTTGAAAAGGCATTGAAAGTACTCTTTGGGAGATTATTTGTATCATCTTAGATTATCCTTGGTAGCCCTAAAACAAGGTATTCATGGGCTGAAGCTTTATTTGTGATCCCCTTATTTTATCTTGGTAAAACATGGGATGTTCTTGGTTCTCATAAGTGACTACAAGCTATACTCTTTGTAAGAAAGTTTCAAGGACATCTTTTGTGATACTTTTGGTCTCTTCTTTTTAGCCTAAAACAAGGTATTTCAGGTCTGAAACCTGTAAACACAAATTCTTCTTCATCTACAATCATTGCAAGTACAAACTAGACTTGTAATTCCCTCTACATAGTATCTTGCGTCCTCTTCATTCAAGGGAGGTTTCAAAGAAGTCTTTGGTGATTTCTTGCCATGCTTTGGAATTAATATTGGCTATCCATAACAATCATTCCATAGGTTGAAGCTTTTATGCAGCTGCTTTATTCATGTTAGGTTGATCTAAGTCATGAATCTCATGATCTTTTCATGAAAAACTAGCAACAGTGATGTTAGTTCCATAACCTTGAATCATTCAAAGGCTGATATAGGCAGTCTTCATCTTAATCCTCTATCTTCATTGTACTAATCAGTTGAAAAGAGAAAGTATCTTGAAAATCTTCATCATGCTCAATACGTGTGGACATTGATGATGGACCACCTATTTAGATGAGTCCACACATCTCCAATTAGTAGGTCGATGGTTATTACAATCCCATCACATAGCCATTGACTTATCACTTATTATATTTAGTTTGTTGCACCTACCTACAACTAGCATAGTTATAGCACCAATCCATTAGTATAGTCAATTATACACTATTTGACTTAGTAGACCACTTTCCTTTATGTTTTATCTTATTTATAATTTTTGTACATTGTATTGGGAGTGAAAGAAGAAGAATAAACTAGCAAGAAAATGTTTTGACCTTGATCTCTTTTATTGCGTTTTTGAGTGAGCTTTCTCTTGTGCGTATGGTGTGTGTTTGGCACAATATCTTAAGAAAGTCCCCCCACCACATGATTTGTAATATTTATTAGTGATAAGTTCCATGACCTAATATCCCTTTTTGAGGTTAGAAATCATTGTAACTCTAGGAAGGCTCAAGTGAATGTGCTCCTCTACATAGTCGACTTAACATTCAAATGGTGGCCCACGCAAGATTTTCTATCTATTGTGTTTCCTATGAGGGAGGATATAGAAGAGTATGCTCTTGGTTTCTATTTTCATTATTAACTTACATTTTTCCAATATAGTGTAAGATTTTTTCTTGTATGTTGGGTTGAACTAAGCATGGAAAGGCACTAGTGAAGGCTAGTCCATTTGGCTCTAGAAGTGATAAGGTAGCATGTTGTAGTTAGATCCTTAGGACATCAATAAGGTCCTCTTTGCTAGGGGTGAGTTAAATTTGAGGTAGGATAGTGGCACTATTCACTCACCATTCTCATCTAAGTTATGAGGTTGCTTTGACTTTGAAGTCTTTAGGTTAGGAAAGACCTATTTGAAAGATAGAGCCTAACTAGAAGCACACCAATAGAGTGAGGAGTAAAAGAGAAAATTATAATATGTACATAGAGTACAAAAATATGAGGAAAGACATCATCTCTTCCTATACCCATCAACCTCGGAATAAATATCATTCCATTGGGAGATGTTTGCTAAGTAGATCTAGGATTCATATCTTAACAAGCTTGATGGACTTCTCTTCTACCATCTTCCTGATGAAGTGATAGCATATCTCAATGTGTTTTATCTTTGCATGGTGGATTGAATTATGGAAAAATTGAATGGCACTTATTGAATCTAAATGTAGTGTAAGAGTAATCGTCGTATCAAGATTTGCAAGCACATGGCCTAATAATATGGCCTTTTTTCAAGCCTTAGTATTTACAATGTACTGAGCCATAGTAGTAGACAAGGTCATGCATTTTTGCATGCGGAACATCCAAGAGATAGTACCTCCAACATTGTGTAAATACAAAGCATCCATGCCTATATTGCTTGACAGAGAGGGTGGAAGGAAAGGACATGAAAAAGAACTAACAAAGGGTGACAACTGTTATACCAATGCATGATAAAGAAAATCCCTCTTGGAATCCCATCTTCAATATTTCATTGGATCATATCTATGTTTTCTTACTGCATGATTCTGTCTAAATCATGGAGAAAATGTTGTATTAGTATGTATGCATTGCTTACAAGATGCAACCAAAAAAATAAGCCATTGCAATATGTAGAAATGTGGAGTTAGTGCTATCACAAATTGGACTACACAAGCAAGTAACAATTGAAAAAGATGAGAAGAGACCAGGAAAAAATGGTAACTTGCCAAAAAATCCTTGCTTTGGAGGATCAAAGGCTAGGAAGTTTCTTTCAGTAACCATTAGTGAGGAAGGAAATGTCATAGATCATAGGCTGCAAGATTACAATGGGTGGAAAAGATTGCATATTGTAGTTTCTAATTGAAGTAATGGAGGTAAAACAAGGTTGGCCAAAGCCAAGGTTTAGATTTGTCTCAATAAATTGGCTCCTTTGCTTTGAAAGATGTGTTTGATAATGGAGATAAGCAAGATTTTATCAATGTTGTGCATAGCTCCTACTAAAGCATGGTGGAAGAAAGATGTTATCACACATTACATGGTGTGTACTAAGTCAATATTTTAGAAGTAAATGAATTGTATAAATTATTGAGCATATATTTAATTATGTGTGATATATAACTTTGAAGTATATCCTTGAGGTGCATTGGCCATACTTTGTAGAAAAGGGGAGCATCGTAGTTTTTTAGTCCACACACAAGGGATGGAAAATTTACATTGGATAGTGCGTGGTGCATACCAAAGAAAAACCAATCATAGTGGAGTAGCAAATGGTAGCAATCCAATGATCCAATTACTATATTGGTGAGACAAAATCATATTACTGAATAAATCTCAACTATCATAGAAGAGAACAAATGAAAGTCTTAATGAATTGGCTACAGATGTGATTCAATCACTTCATGTCATCAAAAGAGTATGTTATGATGCCTCAAGTGCCAAAGAAAACAATGTCAATTGGCCAGAAATAAGGCTTTGAGAAGATAGTAAATGGGTTCAAAAAGAGCTAAGATAGCAAGATGAAGAATGTGTTTAGTGTGAATGCAATTCAATATTTAAGAGAGAAAAAGAGAGTGCATCTATGTGAACGAGTCTTAAATTTTAAACACTATATAAGAATGTTTCTCTTTCTATCTTATTTATTGAGATTTAAAATCTCTTGTTGTGTAGGAAAGATGGCAATGTATAAGGTAGCCATGAAGAAGCTTCCCCTAAGAGCCCCATATTGTATTCAACTTCATAAAGTATTTATTAGCTTAGATACAATCTTGGACAACGGCACTTCACAGCCTACAAATAGACCACTCCATTCTCAACCTCATTAAGCTGCCTTGAGAGGAATGCTCCTCAGCATCTCGACAAGAAATGCAAGTTGAAGCTAGGTATAGTGGCCTTGAGAGAAATTAGGAAGTATCAATGCTTTTTTTATCCTATCATTCCAAAGGTGAGTTTCTAAGTTTAGATGATGATCTTGGTATTCCTTCAATTAGGACACTGGGTGTGTAGAAAGCACATGGTAATGTAAAGGCTCCACTAAGTGATCTAGTGGTATATAGGTCTAGAAATGTTAGATACCTTATTAAAAGATTTGGCCTTTGAAGGTTATGTAGCTCACCATTATACTTATATGGTAAAGGTGATTGAGGTTACTAAGACCACTTGTTTTGAGGATGTTGTTGGTCATGCTCTTTTTAGGATGCATTAATGGATATGAAGGTCACTACATTAGAGGCCAATAAGATTGATCTAGTTCCATTGCCTAAGGGTATGAAATATATTGATTGTAAGTGGATCTACAAAATTAAGCATAATGCAAATGGTTCTATTAGTAGTTATGAGGCTAAGCTAGTTGGAAAAGGCTATGCTCAAACATATGGCATTTTTATGAAGAGACATTCAATCTAGTTACTAGAATGGTAATTGTTAGATGTGTGATTTCTTTGGTAGTAGCCAAAGGTTGGAGTTTGTAGCAAATGGATGTAAAAAATACATTCTTGCATGGTGAATTGCAAGAAGAGGTCTATATGGAGCAACTATTAGATTATGATGATTTAGAGAGTTCCATATATGTGTGCATATTAAAGGCGCTCTATGGACTGAAGCAAGCATCTAGTGAGAAATGAAGATGTTAGTTTGGTTATCATAGTCATCTATGTAAATGACTTGATTATTACAGGTAGTAGTGATATTGGGATTGCTAAAGTCAAGGACCTTTTTAAGAAGAAGTTTGAGATGAATGATTTGGGTGAGCTAAGGTACTTTCTTGGTAGTAACATGATCAAATGTGATGATGGTATATGGCTCTCCCAAAGGCAATATGGCTTGGATATATTATCAAGTATGGTTTGACAGCATGTAAGCCTCTTTCATTGTCATTGGTTAGTGAGTTTGGGAACCTCTCAATTCCCATTTTTTGAATACTAAAAAGGTGGCACCCGGATAACATGCTCATAATTGTCTCAAAACCATATGGTGTGACCTATCATTGGAAAGCACTTGAAAAATGAAATCTATTAAGCTATAGAGCGCTCAATTTGGAGTTATAGTGTTCAAGTTATGACAAATCCAAAGATTTTACCGTGTGTTCCAAACTTATGGGAAATTGCCATATTCCTCAATATGGTGATTGGAGCAAAATGTAAAGTTGAGTTTTGATGTTGGGGATGAGATAGAAGATCATACTATATTCAAGAAGATAGTAGGGAGTCTCATTTACATGACTATCACAAGGCTAGACTTGAGTTATGCTATTGGCCTTATTAATCACTTTATGCAAATGTTTAGAAGCACTCATTTGAATTTAGTTAGATGCATATTGAGATATGTGAAGTCTACGTTGCATTATACAATTCTTTATAAGACAAGTAAGAATATACATGTATTTGGATATACATATGTTAATGGGGCCCATAGCATGTCTAATAGAAGATCTACCAACGAATGCATGTTTTCTCTTGGTAGTACAAAAACTATATGGAGTAGCAAAAAGTAACCTATAGTTGATTTATCACATACAGAGGCTAAGTATAGAGGGATAGCTATGGTAGCATGTGAGATGGTATAGCTGCAACAGTTATTGGGTGATTTGGATGTGTAGGAAGATAGTTCAATTTTCATTCACTACGACAACATGAGCAACATACAGTTAGCCACAAACCTAATGTTCTATGCCAGGACAATACACATTGAGGTACAAATGTTCCTCAATAGACATATTGTAGTGCATTACCATTTTCATCTACACCTTGTATAGATCTAGCTAATAATTGTTGAGTTTAGTGAACTTCACTACATATGTATTTTTTGTCCCAATCTTTAGTATTTTTGTGCCTTGAAGATGTTTGGGACCAACTATTAGCTCTAAACCCTTTGCATCAAGTTGCCATTGGGTCTCTAGTAACTTTTAAAGTCTAGGAAAAGTTATGATTCTATTTCTCTTTAGTACACAACCAAACCTAGCCTTCATACCCTTGAATATTTTTTAATAAGTCGTTGTACTAATACCGGCCCAATTACAAATGAATTGTGCATCCACAAAACTGAGAACTTGTTTAACATATTTTTCAATGTGGATTCAATTACCTTCTCCTTTATAGTCGTGCACTTTAGATTGATCAAAGATTTTTTCAAGATACTTGCATTTAGTAATCTTCTAATTGATGATTCAAGCTCACCCTCACCTAGGTTTCCTTTTTTAAGCTTCTTGCATGCTTTAATATGTCACTTCTTGTAACGTGCCTACTTATCAGTTGTCCCAGTACGTTTTAGCGGCCCATCCAGAAGCAAATCTAAGTGTGGCCGCCTGGTACTCCCAAGGAATGTTCCATGGTTTGTCACCTAGGGTTTCCCGACTCCGCTTTGCAATGGAACGTTCATGGCCAAACCCACTAGGATCAACCTAAAATCTGGGTTCCTAGGGCCAAGGTCTCCCAACAACATTCTAGCATCGGGTTTTGGAGATCCTACTTTACACAGAGATACCCAATCCGAAGCAAATCCATACCGCACTTGGATAAAAAAGAATGGGAAACGAGAGGGATGTATCGCTCAACCTCTCTGCCCCTAGAGCATAGTCCCATTCTGGTCCTGTAAAACGACATGAATCAAGTTCTTACTTAACAATACCTAAAGTCAAATAGTGATAAATCCTTGTGAGAAGCCTCCCAATTCTCTAGGACCACTGTATTGTAGGACGGACCCATTGGGGATTCCGTCCACCCGCTTCCCTTGATAACTTTAGTTTTATAATTAGGTCCTACCACATTTATGTGTGTCACTTAAAGTCAGCTTCATTAATTAAGCCTTAACAGGGTTCGTTCATGAAACCTACAGCACAAACATAAAAACAGAGCAAGCAAAAAAAACTCAAACAAATTCCTTAACTTATCTTCACGTTAATCTTTGTCTCCTACCCATACAAGAGAAATTATATATCCCTTCTATCCAAAAAAAGTAACTCGTCCAAATCACATGGCACCACTAATTCTACCCTTTATCTAGAATAGGGTCTCCCAACATGCCTAGACATTGGGGGCCATAGAGGTCTTCAACTCCATTCTAGACCTAGGAAGGGGTGTCTAGAGCTCCACCTGACTCGCAAGCTATCTAGGAGCGAAACGCCATTCCCAGGGTTGGCCTTTTCACCACTCGACCTTTAGCCCATGAATTGAGTAGTGCCATCTTTGGATTAATCCATGATGCGATCATGGAGGTGATCCACCTGTGCAAAATATCCTTTCTTAATTAAATCCTTTAGAAATCTAGCACAACAAGGCATTCAGCCCTAATATCATTTTCTAGGAAAACATATCTTTATCCCCATGGCAACTTATCCTCACAAACCCTTGCCATGCATTTACCATAAATCACAAGCACTTGGAATAATCATCCAAACAACAAACTAACAATCAGTTGAATGTAAAAGCATTTAGGATGTTGTTCGATCAACCAACAAAAAACCAATTGTATTCTTCCCAAACAATGCAAGAATAGTCGCGATAACATTTCCATCGCATATTTTCTCCTCCCCTATGGGATCAAAGAACGATTCTATGTAAAATTTACTTGACATTTGTATGCACAATTTTTAATGTCATGATTATGCCATTCATAACCCCTAACCAATTCTTCCTTGTAATTTCTCTATTTACGAATAAGCCATATGCAACTAGGTGCAATAAACTTTCCTTGATATATGCACTTTGCAAGCTCGATCTTTTGAATACGTGAGATGAAATGACCTATACTCATGCATCATAGTATGGGGCCTAACATATCTCATATGATAATCAAAACAAGCATCAATCAATTTGGAAATACATTACTTACGACCAATACCACAGTTGGATTGACAGTGATGCCTTCGTCTGAAGCTTTATTGTTGGTTATGGGATAACCATCCACACATGACATTCTTCGCTTGGGGGCTATCATCCGCAAATAAACTCAAGAGATTAAAAAGATGTAATAATTTTGATATGGGAGAGCTTAAGAGAAGATGGCTTGGTCGAAGACCAAGATAGGGAAGGGAGGTAAAGCAGCAAGACACTTGGTTGGAAAGCTTTCAGATCACTCCTTCTTTCTCTCCCTGTTTGAAGTGTTGTTTACTATCTATAGACTATGATTGAGACACATGCGATTTTGCCAATCTTTCTCTTTTTTTGTTTTTTATAAAATCTCCAAAACTAACTAAAACGTTACTTATCTTTTCTTTTAAATGATATCCAGTTCTAGAAATCTCCATATCTTTTTAGGATAATATCTAAAATATCTAAAATATACTAGTTTTACCCAAAATCTAATATTTTTGGACCATCCAAAGTATACATATTAATACTAGTGATTAATATAGCTCATAAGTCACCTTCACATTGTAACTTCCGTGAAGGGTGGCTACAGTCCTTGTCAATCTGAGAAAAATATCGGATTTATGAATCTCGATTTTTTAAACATATATTTTTAATTAAATAAAAACCCTTAATTATTAACGTTAGTTAGTTTTTCACTTTAGTCAGTCTTTAGTTAGTAATCTTACTAACTTATTAATTAACTAACTAACTTTCAAACTAACCAACTAAATTTTATTGTGTGGAAAAATTACATTCTCCTCCCCTTAGAGAAATCGAGATGTCCTCATTTTGAGAGAAACTGGGGATATCATTTTGAAACATGTGGGTTATGGGCCCACCACACTTTTGTTGCGCTACTCAGATCACTCATAAGCATACGTTCTTTTGAAACAACAACCTATTGTATTTGATATATTTGAGTCTCGTCAACTAACTTAAGTTTGGCTATTATTGCTTGATTTGTAGCAGCAGTTCCCAAAGTAGAGAAATAATCATCCATCGACTCAATCCATATCTCTGCCTCTACTGCGACGTCTATTCCTTCTCCATCAAACTCGGGTGCCTTAATTTTCTTGAGAAGAAATTTCTTCTCTTGCATGTCAACATTTGTGGGTGCAGAAGGTTCTTGACAATCAAGCCATACTACTTAGATTATTTTGTTTAGGATATGCATATGAACCATAAATTAATCAATCAAGCATCATTACAAAGTTTCGCTCTGATACCAACTGTAACGTGCCTGCCTATCAACTGTCCAAGCACCTTTTAGTGGTCCATCGAGAAAGGATTCTAAGAATCGCCGCCCAGCACTCCTAGGGAATGTTCGAGGGTTTGTCACCTAGGATTTTCCGAGTCCGCCTTGCAACGGAATGTTCATGGCCAAACCCACTAAGATACCTAAAATTTGGGTCCCTAGGGCCAAGGTCTTTTTATAGCATTCTAGCGTCGTGTTTCAGAGATCCTAATTTACGTAGAGATACCCAATCTGAAGCAGATCCATACCGCACTTTGTTCAAAGAGAACGGAAAATGAGAGGGATGTGCTATTTGGTCCCCTAAAACAACATGAATTGGGTTCTAACTCAACAATACCTAAAGTCGAATGGTGATAAATCCTTGTGAGAAACCTCCAAGCTCTCTGGGACCATCCTGTCGTAGAAGGGACCTGTTGGGGATTCCGTCCACCCGCTTCCCTTGATAGCTTTAGTTTTCTAATTAGATCCTACCACATTCATGCATGACACTTAAAGTCAACTTCATTAATTAAGCCTTAACATGGTTTGTTTGTGTAACTTACAACACAGACACGAAAACAGAGCAAGCAAAACAAGTTCAAACAAATTTCTTAACTTATCTTCACATTAATCTTTGTCTCCTGTCCATACATGACAAATTATATATCCCTCCTGTCCAACAGAAGTAACTCGTCCAAATCACACGGCACAAAAAATTCTACCCTTTATCTAGAATAGGGTCTCCCAACATGCCCAAACGTTTGGGGCCACGGAGGTCTTCAACTCCATTCTAGACCTAGCAAGGAGTGTCAAGATCTCCACCTGACCCGCAAGCTGTCTAGGAGTGAAACATCATTCCCATGGTTGCCCTTCTCACCACTCAACCTTTGGCCCATGAATCAAGCAGTGCCCTCTTTGGGTTAATCCACAATGCGATCTGGAGGTGATCCACCCATGCAAAATATCCTTCATTAATTAAATCCTTTAGGAATACAGCACAACAAGGCATTCAACCCTAATATCATTTTCTAGAAAAACATTCCTTTATCCCCATGGCAACTTGTCCTCATAGACCCTTGCCATGCATTTACAATAAATTATAAGCACTTGGAATAATCATCCAAACAACAAACTAACAACCAGCTGAATATAAGAGCATTTAGGATGTTGTTCGATCAACCAATAAAAAACCACTTTTATTCTTCCCAAACAATGCAAGAATAGTCGCGATAGCATTTCCATAACATATTTGCTCCCTTCCCCCATGGGATCAAAGAGCAATTCTATGTAAAATTTACTTAACACTTGTATGCACAATTTTTAATGTTATGATTATGGCATTTATAAACCCTAACCAATTCTTCCTGGGAATTTCTCTATCAATGAATAAGCCATATGCAACTAGGTGCAATTAACTTTCCTTGATACATACACTTTGCAAGATTGATCTTCTGAATACATGACATGAAATGACCTATAATCGTGCATCATAGTATGGGGCCTAACGTATCTCATAAGAGAAACAAAACAAGCATCTATCAATTTGGAAATACATTACTTACGATTGGTATCGCAGTTGGATTGATAGTGATGCCTATGACTGAAGCTTCGTTGTTGGTTATGGGATTGCCATCCGCATGTGACATTCTTCTCTTGGGAGCCATCTCTTTGCAAGTAGACTCAAGAGATTAAGAAGGTGGAATAAATTCGAGATGGGAGAGCGTAAGAGAAGATGGCTTAGTCGAAGACCGACATAGGGAAAATTTGAGCTAACTCTCTCCCTTGCAGTGTCACGGGGTAACTATTCTCTCTCTATATATCTCTCTCTCTCTCAAGCTTTCTCTCACAATCTCCTGGAGGGGTATCCTTCTCTCTACCTCTCTCTCATACCCTCTCAAGGTCTCCTTATCCTCCCTTGTGCCTCCCCATACCTCATATTTACAGTGAATTAGAGAATAAGGGTTGTGGCTAGGAAGAGGAGCTCTTTGTGGAGGGGATCTTGGAAAAATCAATGATCTGATGCTCAGATCATAAATCTGATAGTTCCATTGGCTCCGAAAGGGGGGTAAAACCTTAAGACACTTGATTGCAAATCTTTTGGATCTCTCCTTCTTTCTTTGCCTGTTTGAAGTGTTGTTTACTATTTGTAGACTGCAATCGCAGTGCGCATGATTTCACTAGTCTCTCTCTTTATTTTTTCTTTTTATAAAATCTTCAAAACTAACTAAAACATTACTTGTCTTTTCTTTTAAATGACATCCAATTCTAGAAATCTCCATATCTTTTTAGGACTATCTAAAATATACTAGTTTTGCCCAAAATCTAATATTTTTGGACCATCAAAACTATACACGTTAATATTAAAATCGGATTTACAACTCTCAATTTTTAAACATATTTTTTAATTAAATAAAAATCCTTAATGTTAGTTAGTTTTTTACTTTAGTTAGTCTTTAGTTAGTAATCTTACTAACTTATTAATTGACTAACTAACTAACTATCTTTTATTGTGTGGGAATATTACATTCTCCTCCCCTTAGAGAAATCGAGATGTTCTCATCTTAACAGAAATTGGGGGTATCATTTTGAAACCTGTGGGTTATGGGCCCACTACACTTTTGCTACACTACTCTGATCAATCATAAGCATGCGATCTTTTGATACAACACCCTATTGTATTTGATATATACGAGTCTGGTCAATTAACTTAAGTTTGTCTATTATTGCTTGATTGGTAGCAGTAGTTCCCAAAGTAGAGAAATAATCATCCATCGACTCAATCCATATCTTCGCCTCTGCTGCAACATCTATTCCTTCTCCATCAAACTCGAGTGCCTTAATTTGCTTGGCAAGAAATTTCTTTTCTTGCATGTCAGCATTTGTGGGTGCAGAAGGTTCTTGACAGTCAAGCCATACCACTTAGATTATTTTGTTTAGGATATGCCTATGAAACATACATTAATCAATCACACGTCATTACAAAGTTTTGCTCTGATACGAATTGTAACGTGCCTACCTATCAGCTGTCCAAGCACATTTTAGTGGTCCATCGAGAAAAAAATCTAAGCATCACTACCGAGCACTCCCACGGAATGTTCTAGGGTTTTTTGCCAAAGGTTTCCTGAGTCCACCTCGCAACGGAATGTTCACGGCCAAACCCACTAGGATCGACCTAAAATTTTGGTTCTTAGGGCCAAGGTCTCCTAACAACATTCTAGCATCGGGTTTTGGAGATCGTAGTTTACGCAGAGATACCCAATCTGAAGCAGATCCATACCGCACTTGGTCCAAAAAGAATGGGAAATGAGAGGGATACATCACTCAACCTCTCTGCCCATAGTGCATAATCCCATTCTCGTCCCCTAAAACGACATGAATCGGGTTCTAACTTAACAATACCTAAAGTGAAATGGCGATAAATCCTTGTGAGAAGCCTCCCAATTCTCTAGGACCACCCTCCCATATGACATACCCGTTGGGGATTCCGTCCACCCACTTCCCTTGATAGCTTTAGTTTTCTAATTAGGTCCTACTACATTTATGTGTGACACTTAAAGCCAACTTCATTAATTAAGCCTGAACAAGGTTTTTTCGCGTAACTTACAACACAAACACAAAAACGGAGCAAGAAAAACAAGTTCAAACAAATTCCTTAACTTATCTTCACGTTAATCTTTGTCTCCCACCCATACATGAGAAATTATATATCCCTTATGTCCAACAGAAGTAACTGGTCCAAATCACATGGCACAACAATTCTACCCTTTATTTAGAATAGGATTTCCCAACATGCCCAGACGTTGGGGACCACGGAGGTCTTCAGCTCCATTCTAGACCTACCAAGAGGTGTCTAGAGCTTCACCTGACCCACAAGCTGTCTAGGAGTGAAACATCATTCCCGTGGTTTGCCTTTTCACCACTCGACCTTCGGCTCATGAATTAAGCAATGCCCTCTTTGGGTTAATTCGTAGTGTGATCATGGAGCTGATCCATCCATGTAAAATATCCTTCCTTAATTAAATCCTTTAGGAATCCAACACAACAAGGCATTCATCCCTGATATCATTTTTCAAAAAAACATTCCTTTATCCCCATGGCAACTTTTCCTCACAGACCCTTGCCATGCATTTACCGTAAATCACAAGCACTTGGAATAATCATCCAAACAAAAAACTAACAACCAGTTGAATGTAAAAGCATTTAGGATGTTGTTCGATCAACCAACAAAAAACCAATTGTATTCTTCCCAAACAATGCAAGAATAGTCGCGATAACATTTCCATCGCATATTTTCTCCTCCCCTATGGGATCAAAGAGCGATTCTATGTAAAATTTACTTGACATTTGTATGCACAATTTTTAATGTCATGATTATGCCATTCATAACCCCTAACCAATTCTTCCTTGTAATTTCTCTATCTACGAATAAGCCATATGCAACTAGGTGCAATAAACTTTCCTTGATACTTGCACTTTGCAAGCTCGATCTTTTGAATACATGAGATGAATTAACCTATAATCATGCATCATAGTATGGGGCCTAACGTATCTCATAAGAGAATCGAAACAAGCATCTATCAATTTGGAAATACATTACTTACTACAGGTACCGTAGTTGGATTGACAATGATGCCTTTGTTTGAAGCTTCGTTATTGGTGATAGGATTGCCATCTGCATGTAACATTCTTCTCTTGGGGGCCGTCTCTTTGCAAGTAGACTCAAGAGATTAAGAATATGGAATAAATTTGAGATGGGAGAGCGTAAGAGAAGATGGCTTATAGTCGAAGACCGAGATAGGAAAAAAGTAAGCTAACTCTCTCCCTAGTAGTCTCACGGGGTAACTATTCTCTCTCTATCTCTCTCTCTCTCTCAAGCTTTCTCTCACAATCTCTTGGATGGGTATCCTTCTCTCTACCTCTCTCTCACAACCTCTCGGGGTCTCCTTATCCTCCATTGTGCCTCCCCATGCCTCATATTTATAGTGAATTAGAGAAGAAGGGTTGTGGCTGAGAAGAGGAGCCTTTTGTAGAGGGGATCTTGGAAAAATCAGTGATTTGATGCTCAGATCATAAATCTGATGGTTCCATTGGCTCCAAAAGGGGGGTAAAACCCCAAGACACTTGATTGGAAAGCTTTTAGATCACTCCTTTCTCTTCATGTTTGAAGTGTTGTTTACTGTTTGTAGACTGCGATCGCGGCGCGCGCAATTTCGCTAATTTCTCTCTTTATTTTTTCTTTTTATAAAATCTCTAAAACTAACTAAAACATTACTTGTCTTTTCTTTTAAATGACATCCAATTCTAGAAATCTCCATATCTTTTTAGGATAATATCTAAAATATCTCAAATATACTAGTTTTGCCCAAAATCTAATATTTTTGGACCATCGAAACTATACGTATTAATACTAGTGATTAATATAGCTCATAAGTCTCCTTCACGTTGTAACTTATGTGAAGGGTGGCTAAGATCCTTGTCAATCTGAGAAAAATATCAGATTTATGACTCTCAATTTTTTAACATATATTTTAATTAAATAAAAACCCTTAATTATTAACATTAGTTAGTTTTTTACTTTAGTTAGTAATCTTACTAACTTATTAATTGACTAACTAACTTTTGAACTAACCAACTAACTTTTATTGTGTGGGAATATTATACTTCCACTCGCCACTGTTCACAATTAACTCATTGATTGGCTTCTTCTTCTTTTTGCACTCCTATGTAAGCTTATTGATGATCCTTTTAAGATCATCGAATTGTGTCTTTTCCTCCTCATATGAGATATCAATGTCATAGACAATGTCTTAAATTAAGTAATTTGATTATTTTGTTGAACTATAGTCTCATTCAGCTATGCCACTTGTCATATGAGCTATTGTATATGGAGTTGATATGCATGACCACATCATGATAATGTTTTATAGTTGCTTGGTAGGTTGTAAACACTTTGAATGTGTGATCATTGAGCTGCTTGGTATAACTAAGGAACCCGTTACTACCCTCACACACATACTTCAAAAAATTTGTAATTCTCAAGAAAGTTGGATGTTTATTGGTTAGCGGATCAAGTGGGTAGATTCCCCATCAATCCACAAGTCCTTATGCTTCAATTTCACTTGCTTGTAACTCTGTGGAGACAAAGAGTTGTCAATGGTATATTGGTTTCTTTTAAAAAATGAGATATATTCTATCTCTACCACAATAGGTAGCTCATTCTTTCTTGTACTCACTTTACTTATTGTTTGTATCCCAATTGTAGGTATATGAATTGATTACATTGAGATCCTAATGAGGATATGAGGTGTAGTATCTAGAGAGTTAGATTGGAAGAAGCCAAACGTCATGCTTATATATTCACTAGAATAGGACTATGAGTTTACAGTGATAAATTAGAGATACACAAGTAGAGACACTGAGATAGACACATAAAGGCATTAATGAAAATAGTTGATTTGGTGTCTATACGAAGATATGTTGGAGGGGATGCATTTTTCATCTCGTAGTTGCTCTTCGATGGCCACTCATAAAGAGGGCAATTCAAACTCCACACGGAAAATAGCTTATGTGCCATATACTAAAACTAAAAGAGAGTCTATCATGTAGTTGCCTTATGGGAGGTTTTCTACACCCAAAGGGCCTTTGTAAGTTTATCATCCCAATCAGGGTGTCGTGATGTAATCATTCTTATCATGATTAAACAAAGGATATGATTGGTAACTTCAACTTGGATGTTGGCAATATGGGGTGGACTTGCAATACATGATCTTGTAGATCTCGGTTAGCTCCTCCATGATCTTGTTTAGAAAGTGAGTGCCATGATCACAAACCAATTCTAGGGGACTATCAAAGTGAGTGATAATGTTCTCACACAAGAACAAGGCCATACTATTTCCATCATCTTGCTTGAGAGCTTTGGCTTCACACCACTTCGTCATAATCCATACATACCACAATGTATTTGTTCTACTTTTTTTAATTGGAGGATTGATTGGTCCCACAAAGTCAATGCCCCATTTCTCAAGTGGTTTCAATAGAAGGATGGGCTAGAGGCATGGCCTTGCTCTTAGTAGGCTTTCCCATGTGTTAATAGGTATTACATTGCTTGCACTAATCATAGGTAATCCTTGTGGAGGGTTGGCCACCAATATCTTGCAAGTAGAGCCTTCTTAGCTATTTCCTCTCCTAGGAAAATATCCACCACATGGCTCATCATGGCAAGACTTTAGAACAATCTCGATCTCGTCTTCAGTGACACATCTTTGCAACACTTCATCTTTTCCCTTCTTACATAGTGTACCACCTAGCAAGGTGTGGGGGGGATGATTCCAACGAAAGCTTCTTGTTCTTGTGGTGGCTAGAGATGCCAAGAGGGTATTGTTGAGTTGCCAAGAGGTGGGTAATGTCTGCATACCATGGCGTTACAATCTCAGCTAGAAATAGGGAAGCATCAAGGAGGTTTGGGTCATCTTGCTTCTCTTCTTCACTTTGAGGAATCCGTGATGATAGATGATCAACCAAGACATGGTAGCGACTGGGCTTAGTAATCACTTCAAAGTAAAACTCCTAGAATAGAAGGAGCTATCTCATCATTCATCCTTTAACATCAGCTTTGTTCATCAGAAAAAGGACAAGGCTTCATGATCCACATAAAATTTGAAATGGGTTGATAGTAGGTAGTGCCGAAACTTCTCCAAGGCAAACACCATTACCAAGAACTCTACCTCAGTCATTGTATAATTCTCCTTCCTATTAGTAACTTTTCAACTTGCATAATAGATAGGTTGATTTGGGGGAGGGCTGTCATGAGGACATGTATTTTTGAAACCTCACTTAACATGTGGATTAATTTTTAATCACATGATTAGGTATATGTTGCACGTGTAAGGTGCAACTAGGATTAAAGTAAATTTACGAGCCGAGACTCGAAGAAATCACGAGATGTCAAAGGTAAAAGTTGCTATAAGTTATGCTGCACAGATACTTGGTAGTATCTGGTGCCAGTTGTTGGCCTAGGTCATTCATTTGGCCAAAAGTGTCAGTTGGTGACACTAGAGAAGTGGTGTTTAATGGTATCTAACGCTAATCTGATAGTCAAAGATGGTGCAGAGACACTCCGGAATAGAAGTTGCCTAGCCAATTTAATTATTGGTTAGTCAGATTATTTTTTGGGGCACCGAAATAATTATTAGTATTTAAAGACTAGAAATTAATATTTAATTATGGAAAATGCTAGAAAAACCATTTGAAAAGGCTGCCACTTGTCAAAATTGCCCATGCAGATGAGTATGAGTTTTACCTGGGCACTAGAACTATATTTTTGCATCAACTTATGATCAATTTAGCATGAATTTTGCCTAAATTTTGAGACAAAAATTATTATCGGTTTCGGCTCACTTTTTGATCAGCTTGAGAACCGTTTATGGTCACTTTTTGGATCAGTTGTGCATCAATTTTTGTAATGAGTTTGTGATTAGTTTTGGGTCACATTTGCAACAATTTGTGATCAGCTCTCAAATTAGCAGGTGATCAGTTGAGCCCTTTTGGCATATGACAATACCTAGCCCTTCAATTGAGGTATTAGTGTGCACATGGAACTCCTTTGTCCAATCATGAGGCTATATGATGGGTGCTTTGATGAGGCATTGCTTCAAAGCATTAAAAGCTTCTTCACAATCATCTATTCAATGAAACTCAATATCTTTCCCAGGAGACTATGCAAGGGAGCTACCTTAGTTGCAAAATATGCAATGAGTCTCTTATAGTCACCCACATGGGCAAGAAATCCCCTTAACTATTTGAGTTTAGGTTGTGAAGTCAAGGCAACAATCTTCTCAATCTTGGCAAGGTATGTGGCTATCCCTTATATAGTCCCCCAACAAAGGAAGCTCCACATGGTGGGACCATCTAACAAAGCGGTGTCATGATGTTATGAGGACACAATGTGAAAAGTATGGAATGCATCATCATTGGACTTCTTTATTGATCTAGAAAGTCTGTGATCTGAGCCATTAGTACTAGTGTGAATTGCATGGATTATTTGAAAATACTAGATTTTTGGATAATTTTAGTATTTTTTAATATTATTTATTGTAAAAATCCAAAAAAAGTTAAAAAAAGCTTCTAGATTAGGATGGCATGCAAAAAGCTAGTTGCTTTTTCAGCCAATTATGGGATTTTCACAAGAGGGACAGATTGACGAAATCGCACGCATCGTGATCGCTGTAAATAGGCTGAAAACTGCAGATTGAACGAAAAGAAGAAGGAGTGATCTGGGAGATTTGTGAGCAGGTGTCCTGTGGTTTTACCCCCCTTTCAGAGCCATCAGATTTGGGTTCCGAGTAGTAGAGAAGGAGCTGTAATTTTGATGCACGTTTTGTCCCACAAAGAAGCCCCAGGAGATCTAATGCCTGGAGATTGCTTTTGAGTAGTGCGAAGATTCTAGGTTCTTTTAATACTTATTGATTCAATTCATTGTGCTTTGTCTTTGTAGTGTTTACCACTTGGGTATTCTCTATCTTCTCTTCCATCTCCTATCTCTACTTCCTTCTACTTCTAATCCCCGATGGATTTGACCTTTCAATGAAAACCCCTCTGACATTGATGAACGCGACGTGAAAGGTCGTCAGAAGAAGGAAATACAAGATGGGAGAATCTTCGAATATATTCTCTAGTGATGTTTTGCAACAGTTGGTGCAAAATATGAATATGCTTATGCAGGTACAACAACAACAACAAGTGATGCAAGATTCAGCACAAACAGAAAGTGTTGTGATGAATGTTTTGCAAGTAGTTGAGCGTGAGGTGAAGTCATTCAATGGTAGTAATGTATCTACATATGTATATACCTATGCTTAGAAGATGGAATTCTTTGGGGTGGCTCAATCTGCATGGAGCTGATATTTTGTACGTGTTACTGTTCATGAACTGAAAGCACGGATTACTAAATTATACTTGCAGGATGCAAACTGGATAGCCTTCAAGAAGACACTCAGGGAAGAATTTTACATTAAGGACACCAGTTTGATAATGCGCAAGACTTCTCCAGAGTGGATTTTACAACCCAATAAGCATCTTGTGGCTATGGAATTGTTAAGAGAATTTGAAAGTCGATTTGAGCAGTTGGATCTTGCAGAACAGCAAGCTCTTGCAAGTCAAAAAATTGAATTGTTTCTACAGGCAGCTGATCCTGAGCTTCAAGAGAAGCTTGATGATTTGCTGGAGGATCAGACTACAGAGACAGGTTTGAAAACATAGTGGAGACATGTCAACGAAGCTGTTACTGCACTTGTGAAGAAGCATAGAAGAAGAGAAAGATTGCATATCTCTAGCTTGCCCAATGTTACAGGCAAGACAATTGATGTATCCAGTAAGCCACCTACTTATGTGGCTAACCCTATGGTTGTACCTGCTATTGTTCCCTCTGTTAGGGAAGATGTCTTAGATGAATTGTTCAAAGGCATGCGGGATCTTCAATTGAAGATTGCAAAATTGGACGAAAAAGGACAAGAGGAAAGGGGATGGGTAGCAACCCCTAAGCCTGGAAAAAGATGTATGTGGTGTGACAGTTTGGAGCACGAGAGAAAGGATTGTACTGCCTATCAAGATGCCTTGGCATGATAGCTCAGGATTGTACTGCCTATTAGGAGGCCTTGGCATGACAACTCATCTTTTGGAAAGATGGCAAGATCCATGCACAAGAAACGGGATTGCGTCTTGCTTTGAATTTTGGAAAGGGATGTATGTAGAAGTTGTCGGAAGACTTGGCTGTCTGAAATGCTTATGCGGCGGTATATGCTTCTACTTTTGGTCTACAGTTAGATAGAATGCATGGCCAAGTGATGATTGGTCCAAAGGATAAAATATGGACACATGCTTTACATGCAACTGAAAAGAGAAAGGTCACTAATAGTGAAATGTCTCATGCAAGGCAAGACATTCGTGGCATAATTGGTTGGGAATCACCGGTAGATGCATATTCAGTGTATACATATTTAGCAAAGGTACAAAACACGGATGTACTTGTGGAAGAAAAACGAAAAAGAGATGAAGATATTGTAGGGTTATTTAAAAGAATGACAAGAAGAAGTGTGGATCAGACTAAAGCTACAAATCAGTCACCTCCTGAGCATGTTATGGAAAAGGTCGGTCACGAGCAAAAACAAGATAACAAACAAGAGGGAAAAAAGAAGGGCAAGCAACTAGGATATAAGTTGCAATTTGACATTGAGATAGCCACAGATCTTAAGAAGGTTCTTGAAGAACGGATCTTAAACAGTTGGGTGGAATTTACCTTGGGAGAGGTGCTTGGCATTGCCAAGTGAGAATTTCATGATGAGATCATTGAGATAATTAAAAGGAAGTGTTAGTTTCTTGGTGATACCACTAGTGCATTGCTACAATTTGAAGATGAAACTGGTTTGTTGGGTATTCAGGCTGAATATGAGCATGAAGTAAGTATAGGATTGTCTATGCAAGATGCTACTAATCAATGGACAGCATGTGGAAAAGAGAAGAAAGTGGCTAAAAATGCATTGTCTTGTAGCAATATGGATGGTGGAGTAAGGCAAATGCAACAATATGGAGAAGAGACTCTAGGATTTATTCCTCGAAGTCACTACACAAGAAATCATTGGGCTAGAGCTACCATTGAAACGGTAGTGAAAATAGGGGAACGTGAAACTCCTTGTGTTGCTTTACTTGACCATGGGTCTGAGATAAATGTCATTGAACAGGGATTGTATGAAAGAGGTGCATGGCCTGTAGACACTGATCATGGTTGGCGAATGAGGGCTGCAAATAATTCTTTAGGGGAGCTCTATGCTGCATGTCCTAATGTAAAAGTGATGATTGGTGATGTACAGGAAGAGCAACACTTCTTTGTGCAAGATAATTCCTCATATGCAGTGATTTTGGGACAGCCCTATATTACAGGTGTGCGTATGGAAACAAAGGTGCTTGATGATGGTTCTGCTTATGCAAGAGTTAGAAGCAAGGATGGGAGAAAAGCAGTCCAATCTTATTGTTTGTGTTAATCATCCTAGAAATCGGGATACCCTTCGAGAGTCTCCTTTGGTTCCAAATGCAAGGGAATTCAAAGACTTGTATTTTCATTAAGCACTATTGTAATGCGGGGCTACAGTAGTGCTGTTCAATGGGTGTACTCACCTCTTGATGAAATGAAGCATGTATTTACTATTGGTAATTCTCAGTTTACAACAAATAATTCATGTTGGTTTAAGCCTATGGAAGCTATGTGTAGGGCTACTAAGAAACTGAGAGCATTGGGCTACTAAGAAGCTATGAAATGGGCTACTAAGAAACTGAGAGCATTGGGGTTGTTAGTTGAAAATGATGGCATTTCAGGCATCTTTTATGGGCTGAATATTACTGACACTATGGCTGAAATTTTAGCAACTATACATGCAAAAAATGAGGCTTAAAACAGAGTGTTGTCAATATACTCTTTGGATATGTATGATGTTATAGCATTGTTTGCTCGGCAGAAGGATTACAATGGGCTAAAGCACTTGTGGAGACAAAGTATAAGACAGTTGACAAACAAGTGTTTTTGGAAGACAAATATACAGGAAAGTGGCTGAGAATTGGTCAATACCTCAGTACATTAACAAAGAGAGATGAATGGTCAGATGAGGAGTTTAAGAAAATCAAGAGGAAAGCGTATGGGTTTTTTTTTAAAGATGGATACTTATGGAAACATGCAAAAAAGAAACAAGTATGCCATTGCGAGATTTGGGTTCCGAGCAGCAGAGAAGGAGCTCTAATTTTGATGCATGTTTTGTCCTACAAAGAAGCTCCAGGAGATCTAATGCCTGGAGATTGCTTCTGAGTTGTGCGAAGATTCCACGTTCTTTCAATACTTATTGATTCAATTCATTGTGCTTTGTCTTTGTAGTGTTTACCACTTGGGTATTCTCTATCTTCTCTTCCATCTCCTATCTCTACTTCCTTCTACTTCTGATCCTCGGTCGATTTGACCTTTCAACAAAACCCCCTCCGACAGCGAGACCTTCAAATGTAACTAGTCCAGCTAAAGAAATAAGACCTTTCCATATTAGGAAAAAAATAAACTTAGGAATGGGCCTTTTAGTCCCTCCCACCTCCTCAAAGTAAGGAAAAGAAGAGAGAAGAATAGTAAAATAATCCTCTTTTCTCTTTACTTTTTCAATCATATTTTTATCTTTTTTATATTATCCACAAATTATTTTCTCAGATTCCTTCTCTCTCCTAATTCAAGAATCCTTTTTCAACCAAATTTATATATGAAAGGAGTTAGTTTATGGGAGTATTGTGCTTAGTTTTCAATGTAAAATGATTAAGATATGAGGTAGTTGATGTTTTAATAAAAAATGAGAAAGATAAAATTTTGACAAACTCTTTTAAAAGTAAAAAAATACCAAATTACTTCTTACTTTTCATAATATAGAATCATAATAAGCTCCAAGGTATCAAAATTGATTCTACTGAGTCAATGGTCAAATGCATTTGCTTTAAGCTCACTTAGCCTCATGTATTGGGAGATTGAAGATCAAGAATCTCAACCTTTTGATAGATATCAAAAGGAAGTTCATGCATCATATATCTAGTAAAAGCAATAAAATAATGAGTATATGGAAAAAAATTATTGGTAAATAAAATATCATTATTAAGAACAATCAAATTCAAATATATTATATCACAATCTAGCAAGAAGGATGAAGCCATTTACTTCTCTTCTCTTATCCTTAAGGATTCACACACATTTTGAGTCCAAAAAATAAATAAATACTCTTACCTATTTCACAAGGCAAGAAGCAATATACACTAAAACCTACGGATTGTTGACCCTATCAAGCATGTCAAAAAGCTCATCCTCTAGAGGCCCTAGTTGCTCTACTTTTTTTCTTCTACTTTATTTTTCTTATCCTCTCTCCATTTCTCTACTTGTTCCTTTGTAGCATTTTTCTCCTTCTCATGCCATCTTGTATCTCTCTCATGTGTGACATCCTCCAGTTTAGGACATGTGTCCTTCTCCTTCTTGTATGGTGGCACATTAATGATATTATATGTCTTGTCATCTGTAAGAGGAACTGGCTTCAAAAACTTAGAGAATCTATATCTTAATCTTTGAATGATAATCATATCCTTATCCATAAGTGTTACTTTATGTGCATGGGTAGCATAGATGTATGCATCTTGAAAAAATACAATCAAAAAGTCCTCTATAGCCTCCTAGATGCAAATAAGAGTACTTCTTGTCCACCTAAAGCTATGGAGACTATGCCTATCATATATCTCCTTGACCACTCTAGAATGGCAACTTTGCAATTGCATTATTAGGAGCTTTCATTGCCTTCCTGATTTCACTAAGACACCTTACATCTTGTGAAAATCTCCTTTTATGCTTCTTTGGTGGCTTGGATGGCTTAGATGACTAATGGATCTTCTTAACAATGTTTCTAGGATCAATCTTATGCTTTCTTGTAGTAGCCTTGGTTTTATTCATATCTCAATGGAACAAATCGCAACAACATGATAAGAAAACCAATTTATTGACAAGAAACTAGAATCCATAACTAAATTCATGTTTCACATGATAGAGCCCAAACTATGCATCAATGACCCAAATTGTGATTATTTTTCTATCAAGGAGAGCATATCAAATGCAAAAAGATACATTGAAAACAATGAGCCCAATTGCTAAAGTTATGTTTCACACAATAGAGCCCAAACTATGTGATTTTTTTCCATCAAAGACAATGACTCAAAAGAAAGGCAATTGATCCCATGTTTTATATGACAATGTAGATTAATGTATGCAAGTCTACCTAATTACTAAATATTTTTCTTAGAAGTATGAATTCCTTCCAAAAGAGGTGGTTGATCTTGCTAGTTTTATCTTACTATATTTCAATAGCAATTGGAAGATGAAAATGATTCTTTATTGGAGGGGTTGGGTTTGAATATGAGTTATCATTGTAATTATTATTAATGTGGTACTTGATAGAATGTGAGCTCATTAATCACTTTTTCTCCTCTGTGATAATAATAGCTTCTAAAAAAGTAAAAATGTAAGTGTCCCTTTTTTGGGTGAGAGACGTCCTTCTTAGCTCAAATTTTGAGAAAAGCGGATCTATTATTAAATGCCTTTTTAGAAGTCTTTTAAAAGTAGCATCTCGCAATCATCAACCATTTTCATTCGTAATATTTTCAATCTCCATCAAACTAAATCTAGATTCTCATGTGCTCTATCCAAGTTAAAGACAACCATATATAACCAAATCAAACATTACATGTAACGTGCCTGCCTATCGGCTATCCAAGCACGTTTTAGCGGTCCATCGAGAAACGATTCTAAGCATCGCCCCCTCGGCACTCCCATGAAATGTTTTGGGGTTTCCGCCTAGGGTTTCCTGAGTCCACCTCACAATGGAACGTCAAACCCATTAGGATCGACCTAAAGTTTGGGTTCCTAGGATCAAGGTCTCCTAACAACATTCTAGCATTGGGTTTCAAACATCCTACTTTAAGCAGAGATGCCCAATCCAAAGCAGATCCATTCTGCACTTGGTTCAAAGAGAATGGGAAACTAGAGGGATGCTCGCTCAACCTCTCTACCCATAGGGCATAGTCCCATTCCAATCCCCTAAAATGGCATGAATTGGGTTCTAACTTAACAATACCTAAAGTCGAATGGCGATAAATCCTTGTTAGAAGCCTCCCAGTTCTCTGGGACCACATTGTTGTAGGACAAACCCATCGGGGATTCCGTCCACCCGCTTCCCTTGATAGCTTTAGTTTTCTAATTAGTTCCTACCACATTTATGTGCGACATTTAAAATCAGCTTCATTAATTAAGCCTTTTAGAGAACAGGGTTTGTTTGTGTAATTTACAACACAGACACAAAAACAAAACAAGCAATCCTTTTGACAAACAAGTTCCTTAACTTATCTTCAAGTTAATCTTTGTCTCCTGCCCATACAGGAGAATCATGTATCCCTTCTGTCCAACAGAAGTACTTGGTTGAGATCACATGGTACCATAATTTTTATCTAGTATCTAGAATAGGATCTTCCAATGCCTCAGATGTTGGGCTTATGGGAATCTCCAACTCCATTCTTGATAGGCAAGGGGTGTCCAGAGCTCCACCTAACGCACAAGCGGTCTAGGAAGGAGATGCCGTTTTTGTGGTTGGCCTTTTCACCACTTGACCTTTGGCCTGTGAATTAAGCAGTGCCCTCTCAAGGTAACTCTTCTCTCTCTCTCTCTCTCTCTCTCTCTCTCTCTCTCTCTCTCTCTCTCTCTCTCTCTCTCTCTCTCTCTCTCTCTCTCTCTCTCTCTCAAGCTCTCTCTCACAATCTCTTGGAGGGGTATCCTTCTCTCTACCTCTCTCTCTCGTAGCCTCTCAGGGTCTCCTTATGCTCCCTTGTGCCTCCCCATGTCTCATATTTATAATGAATTAGAGAGGAGGGGATAAGGATGAGAACAAGAGTTCTTAGTGGAGGGATTCTTGGAA
The DNA here is from genome assembly GCF_053477565.2 of Lygodium microphyllum. Lineage (NCBI taxonomy): Eukaryota > Viridiplantae > Streptophyta > Polypodiopsida > Schizaeales > Lygodiaceae > Lygodium > Lygodium microphyllum. The sequence continues at coordinate 25,465,566 of NC_141159.1, forward strand.
AACTGAGTGATCTAACTCTTAACTCATAAATTTGATGGTTCCATTGGCTCCAAAAGGGGGGTAAAACCCCCAAACACAATAATAGTGAGTTTGGGAATCTCGCAATTCCCATTCTTTGAATACTAAAAAGGTGGTACCCGGATAACATGCCCATAAGTTTCTCAAAACCATATGATGTGACCTATCATTGGAAAGCCCTTGAAAAATGGAATCTATTGAGGTATACAGTGCTCGATTTGGAGTTATAGTGTTCAAGTTATGACAAATCCAAAACCAGGTGTCCCAAACTTGTGGAAAATTCCCATATTCCCCAATATGGTGTTCCCAAGACACTTGATTAGAAAGCTTTCAGATCACTCCTTCTTTCTCTCCATGTTCAAAGTACTATCTATTGCCTATAGACTACGATCGCGGCACGCGCGATTTCGCCAATCTCTCTCTTTATCTTTTTTCATTTTATAAAATCTCCAAAACTAACTAAGACTTCACTTGTCTTTTCATTTAAATGACATCCAGTTCTATCTTTTTAGGATAATATCGAAAATATACTAGTTTTTTTCCCACAAATCTAATATTTTTGGACCATCCAAACTATACACATTAATACTAGTGATTAATATGGCTCATAAGTCTCATTCACGCTGTAACTTCCATGAAGGGTGGCTACGATCCTTGTCAATCTGAGAAAAATATCAAATATATGACTCTTGGTTTCTTTTAACATATATATTTCTAATTAAATTACAATTGGATTAACCAACTCATTTTTACTCTCATAACAAATATAATTTAAAAAATTTAACCTTTGCATGCCATTTTTTCAATTATTATTGTGTATTATCCCATCAATATGTCTATCAAAGTTCTTGTGAATGCGTCATATGGAATGTGAACTTAGTAGGGTTGCTAACTCCTATAGCTTATAAAATCATGTTTCCTACATCAAACTACCAGATCCTGACAAAAGGTTTGATTTTGGTCCATGTTTCATATGACAATAGCTTATCAAGTAAAATTTTCCATGTTTATAGTGCTTATATACAATTTTTACACATATTCTTCTTTGATTCTAATAATCTTGTTCATGTTGAATTCTTAGTCACTAAACCTTTAGTATCTTGGTTTTCTTTTAGTTGCATCGGTATGGGCTTCAATTATTAGTTCACCTCAAAAGTAGGGGTCAATTGAGCCTCTTTATTTGTAAAAAATTATGGACTTCTTGGACTTTGGAACCTTAGTTTCTTTCTACAAACTTCAAAGGTCCTTGTTATTGTAATAATAAACCACTCAAAAAATATGTGTTTACTCTATGTTATATCTTTTTAATCTCATAGTTTCCAGAATGGACATGAACCCTAGGCATATCAATGACTTACAAGGGACTCTATCACCTCATTGACCATGTCCTCATTAGAGGTCATTATCATACCATAAGTACACATGTACCTAGCTACTATGGGTAGGGTCATCTCTATTAAGTTGGCAAGCTCAACACTTGTGCACACCTATTTAGATGGTTATGCATGTTGTTGATTGCACTATTCGCAAGAGAAAAGGAGTAGATGGGCCTAATCAAGCCATCGTTAAATATCACTCTTTCCAAATATTTAAATTTTTTAAATAGTAAATTAATGAGAGAGAAAGAAGTGATGAGGAGAGAGAAAGACTAAAAAGTTAGGAAGAAATAAAAGAGAAGCCATAGAAGCTATGAACAAGAAGGTGAGGTAAGAGACAATAAATGTATTAATTCTCAAAAGATGTGAAAATTTATATGTCTCTCCCTTTTATATCTATGTCAGTGTGATAAGGTATTATTAATAATTCCAAACTAAACATGTCTTCTTCCCAACTTCTTAGACATCAAAACATAGCTTTTGAAGAGTACTTTGACCCTATGTAGATGGCATATTTTTGAAAATTTGACAGAATAAAAACTATTCTAAAACAGACTGTTATCACAATCGTGTCTACATTGAAACTCGCTCCACTATAGTTATGCTTCAACCGTCGCCAATGCATCATGTAGATAAGGAAACTCATCTAGTATAGATTTGGACTTCCAAGAAGCTTCTTCGGGTAGTAAACCTCTCCATCTAATCAAATATTCAATGATAGAACAAGAGTGAAGCTTCTTCTCACACACTAACCTATGATAACCTCAAGGATGTACTGGATAAGACCTTTGTCATTTATAGGTGGCAAGTCGTCAACTATATCCATACATGAATACTATATAAAGTCTTGAGTTGACTAACATGAAATACGATATGAATCTAAGTGGAAGAGGGTAGTTCCAATCTATAGGCCAAGTCTCCAATGTGCTTCAGGATCTTGTACGGTCCATAAAACCTATGAGTAAGCTTGTTACTAGATCCATGATTCAAGGTAGAGTAATGTGACTTGGGCACTTTCAACCAAACTAATTCTTTTTCTTAGAACTCTAAAGGTCGTCTCTTCTCATCTGCATACATCTTACACTACTAAAGAAGGGCGTACATTCTTTTTTATTCTTATTCCTCATGAGGATTGATTTTTTAATTAAAAATGACTGTGGGTAAGGACACCTTATGTCCATACATAGCCTCGAAGGGTGAAACTCTAATACTAGCATGAGTGGTGCAACCAAGAATCCCACACATGCTGCACCTCATGATAGAAATGGCGAAGGTAAGTCTACATCCACTTATTTGCTCTTTTTGTCTAGCCAATCATTAGTCTCTATGGTGGATAATAAGCTATAGAAGGATCCAATTTAGTACCCATGGAACTAAATACTGCCTACCAAATTTACTCATGAATTTTGGATCCCTTTCATGTACAATCACCTTTGGTGTTGAGGGTTGATATGACTATATTTTTGGATATTTTTTGTTGAATTTTTGGGTGATTTTTGTGTGATTTATATAATTATTGATTATTTTGAAAGTGTTGAGAGATTTTTGGATAAGTTTGAATATGTTTGAGAAGCTCATAATTTTTTTAAGTGGGGATATAATGTGTTGATAGGTTCTATTAATTGCATGATTGGTTCTATTGAGCTTTTGTTTTGTTCTATTTTTCTTCTATATAAGAGATTGGAATGGTGATTGATGGAGCTTGAGAGTGTTTGGAAGCTTATTGAATGATTCTTGATCGTTTTGAATGGTTTAATTGAGCTAAATATTTTTTTATGACTTTCTGTTAAGCTTCTATTGATCGTCCTATAGAGCCTCTATTTTTGTTATGTTTTTGCTCAATATGCATTTGTAAGTGTTCTGTGGGATAAATGTGTAGCTTGGAGGAAATTTTTCTAATCTTGGAAAGAGATGAAAATAAGTTCAAAATAGCTCAAAGAAGTAGAAGAAGTAGCTACTAAAGACTCAAGTGAAGATTGAAGTGACAGTGACACTATTGAGCTGTAGAAGGATACTGTAGTGAATATGTTGACCCTTCATGTCAAACATACCTCTTGGAAGGGGTATCCATGACCAAAGAGGGGTTATGGATTATTATTTTTTATTATTCCAATGTATCAAAGAGAGCATGTGTGAGAGAGATAGAGATTGAGAGAGAGCTAATTTTTTATGCAAAACAATGTATCTATAAGTGAGAGATCAAGAGATAGACTATGAAGACTATAAAACTACTAAAGATAAAATCTATGAGATGAATTCCATTCAAAGTTGAGAATTCTTTTGTGTTCTCGTGTTTCTTTTGATGAAGAATATGTTGAAGTTTTATTGTGATAAATTCATGGGAGAATTATTATATGATGTTGTATGAAGATTTGAGAAGATTGGTGTTGTTTTTCTTCTTGTGGTTGATTCAATATGAAAAACATACTTGTTGATAATACAATATAGATTTTCTTATAGTAGATTCCCTATTTTCTTAGTGTTTCTCTTGGGGCTCCATGTTTTTGGTGCACCACTGGGGAAAATGCCATTAAGAAGCACCAATAGAGGCTAAAAATGGAAGAAGTGGCACTATTGAAGAGGAAGAAAAGCTATGAAAGATTGGAGAATCCCTACTACTTTGAAGAATTGGAGATCTTTATTGCCCAAGCCACTTTCTACAAGAAGTGCATCCCTCAATGGCAAAAGCATGTCACTATCTTAATGCGGGCTCTATGTGACAGACTAATCCCACTATCCTTTGAAGCTACAGAGAGTTGTATCACAATATCCAGTTGTTTCCCACAAAACTGAAAGGAGAAGAAAAAAGAGAGAGAATGACCACCCATGGGAAATTTGGCCTTCATTGAAGAATTTCCAAGCATCATCAACAAGTGGGAGATTGTGGCGAAGCTTCAGGAGTCATGGTCAGTAGAAGTTCACAAGAACGAAGAGGAATAGAGTTGGAATCTATTTGTGGATTCTTAACAACAAGATATGTGGGATGCTTTGTGCAATGAAAACCTTCTATTTATCCAATTAGCAACCCATTAGAAGCTAGAAGACAGAGTATTCTTCACAACCTATGCTATTGAAACCCTCTGAAGTTGGTATTATCAAGACAATGATACTATGGCAATCCTCAGAAGAATGAGTTTCAATACTTTCAGAACTAAATATCTTCTCCTCTGTAGTAGAATGAAATTTGAATTTAGAGACATTGAAAAGAAGGAAGTAGAAGAAATGTTGGCACGAGAGTCCTCTGGAGACTGAAGCCCTTTTGATTCTATTGTGTTGAGTATAGACAAGCCGGGTGGGGCTAACTCCCTGATAAATGAGGCGATCAAGGGGCAAGCACTAGAATGAGTTCAGAAGTACGTCTGAGGACGATGTTGCCCTCAAACTCTCACTGGGGGCATTTCTCCTAGACCCGCTCCTTCCCCCCTTCCCCTCCCAGAGAAGCCAAAAATCAAAGCCGAGAATAAACTAGCAGTAGTAGAGGCCTCCTTTGATGCTCCTTGCAACACTCTTTACAAAAGTCTCCATGGCGACTCAAGGTCCCCTTCCTAGTCAGATCCATCTTGGAAATATTAATGACAGGCTAGCAAATGCAGTCCAGTTTCCCATCTTTAAGGAAGAGTACAATGCAGACCCTGATCTTCATGTAGCTGAGTTCATGGTAGCATACGTAGACAACAATATACAAACCCCGAGCATTGGTTGGTGATATTCCATGCCGCTTTCAAAGGTGCAATATTTCAATTGTATGAGAGATAAGTAGGAGTAGCTTTTGGCATTTGGGACAGCAACCTAAGGTTGGTCTTCCTCACTAAATTAAGGCGCTAAGGTTTTTAAGAGCATATGCAAGAGGAGTCTACGAACTTAAGTGAACAGATGGAAGCATATTTCTTTAGAATGGAATCCATACTGAAGAGATGGACCAACCATCACTTGGATGAAGACATCCAAAAGGGAGTTTTTCTTAGAGGTCTACAACCAAAAGTTTGTAAGTATGTGGAATTGAGAAGACCAATCAACTTGTAAGGTGCAGTGGAAGGTGCAAGACTATATGATGAAGTTGAAGCAAGGTTGTCGATGACCTCACGAAGAGGATTCTTACATCCTCCCACACTAGGAATGGTATACCCACCAAATGCAGTCCGAAGGATAGTTCCCTACCCCTACCCTCAGGTGCAACCATTGCCAAAGTACAATGCATCGAATAATCCACAATGGTTACCGCAGATGGAAATACCTCAAATAATGGTTCAACTACAATAACAATAGTCTCCAACAGTTTCCCCAATGATGGCAACTCAACAACAATAGTGGAATCCTACCAACTAGAACCAAAAACCACCCATCTCAATAGGAACTCTGAATCAAAATGAGAATAGAGGACCCTCTAGATCAACCTAACTACTCTATGCAGTGATTACGAAAGCTTCCCAAAACCCTACTGTAGGTACTCCAAGAGGAGAAATTTTGAAGGACTACTTGTCCAATTCAGTCGTAAGCATCAAGAAAGAGCTTATGGATGTGATACAGAGTAGTTGTGCAGACACTAAAGGTGAATCCTGCCAACATATCCAATTCTGCAAGAGGTGGAAGAGATGTGATATGATCTAATACATGGTGCGAAAAGTACCATCAAGCAGGACATTTAGCCAGTGCCACCTTTTTAGTATTCAAAAAGTGGGAATTGGGAAATTTCCAATCTCACTAATATTGTGTTAACTATAGAGATAGGACCAGTGATCCTAGAGATAGAGAATGTAGAACTACCCTAGAGGTAGAAGAAGGGTAGATGTTGCCATTGCTAGAAGAAGGAGGAAATATAAAAGTGGGTGTTGCAGAAGAAGGGTAGATGTTGCCATTGCTAGAAGAAAGCAGAAAGATAAAAGTAGGTGTTGCTCCATTCCCTAGTCAATTGGAGAAGCCCGTGGATCCTAGTAAAGAGTATGACTTGGTCAAAGACCTAGACACCTTCAAACCAAATCTAACATTTTGACACTTGCTAAAGTTGTCTCCTAGCTGTCAAAAGAAATTTAAAAGCATTTTGACAAGAAGATGAGGCCTGAGGATTGCTCTTGCAAACAACTACCCCTAAGTCCAACAAAGTCCCATAACTTGTAAAAGAAGTAGATGTGGCTAACACCTTTCTAGATCTCGGTGCTCCAAAGATTGGTGTGTGGATTGAAGGTTTCTTTATTGCAAATGCATTGATTGATGGAGGTTCATCAGTGAACATAATGATGGATGTGAGAATGAAGGATCTAGGCTTGCAATGTATGCAACATATGCAGTGGCTTATCAAACTAGTAGAGCAAAGTAGAATTAAGCCTTTGGACATTCTCCCGTATGTGAATACAACCCTCGTAGGAAGAGATTATTGGCTGACCTATTTGGTGGTAAAACCAAATTCCATCGGGACCTCATATCCTTTGTTGCTGGAAAGACCATGGCTTTCTGAAGCAAGGGCACAAATGAACCCTAACCCTAGGTAGAGGGCCCAACAAAGTGGTACTAAAGTTGTATGGTTCGCAAAAAGGTAATGGATCCACTTCCATTCAAGTCTTAACACACTCCACCAATGAAGTAACGGATAGCACATCAGGAGACAAAGAAGTTGTCAAAACATATCTTTTCCAAGAAAATAGAGGCACAGTCCTTGACGGTGGGTACTATAAGCCAACTCCCAAAAGAAGCAAAGTACTTGTCAATGGGTGAATATCTCCTATTGAACCTGAAATGACTTTGAAATCACCTTTGACAATGAGATAGTGGCATGTAGGTACTATTCTCCCTGTTACATGGCCGTAGCAAAGAAAGAGACAGAAGCAGATATAGAGACAAATACATGGTGAGGGTCAGAGGCAGAAGCAGAGGTAGAGGATACAACAAAGAATATGTTCTTCTCTTACAAAGCCCTACAGAAGTAGAGATAGATTCTAAAGAGGATGATGATGTGTGTACAAGAAGATTATAAAAGCGCATTGGAAGAATCTATTCAGCAGCTTGAAGAGAATGTAAATGAGTGTGGTCCTAGAGGTTCCAAAAGCTGAAGATCCCATGTTGTTAGAAAAAATGATAATGGTACCCTTTGTACTAGCTAATGAGTTGCAATATATGCAAAATAGCCATAAGAAATAAATTAAGAAAAGTAAGCCTACCTCTTGCATTCATTTATGTGTATGTCATGTTTTAAATGTTAGTACATATGGATATGGGTCATGGTCAAGTGTTAGGACCATGTTGATTAGTTAGATCTATTCATGTCTTAAGTGTGGAGACACGTCCCTACACATCTCGGTTGCATACATTTGCAAACATCCTATTAATTTATCTTTATAGGATCTCCTATTTTTCTTATGCCTTGTTGAGGTCCCTTAATCACCCAACCACCCTATTCTAACCCATTCTCATGGTCTTCCCTCACCTTGTTGGTTGTTTTGTCATTTTTCTTATCCTCCATGTGAATGTACCCTATGTTCACCGCAATTGCAACCCTGTCCTACCGCCATGTTTGTCCCTTCAAACTTCCCACTTGTCCTTTTTATAACCCTCAGTTTTGAGTGACAATTCATGAGATATAAATTTTTGAAGAATATTATGTGAATTGAATGTGTTTCCATGCAAATGCATCTTTTTTGCATTGAAACTGCAATTTAATGTGATAGCCCTAATCCTTCCCTTTTCTTGAATACTTTTCCTTTTGAGCACGCATATTTCTGATGCATGGATTGGTTTAGGATGTGCATAGACTACAGGGATCTTAATAAGATCATGGTGAAGAATAGGTACCCCATTCCACGCATAGATGCCTTGCTAGATGAACTCAAGGGGGCTAAGTACTTTACGAAGATAGATTTGAGGTCATGCTATCACTAGATCTGCATGAGGGCAAGGGATGAGGTCAAAACAGCATTTCGGACTGATCGGGGGCTTTATCATTTCTTGGTTATGCCTTTCCGGTTAACTAATGCACCAACCACCTTTCAGAGATTAATGAACAAAATACTTCAACCCTTTCTTTTAAGATTTGTGTTGGTCTTCTTTGATGACATCCTCATCTATAGTAGATCGCTGAAGGATCACCTTTGGCACATGAGGCAGGTGTTTGATGTATTGAGGCAACATAGAATATTTGCCAAGGAGATGAAATGTTCTTTCATGAAGACGGAGGTGGAATACTTGGGGCACATTGTTAGTGAAGATGGAGTTAGGGTGTTGAGATGGCAAGCTCAACACGTGCGGACATTGATGATGGACCGCCTGGCTAGATAGGTCTACACATCTACACTTAGAACGTTGGTGGTCATTATGATACTCACATGGCAACTGACTTATCACTTATTATATTTAGTTTGTTACACCTACCTACAGCTGGCAAAGACATAGCGCCAATCGATTAGTGTAGTCGGTTATGCACTGTTTGACTTAGTAGGCCACTTTCCTTTATGTTGTATCGTATCTATACTTTGTGTACATTTTATAGTATGTGGAAGAAGAAGAAGAAACCAGCAAGAAAACTTTTTGGCCTCCATCTCTCTTCTTGTGTTCTTGAGTGAGCTTCCTCTTGTGTATACAATGTGTGTTTGGCGCAGCAGCTCAAGCAAGTCCCCCCACCACGTGATTCTTAACATGGTATCAAAGCCGCAACACTGAGAGAGGCTGATTTCGAAGGTTGAAGTGAAGAAGAATAAGCAAGGTTTGAGCAAGCAAGCAACATGTAAGAAGCTCTCCCATTCTTCCACTCTCTCTCTTGGATAGTGCCTATGGAGGCATCGGAAGCAAGGTTGAGCAAAAAATCTCAGATTTTTGTGAGATTTGGTGTATAAGCAGAGCACTGTATATTTTGGGCATCTGAGGCCGTTTTAGGCTCCGTTTTAGAGCCGCAAGGTTGCGGACAACAATTTTAGGATACACTGTGATTTCAGTTGTTTTGACTGAAAGTGGGTGCACAGGTTACAAATTTTGAATCTATAATTTTTAAGGTGTTTGTAGGAAGCAAACATAAGGTTTATCTACAAACAGGTTGCAGATTACAGTACTATTAAGCAATCAGTGAAAAAGGTTGCTTGGTGTAGTGATGTACACGTGTTGTGAAAGATTGCAGAAGACTAGCTTGCTGTGTTGCATCCTTGTTTGTGATAATGGCAGAGAATAGTGGAAATACCATTATTGAGAAGCTTGACAAGAACAACTACCCTTTATGGAAGTTCCGTGTGACGAACTTCCTCATTGGAAAGGACCTTTATGAATTTGTTTCAGGTGAAGAAAACGAGCTAGAGCTGGGTATCCCTTCGACTGCAGATGAGTTAAAAGCATGGAAAGAGTGGAATGCGAAAGACAAAAAGGTGATGTACTGGGTATTTGTAGTCGTTGATAATACTATGTTGGGACATATCAGGAATGCAAAAACTTCACATGCAGCTTGGACAATTTTTGAGAGCATGTTTTCAGTAAATACAAAGGCAGGAAAGATTCAACTCAAGCAAGAGTTGAATGCCTTGAAGAAAGGGAAAATGTAAGTCAATGAGTATGTGTTGAAGGTGAGGAGCATTGCAGATGCTTTAGCAGAGATTGATGCAATGCCGGATGATGATGATTTGGTTTCATCCACTCTGAGTGGCCTTAACAATGAGAAGGCATGGAAATCATTTGTTACTTCAGTAAATGTACGGAAGCCATTTTCGGATTTTGATGAATTAATCTCTCTCATGATTACTGAAGAGATCAATATGCAGGGTGATTCGTCTGAAAGAAATGGTGAACTGGTCCAAGCATTTTACTCAAGTTCAGGAAGGGGATGTGGTAGATCCTCTTCGAGAGGCCGTGGTATGGAACGTGCTAGTGATAACCAGCAAAACAGGTTCAATCAACAATTTGGTGCAATGCAGGTTTCTAGAGGCAGAGGAAACTTTAGAGGCAAGGGGAGCTCTAGAGGAAGAGGTGGATGGCAGAATAGAGGTTCTGGAAATTCTGCTATTGTTTGCCATTATTGTGGCAAAAGAGGCCATATTGGAGCCCATTGCTATGCAAAGAAGGATGATATTCACAGTGGTAAATTGTAGCAAGGAAACTATGCATCGTCTTCATGATAGAATGAAGATAAAAATGAGCATCTATTTGTTATGCAACATATGATGAATGCAGTTACAGGAAAGGGGACACATGATGATGTATGGTATGTCGATTCAGGTGCATCTAATCATATGACCAGTCATGTTGAATGGTTTGGAGAGATGCAGGACTTACAAAACCCAGGTTATGTGTAGACGGGTGATGATTCATGCCACCCAATTTCACACATTAGAAAGGTTCCCTTGTCCTTATATGATGACCAGACAAAGAGTCTGAAAAATGTATTGCATGTGCCATCAATTATAAAGAATCTAGTATATGTTGGCCAAATGGTAGAGCAGGGGTTGTAGGTACAATTCAATGCAAAATATTGTTTAATAGAAGACTTTAATGATAAGTGCAAGTTGGTCGCAAAAGGAAGTAGAGTTGGTCGAATGTTCACTTTAGATGTTGGAATTCTTGCAATGGATACTGCTATGTATGCTAAAGGAAAAGAAGTAGTTGCAGATATTGAAATATGGCATAAACATATTGGACATGCAAATGTGCAAAGGCTAAAATTAATGCAGTCCCCAGAGGATTGGTTACAGGGTTGCCTTCTTTTAGAGTTGCAGAATTGCATAAAGTTTGTGAAGCATGCCAGTCTGGTAAGCAGCCAAGTCAACCCTTTTTGCATGATAGAGAAGTGAGTAGAAAAATACTTAATGTAGTGCATACAGATGTTTGGGGACCTACACAGAATGTATCTCTTGGTGGTAGCAAATACTTTGTCACATTTATTGATGACTCTTCAAGGAAGTTATGGGTATACTTCATGAAGGAAAAAAGTGATGTGTTTGAGCACTTCAAATCTTTTAAAGCAACTGTTGAAATGGAGGTAGGCTTAAAATTAAAGTGCTTGAGATCAGATGGAGGGGGAGAGTACCTCTCTAATGAGTTCAGTGGCTTCTTGAGGACTCATGGGATAAAGAGGCAATTTACTTGTAGGTATACCCCACAGCAAAATGGTGTTGCAGAAAGAAAAAACAGGCATATTGTACAAGTTGCACGGGCATTAATGGTTGAAAAGAATATGCCTAAACATTTTTGGTCTGAGGCTATCCATACTACTATTTATATTATGAACAGAACTCCCACAACTGCAGTTCATGGGATGACTCTTGAAGAATGCTTTATTGGCAAGAAGCCTGATGTATCACACTTGAAGGTATTTGGCTATGTTGCATACGTTCATGTAATAGCATATTGGGGAATATGGGAATTTCCCATAGTTTTGGGACACGTGGTCAAATCTTTGGATTTATCATAACTTGAAAACTATATCTCCAAATTGAGAGCTATATAGCTCAATAGATTCCATTCTTCAAGTGCTTTACAATGATAGGTCACATCATATGGTTTTGAGAAACTTATGGGCATGTTATCTAGGGGCCACCTTTTTAGTATTTAAAAAATGAGAATTGGGAGATTCCCGAACTTACTATATTGTGTTATGTGCCAGATGAGCTACAGAAGAAGCTTGATCCAAAGGCAAAAAAATGTGTTTTTACTAGATACTCTTTAGAATAGAAAGGGTATTACTGTTATAACCCTGTCACAGGTGATTTCAAAGTGAGCAGGGATGTTATCTTTGATGAGATGGGAAGTTGGTATACACTTGCTGGTGATGTTTTGGATGATGATAATGATCAAGACAGCTATGTCCAAAAAGATAAACAAGAATCACGGAGTCTTAGTGGACCAGAAACATCATCTGGTACTACACCTACACAGTGAGCACTTGGTTTGGGAGACTAAGGAGTAGCCCCACACCTTCAAGTGGATCTATAAGTGTTGCAGGGAAGGACAAAGGAAAGAAGAAAATGCTAGATGATAATGATGCATCTACTAGTCATTTGGGATTTGATGGAGATTCTAGTGGTTCGGAGAGTTTGGATGATGAGCTTGGCATTTCTTCAGTCTCAGGACGCTAGGTGTACAGAGAGCTCATAGTAATGTAAAGGCTCCATTGAGTGATCCGGTGGTATGCAGATCTAGCAAGGTCAGATACCATGTTAAAATATTTGGTTTTGAAGGTTATGTAGCTCACCATTATGCTTATATGGTAAAACTAGTTGAGGTTGTTGAGCCCACTTGTTTTGAGGATGTTGTTGGTCATGCTCATCGGGATGCACCAATGGATGAGGAGATGGCTACATTAGAAGCCAATAAGACTTGGGATTTGGTACCCTTACCTAAGGGTAAGAAAGATATTGGCTGTAAAGTCAAGCATAATGCAGATGGTTCAATTAGTAGGTATAAGGCTAGGCTGGTTGCAAAAGGCTATGCTCAAACATATGGCATAAATTATAAAGAGACATTCAATCCGGTTGCTAGGATGGCAACTGTTAGGTGTGTGATTGCCTTGGCAGTAGACAAAGGTTGGAGTTTGCAGCAAATGGATGTTAAGAATGCCTTCTTGCATGGTGAATTACAAGAATAAGTGTATATAATACCATATTGGGGAATATGGGAATTTCCCATACGTTTGGGACACGTGGTCAAATCTTTGGATTTGTCATAACTTGAACACTATAACTCCAAATCGAGTGCTCTATAGCTCAATAGATTCCATTTTTCAAGCGCTTTCCAATGGTAGGTCATATCATATGGTTTTAAGAAACTTATGGGCATGCTATCTGAGTGCCACCTTTTTAGTATTCAAAAAATGGGAATTGGGAGATTCCCAAACTCACTAATATTGTGTTATATGGAGTAGCTAGCAGGTTATGAGGATTTAGAGTATCCCACATATGTGTACAGGTTAAAGAAGGCGCTCTATGGGCTAAAGCAAGCACCTAGAGCATGGTCCCACAAGATTGGAGAGTACCTTGTCAATATTGAATTTTGTATTTCTAATGCTGATCACTCACTTTATATGAGAAAGGGAGATGCAGGTTTGGTCATCATAGTCATCTATGTGGATGACTTGATTATTACGGGTGACAGTGACACTGGGATTGCTGAAGTTAAGGACTTCTTGAAGAAGAAGTTTGAGATGAAAGATTTGGGCGAGCTGAGATACTTTCTTGCTATTGAGGTGATCAGATGTGATGATGGTATATGGCTATCCCAAAGGCAGTATGGCTTGGATATGTTATCCAAGTATGGTATGACAGCATGTAAGCCTCTTTCAGTACCATTGGAGCAAAATGTAAAGCTGAGTGCTGATGTTGGAGATGAGATAGAAGATCCTACTATGTTCAGGAGGATAGTAGGGAGTTTGATTTACATGACTATCACAAGGCTAGACTTGAAGTATGATGTTGGTCTTGTCAGTCAGTTTATGCAGATGCCTAGAAAGCCTCATTTGGATGCAGTTAGACGTATATTGAGGTATGTGAAGTCCACTTTACATTATGGACTTTTTTATGAGGCAGGTAAGGATATACATGTCTTTGGATATACAGATGCAGATTGGGCTGGTAGCATGTCAGACAGAAGATCTACAAGTGGATTCATGTTTTGACTTGGTAGTGCAGCAGTTATATGGAGCAGCAAAAAGCAACCTATGGTTGCTTTATCGAGTACAAAGGCTGAGTACAGAGGTGCCACTATGGCAGCATGTGAGGTGGTATGGCTGCAAAAGTTATTAGGTGATTTGGACGTGTAGGGAGATGGTCCATTTATCATTCATTGTGACAACATGAGTAGCATACAACTAGCTAGGAATCCAGTGTTCCATGCTAGGACAAAACACATTGAGGTGCATTACCACTTTGTGAGAGAGAAGGTACTTGCAGGAGAGATTGACTTGGTATATGTCAGCACACAGGATCAGATAGCTGATATTTTCACAGTCATTGGGTGTAGAGAAGCTTCAAAAGTTTCAAAGCTTACTTGGAGTTGTAGAGATAGAGTTGAGCTTGAGGGGGAGTGTTGAGATGGCAAGCTCAACACGTGCAGACATTGATGATAGACTACCTGGCTAAATGGGTCCGCATGTCTATACTTAGCATGTTGGTGGTCATTATGATACTCACATGGCCACTGACTTATCACTTATTATATTTAGTTTGTTACACCTACCTACAACTGGCAAAGACATAGAGCCAGTTGATTAGTGTAGTCGGTTATACACTATTTGACTTAGTAGGCCACTTTCCTTTATGTTGTATCTTATCTATACTTTGTGTACATTGTATAGTGTGTGGAAGAAGAAGAAGAAACTAGCAAGAAAACGTTTTGGCCTCCATCTCTCTACTTGTGTTCTTGAGTGAGCTTCCTCTTGTGTATACAGTGTGTGTTTGGCGCAGTAGCTCAAGCAAGTCTCCCCACCACGCAATTCTTGACATAGGGCTGATCCTAAGAAAGTGCAATGTATAAAAGACTAGCCTACACCTGCAAATACCACTTTACTTAGAGGATTTCTTGGTCTCTCATCATTCTATCACAAATTCATTAGGCATTATGCCACTATTGCAGCTCCCTTGACAGATAGGCTTAAGAAAGAGGCATTTTTCTGGGATGCCATAGCTAATAAGAGCTTTAATCATCTCAAAGAATTTCTTACCTCAACGCCCATCTTGGTTTGCCCAGATTTTTCGAAAGAATTCACCATTCAGTGTGATGCCAGGTGGCAGAGGCATAGGGGCTGTATTGTTATAGGAACATGAGGTTATAGCATTTGAGAGATGCGAACTTATTAAAAATGAGATGACCATGAATGTATATGACCAAGAAATGCTGCCATCCTTCATGCCATTAAGAAATGGAACCACTACTTGTATGGCAGCAGATTTAGGGTCAAGAGCAACCATAGGGTCCTCAAATACTTCCTCTCTCAGTCTAATCTTATCCCCAAACAACGCAGATGGGTAGCTACATTGCAGAACTATGACTTTGACATTACACATATGCGAGGAAAAGACAATGTAGTTGTTGATTCATTATCTAGAATGTGGGCTTGTAAAGTTTCACCCATCATGGAACTTCATAATGATTGGATAGAAGAGCTTCAGGATGCCTATTTGTTAGATGCTGATTTCAGTCACATTTTCCAGAAATTACATCAAGGGCATACAGAAGAAAACTCTCCATATCAGCTTAAGAATGGTCTCTTATGTTTCAGGGAAGGATTGCCATCCCATACACTTCTCCATTCAAGCAAAAGCAAGCAAAAGATCATGCAAGAGATGCATTCCTCACCGACAGTTGGTCACTTGGGCATATTTAAAACTTATGACAAGATTGCTAAAAGCTTTCATTGGAAGGGCCTATGGAAGGATGTAAAAGATTTTGTCTTGAGTTGCATGCCATGTCAACAAAACAAGAACAACACCTTAAAACCAATTGGTTTACTACAGCCATTGCCTATGCCCGAAGGCAAATGGACACACATTACTATGGACTTCATAACCGGCCTACTGGTGACCAAGAAGGGATGGAACATCATCTATGTAGTTGTGGACAGACTCACCAAGGCAACCCATTTCATTCCTACAAAGACTCAATATAATGCTTCTCAAGTAGCTAGCCAATTTATGGAACAGGTTTTCAGATTACATGGCTTACCACAGGTCATTGTGCATGACCAGGATGCTAAGCTCATGAGCAACTTTTGACAGGCAGTTTTTAACTCTATGGGCACTCAGTTAGCCCCTTCCACTGCTTACCATCCATAGACTGATGCCCAGATAGAGAGGGTTAACAAGTGGCTGGAAACTTACTTGAGGCATTTCTGTTATGATGTGCATAATGCTTGGGACTCATGGTTGCATTTGGTTGAGTTTGCCTATAATAACTCTACACACTCTAGCATTGGAGTTTCACCCTTTGAGGCATTATATGGCTATAAGGTGCCTCTTCCCATGGTTATCTTCAGTGATAAAATAAACCCACAAAGCAAGGAGGAATTGGATAGAATATGCAGGCCTTACTTCAGCAGTGCAAAGTCAACTTGAAGAAAGCTCAGGATCAAATGAAGCTTTATGCTGATGAAAAAAGAAGTGATGTTGAATTCCAAGAAGGGGATTTGGTGCTTCTTAAAGTGCCCAAGTCCAGATATGCCACCCTTAAGGATGGGTCTAGCAATAAGTTGGCTCATAGGTTCTATGGGCCATACTGGATTGTCAAAAGAGTGGGAGACTTGGCATATTGGTTAGCATTACCCCCATCCATGAAGATTCATAATGTCTCCCATGTGAGTCAATTGAAGCCCTTCATTGGGTCATCAGTGGATTATGTTGAGGAGTTACCACCAATAGATGAAGAAGGCATCATTCAATATATACTTGAGCAAATCATAGAACAAAGGGAAAAGAAGCTTCACTCTCGCTCCATCATGGAATACTTGATTAAGTGGCAAGTTTTACCACTTGAGGAAGCTTCTTGGAGGCCAGCTTCAGTTTTGGAAGAGTTTCCATACCTATTAGAAGCAGATTTGGCTGAAATCTAGCTAACTATGGCCCTGTTTTCTCTCAAATTGACTGCAGACAGCTCTCTGTTTCAAAGCATGTTTTATTCCGTACTATGGATAGCAATGGACATCAAACATAGGCTAAAATTACTCCTCGAGAGCTCCATTTTGATATATGGCACACCCCAATCGGAGTCTCCTACAGAAAGTTATGACTGATTTACTACAGCAGGACCTTGTAGTAAACAATTTGTTGTCCACTGTCTACAACTAGCATTCACTCAGGATACTTGGGTCTGAATTCATTTTTATAATTCCCCAATAAGGCCCATGTCTTGTACATACCCCAATGACCTATCATATGCAATAATACCTCTTCATTCATTTGTATACCCATGTAATAATGCAGTAAAGTAGTACTCTGATCTGCTTCTGCCCAGTTATCATAAGTGCCTAAATTGTTTTCGAGGGCAAAAACCTTCGGATGGGGATGGAATGTAAGAGAGGGGGATTTAATAATGGGGAAATAATAGCTACACTAGTTGGTATATAAGGTGTTAGGGACTTGATTTTTGCATTAGATTATATTACAAGTCTCCTTTCATCTTCAACTCTCTCTCTCTCTCCCAGCTTTCATGGCTTCTTTCTCTCTCTTTCTATCTTTCTCTCTCATTTTCTATTATTTCTCTCTCCTTGTCACAATCTTTCTCTCTCTCTTCGTGCAGTCTTTCTCTCTATTTTGCACTCTCTCTCTCTCCTTCTCCCTCTCTCCTGTCCTCTTCATGACAGAAAGTCCAAGGAAGGACATGATAGAGCCCTTAAGTCTTGACAAGCAACCACCTAAGAAAATTGTTCGCTCATCTAAACATCAAAAATCTCCCAAGAACAAAGAACCTTTGCGACCTCACATAAAACATAAAATCCACTTGCAACAAACTATAGTAGCTACCCATTGCAAAAAAAAAGGATCTACTAGGGATAGCCAAGAAAGTGTCAAATGATCAATGACCTTCCTTTAAGAGTATTGTCAAAAATATAAATGGAAATTTCAAGCCCAATACTACTTTTGATCAATCCAAGGATCCAAGTGCGCAGTCATCTTTGACTTACTACTTCTAAAGTTAAAACCACATAGTAGCAATCCTTGACTACAACCAAGATTATCATTTCAATTTTTCCACAAGCCTCTCATACTTTTACCTCAGAGATGAATGTGGGATTTAGAAAAAAGAGCTAGTGAATCCAATGATTCACAATTCATGTTCATCTCGATCTAAAATCCAACCAAATTTGAAGCCTAAGTGATCTCTCATGGAGAAGGTGAGTAAGTTGACACAAGAAGAAGATCAACTGGAGATTGAGCATCGAAAGAAATTAGAGGACACAATCCTATTACTCACTCATGTATATTTTCATGCCCACATTAGAATTCAAATGAAAGAGCATGAGAAGCTCTTAGAAAGGCCTTTGACATAAGTAGAGGAAGCATAAATCTATTGGCGTTATCCAGCAATTGTGAAAGAAGTCATGAAGGAAATAACCAAGATTGAGTAGGAGAAGCATCACTTGATTTCTGTGTTCCACACTAGGAATTGCAAGGCAAATAGGGAAAGAGCTAAGTGATGCAAGTTAGTTGGGACAAGGAAACATGATGTTATAAGCTTTATCATATAATAATCTGATATGAAAAGAAAATTGAGAGAGAACAAATTGCAAGAAGGGAGAAGAGAAATATACAAGACTTGCATATGACACAAGGTCCTTGGATACATGTGTGGGTAAGCACCTCCCCCATGCATGTGAAAATAATATTTTAGCCTTCATAGGATTTTTACAATAAGCACATCCCAAAATAAATCAATTTCACATGTGCACATACAAAATCTTTACCCTTGTGAGCAATTACAAAAATATCATATTTCCATGCTATGAAGTGTTCAATTTTCATGTATTAAAATGCACTTTCATAAAATATTTATTTCCCATAACTATGTCTAATAATCAACTAACTACAACACAAAGCACATTAGTATCTATCCATCTATCTACCAAACATAATGCAACTAGTGTTACATGTAGTGATATGAGTAACAAGTCATGGATCATACAGTAAATTAAAAAAATCCATTAAAAATAATAAAGTAAAAATAATATTATTTTCATAGTAAATTTTAATAAAATATTATACATACTATAATTTCATAATATTCACTTGGGTTTAAAAACAAGTATTCCTAGTTAATAAATTTAAAAAAACATAAGTGTGATTAGCCATGTGCCAGTGTTATCTCATTTGGTAAATCTACAACTTATAAAAATAAGGTTCCATGGATTTTCATGAAACATTATATCATTTGGTGAATTTTTTCCTATGGGACATTGATGTGACTATGAGTTGTAGATATTTGTTAGTTGGTCACAAGTTGGAGTTAATCTCAACTTTTGAATCTATTGAAAATATTTCACAACAACTATAAAATGTAAAATGACCATTTCTTTTCCTTGCCTAATCTATAATGATAGACAATTCACTGAATTTCAACAAGAACTATGCTCATAACCCTTCGTTTAATGCATTGAATTCTAGTTTTAATATGAAATTTCATCCATTCCCAAATCCAACTTTGATAAACGAAGTCCATGCATGAATGACATGAGACCATTATTGATTTAATTTGTTCTTCAACACTTAGCCAACCTAGGATGCAATTTTCACCACATGAGATTTGCAAGGTACATAAATCCCTTTCATGCCATGCAACTACTTGGACAACATCTAATGGACAATAATGATTAACTCATACGAATCACAACTAGGAGATTATTATCTAAATGCATTATGCGTTGTTTCTGATGCCAGGAGGCATATTACACGGTGGATTCCGTGAGGTTTTACGGCGGATTCTGTAAACTTTTATTATCGGGGCTCATACACAAAGTGGATTCTTTGTGCGAGAAGTCGATGGAGATGCCTATCCTTTTTGGGCATTTTGTTAATTTAGTGTGTACATGATGCCAAGAGGCATATTTCACGATGGATTCCGTGCCACGATGGATTCCGTGAGGTTTTACGGTGGATTCCGTAAACTTTGATGATCGGGGCTCATACACAAAGTGGATTCTTTGTGCGAGAAGTTGATGGGGACGCCTGTCCTTTTTGGGCGTTTCATTAATTTAGTGTGTACATGGGTGATTCCATAGTGGGTGATTCCGCAAAATGCATATTAAATTAATAAATGTTTATGAGTTTAGAGTGTGCACTCGTAATAAATTAAGGTTAGGATTTATTTCTCACCACTTGATTTATTTATGTAGCTGAAGACTGCTAGGTATTCACTTTTGTCGGTTTAATTGTATTATTTTACTAACAATTGTGAATGCTTCAGTTGATGTGTAGAGATAGCAGCAGTGGCGGAGGAAAGCATTGGAGTTTAGCGAGTATTCGATCTATGGATTATATTTTGATAGGCGCCACGCCTATATTTTGTCATGTCTATTGAGGCATCGATTATTTATTATTATTTTGTATGCGCCTATGCGCACGGATATGTTATTTCTATTTGGACATTGTATTGGGCGTGCCAGACTCTTTGGACACTGTCCATTAGCTTTATTTCTATTTTTGTAAAAGCAAACTCAAAAGCTAAAAGCTTGATATATTTTTGTAAATTGGGCTATTATTGAGCATGAAGATGGAATATACATAAAATACATGCTTTGTGAAGCGCTCACACAAGGCATGGGGGGAGATTGCACCCAATTGGTCTCTTGCTCTTGTCGTTCATGCTTTTTACCTTGTAACTTGTGCAAAAAGTAGAGTTCATTGTTCTTGGGGACCTTCCGAGATTCACTACGTAGTGAAGGTGGAGCTGAGATCAAGAGCTTCCAATCGCTACCCATCTCGTGCGAAGGCGGAGCTCCTGGAACGATCGGGCTCTACGTGTTATCTATATATAGTTTGTCTATATATAGTGCCCCGGGACTACAGTTGAGCATTCAGGAATTGGAATGCAGGTAGCTGCGGCAGCCCGGTCGAGAAGGGTTTCTTCCTCAAACGTTGGAGATTGTGCGGCCTCTTCCTACTCCTTTCCTGTTTGCTGCCTGCCCTCCTCCTCGCTTTTTCCTCCTCCAGGAATTAGCTGGCTAAGGCTGGATGACAGTGTGCGGCAGTTTGCAGCTTTCATGTTGACACAGGTTGATCTTACTCCAGGAATTAGCTGGCTAAGGCTGGATGACAGTGTGCTACAGTTTGCAGTTTTCATATTGACATAGGTTGATCTTGCTGGAGAAGCAACACATCTCAGCAGGTTTCTTTACAATTTCTAGAGTTGGAGGGAATGCCCTCCTTCTCCTTGCTTTTTCCTCCTCTTGCTCTTGCTGTTGTTAGTCCTACTGGTACAGAAGATCTGGATGCCGGTATAGGCCTCTTGCAGACCAACAGGTCCAGTGCACCAATAGCACATAATGACGAGTTTCCTGCTGGCGTGCTGCATGCTAGAGGGGAGGGGAACGGCAGGCCCGATAGGGGAGGAGGAGGAGGAGATAGAAACATATTGGGTGAGAGGCAACAGGAGCGAGACCCACGAGAAGGTGCCCCACGATAGGCACAAGCTGCAGATAAGCCGGGCATTACGCTAGAGAGAGAGAGAGAGACAAAGAGGGTGCTGCAGAAACTTGATGTGGGAGGTGGAGAGGACACGAGTCTTTCCTCTTCAAATAGCGTTTCATGAAAAATCATGCATGCTATTCCTGGATACAATGCATATTTTTTGTCTTTCTACGTATAAACTACCTAGATTCGAAAGGATACTCCTTGTGAGGCGATAATTTTATTATATCCAGGTTCTTGTTAGTTAGCTTCAGTATCAATAGCATCGACATTAATGTTATTATATCTAGGTTCTTGTTAATTAGCTTCAGTATCAATAACATCGACATTACGAAAAGAACCAACAATAGCAATGTCATGTCTTATGTTATGGATTCTTTGTCATGTCATTGTTTCATAAGTTTCATAGCTTATATTTTATATTTTTCATTCAATCAATGTTATTCAATTACTATTTCATTCGATGCTTTGGTATGTTGGTATTGCAATGCTTCATGATTCTTGCCCTCGTTCGTTATTCCATTGATGCTTCATTTCCTACTTTTGGATATTGATATTGCCATGCTTCATGATGATCATCCTCGTTCCTTATTCCATTGATGAGCGTCTATATTCTAGCTGATGATACATTGTTTCGTTTATATTCTTTCCAGCTAATGAGGGTCTATATTCCAGCTGATGACAAATTGTTTCGTTTATATTCTTTCCAGCTGATGAGGGTCTATATTCCAGCTGATGACAAATTGTTTCATTTATATTCTTTCCTAATGAGCATCTAAATTCCAGCTAATGACACATTATTTCGTTCCAGCTGATGAGCGTCTATATTCTAGTTGATGATAAATTGTTTTATTTATATTTTGTTCATGGGGCCCCACATGTGTTATGTTGTCTATAGAGCGGCGTCGCGAACCGTCTCTATAGACCTTGTGTTGTTCTAATGTCACTGTAACGTTTTTCTTTAAGTTTTGATGTGACAGATATACTGCTTACATCCCAAGTTGAGTTGAAGGAATTTCTTGGAGATTTTATCTTTTGTAGTGATGTCGCTTATCCTTATTTTACATGTTGTATATTTAGGAGTGATAAAGCTCTTTTGATGCCTCTGAATAGGCTGTTGTAATTCAGGAGTGATGTAGCTCCTTCTCCGTTGATGTTGTAATTCACGAGTGATGTAGCTCCTTTGACGCCTATGAATAGACTCTTGTAAGTTCAATTTTGTAATTTCATATTTTGAATATTAATATAACAGTAGGCCTATATAGAGCTGTGGGTTTTTCCCTTGAGCCCCCAAGGGTTTTTTCATCCATAGTAAGGGACCTTTATTTGAGCGGGGGATGTTATCTATATATAGTTTGTCTATATATAGCGCCCCAGGTCCCCTCTATATATTCCTATCATGTGTGCTCAGTTGACACACTTTTTGGGTTCCACTTTTGGTGTCTCATGTCTCTCTTCTCTCCTATCTTCCTTTCGTCTCTCGTCTTCCTCGCAGTTTCCAACACTACGGTCAATCTCATCGTGAACCATCGATACAGGCAGGCTTCTGGCGATCAAGAACCCCTGTTTTTGTCATCAAATCGCGAAGTTCCGGGCTATAAATATGGAGGACAACTCCTACATCTCCTTCAACAAGTCGTGGTTAATCAGAGAGATAAGTCCTCAAATCCATATCTTTCAAGACTTAAGCTTCAAAGCTTAGAGAATAGAAGCTTTAAGCTTCAAATTTTTTAATCGTGAGGTCTCAGAGGACCTCCGATTTTTTCGTGCAGCGAAAAAAAACGCCCCCCCACGAAATCCGCCGTTTTCTGATCATAAGCCCCCTCCCACTAAGCTTAAGCAATTAAGCTAAATCAACTAAGCTTACTCCTGCAAGTCAACAACTCCAAGTCACACACCACAGAAGTCAAGTTCTGCAAGAAATCTCTGATCAAGTTCTGCAAGTTCATTAAGTCGGCTAAGTTTTGCAAGTCTGCAACTCTGCAAGTCACATAAGTCTGCAACTCTGCAAGTCAGACTAGTCAACTAGAGTCAGAACTGACTTGTGCTCAAAACTCCTAGAAGGACTGTTCCTGCGCAGAAACTCCGAACTGCAAAGTTGTTCATTGGAAGATATTCTACCCATACGCAGGTATGCTGAAGCATTTTCAGCATACGAAGAAGGAAAAATCGCAGATTTTTTGAAGATTGAGAAAGATATACCCAAAAACACATAAGCCTTGTAATCCCGAACTTGAGCTACGCTCATCCCGCTAACCTGATTTTGAGTGAGAAAGGTCTTTTGAGTTTTTCAGGATGACGGAACCACATACGAATGATTTTATGGCTGAAGACGACCTACCTGAACCTACGATGGAGCAAAAGCTGGACTTAATCATGATGCAATTGGAAGAAGAACGAAGGGCTAGGCAAGCATTGCAAGCGCAACTGGCAAAATTACAAAGAGCGTTTACCGACAAAGAAGAACCTCAAGCTGAAGATTTGATTCGATGTACCATTGACGCCACTCTTGAAGCTCAAACCATTCGCAAGGAATCAAAGATAAGTAAACGAAGTTTCAAATTTCATACTTTCAATGGCATACGAGAAGGAAAGACTGTTCTAGCATTCATTAGTCAGTTTGATGACTATTTCCATGAGGAAACCTATGCAGAAAAAGATAAAATCAAGTGTGTTACTAATCATTTGGTAGACAGAGTATCACTTTGGTGGACTATAGTACGCAAGAGCATAGAATGTCCTGCTACTTGGGAAGATTTCAAGAAGAAGTTCATGCAGAATTTCCTTCCACCGCAATTTCATGAGAAAGCTATCAAGCAATGGGATCTTCTCCAGCAACGGGATCGTGAGCCTATACCTCAGTATACAGAGCGTTTTTGGAATGCACTCCTCCAGCTACGCATGCTTGAAGACGTACCAGAGGCGACACATAAGCAGAAGTATATGTCTGGACTCCTTGGGCATTACTACGCTGAAGTTAACATGTTCAAGCTTGCTACTCTTGAAGACGCCATTTCACTAGCTCACGACACTGAAGATAAGCTACACAGTAGAGACAGACGACCACAGCAATTCCCAGCCAATGGTAATTATGGATCTAAACAATTCAATTCCAATTTTAGAAGATTTAATCCAGGTCGTTTCTCTTCATCATCTTTCCACAAAAATTGGGCAAAACCACCTGCATTACCATCCAATGTCAATCAAAACCCTAAGCCTATTCCACAGCCAAATCCAAATGTACCTAGACTTCCTGCCATTGCAAACAATGTAACCAAAGCCAAGCCAATAGTATGCTATAAATGCCACCAGCCTGGACATTTAGCAGCAAATTGTCATTCAAAGAAGCCACCAACTCATATCAACTACCTTGGAGCCATGGACGAAGACGAACATGAAGATATGCTTGATTTCACTGAAGATGAGGATGATAATACTACTACTTCCGATACTTTACCAGGTATGCCTACTCCACATTCTTTATTGACTATGAAATGTTTGGTGCATGGAAAGGAAAAGACTATTTTGCATGATGACGGTAGTACTCATGATTTTATTTCAGCAAAATTGGTAAAAGAATTGAAATTACAGACTGTACCTACGCATTATCGCATCAAAGCTGGATTTTTAGGCACTAGGTATAATGGTACACAGGAAGTGCAAGACTTAGAGATTCAAATTGGTTCATACACTGAAAGAAGAAATTTCTTAGTTGTTCCATTACAGTCGAGTGACATTATTTTAGGTATGCCTTGGTGACACCAGCATAACCCAGATATAGATTATTCCACACGCACAATGAATATTAATTTCAAGGAAAATCTATTACATTATATGGTATGCATGCATCTAATGTTTTTCCACTGCTTTCGCATACTCAAGCTAAACGTGCATTACACAAGAGTACTAAATCTTATCTAATTTGGGTGAATGAATTGCAAGTAAAAGAAAATCATATGCACCCTAGGCATAAGGAATTTCTTGCATATTTTAAGGACTATTTTGCAGAAGACCTACCACCAAGTTTACCTCCTTCACGTCTAGAAGACCATAAGATAGATTTAATCCCTGGCACACAACCACCTTGCAAAGCACCATATAGACATAACCAAATAGAGCAAAAAGAAATCCAGAGTCAAGTTGAGGAATTACTAAATAGAGGTTTGATTCGACCTAGCAGTTCTCCATTCGGTGCACCTGTATTGTTAGTCAAGAAAAAGAATAATACCTACCATATGTGCATTGACTATCGAGCTTTAAATAAGATCACTATAAAGAATAGGTATCCTATTCCTAGAGTCGATGACCTTATGGACAAACTGCAAGGATCTGTTATATTTAGTAAAATTGACCTTAAGTCTGGTTATC
The DNA here is from genome assembly GCF_053477565.2 of Lygodium microphyllum. Lineage (NCBI taxonomy): Eukaryota > Viridiplantae > Streptophyta > Polypodiopsida > Schizaeales > Lygodiaceae > Lygodium > Lygodium microphyllum. The sequence continues at coordinate 25,491,400 of NC_141159.1, forward strand.
ATCAGGTGAGACTAGATAACTCTGACATATTCAAGACTGCATTTAGAACACAGTTTGGTCATTACGAATTTTTAGTCATGCCATTTGGATTGACTAATGCACTTGCTACCTTTAGTAGAATGATGAATCGTATCTTTTTGAAATATCAGTATTGTGAAATTGTTTTCTTTGATGATATTTTGGTGTTTAGTCAAAATGAGAAAGAACATTATGAGCATTTGTCATTGGTTTTTCAGTTATTGAAAGAAAATCAACTGTATGCAAATCCTGAAAAGAGTGAATTCTTTAAGACAAAAATTGAGTATTTAGGTCATATTGTATCATCTGATGGAAATAAAGTTGATCCTAAGAAAATTGATGCAATATTGAATTGGCATGTACCTAAAAACGTGCATGAGTTACACTCATTCCTTGGTCTTGCTAGTTTCTATAGGAAGTTTGTACGTAATTTTTCATTACTTGCTTTACCATTAACCAAACTTCTGAAGAAAGGAATTGTTTATCAATGGACCGAAAATCAACAGAAATCCTTTGACTTACTGAAACATGCATTAACCAATGCCCCTGTTCTACAGTTGCATGACTTTAATAGACCATTCTTTCTAGTAGTGACCGATGCTAGTGGATCAGGAATAGGAGCCGTACTTATGCAAGACAATCATCCTATAGCATATTCTAGTTGTAAGTTGAAACCCTCTGAGCTGAAATATTCCACATATGACAAAGAACTATTAGCAGTTGTGCAAGCATTAAGACAGTGGAAACACTACTTAATGGGTTCAGAATTTATGATTAAGACCGATCAGCAAAGTATTAGACATTTACTTAGCCAACCCCAAATCTCTGACCATCATATCAAATGGGCTTCCTTTATTCAAAGTTTTCATCCTATCATTCAATACCAACCCGGAAAAGAAAATGTAGTGGTGGCTGATGCATTGAGTAGAAGACCTGCCATTCATAATATTTCTGTCATATCTTTTGATTCTTTGATTGCTATGAAAGATACATATCACCAGGATATTACTTTTCATTCTGATTGGAATAAATTAGTTCAAAATAATTTCATTCCTATTGATTCATTGTCATATAATGATGGATTTATGTTTTATGAAAAGAGATTGTGTGTTACAATTCCATTCCGATCTTTTGTTTTGAATGAAATTCATTGTCCCCCATATCAAGGTCATAGAGGTATCATATCTACCTTACATATGTTAACTGAAGATTTTTATTGGCCGCATATGGATGCTGATGTATCTAACTTTGTTTCTGAATGTTTGATTTGTCAAAGAGTTAAGAGACATCATGGTAAACAATATGGATTACTTATGCCTTTGTCTATTCCATCTAAACCTTGGGAACAAATTTCTACGGATTTCATTACTAGTTTACCAAATACTAAATCTAACCATGATATGATTTGGACAGTTGTAGATAGATTTAGTAAACAAGCATATTTTATTCCATGTAAGAAAACTTTAACAGCATCACAAGCAGCACAATTGTTTTTGAAAACTGTTTTTACTAACCATGGATTGCCAAAAGTTATCATTTCAGATCGTGATTCTAGATTTTGTAACAACTTTTGGATTACCCTGTTTGCCAACCTAGGCACAAAGATTGATTTTTCATCTGTATTTCATCTAGAAACTAATGGACAAACAGAAGCCACAAATAGCACCATTCTAGATCTTTTACGTGCTTATACTATCTCTAAACCTCAGACATGGGACACTCATTTGCATTTATTACAGTTTGCATATAACAATACACCGCACACATCTACAAAGAAAGCACCGTTTGAAGTCATTTATGGATATAGATTATCTACACATGTTGCATCTTTGTCTAATAGAATTCAAAGTGCTGATGATATTGCTAGTATGCATAACGGTATTCTAGATGAGGTTAAAGATATGATTGCTAAAGCCCAGCAATCATATACCAAATAAGCCAACAAGAAAAGACAAGCAATGAATTTCAAAGTTGATGATTATGTTTGGCTGAGAATAGAGAAACGTAGACTGCAAAGTATAGATAGACATCCAGTTGTCAAATTAGCTCCCATATTCTATGGACCATTTAGGATCATTCATAAAATTAATGATAATGCATTCAAGTTAGAATTACCATCTCGTTGGAAAATTCACAATACATTTCACATTAGTTTATTGAGACCATTTAGAGGCCAATTACCTGTACACCCTATTTATGAAAACCCACCTTTACTAGAGAAAGAGACTGAAATACTTGAACCAGAAGCTATTGTAGACACTGACTTTATGACCACTAGAACTGGCCGAAGGTATTCTAGATATCTAGGTAAATTTAAGAACCATCCTGTAGAAGAAGCACAATGGATGCACGCTAGAGACTTAAATGCTTTCCCCACTCTGTTAGCTCCACATTGAGCTAATAGCAATTGAGGTCAATTGCTATCCCACCCCAGGGGTATGATGCCAGGAGGCATATTTCACGGTGGATTCCGTGCCACGATGGATTCCGTGAGGTTTTACGGTGGATTCCGTAAACTTTGATGATCGGGGCTCATACAAAAAGTGGATTCTTTGTGCGAGAAGTTGATGGGGACACCTGTCCTTTTTGGGCATTTCATTAATTTAGTGTGTACGTGGGTGATTCCATAGCGGGTGATTTCGCAAAATGCATATTAAATTAATAAACGTTTATGAGTTTAGAGTGTGCACTCATAATAAATTAAGGTTAGGATTTATTTCTAACCAGTTGATTTATTTATGTAGCTGAAGACTGCTAGGTATTCACTTTTGTCGGTTTAATTGTATTATTTTACTAACGATTGTGAATGCTTCAGTTGATGTGTAGAGATAGCAGCAGTGGCGGAGGAAAGCATTGGAGTTTAGCGAGTATTTGATCTATGGATTATATTTTGATAGGCGCCATGCCTATATTTTGTCATGTCTATTGAGGCATCGATTATTTATTATTATTTTGTATGCGCCTATGCGCACGAATATATTATTTCTATTTGGACATTGTATTGGGCGTGCCAGACTCTTTGGGCACCGTCCATTAGCTTTATTTCTATTTTTGTAAAAACAAACTCAAAAGCTAAAAGCTTGATATATTTTTGTAAGTTGGGCTATTATTGAGCATGAAGATGGAATATACATAAAATACATGCTTTGTGAAGCGATCACACAAGGCATGGGGGGAGATTGCACCCAATTGGTCTCTTGCTCTTGTCGTTTATGCTTTTTACCTTGTAACTTGTGCAAAAAGTGGAGTTCATTGTTCTTGGGGACCTTCCGGGATTCACTACGTGAGCATACAACGACCGATCTGTGCACCAGTACATGGGTGATTCCATAGCGGGTGATTCCGTAAAATACATATTTAAATTAATAAACGTTTATGAGTTTAGAGTGCGCACTCGTGATAAATTAAGGTTAGGATTGATTTCTAACCAATTAATTTATTTATGTAGCTGAAGACTGATAGGTATTCACTTTTGTCGGTTTAATTGTATTATTTTACTAACGATTATGAATGCTTCAGTTGATGTGTAGAGATAGCATCAGTGGTGGTGGAAAGCATTGGAGGATAGCGTGTATTCCAGTTATCGTCAATATTTTGATGGGTGCATACCTTAGGCATGGCACCTATATTTTGTCGCGCCTATTTATCAAGACGTTTGATATTTATTTATTATTTTTGTATGCGCATGGGCGAACGATTTAGATATTTGTATTTGGACATTGTATTTGGGTACGCCTGACTTCTTAGGTGCCCATTAGCTTTACTTCTATTTGGCACAAAAGCAAACTCAAAAAAGCCAAAAGCGTGCTATTTTGTAATTTCGGCTATTATTTGAGCTTGAAGATGATTAATACATAAAATACATGCTTTGTGGAGCGCTCACACAAGGCATGGGGAGAGATTGCACCCAATTGGTCTCTTGTTCATGTCGTGCAAGCTTTCTACATTGATTTATGTGCAAAAAGTAGAAATCTTTTGTTCTTGGGGACCTTCTGACACTCACTACGCGCACTTACGGCATCTGATCTGTGCACTAGTGATATCATACCAGTGGTATCAGAGTGAAGCTGAGATTGAGAGCTTCCAATTGCTTACCATCTTGCATGAAGGCGGAGCTCCTGGAACGATCGAGCTCTACAATCAGTTTCATCGCGAACGGTCGATATTGGTGATTTCCTGGCCGTCAAGAACCCCTATCTACAGCCTCTGACCACGAAGGACCGGCCTGAGGAGGTGGAGGACCACTTCTACATCTCCTTCTTCAAGACGTTTTGTTTTCAACAGAGAACAATAAGCTTCCATATCTGAAAGCTTAAAAGCTTTAAGTTAAAGCTTAAGTAAGCTTAATAAGAAGCTTTAAAAAGCTTCAAACATAAAATTCGTCAACGGGTGGAAAGAGTATGTGTTTGGTGGCGACGAATCCGTTGTCAGTATACTGACATCCTCAAAACAAAAATTCGTTTAGATTTAGTTACTAAAGCTACTAAGCTTCCTAATCTTCCAAGTCCTCCAAGTCTTGTAATTCCTACAAGTCACAAAGGTCAATCAAGTCACCACAAACTTACTCCAACCACTCCCATAAAGACTGTTCCTACGCAGAAGCACAGAATCACGGTATTGCTCTTTGGAAGACTCTGTTCACACACGCAGACTTGCTGAACCAGTTTCAGCAAATGTAGAAGGTCATACGCAGTTTCTACGAAGACAATGAATCCCGCAATCGCAAAAGACAAAGACTATAAAAGCCAACAAAAATATATAAGCCTTGTATACCCGACTTTGAGCTACTCTCATCCCACTAATCAGATTTCGGGAGTGTGAGGAATTTTGAATTTTATAGGATGACGGAACAAAATATGGACGATTTAATGGCTGAAGGTGATTTACCTAAACCTACGATGGAACAAAAATTGGATTTAATTATGATGCAGCTTGATGAAGAACGAAGAGCCCGACAAGCTTTGCAAGTTCAATTGGCCAATTTGCAACGATCTACCACCGACAAAGATGGACCGCAACCCGAAGATCTTATTCGACGTACCATCGATGCGACGCTTGAAGCTCAATCCATCCACAAAGAAACAATGATAAGTAAAAGAAATTTCAAATTCCGTACTTTCAATGGATCTCGAGATGGAAAGATTGTACTTGCATTTATCAGTCAGTTTGATGAATACTTTCATGAAGAGACATATGCTAAGAAAGACAAAATTAAATGTGTCACTAATCATTTAGTTGATAGAGCATCTCTATGGTAGACTGTGGTTCGCAAGAGCATTGATTGTCCCACTACTTAGGAGAGTTTTCAAAAGAAGTTTTTGCAAAATTTCCTTCCTCCTCAATTCCATGAAAAAGCCATAAAGCAATGGGATCTTCTTCAGCAAAGAGATTGTGAATCTATTTTCCAATACACTGAACGTTTTTGGAATGCCCTACTGCAACTCCGAATGCTCGAAGATGTACCTGAAGCGACTCACAAACACAAGTTTATGTCTGGTTTACTTGGACATTACTATGCTGAAGTCAATATGTTCAAGCCAACAACCCTTGAAGATGCAATTTCCTTGGCTCATGACACTAAAGATAAGATTCGAGGAAGAGACAAGCGCCCACAACAATTTCAAGCAAATGGTAACTATGGTTCCAAGCAATTCAATTCAAATTTTAGAAGATTCAATCAAAGTCGTTTTCTTCCATCTACATTCCGTAAGTCTTGGATACGACCACCTACTTTGCCATCAAATACCAATCAAAACCCTAAGCCATCCTCACAGCCAAATCCTAATATTCCTAGACCTCTTGCCATTACCAACAATGTATCTAAAGCCAAACCAATAGTTTGTTGCAAATGCCATCAACCTAGACATCTAGCAGCCAATTCTCAATCGAAAAAGCCAGATGTCCATATCAATTATCTTGGAGCAATGGAAGATGAAGAACGTGAGGAAATGCTTGACTTTACAAAAGATGATGACGACATTGGTACTCCTTCGGATACTTTGCCAGGTATGCCAACTCCACATTCTTTGTTGACAATGAAATGTTTTGTGCATGGTAAAGAAAAGATTATTTTGCATGATGATGGTAGTACACATGATTTTATTTCTACAAAGTTAGTGAAAGAATTGAATTTACAAACTGTTTCTACACATTATCACATTAAAGCAGCATTCCTAGGCACAAGATATAATGGAACACAAGAAGTGCATAACTTAGAAATTAAAATTGGTGAGTATACTGAATGAAGGAATTTCCTAGTTGTACCTTTGCAGTCTAGTGATATTATCTTAGGTATGCCTTGGCGTCATCAGTATAATCCTGACATAGATTATTCCACGCATTCAATTAAAATTTATTTTCAAGAAAAACAAATTACATTGCATGGTATGCACGCTTCTAATAAATTTCCATTGCTTACTCATACTCAAGCTAAACGTGCATTACGTAAAAGTAGCAAATCTTATTTAATTTGGGTGAATGAACTTCAAGCTAAAGAAAAACATATGCATCCTAGGCATAAACAATTTCTTGCTCAATTTAAAGATTGTTTTGTTAATGATTTACAACCTGGACTACCACCTTCACGACCTGAAGATCACAAAATAGATTTAATTCTTGGTACACAACCACCATGTAAAGCACCATATAGGCATAACCAAATTGAACAAAAAGAAATTCAAAATCAAGTAGAAGAATTGCTAAACAGAGGATTAATTAGACCTAGTAGTTCTTCATTTGGCGCACTTGTTTTACTGGTAAAGAAGAATAATATTACTTGTTGCATGTGCATTGATTATCGTGCCTTGAATAAAATTACTAATAAGAATAGATATCCGATTCCTAGGGTAGATAATCTTATGGATAAACTACAAGGTTCTGTCATATTCAGTAAGATAGATCTTAAATCTGGTTATCATCAAGTAAGATTGGATAAATCTGATATATTCAAAATTGCATTTAGAACACAATTTGGACACTATGAATTTCTAGTGATGCCTTTCAGTCTAACTAATTCACCTGCTACATTTAGTCGAATGATGAATCACATATTTCTGAAATATCAGCATTGTGTTATAGTATTCTTTGATGATATATTGGTATTCAGTAAAAATGAGAAAGAGCATTATGAACATTTGTCTTTAGTTTTCAAGTTGTTTAAAGATAATCAATTGTATGCTAATCCAGAAAAGAGTGAATTCTTTCAAACAAAAATTGAATATCTAGGTCATATTGTTTCATCAGAAGGTATTAAGGTTGACCCTAAAAAGATAGAAGCAATTTTAAATTGGCCCATACCCAAAAATGTGCATGAGTTATGTTCTTTTCTAGGTCTTGCTAGTTTTTACAGAAAGTTTGTGCGAAATTTTTCATTACTTGCATTACCTTTGACTAAAATTTTAAAGAAGGGTATTGTTTATAACTGGACTAATAATCAACAAAAATCTTTTGGTTTATTGAAACATGCATTAACCCATGCTCCTGTATTACAACTACCTGATTTCAATAGACCATTATTTTTAGTAGTTACTGATGCTAGTGGATGTGGAATAGGAGCTGTCCTTATGCAAGATAATCATCCCATAGCCTATTCTAGCTGTAAACTGAAACCATCCAAACTTAAATATTCTACATATGATAAAGAATTCCTAGCTGTAGTACAAGCCTTACGTCAATGGAAACATTATTTAATGGGTTCTGAATTTATGATTAAAACTGACCAACAAAGCATTAGATATCTCCTTAGTCAACCCCAAATATCTGACCGACATATTAAATGGGCAGCTTTCATTCAAAGTTTTCATCCTCTTATACAATATCAACCAGGAAAAGAGAATGTTGTAGCTAATGCTTTATAAGTAGAAAACCAACAATTCATAATATTTCTGTTATATAATTTGATTCCCTTATCCCTATGAAAGATACTTATCATCAGGATATTACTTTTCAAGCTGATTGGAATAAATTAGTTGCAAATAATTGGATTCCTATTGATTCAATGTCTTACAATAATGGATTCATGTTTTATGAAAAGAGATTATGTGTAACAATTCCATTTAGATCTTTTGTTTTGCATGAGATTCATTGTCCTCCATATCAAGGTCATAAAGGTATTATATCTACTTTACGTACATTGACTGAAGATTTTTATTGGCCACATATGGACACTGATGTATCTAACTTTATTTTTGAATGTTTAGTTTGTCAATGAGTTAAGAGACATCATGGTAAACAGTATGGTTTATTAATGCCATTATCTATTCCATCACGACCATGGGAACAGATTTCTATGGACTTTATTACTGGTTTACCTAACACTAAAGCTAATCGTGATATGATTTGGACTGTTGTCGACAGGTTTAGCAAACTAGCATATTTCATTCCATGCAAGAAAACTCTAACTGCATCTTAGGCAGCTCAATTGTTTTTGAAAACTGTGTTTACTAATCATGGTTTACCAAAAGTTATAATTTTTTATCGTGATTCTAGATTTTGTAATAATTTTTGGATTACTTTGTTTGCTAACTTAGGCACAAAGATTGATTTTTCATCTGCATTTCATCCTGAAACAAATGGTCAAACAAAAGCTACTAACAGTACTATTTTAGATCTTTTACGTGCTTACACTATTTCTAAACCACATACATGGGATACACATCTACATTTACTTTAGTTTGCATATAACAATACAGCACACACAACTACAAAGAAAGCACAATTTGAAGTTATTTATGGTTATAGATTGTCTACACCTGTTGCATCATTATCAAATAAAATTCAGGCTGTTGATTATATTGCTAACATGCACACTATTATTTTTGATGAAGTTAAAGATATGATTGCCAAAGCCCAGCAATCATATACAAAGCAAGCAAATAAGAAAAGACAAGCCATGAATTTTAAAGTTGATGATTATGTTTGGTTACGCATAGAAAAATGTAGATTACAAAGTGTCGATAAACACCCAGTTATGAAATTAGCACCTAGATTCTATGGACCATTCAAGATCATACACAAAATCAATGACAATGCATTTAAACTAGAACTACCACCACATTGGAAAATTCACAACACCTTTCATATTAGTTTATTACGACCCTTTAGAGGCCAATTACCTGTACAACCTGTCTATGAAAACCCACCTTTGTTAGATGATGAGACTGAAATCCTTGAACCTGAAGCTATTATAGATACTGATTTTATGACCACTAGAACTGGCTGTAGATATTCTAGATATTTGGTCAAATTTAAAAACCATCCTGTTGAAGAGGCCTAATGGATGCACGCTAGAGACTTAAATGCTTTCCCCACTCTGTTAGCTTCACATTGTGCTAATAGCAATTGAGGACAATTGCTATCCCACCACGGGGGTATGATGCCAGGAGGCATATTACACGGTGGATTCTGTGCCACGGTGGATTCCGTGAGGTTTTACGGTGGATTCTGTAAACTTTTATTACCGGGGCTCATACACAAAGTGGATTCTTTGTGCGAGAAGTCGATGGAGATGCCTATCCTTTTTGGGTATTTTGTTAATTTAGTGTGTACATGGGTGATTCCATAGCGGGTGATTCCGCAAAATACATATTTAAATTAATAAATGTTTATGAGTTTAGAGTGCACACTCGTGATAAATTAAGGTTAGGATTGATTTCTAACCAATTAATTTATTTATGTAGCTGAAGACTGCTAGGTATTCACTTTTGTCCGTTTAATTGTATTATTTTACTAACGATTATGAATGCTTCAGTTGATGTGTAGAGATAGCATCAGTGGTGGTGGAAAGCATTGGAGGATAGCGTGTATTCCAGTTATCGTCAATATTTTGATGGGCGCATACCTTTGGCATGGCGCCTATATTTTGTCACACCTATTTATCAAGGCATTTGATATTTATTTATTATTTTTGTATGCACATGGGCACACGATTTAGATATTTGTATTTGGACATTGTATTTGGGTATGCTTGACTTCTTGGGCACCCATTAGCTTTATTTCTATTTGGCACAAAAGCAAAGTCAAAAAAGCCAAAAGCGTGCTATTTTGTAATTTGGACTATTATTTGAGCTTGAAGATGATTAATACATAAAGTACATGCTTTGTGGAGCGCTCACACAAGGCATGGGGGGAGATTGCATCCAATTGGTCTCTTGTTTATGTCATGCAAGCTTTCTACATTGATTTGTGTGCAAAAAGTAGAGTTCTTTTATTCTTGGGGACCTTCTCACGCTCACTACGCGCGCTTACGGCATCCGATCTGTGCACGAGTTTCTTTTTGGCAAGGAAATAAAGGATGCATTTAGACAAATCCACCTTATAACCTATGCAATATGCGTTTGGGATTGCATCTTGGAAGTGTAAGCATTTTTCAAAGATAGGACATACACTAACTTTGTAAACGAATGGATAATTGTGTTTTAAAATTTCCAAATGTATATAACTCGACTACGTGTATTAAAGACATGCTCAAATGCATTCTTTCCCTACGAAATCAATCTCTAAGAACCTAGGTATTGAGGTTCGAGGTGTTATCCACACGCGACCTTGGAGTAGAAACTCCCGCATGTGCGCCTCTCGCCGTTTTTGTGGGAGCCATTAACGATGTAAATAATTTGATTCAGCAACTCTCTCTTGGGTTACTTTCGCGTATCGACTCCTCTCTACCCGAAATCTTTCCTTCTGCACAGGACACGGCCTTTACGGATTGGTGTTTTAATACAAACCTGCAATGTACGGGAGAACTGGCTTTATGGAAGCTTAAAATTAGAAGCTTCCAAAGAAGCTTCTAATGCTTCTCTGTCTCTGACAGAAACGTGGAGAAAAGCGTGATGATGGGAAAGATGGAGAGGACGACGAAGATGATGAGGGTGATGATAATGATGATGGCGATGGGATGGCGCAGGCGGCAGTAGGCTAGCGTGGCGGCCAGGGCGGTGGCATTTATGGGTAGCATGGCGTCCACGACCTGATCTCACTCCTCCCTCCCTCATGCTTGAGAGTGGGGAGGTCTTATAGGATGGGGGGGGGGAGGGGAGATAGCCACCCACATGGCTTCACATGCCTCCTCCCTCCCCCATGCACTCCACCACTCCTCTCACACTCCCTCTCCCCCTACCATGCATCGGCTAAGGGGAGGGGTTAATAATTAAAAAATTTGCACAAAATTTGATCATTATCCATTTACCTTTTCCCCAAGAAGGGTGTTCCTGTGCGGCTTGCGGTCTTCAAGCCGCCACGGCCTCTTTGCACGTCACGGATCTGGAATTTAACATTGCCGCGGAGGGAACACTTAGCCACCGACATTGGTCGATGCGGGAGACTATTTTGCACTGCTTTTGTGCAAGATGTGTGGGGTTTTTAAGGTCGATTAATATTTTACGTGAAACATTACATGGCATAGCCAAGATGTCCTGAGAAAGCAGAGTCATGGGCTTCCCAAAGTATCTTCTGCTTGAGTGATTGGCTTGCCGAGATACATAATCTCGTTCTATAGTAGACAAGTCCACTATTGATAGAGAATTCTTGATACTTTGTCTGTAGCTTCGGGTCTTGATCCTTGATAGGGATCTCCTTTAGCAATTTCTGATAGGTTGGGTCATGGCATGCCTCTTCTTTAGCTAGCTCAAGAATTGGGTTGTTTGGCATGGATACCTTTGTGGCTAGAGATCTAGCTGTTGATGGATCTTACAAAATCAGAGAATTAAAAAATGCCTTGCGAGACTGAGTGCATCGGCAACTACATTCTCCTTTCCAGGCCGGTATTTGATTTCAAAATCATATTCCTCCAGCACTTTAATCCATCAGCGTTGCCTCATATTGAGCTCATTTTGGGTAAAAATCCATCTAAGACTTTTATGATTCATCACTAGGGTAAACTTGTTACCCAGCAAGTAGTGTCTCCAAAGCTTGAGAGCATGGATAATAGCCAACAGCTCTAGATCGTGGGTAGTATAATTCCTTTCATGGCTCTTCAGTTTCCTTGAAGAGTATGCTACAGGATGACCTTCTTACATAAGCACACATCCTAAGGCAAGTGTGCTAGCATCAGTTATCACTTTAAACTCCTTACGAAGATTTGGAAGTTTCAGAATAGGTGCTAATACCAAGCTTTGTTTTAGTTTATCAAAGCTGGACTGTTCAGCAGGTGACCATACAATTGATGCTTGCTTCTTCAGTAGATCAGTCAGAGGTGCTGCAATCAAAGCATAGTTTTTGATAAAGACCCTGTACCATCCTGTCATTCCAAGAAAACTACGTATTTCTTTGACAGTTGTTGGTGTTGGCCACTCCAGAACGTCTCTGACCTTGGTCGGATCTACTGAAATTCCTTCCGCTGATACAATGAATCCCAGATATTCTATCTATTGCTTGATAAATGCACACTTCTTCTTTTTGGCATAAAGCTTGTGTGCCCTCATTGTTTCAAGGACAATGCGAAGCTGGGGTTCATGGTCTTCTTCCTGTTTGGAGTAGACTAGGGTATCGTCAAAGAAGAAAAGTATGAAGTCATCAAGATAGGGCCTAAAGATATCCTGCATTAACCTATTGAAGGTAGCAGGAGCAGTTGTCAGCCCGAATGGCATGACTAGGAATTCAAAGTGTTCGTACCTTGTGTTGAATGCCATCTTTGGGATATCTTTTTCCTTGATCCTTATCTGATAATATCCAGACCTGAGATCAATCTTGGAGAAGATCTTCGCACCTTGAAGACAGTCAAGAAGTTTATCTATTCTTGGAATGGGATATTTGTTCTTAATGGTTGATTGATTCAACCCTCTGTAGTCAATGCATAACCAAAGTGTTCCGTCTTTCTTCTTCTGGAATAGCACTGGAGCTCCCCATGGTGAATTGCTAGGATGGATGTAGCCTTGGTCTAACAGTTTCTTGAGTTGCTCCTTCAGCTCAATCGGTTCCGGGATGGAAATCCTATATGGCCTCTTTGCGATTGGTGCAGCTCCTGACGCTAGCTTGATTTCATGATCGACTGGAGGAAGTTATGTCAGCTCTTCAGGAAATACGTCTGTGTACTCCTTTAGCCATGAAGGTTCTTCCCTAGACTCTTGATTCTGATCTACCTTATTTAGCTTAATCAAATAGATAGGTAGCCCCTTTTTAACTCCTTTTATTATCCGAGATGCTTTGGCCAGTTGAATTTTTGGCTTACCAACCTCTCCTTGAGTTATAACTAGTTCTCTTTTAGAATTTCAAAAGGAGACTTGGGTCTTTCCACAGTGAATGTGGGCATCATTGGGTAATAAGATTCTTGACGTTAAAAACTTGCTAAGCATTTCTCACATTGCATTGCATACCCAGTTCAGCTTTTAGCCAAGTGACCTAATCACTTAACTCCTTTACCAACACTTACAGCCAAGACAGTCATTGATAAAAAAAGTCTATTTCATTCATATGGGCATAGCCCTTTCGAGTACAATTATTTTTAGGAAGGTGGAACAAGCTGATTGGTACAATTATTTTGGGAAGGTGGAACAAGCTGATTGGTACATCAATTTGGGGAGAATAGGATTGTGTTACATTCAGCTATGGAAACTGAGTAATAATATGGATTGGGGTCATGTATTTTCAGGAATCAATAGGTCATAGGAAGCTTAGGGTATTCTTTCCTTTGATACTCGTTCTTCTCATAACGTCCCAACACCTTGATTCGGTCGGCAGGGATTATTTGAGTCACTTCCTTGTACATATACTTGTTCTGCTTGACCTTTCGATTGCCGACATGTAGGGTTGCATTTGCGTGAGCCTCAACAAAGATGAACAGCTTCACGATCTTTAAGTCCTCCATCAACTTAATTCTCTTCAAGTTGGTCCGAAGGTACGCAAGTCGGTGGGCAGCTATGTAATAAATTCGTGAATCTCCCGTCCATCTCCGTTCCACGTACAGAGGTGAAGGATTGTAGATGCAGTCTAGGATATTCATCATACCTAGCCTTCATCAATAATCTGAAGCACACATTGTAGTCATCAACATAACCTGGAACACCAAGAATTTGTTCCATGCTTCACGACTCTACAGGCCAGCATCGATAAGTAAGTAAGGAAATGTTTGTAACAGCAACATTTGCTCTACTTCTCCTCATTAAGTTTCCTTGAAATTATTAGATCTTGTTGGTTTGCTCTGATACCAACTGTAACATGTCCACTTGTCCATTTATAGGACACGTCTTAGCAGCCCATCGGGAAGAGAGTCCAGAAAGAGCCGCCCGGCACTCCCACGGAATGTCACGGGGTTTTCGATCTAGGTCTTCCCGATTCTACCACGAAGCAGAAGCATTCCAGCCTTTTCCACTTAGGATCGATCTAAATCAAGGTTTCCCTAATGCTCAAGTTCCTTGGAGGTAACTAGCGTCAAACTCTAGATGAACTACTTTACGCAGAAACATCAGGGTCGAAGCGGATTTATACTACACTTGGTTCAAGGAGAATGGGAAAGGAGAGAGATGCGAAGCTCGACCTCTCTGCCCATAAGGCATAGTCCCATTCCGTTTCCCTAAAACAGTATAAATCAAGACTCTAGCTTTCTAGATTCTAGGTCATCGTTACCCTATTGTCAATTCTGTTGAGAAAAGTTCCCGACCAACCGAGACCACCCTTCCATAAGATGGACCCATGGTCACATCCACTGCACTTTCCTCATGTTGTTTTAGTTATCTAATTACCTACCACATTTAACTTGACAAGCAAAAATAGCTTCCTTAATTAGCCAATTAATCATTGGTTCCTTCACATAACTTAAGCACTGACATAGAAAAACAATGTCAAGCAAGTTCCTTTTCAACAATTGATCTTATTTATTAGTCTTTGGAATACATCATATAATCCATCCCGAAGGCTATTCCATAATCCGCCTGAAGGCAATTGCAGCGATCCTCAGGGATCGCTAATCCAAGTTTCCGCCCATAGACTAGTATGCGGGTCTCAAGATCCCATCTTGAGTCACGTCAGCCTCTTGTGCAGGTTCCGGAGGCAACAGATTTACGGCCAAAGCCCCCTAGGAACCCAAGCGTCCTCCTGCTCCAAATAGCACCCACGGAGAGATCTCTCGTGGCGGGTTCAGTCCACGTACCCAGCGTGGCTAACAACCCCCTTGGATAGGGTCAGGCAGACAGTCGAGGGTAACTGATACTGCCTCTCCCTCCAGGCCTTCAACCTAAAGCATTAATTATTTATTCGGCATTAGTTCCTTGAGCAAAGAATTACAAATAGTGCTCCTAAGTATACAATCACAATCATTCCAGTGGTCGTTTGTACGGCCAACTGCTAAGCTGTGAATCCTTCTCTCCGAATGCATCCACCATTCGATCCGGGATCAATTGCAACTTGGCAAGATCCCAAGGGTTTTGTAAGCTATGTTGCTAGTTTACCCTCTTTCCTTGGGTTAGGGTTTATACCCTGTTAACCCAATTTATCAATACCTTAGGTTTCCTTACATTAAGGTCAATCAATCTTGCTTCGTCATCCTCACTTGATTGGTCAATAGTTTGCTAGGCAATTCATAATTATCCTAACTTGGAAAATTAAGCCTAAGGAAGGGTGATGTAGCTGGATGACCACTCATCCTCTTGCAAATTAGACTTGTACTTAGAACCTGCCAACCCTTATTCTAAGAAGTGGCAATACTATTTTGTGGTTTAGACACAAAACCATGCGACGTTGCAACTTGTTGCACAAGATAGGTGTCATGCCTGACTTGTGGGATTATTTCTCCCATCACACGGTATTCCTTGGTCAAGAATACCTTTGGTCAAGATGTAGGGTTTGCGAGTCCTCTTGACCCAATCCAACCCTAACCCTACTAGGCCAACAACGCTTTGGCCCTAGGGTTCCTAAATCCATACGAAGGCCTAATATTGGGTCATCCGATCACTAGGGTGAGAACCTAAGATCGTTCTTGCATAGGCGTTTAGCTAACCCTAACATTTCGTGAATGTGGGTAGGACCTTTAGGATCGAAAGCCTTGACTTGGCATCCCAAGGGTGATACTTGGTCTTTATTCAAGGTGGGAACATATGACTCAAAGCAAAAAGACCAAAGGATGGAACATTATGTTGGAATGAAAATAGAAGTGAAGGATAAGAGTGATTGAAGTAGGAAGAACAACTTATTTTGTGAACTCTCTAGAAAGTTCTAGAGTGGTTGAGAAACAACATAAAGTGTTATTTTTCATTCATGGGCAAACATTCCCATGATAACATTGGTAGGTGAATTTAGTAGTTGGTCTCTAACAACCCCCAAGATAACACCACTCAATAAAGACCAGGGATCTCATCTCAAAAAATCCCATGAGACAACACCACTAAACACATGATCGAATATTTTTTATCACTCACTCCTCATTGAGACTTCAACTCAACACTTAAGCATCTTAAACCTTCAAGCTCAAATTTCACCATTTTTAGAGAGAATCTGATGCTGAAACAACCATAGTTGAGACTCTAATAACACGAGCTTTCAGATTCGCACAACTCCTATTTTTTAGAGATGGCAACCGCATGCAGCAACTGCCCCACAAAGCGTGGTTGCCTCAATTAGTGCAAAACCAGTTGTAGATCCTTTATGTTCTTCTTTTCTCAAAGCACACATAAATACAATCCAAATACATAGGTAACCAAAATTTTATATGAAAAATTTTCATGCCAATTCAATGAATACAAGCATTTCACTATTGTAGACATTCCGTTACTACATCAAAACACAATTTACATTGATATAGCAATGGAAAATCATGATGACTTTCATGGGAAACCAAGTTGGTGACATAGATGCTGCTGAAATTAGTTATTTCCTCATAGATCACAAAAATTGCCTCATATAGCACTACATAGAATAGTTCATAAATTTCTAACCAAATCTCGGATCACCAAGCTTTAAAAAGGAAATTTGTAGCTCTCTTTCCAATCTATAACTCTTTAGAGCAACTGTGAGAAAAATTCTTTGATCTCCTATCTTGAAAAAGATCTACACAGCTTGCAGTCCTAAATTTTTGCATGCTCTATACAACAAAACACAACTTATCTATTCCAAAAGCACAAACTTGTAAATGGGAAGATACTTTCTTTGATTTCAGATTGTCATTTCAGCATACCAGTAGATACATCTTAGCATATCTTGCATTGATGAAGAGTTGTGAGAGCTTCAAACTTTATGAACTATGATTCATCATTTTCCTAGTTGCAAATCCTTTCAAATTTTTACTAACTCGAGTCCATGCATTCAACATCTGCCCATAATACATATTCCTTGCCACATACCTGATTTGAGATGTAGAGACCCTTAACTTCCATTCTTCTTTGCTGACGGGAAGCCTCACGCAACAACTAACACACATCACTCTCAACACGATGAAGAACAATCCTTTGTTGTCTTTCACTCATATCCATACACTAGAACAAATATGTATACTCTCTGCCCCATGCAATAGTAGAAGAAAATAAGACAAAAAGAAGACTCTTATTACCATCATTTGAAAATTGAGAACTCGCATCATTCCATTGACTTCAACAGCCCTATCATCATGCTCCACGACTCCAATAACTTTAGCTTCATGGTCTCTTTCTTCTAAAATCTTGTTCTTCTCCTTCTAAGCTTCAGATTTCTCCCTTCTCTTCAACCTACAAGATTCTTCTCTCTCTCTCTCTCTCTCTCTCTCTCTCTCTCTCTCTCTCTCTCTCTCTCTCTCTCTCTCTCTCTCTCTCTCTCTCTCTCTCTCTCTCTCTCTCTCTCTCTCTCTCTCTCTCTCTCTCTCTCTCTCTCTCTCTCGTTGATTGTATTGTGTCGAACCCCCCTCTCCCTTTCTTCTCTGTTTCATTTTCTTAAAAAACTCCTCATGTTTTTGCTTTTTCTCTATTTTACTAAGCTACCCCTTGCTCCCCCTTAGTTGTTAGATGGCAAACATGCCCTTACCACATACAATTCCACTCAGGGACTCAAAATTGGAAGCAGGAACACATTTCCTTCTCAACCTACATGAGGCGCGTGTCTCAAAATTGAAATATCACAACCACATGTTGAACATGCATGGTACCACTTGGGACTTCCATTTATAAACCCGGCTCCCGCTATAGGTAAGTGTTAGAAAAACACAAAATGATATTTGCATGTGTTATCCCACTTGACTCCATGCAACATCATGTGCCCGATCACTCATTTTCATGCAACATGATTAGCCATCCCCTTGGTTTGGAGCACAAAGTGTGAGCAAACCTTTATTAAAAGCTTCAAAAACATCTGATAAAGACAAACTCCGTTTTCTCAAAATTTGCCTCATAGAGCATTACACAGAATAGTTCATAACTTTCTAACCAAGTCTCGAATCACCAAGCTTGAAAAAGGAAAGTTGTAGCTCTCTTTCCAATCTATAATTTTTTAGAATAACTCAAAGCCAAAATTCTTTGATATGCTATCTTGAAACATCTCTACAAAGCTTGTAGTCTTAAATTCCTGCTTGCAGTCCGCTTTAGACATTAACCTTCTATACACCATAGCTTTTAGATTCTTTCTCATATTAACACCAAACTTAACAAAGACCTTTAGTAGATGTTAAGCACAATTTAAATATGTTGTCAATCATTTACAATCATTTGATCAACACTAGATTTTAGAAAATTTAATATACCCCAAATAGTAAATTGGAAGCAACCTACTCTACATATAGTATGTACATTACTTACATCCCCTTTATTTACATGATTTTGCAAATAGATTTCTTTAGATAGAACCCATTGATTCTAATATTTTGAATAGTCCCATCTAAATCTTGTAGCAAGTAAGTGCCATTTTCAAACTTCTACTTGATGAGGAAAGGTCCTTCCCATCTAAGTCAAAACTTGGTTTGAAAAGTGGAGTCCAAGCTACTGTCATATCTCATAACTAGCATTCCCTCTGCAAGATTCTTCTTCTTCAACTATGTATTGAACCATTTCCTTCTCTTCATAATTTTTTTTTCATAACAATTCATTACTTGTTGCCTATCCAATTGTAGGGTATGTAAGTTTAGTTGTCTGTTAATTCCCAATTTTGTTTGATCTAATTGATGCTTTATTACAAACTCCATCATAGGGAACATGACATTCATAGGTAATAAGGCATCTTGATTGTATACTAACTGAAAAGGGGTGAATCTTGTACTTATCTTCTGCATTGTTCTACGAGCCCACAAAACTTGATGTAGATAATTGTCCCAATCTTTAGGATGATCTTCCACCAACTTAAAGATAATCTTCTATAACGTTCCATTGAATGCTTCCACCAGTCCGTTGCATTGACGGTAATAAGGATAATAAAATTTTTGTTTCAAGTCTAGTTTCCTTATTAATTCCTTCAATAGCTTATTTCTGAAACCAGGACCTTGATCTGTCACTATTTCTAGTGGTATTCCAAATCTGTAGCATATTTCCTCCACGAGAAATTGAGTTGCATCCTCTTTCTTGCAATTCCTTGTAGCCTTAGCTTTAGGCTATTTGTTTATATAATCAACTGCAATAATGATGTAAGGCTTTCCTATTTTTGTACCAGGCAAAGGTCAAACCCCTCTCAAACAGTCCGTAGGCAACAATGGCTTTGATAGGTTCTGGAATTAGTACCCTTTTTACATATGACTTGCAAGCATGACAACTTTTACACCAATGAGCAACATGAGCACTTAGACTAAGCCAAGTAAGTCCTGCTAGCAAAATTTTCCTTTTGGTAAGCTCAAAACCAAAATGACCACCACATGCTTCCTCATGACAGGAAGATAAACAAGTAGGAATCTCAGAACTATCCAACAACCTTCTTAGTACATTATCAATCCCCTTCATATACAACTGATCATTTATGAGCACATATGCCCTAGCCTTTTTGAAAATGGCATACCTTTTGTATTTATCAGCCAATGACTTTAACTCCCCAGTTTTTAGAAACTCTTCAATCAGGTGAAGGCTTTCCCTGTCCTCATATCTAGGATTATCCACCTCATGGCAACAACATACTACAAAAGAGCATTTTCAGCCAATTCATGAACTCTATGATCATTCTCCTTGCAAATATGCCAAATTTCCAATGTTTGCAGATGCCTCATGATCCCTTTTATCTTAAAGAGCTAGTCCTTCAAAGCATCTTTATTGGCTTTCCAAACATTTTGAACCTGTCTGACCACCAACATAGCATCTCCTTTTGCAACTATCTTCTTGTATCCCATCTAAATACACTGTTTCAAGCTAGCATGTAAACTCGCATATTCAACTTCATTGTTACTTTTTATTTCTTTACTTTCTTGACTTCCAGAACAGACTTCTTGATCTTTAGTGTCCATAATGACAAAACCCAGTCCTCCCTTTTTCACACCCTTTTGTAACTGCCATCAAAAAACAAGGTAGCATCTTTATCCTTCATCTCCTCACATGAATTTGCGGATGCGGAATTAGTTTCCATCTTATAATAGCTGCACTTTCAACAGGTTCTTTATAAGTCAAAATATCAGCTAAGCTAGCTCTTATAGTATCTTCCTTCAAACATGTAAATTCAAATTCTTACAAAGCTAGTAGCCATTAGTAACTCTTGGAGCATTTTCAGCAGATCCCAAAACCTATGGAAGTAATTGAGAATTAGTAAGTACTACAAATGGTTTTTGAATCAAGTATGATTTTCGTCTTTTAATTGCATATACCAGCCCCCATACCAACAATTCTTCTTCCATCCAAGCTTTTTTAGTCGCTTCAATGGATCTTCTTATATAAAACACATGCCTCATATAAGGCATCCCCTTTCCCTTCTGCATTAAAATGGCTCCCACTACATTTTTTCGAACACTTTTACTAATGAAGAAAGATTCATCATCCCAGTTTGGAGGCATAAGAACTGGCAAAGTGCTTAACTTTTCTTTAATATACAAGAATGCATCCTCTTCAACTTGCATCCAAACTAAAGGATCCCTTTGAGTTTCTTTCTGTAAAGGATACACATACTCAACCAGCATATGGAATGATCTTGATAGATACCTCAACTTTTGAACAAAGCTCATCAAGCAGAAGCATCCCCATGGGGTAATGAACATTGCTTTCGTTTGATCTTCTTCCATATTCTGATTTGAAAATATCTAGAGTATCCATCGCACACATTGTAAAATTCATGACCAGCCACTTGATCCAAGATCTCATCTTGAAATGAAAGAGGATAGTAGTCCCTCTTAGTCACTGTATTAAGAGTCTTGAAATCAACACATACTCTCCACTTTCCATTCTTCTTTGTCTTGATTACGAGAGGAGACACCCATCCTACATCATCAATAGGATAGATAAATCCTGCATCAAGCAACTTTTGAATTTTAGCTTTAAGTACATTTTCTTGAATTGTACCAAGTTTCCTCAATTTTTGAGCCTTTGGTTTATACCCTTCTTTCAATTTGATATGGTGCACAATGCTATTAGTACCCTTAGTTAGTGATATTCTGTAGCAAATAGTTTCAGATATTTCTAAAAAATGGCTGAATATTCATCTCTTTCATCATTAGTCAAGTCATTTCCTAGCATATTCATAAGCTTAGGCAGTCCAACATTCAATTTAGGTTGCTAATCACATGTTTCATGTATGAAGTCTCTACTTCTTGCAACAATATTTACAACTTTTTACTTTCTTTTTGAACGTTAGATTGACAACCCAAAGAGGTTAACATCTCTAGAAGTAGGCTAGCTTCCCATTCTCTATCTTCCTCATCAAGGCTGGAATTTTTTGAATCACTACTTTCATTGCCTCGAGCATCACTTTCATGTCCATTTTGAATTATGGACCCTATTTTCATGTCAAAGATCACCCTCTTATGAGCTAGGTTCTCTAAATAGAGTTCCAATTGACCTCTATACCAGTCTTGTCCTGATCTCATACCAATCAACCACGGTCATCCCAAAATGAGAGGATATGCCCCAAGTTTTGCATGCATAACATGGAAATCCAAACATGCTCTTTGGCTTCTAATGTTGGTTTCCAAGTTCCAAATGACTCCCAAACATTTCACCTTTGAGCTATTTGCCATTTCAACCTTAAACAGTGACTTCCCTATCATTTTAAGATGCATTTGCAGCATTGCTTCTTCAGTGATTACACAAACTTGCACACCACCATCAACATAAACTTGATCAAATTGCTTCAAATCTTGCAGCAAATTTAGACACTTCCTCATTTTCTCCTTGAAAGATCATTTCCAAAGATTCCCATAAACTCTTAGGAGTTTGCTTAGTTGCAAACCTTGTAAGAAACTCATTTTTGACTTCATTCCAATTTTCCCTTGTCTCTTCATTCAATCAATTGCACCATAATCTAGAAGAACCTTCAAGCAGCATGCTGATCATTCAAAGATTATTTGCATGAGTGTCCCTTCGATCTTGGTAAGCCATCCACTCCAATCTCTTGATAAACTGATTAGCCTCCTCATTCTCATTATCAAAGAAGGATTCGTATCCAAAAGCCGCCATGCTTGAGTTTGTGTATAGGTTGGTTTCCAAACCTTACACTTCCCAATTGATAAGATTAGCAAGAGATATTCAACACGCAAGATCCTCAGCGGGGGCACCAATCTATGGAAGGTGAATTGGATAGTCAGCCTCTAACAACCCCCAAGACAACACCACTGGATAAAGACCGAGGATCTCATCTCAACAAATCCCACGAGACAGCACCACTGAACACATGATCAAATATTTTTTATCACTCACTCTTCAACTCAGCACTTAAGCATCTTAAACCTTTAAGCTCATATTTTACCATATTTAGAGAGAATTTGATGCTAAAACAACCATGACTGAAACTTTGATAACACGAGCTTTCACATTCACACAACTCCTATTTTTTAGGGATGGCAACCCCATGCAGCAATTTCCCCACAAAGCATGGTTTTCTCAATCAGTGCAAAACCAATTATAAAACCTTTCTATTCTTATTTTCTCAGAGCACACATAAATACAATCCAAATACACAGGTAACCAAAGCTTTATATGATAAATTTTCATGCCAATTCAACGACTACAAGCATTTCACTGCTGTAGGCATTCCATTACTACATCAAAATAGAATTTACACTAATATAGCAATGGAAAATTATTATGACTTTCATGGGAAACCAAGTTGGTGACGTAGATGCTGCTGAATTCACCTGTTTTCTCATAGAGTATAGAATTTGTCTCATAGAGCACTACACATAATAGTTCATAACTTTCTAACCAAATCTTGAATCGCCAATCTTCAAAAAGGAAAGTTGTAGCTCTCTTTCCAATCTATAACTCTTTAGAACAACTCAGAGCCAAACACTTTGATCTGCTATGTTGAAACAGCTCTACACAACTTTTAGTCCTAAATTTCTACATGCTCTATACAACAAAACACTATTTCTCTGTCCCAAAAGCACAAACTTGCAAATGGGAAGACACTTTCTTTGATTTCAGATTGTCATTTTAGCATACCAGTAGATACATCTCACCATATCTTGCATTGATGAAGAGTTGCGGGAACTTTGAACTTTATGAACTCTGATTCATCATTTTCTTGGCTGCAAATCCTTTCAGATTTCCACTAACTCGAGTCCATGCATTCAACATCTACCCATAATACATATTCCATGCCACATACCCAGTTTCACATGTAGAGACCCTTTACTTCCATTCTTCTTTGCTGATGGGAAGCCTAACACAACAACTAACACACATCACTCTCAACACGATGAAGAACAACCCTCTATTGTCTTTCACTCATATCCATACACCAAAATATATTTGCATACTCTTTGCCCCACACAGTAGTAGAAGAAAATAAGACAAAAAGGAGACTCTTATTACCATCATTTGAAAATTGAGAACTCGCATCATCCCGTTGACTTCAGTAGCCCCGCCATCATGCTCCACGCCTCCAATAACTTCACCTTCATGGTCTCTTTCTTCTAAAAACTTGTTCTTGTCCTTCTAAGCTTTAGATTTCTCCCTTCTCTTCAGCCTACAAGATTCTTCTCTTCCTCTCCCTCTACCCCCTCTCTCTCTCTCTCACGTTGATTGTATTGTGTCGAACCCCCTCTCCCTTTCTTCTCTTTTTCATTTTCTTAAAAATCTCCTCACATTTTGGCTTTTTCCTCTATTTTACTAAGCTGTCCCTTGCTCCCCCTTAGTTGCTAGAAGGCAAACATGCCCCTTACCGTGTACAATTCCACTCGGGGACTCAAAATTGGAAGCAAGAACACATTTCCTTCTCAACCTGCATGAGGCACGTTGTCAAAGAGTTTATTGTCCATGATATAAATCATGGGATTCTTATGAACTCAAAAGAGTTTCATTGGGAATTATATGAGATATTTTCAGGCATTGTTATCCAATATCTACCTTACTTATACAAGTTCTTTTGTATTTAGCATATAATTTGTAGATATACCATGTACATTTATGAAAAATAAGTCTATGGGAACCTAATACTTGGACATCTGGAAGTAATTGACAGTCTGCTAGATAAATCACATTAATTCATGTACAAAAATATGGACAAAAACCCAAAAATGTTGCCAAAAATTGTCAAAAGTCCACTAGGTCCACACGGGACCAAAAGTAACTAACTAAGGTGACCAGCAGGTGACCTAGGCTGGTCAAAAAGTGACCAGGGTTGGAGCAGAGAGCAGCCCGCATTTTTCGGCGTAAAATGCGGGCTGCTCTGCCTGAGGGAAACTGGGAGAAAGCTGGAGCTAAGATGCATGGAATGGAGCATGCAAACTGAAGATTAACAGGCCAACAACTGAAGATGATAACTTGGTGAGAGCTCCACTTCTCTACCTCTTTGGTCTGACGAAAATGCATGCTGAAACTGTCTATAAAAGAGGGAAAATCTGAGAGAAGAGTATTCAGCCTGCTCTTATGCACGACTTCTCTCATCTTCTCTACCTTATTCTTGGTCCAATGAAACCCGACTTGTGCCCAAGTACTTGAGTGACTTTGGGGCAAGCAAAGGCTGAGGATATTGAAGACTTATGGACTATTATGGGCTGGAATAACTAGTTATAAATAGGGCAGCCCACTATTTTGATCCATTTTTATGAGCAAACATGGGTTTTTATTGATTGTAATAGAGGAAAATGACCTCTTTTCTTCAGGACATTGTTCATAGATGATCAAAAGTGCTTCTTCTTGAGTTTATGCACTCATTTTGAATATGTTTATGGGCTGGAATTTTCTATTTTAAAACAGGGTTGAAGCTAAAATTATTCCTTTTCAATCCATTTCATGCATCTTTGGCCCAAATCTTGGATGTATTTGATTCTAGCATCAATATACTTGTCCCAAAGGATTGAAATCCATCTTTGTACATGTAATAAATGCCATTAGAGCTTGCATTTGACATTCATAAATGAATTGGAAATCTGAAAATATCCTTTATTAAATGATGTATGTATCCTAAGGCATTTGATGTATTCAAGTTAGTCTTATCCCTTATGTTCATGTATGCTAAGTACAAAGTGAGAAGGATTGAATTCCTCTTCCATACCTAAATTATTTCTAATTCCCGAATCTTATTAAAACCCAATTCATTTTTCCTTTCTGAATCTTGAATCCCAAACCCTTCTTCTGCACTAAAAGCCCCGGTGGTAGACCTTCAACTCTTAACGCGACGACAGTGGTGAACTCGACGTGAAGGTCCGCTGCAGACGAAGAAGTCCAATGGGAGAAACATCAAGCTCGGGAGGAGATGCTTTACAATAGTTGATTTGTCTAATGCAAGAGAGCCAACAACAACAGCTGCAATTTCAACAGCAATTGCAATTACAACAACAACGGAGACAAGAAGAAGAACGGATTAATGCTACTGCCATTAAGGCCTTAGAAGCAGTTGGGCATGAAGCAATTTCATGGGCAAAATGAGTCCTCTTTTATCCATCTCTACACCGACAAGATGGTCTTCTTTGGAGTTCCTCAACATGCCTGGAGCTGTTACTTTGCCCGCCTGGCTGTGCATGGCCTCCAGGACCGAATTCATGGTCTTTCCCAAAAAGATGTTGGATGGGCTGTGTTCAAGAAGGCTCTTCGAGAAGAATTTTTCCTTGAAGATTCTGGCCTTATGACAAAGAAAATCTTCACCGAATGGGTTGAAAGGCCCAATAAGGGTCTAACTGCTATTGCTCTTCATCGAGATTTTGAAAACAAATTTGCCCAACTAGATCCTGATGACCAACAAGGTATGGAAAGTCAAAAGATTGAGTTTATTTTAAAAGCTGCACATTCTTCTCTTCAGGAGAAATTGACTGATCAACTTGAAGACCCTGACTCTGAGTCGGGACTAAAGATTGCTTGGAGTGATATCACTGAAGCAGTTAATATGATTGCTCGAAGAGAGTGATTGCGCCTAAGATGGGGTTCAACCCCTGTAACAACTGATTCTATAAAGGAGCCTGTTCCAGCCTCTCAACCTCCTGTCTCTATGGCCGAGCAACCAAGAAATTCTGATGTTCCTTCTCCAAAGAAGGATGTCGTGGATGAGTTAATTAAAAGCATGCAGGATCTCCATCTTAATTTAACAGAAATTAATTCTAAAGTAGAGAGGCTTGATGTTAAAGTAGAAGAAAGGGGTTGGTCATCCGCCCAAAGACCTGCACGAGAAGGCTTTAAAAGACGTTGCATTTGGTGTGATAGCCTTCAGCATGACAAGAGGGAGTGTGGAGCATTCCATGAAGCCGAAGCACAAAAATTAGTCTTTTGGAAGGATGGCAAAATTCATGCAACCGAAACCGGGCTTCCTCTTGAGCCAAACTTTGATAACGGCGACATGAAGAAAAGATTGGAGGATTTGGAAACAAGAACAGCCTATGCAGCTGTTGATGCTGCAACTTATGGGTTGCAAATTGAGCCAACTAATGAAATTGTTAAAGCATGTAAAACTAATGCAAAATCTAAAGTGTGGACGCAGGCCTTGGAACACATGGAGCAAGGCAAGGCAAGTAAGGATGATTTAACCACTGCCAGCCAATGTATTCGAGAAAGAACCGAATGGTCCGAGCCTATGGATTCATTTTCATATTTTGCTCGATTAGCTGAAATTAATAATCCAGAAGCCATGACAGAAGAAAAAAGAAGAAGAGAAGAAGATATTGATGGACCTTCTTCTTCAGGACCGACTAAACGCATAACAAGAAGCAAACCAGACCAACAAAAGGCTGCTGAAAATCCGCCACCACCAGAAGTTGACATGGGAGATGCCCCTCAAGCAAAGAAGACAGAAGGAAAAAGGAAAAGCAAACATCCCAGTTACAAGTTGTAGTCAGACATAGAGACCGCTACGGATCTTAAACGGATCCTAGAAGAAAGGATTCTTGGAAGTAGAATTGAATTTACATTAGGTGAAATTCTTGGTATTGCAAAACGAGGATTTCATGATGTAATAATTGATGTAATTGAATGAAAAAGACAATATGTTGGTGAGGAAACTGAAGAATTTGTACATGCTTTTTTGCAAGTACTTCATGTGTATTTGCAAGATGAAGAGAAGTTGAAAACTCAAGGGATTCATTTGGAGGCAATCAAAGAATTGATTGCAGCCATAGAAGCCAAAGATGAAGACATTTATGAAGCTGAAGCTGAAAAAGCCATAATGGTGGAAACTTCTCAATCTAAAGTCCAGCCCATATAAAAGAAAGAGGCTTTTCTTCACAACATGCAGGAAGAAAGTGAAACTCACTTTATTCCAAGTAGTGACTATTCCCATACCCATTGGGCAAGGGCGACTACTGAAACTATTGTTAAAATCGGTGAGAAAGAAACTCCATGCATTGCCCTTATAGACCATGGTTCAGAAATTAATGTTATGTCAAGAAGTCTCTATGAGAATGGTGGATGGCCCATTGACGTGGACCTAGGGTGGCGCATGAAGACAGCCAATAACTCTTCTGGCGATCTTTATGCAGCGTGTCCTTATGTACAAGTTACTATTGGTAACGTAAAATATGAATTTCATTTCTTTGTTCAAGATTCTTGCAGCTATCCAATCATTCTTGGCCAACCATTTATTTTCGAGTCTCGTTTAGAGACAAAGGCTCTTGATGATGGTTCATCATATGCTCGGATAAGAAGCAAGGATAATGATAAGGCTGTTCAATTCTTCACTGTCTGTGTTAATCACCATCGGAATAGGAATCGATTGAGAGATCATCCCGTTCCTCCTAATGCCCGAGAATTTAAGGGTTTTCGGGTAGCGCTGCTATAAGTGGAGGCTATGGCAGTGCATCATGTCATAAAAAATTGACTCCACATATGAAGGAGGCAAGGTCTAAAGCTGATTTGTAGGTTTTTTCAGCCAATGGAGTGGGCTCTTATAAACAATTTTCAGCCATGAACAGGGCTGAAAGAAAGTATTTGAGTCATATGGAGCAAGAACTGAAGCAAATTGATGTTTTACCTAAAGATGAAGAAATTTCAGGTCTATTTTATGGGCTGAATTATAATCACACAATGGCTGAAATTTATACAGCCGTTCATGCAGAAAATCAAGCTGAAAATCAGTCCATACAGGTATGTACATTGGATATGTATGACATAATTCAAGAATTTATAGATTATGAAGCCTTTGGACAGCCAAACAAGGATGAAGCAAGAGTAGAAACAAAATATAAAATAGTTGATAAGAAGGTCAAGCCGGTAACTACTCCTCTACCACCTGAAAGCGAAGGATTGGCAGAAAGGGTATCCAAACAACCAAGCCTTCGTGATCCTAAAGATATTGGCCATCAATTTATAGCTGAAAGTCTACAAAAGCTGAAAATTGGTGAAGACTCTTTCCTCTTACCGGCTGAAAAACAAATTTTCATGCAGATGTTAAAGAACCATGGTAAAGCCTTTTCATTCCAGCCGCATGAAATCGACTGTGTGGATCCAAGAATTGTGGCTCCAATGGTAATATTTACGGTCCCAAATGTGCCTTGGAATCTTAAACCAATTCTAGTTCCAAGGGCTCATTTGCCTAAGTTATTGGAACTTTTAAATGAAAAGATAAAAATGCAAATATTGGAGCCATCTTTAGCTCCATATTCCAACCGATGGTTTACCGTACCTAAGAAGAATGGATCTTTACGATTCATTCAAGATTTGCAACCCGTTAATAAAGTCACTATAAGAAATGTTGGATCAGGACCAATTGTGGATGAATTTGCTGAAGCTTATGTAGGAAGGGTAATCTATTCCATGGGAGACTTATATTCAGGCTACGACCAATTTCAGCTTGCTTTGGAAAGCCGTGACATTACTACAATGAAGACGCCTCTAGGCCTAGTCCGCATGTGTACTCTACCTCAAGGGGCTACGAATTGAGTAGCTCACACGATGAATGCCATGCATAAAGTATTGAGGGATTATATTCCTCAATTGACTCTTCCTTTCCTTGATGATGTTCCAATTAAAGGATGTGAAGTTCATGAGAAAAATGAAGAACTCAATGAACTTGGATGTCGAAAGTGTGTTTTTGATCATATTAATGATTGTGCTCAAATCTTGTCTAAATTAGAAGAAGTCCATCTTACTCTTTCAGGAGCTAAATCTGTTTTTGGAGTTGAAGAAGTTCTTGTGGTCGGTCATATGTATGGTCCATATGGCCGAAAGCCTTCTCTATCTAAAATAAATGCAATCAGCAAAATGCAAGAAGAATGTACAAATGTTTCGGAAGTGAGAAGATTTCTTGGTGCATGTGTCTTCTACCTTATTTGGATACCACATTTTGCTCATGTTGCTGAAAGTCTTTACTAGCTCCTAAGAAAGGGCCAATGGTTTCTATGGACAAAAGAACACACTCAAGCTATTCGCAAACTCGAGAAAATGTTGACTTCGGCTCCCACTTTAAAGAGGGCAAACTACTCTAATGGACAGCCCATTATACTCACAGTGGACACAAGTCCTATTGGAATAGGATGGGCAGTTGGTCAAAACGACCTTGAAGGCAACAGATATGTGATCTGATTTGGAGCAAAGGTTCTTAATGAACGACAAAGAAGGTATGCTCAAATTAAAAGAGAGCTTTGGGGAGTAGTAACTGCATTAAAATGTGACAGGGAGTACTTCATGGGCTCATATGTTATAGTTGAGACAGATTGCCTTCCACTCTTGGGCATGATAGCTAACTGTTCCACTCCTGACATAGCCATGCTAAGATGGATAGCCTATATTAAATCCTTAAATCCTGATTTGAAACATATTGCAGGTAAAGAAAATCCAGTTGTTGACATGCTTTCACGT
This sequence comes from Lygodium microphyllum, assembly GCF_053477565.2. NCBI lineage: Eukaryota > Viridiplantae > Streptophyta > Polypodiopsida > Schizaeales > Lygodiaceae > Lygodium > Lygodium microphyllum. The sequence continues at coordinate 25,521,645 of NC_141159.1, forward strand.
GCCAGATATATGGATGAAGAAGAATCAGAGTTTATAAATGAAGCTGTTAATGTAGGTAAACAAAAAGTACAGCAAGAACAACAGGTTCAGCTGATAATATAACTTTTACATCAGCCAGGATGGATGAATCAAGTAAAGAAGAACAATGGACAGCTAGTAAACAGCATATTCCATGTTTTGTTATGGTTTGTTCACACTTTAAAGAAGAATATTATGTAGATGATCGGCCAATTTTTGAGCACTATGACAAAGAAGGAAGAATAGACTCATGAAGAGTTTAAGAGAATTAAGAGAAAAGCCTATGGTTTTTTTCTTAAAGATGGCTACCTTTGGAGGCATGCAAAGAAGAAAGGAAGAGCGCCTATTCGTGTCTTAGGTGACAAAAAGACACAAAGACAGGTCATCCAAGAATTCCATGAAAGCCTATTGGCTGGACATAGAGGCATATGGGGTACTTTTGCCAAAATAAAAGAGAAATTTTGGTGGCAAAACATGCATAAAGACATTGAGCATTTTGTTGAGTCTTATCATGCTTGTCAAATGTATTCCATGGTAACATAGAGATGGGCTTCAGCCTACCTATCCTTTATCTATTCACTATAGATGGGTTACTGATTTAGTAACCATGCCTATAGGAATTTGGAACATGAGATATCTAGTACTTGCTAGAGAAGATCTCACAAATCAAGTGGAAGGAAAGGCCTTGACAACAAAGTCCACTCATATTGTTTGCAGATTTTTACTTGAAGAAGTATTTTGTAGGTATGGATGTGTTGCTAAAGTAACTGCTAATAGAGGAGAATTGGATGTCGATGAAGCTCGCCATTTCTTTGCTCAATTGGGGATTAAGCTATCTCTTACTTTAGCCTACAACCCTGAAGGCAATGGTAAGAGTGAAAGAGGTCATCAACCAATTCTTAAAGCTTTAGCAAAATCATGCAAAGGAAAGTTGAGGGAATGGCCTAAAATGCTACCATTCGCATTATGGGCTGATAGAACAACCCATAGTGCAGTGATAGGATATATGCAAGCTGAACTCATGTATGGACAGCCACCTATTATGCCTATTGAGGAATCCATTGTCACATGGAGTATCTTGCCTTGGGATGAAGGCATGAATAGGGAAGAATTGCTGTCTTTACGCATAAGGCAACTTGAAAGAAGGCCAAAGGATGTTAAAATAGCCATTGAAAGGCTAAAAATAGCAAGATTAAAGAATAAGAAGAGGTTTGATAAGCACCATCGACTCCGTCCAAGAGCTATTCAAGAGAATGACTGGGTTCTTGTTTATGATAGCAGCCTGGATAATCAATATAGTGCTCATAGGAAGTTAGCCAAGCGATGGTTTGGACCATATGTTGTAAAAGTAGTATATAATAATGCTACTTACTCTTTGGCTGAAATGGATGTGACCATGATAAAGACTCCAATAGCTGGGAAACAAATCAAACTCTTCAAACGAAGAGAATCTTCAACTTATGAACTTGATGACTTTGATACAAGCCCTTTACTTGAAAACATGCAGGAAGACAAAGACTTAGAGAATGAAGATGAAGAAGAAGAAGACCCTCCTTGACCTATAATCTTATGAAATGGCACATGCCGGAGGATGTGCAGGTTAGGAGGGGGTGAATGTCAAAGAGTTTACTGTCCATGATATAAATCATGGGATTCTTATGAACTCAGAAGAGTTTCACTAGGAATTATATGAGATATTTTCAGGCATTGTTATCCAATATCTACCTTAGTTATACAAGTTCTTTTGTATTTAGCATATAATTTGCAGATATACCATATACATTTATGAAAAATAAGTCTATGGGAACCTAATACTTGGACATCTGGAAGTAATTGACAGTATGCTGGATAAATCACATTAATTCAGGTACAAAAATATGGACAAAAACCCAAAAATGTTGCCAAAAACTGTCAAAAGTCCACTAGGTCCACACGGGACCAAAAGTAACTGACTAAGGTGACCAGCAGGTGACCTAGGCTGGTCAAAAAGTGACCAAGGTTGGAGCAGAGAGCAGCCCATGTTTTTTGGCGCAAAATGCGGGCTGCTCTGCCTGAGGGAAACTGGGAGAAAGCTGGAGCTGAGATACATGGAATGGAGCATGCAAACTGAAGATTAACAGGCCAACAACTGAAGATGATAACTTGGTGAGAGCTCCACTTCTCTGCCTCTTTGGTCTGACAAAAATGCATGCTGAAACTGTCTATAAAAGAGGGGAAATCTGAGAGAAGAGTATTCAGACTGCTCTTATGCACGACTTCTCTCATCTTCTCTACCTTATTCTTGGTCCAATGAAACCCGACTTGTGCCCAAGTACTTGAGTGACTTTGGGGCAAGCAAAGGGTGAGGATATTGAAGACTTATGGACTGTTATGGGCTGGAATAACCAGTCATAAACAGGGCAGCCCACTATTTTGATTCATTTTTATGAGCAAACATGGGTTTTTATGATTGTAATAGAGGAAAATGACCTCTTTTCTTCAGGACATTGTTCATAGATGATCAAAAGTGCTTCTTCTTGAGTTTATGCACTCATTTTGAATATGTTTATGGGCTGGAATTTTCTGTTTTAAAACAGGGCTGAAGCTAAAATTATTCCTTTTCAATCCATTTCATGCATCTTTGGCCCAAATCTTGGATGTATTTGATTCTAGCATCAATATACTTGTCCCAAAGGATTGAAATCCATCTTTGTACATGTAATAAATGCCATTAGAGCTTGCATTTGACATTCATAAATGAATTGGAAATCTGAAAATATCCTTTATGAAATTATGTATGTATCTTGAAGCATTTGATGTATTCAAGTTCGTCTTATCCCTTCTGTTCATGTATACTAAGTACAAAGTGAGAAGGCTTGAATTCCTCTTCCATACCTAAATTATTTCTAATTCCCGAATCTTATTAAAACCCAATCCATTTTTCCTTTTTGAATCTTGAATCCCAAACCCTTCTTCTGCACTAAAAGCCCCGGTGGTAGACCTTCAACTCTTAATGCGATGACAACGTGTCTCAAAATTGAAATATCTCAACCACGTGTCGAACGTGCATGGTACCACTTGGGGTTTCAATTTATAAACCCAAATCCCGCTATGGTTAAGTGTTAGAAAAACACAAAAATGATATTTTCATGTGTTATCCCACTTGACTCCACGCAACATCATGTCCCCGGTTGCTCTTTTTCACCCAAAAACGTGAGTTTAAAAGAAAAGGCATTATATTTAGTAAAGTTTATAAGATTGTACTTATAAAATATATTTTTAAATTACACTTTAAAAAAAACTGTAAGTAAAGTAAAAGGGATCATTTTAAGCCCTTATAGCATGTAAAGAAACCGTATTTCTAAGTATCCTTTGAATGCATGATATATAGATGGTTTCTTATAGAGATAGACCCCCCCCCCCCTCAGGTTACCATTTCAGTACTTCCCCTCAAGCTCAAGTGTATCTCTGTAACTCTAAGTAAGCTTAAAATTTTTTGAAGCTTCTCTACACCTAATGCCTTTGTGAAAAGGTCAATTATCTGATCCTATATGCTAACATATACCAAGTCAATCTCTCCTGCGAGTACCTTCTCTCTCAAAAGTGGTAATGCATCTCAATATGTTTTGTTCTAGCATGGAAAACTAAGTTTATAGCTAAATGTATATTGCTCATGTTGTCATAGTGAATAACAACTTGACCATCTCCTTGCACATCCAAATCACCCAATAACTTTTGCAACCATACCACCTCACATGTTGCCATAGCAGCAACTCAACCTTTGTACTTGATAAAGCAACTATAGGTTGCTTTTTCCTACTTCATGTAACCACTGCACTACTAAGGGAAAACATGAATCCTCTAGTAGATTTTTTGTTAAACATGATACTAGCCCAATCTTCATCTATGTATCCAAACACTTGTATATCCTTATATGCCTCATAAAGAAGTTGATAATGTAAAGTGGACTTTACATACCTCAATATGCATTAACTACATCCAAATGAGGCTTTCTAGGTATCTACATAATTTCACTGACAAGACTAATGGCATAACTCAAGTCTAGCCTTGTGATAGATAGTCATGTAAAAAATTAGACCCCCCACTATTCTTGTGAACACAATAGGGTCTTCTATCTCATCGCCAATATTAGCACTAGGCTTTATATTTTGCACCAATGACATTGAAAAAGGCTTATCATACCATACTTAGACAATATATACAAGCCATATTGCATCTGGGATAGCCATATATCATCATCACATTTGATCATGTCAATACCAAGAAAGCACCTTAGCTCACCCAAATCCTTCTGTAAAATATTACACGGCGCAGCGAACAGAATCTGAGAAAGAGATAGAGAGTACACAACAGATAAGAGGAGAATCAGTAAATTCTTTAACTCCAAACAACTGATACAAAGATGGCTCTGTCCACCCGTGCGCTTCCACTGTGTGAAGCTTAGATGGCGATCTAGACAGAAGATAGGTGAAGAGCTTAAGGCTAGCTGGAACAACAACTCTGACTGGGTGAAAGATGAGTGTCAGATGGCTGCGAAGGGGTTTAGCTTTTATAGCCCGCGAAGGTCGTTAGGTCGGCCTGCTGACCGACCTACCATATGAGCCTCCACTAGTCGGCCAGGGAATATTCCAGGGAATATTCCCTTTACCATCGGGCCGGGGGCGCTGCCCCCGGACCCCCGCCAGGGGGGCCGCTGGCCCCCCTGGGACCCCCCAGCCAGGGGCCGCTTCCGCGGCCCCCGGACCCCACAATAGGGGCCCCTTTTAACTCCCTTACCACGCAACTCAATGCAATGTGCCTCGAGTTGCTACCAGCTTAACCACTCCGTCTAACCCAAAGATTAGACCCACAACAGTCACCTTTTTGCCATCCGGTCACATAGACCTCATCTGATATACAAGTCAGGACTCAACCAATGTCCGGGCTCACATTTGGCTTCTCCTCATAATGGGGGCCTTACAACTTTGAGCACCATGGATCATTGGTAGCACCTAATGAGGGTGGGGCATTGATCATATCTAACACCCCCCCTCAATGTCCACCCATAGGTGAACTATCTCCTCGGCCCAATGCCGAGTCTCTGAAGATGAACTTGAAGCAGATCCTTCGTAAGTGCTTTGGTGAAGATATCTGCTCCATTCTCCTCCGTTGGACAGTAGACCAATTCCACTATCCCATCCTCCATCAAATCACGCACATAGTGATACTGGATCTCTATATGTTTGGTGCGTGCATGAAACACTGGATTTTTGGCAATGGCGATGCAACTCTGATTGTCACATCTCAGCACAGTTGGTTCTTCATCCTGCACTCCCATATGCCATAGAATCCTTCTCAACCATACGGCCTCACATGCAGCAAAACAAGCTGCCTTGTACTCTGCTTCGGTAGAAGACAATGCCACTGTTGGTTGCTTCTTACTAATCCAAGAGAAAATTCCTGAACCTAAAGAGAAACAATAACCAGAAACTGACTTCCTGGAATCAATGTCTCCTGCCCAATCTGAGTCACAGTTCCCCACAAGAGAAGTTCCGAAACTGTATGTGATACCATAGTCGAGAGTTTTCTTCAAGTATCTGAGCACCCGCATCCCAGCCTTCCAATGACTCTCATGAGGTTTGTTTGAGAACCTGCTCAAAACACCAACAGCAAAACTGATATCTGGTCTGGTGTTACACAAGTAGATTAGACTGCCGACCAACCTCCTATACCTCCCAATGTCTGCTAGTGCTGATGTATCCTCAACGGATAACTTTACATTCACCTCCATAGGTGTAGCTATCTCCTTGCACTCGGTCATGCCAAATGCCTTCAAGATCTCCCATGCATACTTCTTCTGAGAGATGAAGATCTTTCCTGGCTCTTGCCAGACTTCAATCCCCAAACAATAGTGCAGCAAGCCCAAGTCTGTCATTTCAAACTCAAAACTCAAAGCCTTTCGAGTTTGGTTGATCATATCTTCATAGTCACCTGTAATAAGAAGGTCGTCCACATATAGGACAATCACTACAGACTTTTTACCATCCCTGTAAACATACAAGTTAGCATCTGAGGCACATCTTTTGAAGTTTAGGTTTAAAAAGAACCTATCTATCCGCTGGTACCATGCTCTGGGGGCTTGTTTCAGCCCATACAATGCCTTCTTCAGTTTACACACTTTGTTCTCAGAATGGGGGGCCTCAAACCCTGGTGGCTGAGCCACGTACACCTCCTCCTTGAGGTCACCATTTAAGACCGCTGACTTAACATCCATTTGGTACACTGGCCACTTCTTGTGGGCAGCCACTGCAAGTACCGTGCGAATAGTGGTCATTCTGGCAGTTGGGGCAAATGACTCTTGAAAATCAAACCCTTCAACTTGTGAAAATCCTTGGGCAACCAGTCTAGCTTTGTACTTTTCTAAGGTACCATCAGCCTTGTACTTTACCTTCCAGATCCACTTGGTGCCAATAATCTTCCGCTTTGCTGGCCGATCCACTAGCTCCCAAGTGTCATTCTTCATTATGCTGTCATACTCCGCCTGCATAGCAGCCTTCCATGATGGATCTGCAAGTGCTTCTTCTAAGTCAGTTGGCTCCTTTACTTCTCTCATAATCTCAACCATCAAGGCCATGTTGACTATGTGAGCAGAAGCCCTCCTTTGCTCCTCTATTCTCTGAGACCTCCTTGGTCCGTCTGCCTTCTCCTCAACAGATGCAGGCATAGGATTATTGTGGTCATAGAGCTGCTTCACCCAGCGCGGCAATGGCTTTTCCGGTGGGGTGATGTCAGGTTGGTGAACTTTTTCCTCATCATCTGAAGATGATGCTTCCTCCTCCTTAAGGATAGGGATAGCTCTCGGGACAGGTTCATAGTGGACTACTTCTTCGCTTGATGATAAAGTGGAAGACCTTGCCTTCTCCTCCTCCACTGTATGCGGCTCCTCCTTGAACACCACATCACGGCTCGCGATGATCTTCTTTGCCTCTTGGTCATATAACTTGTAAGCCTTCTGCTCATCACTATAACCCAAGAAGATACATTTTCTGCTTTTTGGTTGTAACTTGTTTCTCTTCTCATCTGGAACATGTGCATAACATTCACATCCAAAAATTCTGAAATGTGAAACAGATGGTTTCTTACCAGTGTAAGCCTCATGAGGTGTTTTTCCCTTGAGAGCCTTTGTGTAGCTCCGATTTAGAATGTAGACTGCAGTATTAACAGCTTCAGCCCAAAAATGGTTAGGCAATCCCTTGCCCTTTAGCATGCATCTTGCCATCTCCACAATGGTACGATTCCTGCGTTCCACAACACCATTCTGCTGAGGTGTGTGAGGCGTCGTCAATTGACGCTTGATCCCTTTGCTCTTGCAAAAGCCTTCAAACTCCTTTGAGTTGAACTCACCACCACCATCTGTTCTAAATTTCTTCACACTTTTCCCTGTTTCATTCTCAACAAGTATTAGCCATTCTTTAAACTTACCAAAAGCTTGAGCCTTATCACGAAGGAAGTACACCCACATCTTCCTACTGTAGTCGTCGACAATCAACATAAAATAAGAAGATCCCCCCAAGGCCTGTGTAGGCATCTTACCACACAAGTCAGCATGCACCAACTCTAGAGGAGCATGTGCTCTATTCTTGCTTTCTTGTGGAAATGCCTTTCTCTGTTGCTTGCCCATCATACAAGCTTCACATGGTTCCTTCAATTCAGTTATTGTAGGTAGGTGAGCAACCATACCTTGCTTTTGCATCTCCTTCAATACTGCAAATCCGATGTGTCCAAACCTTTCATGCCAAAGCTTACTTGTGCCCACTCCAGCGGTGGCTGTAAGAGCACTTAGCTCATACAGGTTGTTCCTTCTTTCTCCTTTGCCAACAATTGTGCCAGCACTATCAATAATTTCTGCACCTGTCTTCTTGAACCTCACTTCATGACCAAGATCAGTTATGGCAGCAACTGATAAGAGATTTCTCCTGATTTCGGGAACATACAACACATTTGAAAGCTTTTTGACTTCACCATTTGCAGCAACAAAAGAAATAGTACCTGTGCCCGCAGCAGGGCATTTAGCATCATTTCCAACCGTCACAGTGATGGATTCTTGTAGAGGCTGCATAGAACTGTATAGACCTTTCTTGTTGGTCATGTGACGGGAGGCCCCACTATCCAACACCCAAGAGTCAGTGGTAGATTCTTCTTGCGCCGAGGAGCACACTTCCTCAATGGTCGCCATGAATAATTCCAACTCTGCTTCAGCCGTATTGGCTGTCTCTTTCCCTTTAGTTTTAAGGGTACCATTCTTTTCATCTGCCTTCTTGACACGACAATCTGCAATTGCATGTCCTTTCTTCTTACAGTAGAAGCACTCTCCTTGAAACTTCTTCTTGCCGCCCTTTTTCTTTTTGTCACCATCATTTTTGGTGGAGGAAACACCTTTGCCTTTTGCATTGGCAGAGAATGCAGCATCTCCATTGTTGCTTCCTTCTCGGGCTTTCAGCCTCAACTCCTCCTCCATTAATAATGCACAAAACTCCTCAAAAGTCAAAGCTTGAGGTCTCACCTGAGTATTAAGGGCAGTTACTAGTCCATCAAACTTTTGTGGACAAATCCGAAGACACCTCCGAGCTAGCTCTTCGCTAGTCTTTTGTATCCCAGCGCCAGCCATCTGGTCGCGCAGATTCTTAATCCGAGTGATGAATGCTTCAACCGTCTCTCCTTCAGCAAACTTCTCCGCTGCTAGTTGATTCTCCAAGTTTTGAATCCTTGTTTGGTTTCGTGTTTCATACTGACTCCTTAGTACATTCCAAGCCTCTGACGCTTTGGTTGTATGCTGAATCAGAGTCAAAACACTGTCAGAACAGCTTGTAACTAAGGCACACAATGCATCTGCATTCCTTCGTTTCCAAGCTCGTAGAAGATCTGCATTCGGAGGAATCATCACACTAGGATTTGATGGGTCGGGGGTAGGCTGTGGTTCTGCGTCAGTCCCCAGCACAGTCTCCAGAAGCTCATAAGAATCAAGGATAGTAGTAATTTTGAACTTCCACAAGGTGTAGTTTGTACCATCTAACTTGCCTTCGCTGAAGGTTGGTGGACGAATCCTCAGTGTTTGAATAGCCGGTACAGCAGCACCACCTCCTGCACCGCTTCCTGATGCGCCAGAACTGCTTCCCGGAGTCGACATCATTTCTCTTTGCTGTTGAAGCCTTTGCCTCTTGCACTCTCTCCGATCTCTAGAGCCCCCTGGGCTCTGATACCATGTAAAATATTACACGGCGCAGCGAACAGAATCTGAGAAAGAGATAGAGAGTACACAACAGATAAGAGGAGAATCAGTAAATTCTTTAACTCCAAACAACTGATACAAAGATGGCTCTGTCCACCCGTGCGCTTCCACTGTGTGAAGCTTAGATGGCGATCTAGACAGAAGATAGGTGAAGAGCTTAAGGCTAGCTGGAACAACAACTCTGACTGGGTGAAAGATGAGTGTCAGATGGCTGCGAAGGGGTTTAGCTTTTATAGCCCGCGAAGGTCGTTAGGTCGGCCTGCTGACCGACCTACCATATGAGCCTCCACTAGTCGGCCAGGGAATATTCCAGGGAATATTCCCTTTACCATCGGGCCGGGGGCGCTGCCCCCGGACCCCCGCCAGGGGGGCCGCTGGCCCCCCTGGGACCCCCCAGCCAGGGGCCGCTTCCGCGGCCCCCGGACCCCACAATAGGGGCCCCTTTTAACTCCCTTACCACGCAACTCAATGCAATGTGCCTCGAGTTGCTACCAGCTTAACCACTCCGTCTAACCCAAAGATTAGACCCACAACAGTCACCTTTTTGCCATCCGGTCACATAGACCTCATCTGATATACAAGTCAGGACTCAACCAATGTCCGGGCTCACATTTGGCTTCTCCTCATAATGGGGGCCTTACAACTTTGAGCACCATGGATCATTGGTAGCACCTAATGAGGGTGGGGCATTGATCATATCTAACACCTTCATCTCAAACTTCTTCTTTAAATGGCTTTTGACTTATGATTTGGTTGTCACTATCACCTGTAATGATCAAGTCATCCACATAGATGACTATAATAATAAAACTTACATCTCCCTTTCTTACATAAAGTGAGTGATCATCATCAAAAATATAAAAGCCAATACTGACAAGATACTCTCCTATCTTGTCAGACCATGCTCTAGGTACTTGCTTCAACCCATAGAGCGCATTCTTTAACATGCACACATATGTGCAATGCTCTAAATCCTCATAACCTCCTAGCTCCTCCATATACACCTCTTCTTATAATTCAGCATACAAAAAAGCATTCTTTATATCCATTTGTTCACAAACTCCAACCTTTGGCTACTACTGCCAAAGCAATCACTTATCTAACACTTGCCATCCTAGCAACTTGACTGGATGTCTTTTCATAATCTATGTCATATGTTTGAGAATAGCACTTTGTAACTGGCCTAGCTTTATATCTACTAACAGAACCATATATCTTATGCTTAATTTTGTAGATCCACTTACAACCAAGAGCTTTTTTCCCCTTAGGGAATGGTAATAGATCCCAAGTCTTATTGGCTTCTAATGCAGCCATCTCCTCATGCATTGCTCCATCCCAATGAGTATGACTAACAACATGCTCAAAATAAGTGGGCTCAACATCCTCAACCACCCTTACCATACAAATATAATAGTGAGTTGTATAACCTTCAAAACCAAATTTTTTAACAAAGCATATAATCCTACTAGACCTATGTAGCACTAGATCACTTAGTGGAGCCTTTACATTACCATGTGTTGTTCGTACACCTAGTGTCATGACTGAAGGAATACCAAGCTTATCATCCAACTCTCCGGACCACTGGCATCTCCATCAAATCCCAAATGACTAGTAGATGCATTATTACCATGTGACACTTTCTTTTTTCCTTTAAAGGTCTTTTTCTGCAACACTAGTAGATACATCTAAAGATGTGGGACTACTCCTTAGTCTCCCAGACCAAGGAATAACTACATATATAGTACCAAATGATGTTTCAATTCCATTAAGACTCTGTGATTCTTGTTTTTCTTTCTGCACATAACTATCATGATCATGATCATCATCTAATGCATCACCACTAGATGCATTCCAACTGCTTATCTAATAAAAAATAACATCCCTACTCACTTTGAACTCATCTATGATAGAGTTATAACAATGATACTCTTTTTGCTCTAAAGATTATCCAATAAAAAATATTTTTTTCAACCTTTGGATCAAGCTTCTTTTGTAGCTTATTTGACACATAAGCATGTGCAATACAATCAAATAGTTTTAAGTTTGAATCGGCCTTCTTGCTTGTAAACCATTTTTTGAGAGATTCATCCCATGAACTACACTTATGGGAGTTCTCCTCATAATAGAGATACTAGTATGAATAAATTCTGACCAAAAATACTTTGACATATTCTTTTGAGCTATCAGTACTCGTGTAACTTCTACAATATGCCTATTCTTTCTTTCTGCAACTCTATTTTGTTGTGGAATATGCCTACAAGTAAATTATCTCTTTATCCCATGAGACCTTAATAAGAAGTCATTAAACTCATTAGAGAGGTACTCTTCCCCTCCATTTGACCTCAAGCACATAACTTTCAATTCTTTTTCTATTTCAACAATAGCCTTGAAAGTTTTGAAGTGCTCAAATACATCATCTTTTCCTTCATGATATAGCTTTCTTGAATAATCATCAATCAACATGATAAAATATTGTTGCTACCATGAGATATATTCTATGTAGGCCCCTAAACATCTATATACACAATATCAAGTATATTTCTCCTCACATCTCTATCATGGAAAAAATATTGACTTTCTTGATTATACGAAGCTGACATGCTTCACACACATAATGAAATTCTATAACTCTTTGTAGTCATGTAACCAACCCTTTGTACTGCATTACTTTTAGTCTTTGTACATTTGTATGTCCAATACGTTTGTACCATAAATATCTAAAATCACTCATTTTCCTTTAGCATATATAGCAACATTCATAGTAGGAATTCCAACATTTAAAGTGAACATGTGGTCAACTCTACTTCCTTTTGTAACCAACATGCACTTATCATTAAAACGTTCCACAGAGTAGTATTTTGCAATAGATTGAACTTGTAATCCTTGCTCTATCATTTGACCAATAGATGCTAAATTATTTGTGTTGAATGGCACATGTAATATATCTGATAGACTCTTTGTCCAACCATCATGAAAGGACAAAGGGACTTTTCCAATGTGTGAGATCGGTGGCATGAATCATCTCTCCTCTGCATATAACACAAATTTTGTACCTACCAGCCCCCTTGTTAGGTATTCAAGGATCCCTTTTGGAATTGGAGTTTGTTAGATAGAATGTGGAAAGGGATAGGTGTTGGTTATCTGTAAGAGCTCCTGACCATCATGCAAAGTAGTACTGATGGTGGGAACCTACTCTTCAGTAGTAGCTGAGATGATGTGACTTTTTGGGACTCACCAACTGCCATGGAAGTCTTCTTATAATCCTCCTCTTCATCTGAGAGTGGCAAATCAATGGTGGCTAGCACATGCATCCAATCCTGCTCATCCTCAGGGCAACGGATATATACTTTGTTAGTGACTCATAGGATTTGCTGACTTGTGAGTCTTTTTTCAACATAGAAAAGATGGCATCTAGGTCGACTTGAGTGGTCTTTCAAGTATCCATCATCTCAACTCTTATCAGCCTTCTATCTGTTGCCTAAGAATATGAGACCATTGTCTCAATCTTCTATCACTCATGCATTTCGTATCCAAGGTTGGCGTAGTAAGTCGTCGTAGTCCACTCCCTTTATGACTATGAAGTTCACTAAGAACTAGACTCCCCCTATCTTCAAGGGCTAGTATTTAAGCATTCCAAATGGTCTAACCTTTATTATGTTAGCCAATATGACATTAAAACTTGTGGTCTCCACAGATGGATTACCCCAAGCCTATAGGGTTGCATGGCTGAGTACACTAACTCCTGCTCCTGTGTCTACCATTAGGGGAGATTTGAGGTCTCGAAAATGCCTTTTAGGAGATAGAGAGAGAGTGATCTAGACCAATAGGAGCAAAGCCTCCATAACAAAAGTTCTATTTTAAAAAATACAAAAAATCATTTTACAAAAGATATTTATATCATAATATTATGACTTTTTATTATCAATATCTATTTTTAGCCTCTTATATTTGTGATTATGACATTATTTGCATTAATGATATATAGTTCCGGCCACTTTTATTTAATGATAAGTTTGTATTAATAATAATGATATATTTAATCTAAATTCAAATTAATAAAGAGCTTGGCACTTATATTTTCCCCTCCTTTCTTTTATCCCTCTCATGTTTTTCCCTCCTTTGTGGTAGCTTAGTCTTGTGTGTGTGTGTGTGTGTGTGTGTGTGTGTGTGTGTGTGTGTGTGTGTGTGTGTGTGTGTGTGTGTGTGTGCTATGGATATAGAAATTTTACCTTAAACAAGGTGTCCAAGCTTTCAAATCACATCAATATCAGTGTTTAACTCATTCTTCCAAAAAAATGGAAGATGGATTCCTATGATCATTAGCAAAGGCAGTTGGATCGCCATGCAATAGGCAAAACATGAGAAAAGGTGAAGATATGAGAGCTCATTCATCTCTACTTGGAAGGGTAGAATCCAAGATTTCAAGCTTGGAGTAAATAAGAATAGCATAAAAGAGGTTCTAGTGCAACATGTTTTTATGCATAGAGAGCTATATTTGGAACCTAGAAGTTCAAATCTTCCAATGCATAAACCAAATTGTAAGGATTTGATTCTTAAATTCTTTCTTTTCTTGAACTTGGTTTAAGGTTTTCAATTATAAAATTTGTTCATTTGTCTTGTAGATGTCTATCCCGCTAATCTTGAGGAATGGCAACCAGTCAAGTCTATTGTTGATGTAATTGATGTGATGCATGGTAGCTTGATTGGAGAAGAGATGTACAAAGAAGGTGAAAAAAGACAGAGCTTGAAGAGAATGGCATATTTTTCTATGACCATTCTTATATTGTCCTCATGCAGCGTAGCCAATGGGGATCAATATCCCCCCTTCCTTTGTTCAATTTTTCAAGCTTTGAGTGGACTTTGCTAGGTCCAACTACTAGTGAGGGCTATAGATATAAAATATTTTTTGAGATACAAAGAGCATTACCACCTAGTTTCTCAAGTAGGCTAAGAAAAGTTACTTTGTTCATGCCTATTAATATATTTGTTGACTTCTTTTCTAATGCTCAGATAAGAATATCAAAGGCCATGCTTTCAGTGAAGAGACTAACATATGATCATGTTATACAATTTGTTGATGAGGGATGGGATACTAGGACATAAGGAAAAATTATATGTAAGATAGATCAAGACTCTATAGCTTGTAAATATATGATTGCTACTCAAAATTTCATCCTTAGCTTTTATTATAGTAGAAGGCATTATGTTGGTGGTAGTCTGGTTGCTTTAGACCAAAATCTTGATAATTTTAGCAAAGATCCTACAATGGACCTTGATGTTTGGTACAATAAGGACATTATTGCAATCCTAAGGTTAGATAATCATGTACGCTACATCAAGTGAGGATGGATTTACAAAATAAAGATATTGAACTACCATACTCATTTGTGTTTCAATTTAATAACAAACGAGTAAGTTTTTATATCATATTATATCCACTTAGGTGTATATCCGATTTCACTTCCTGATTAATAAACATTTGTAACATTTTTTAAATAGTTATCAACGAGGAGAGAGAAGAATATACAATGTAAGGATATTGAAGAAAACATCTCTTTATTATCAATATGAAATACATGTATAAATTTTGTGGCTAATTTTTGTCAGCCATCTCCATGACTTATACAGAAGGGCTTACAATCAATGAAGCAAAGCTACTTTTTTTGAGAGCTTTTCTTAGGAGAAGGGATATCCTTTCTAGGAGTGCTTTTGCCTATCTTTAATGCTTTGGTTGCCTTGGGTATTGAAGGTATAGCTTCACTTGCTGTTGTAGTTACATGCACCTCCTCTCCTTCAATGTCCAAGCCCCCACTATTGTCCATTATTGTAAGTTGTATATAATTGACAATTATGTACTTCATGAGCTTTGCTCTTATATACCAAACATGCTCACTTGTATAGTGATCCCTTGTAAATTGTCATACATTTATAAGAAAATATTTTTAGTTCATTGTTTTTTTTTTCAATGGAATATATTGTTATCATCAATTGACTATTTTGCTATAAACCTCTATCTTAAAGTTTAGTATATTTCGCATTACCTTTATAAAGTTTATCATCATTGAGATAAATAAACTAAACTAATCTTCCAACATTTACAATTACTCTCTAGCCACAAGAGTAACTATTATCCTAATGAGGACACTACAATCAACAATATAAAGTAAAACTATGAAACTTATTTATGGTAGTTTTTAATTGGAAAAAGTTGGGACATATTCAAAAGGACCTATCTCAATCTCTACACTCAACTCTATCTCCTTTTCTTCTATTTTTGTAATTTTCTCACTTTTAAACAAAGCAACATCAAATACTGCACTAACTGGTTCTCAATATCCTCTTGAAATATTTTCCCCTTCTCTTCAACTTCTTTGTCTTTGCTTGCAATATCCTCTATCTTCTTCTCTTGTATTGTATCTGAAAGGACAATTATCCATATATTGAATATATATAAGAAATCCAATATCCTTCTATACAAGAAGACATTGATGCTAATTCTGATGAAAAGGGCAATCTGCTTTCCACTTCTTGAATTCCTCATCAATAAGGCTAAACCTTGTTTGCAAAGTTATTCTAACAACATTGGTTACATTCATGAAATTCAGCGTCTCATCGATGAGACGCATAAAATTCTTCGTCTCATCGATCAAATTTTGTTTTACATTCATGACTTATGAAATGTGAAAACAATGTTCCACACATCACTTTAACCAAAAAAATTTAAAAATTTCACATTTTATACATCTTAAAATTTTATCCAAAAAAATGCATCTAGAACATCAAAACCCCATCGTTTAACATTTGTACAAGACCAATATTGATAGAAAATTGCAACATGGGATCGAAATGATAAGAATTTTATAGGATATGAAGAGGAATTGCTAGCAACTCTTGATGCTGGGGGAGAGAATCTTCAAGACAGCTCTGTAGCCTTTCATTCATGTATTAATCAAATCGTGGAATATGAAAAGGGGGGGATACCTACAGAGGAAGAGTTCTTACAAATTCAACAAAGACTTGGTATTGATAACATGGGGTATGAAGAGAAACTGAAGTCTCCATTAGAGGAGAAACCAAAAAGTTCAATAAATCTATATGATGATAGTCTTGTCGAAGAAGATGAAAACCCTAAAGTATGAAAGATAATTCTAAGATATCCATTGTAATTTATATTAGAGTATGATATGCATTATAGACAAATATTATTGGATATTTATCTACTGACATATTATACTAGTGTGGTTTATTGTGCATATAGAAATTGAAGATGCAGACAACTTCTTGAAAGAGCCAAGGGCTCAAGGCCATTGAAGCTTGGCAAAATTCAAGGCCTTGGTCATTATATTAGAAGCTTAAATAATCAAACAATTGCAATTTATCATACCAAATTGTCAAGCTCTCCAAGCTTACCAATAATGGCTTTGAAAGCTATCTCCAAGGTGATTGGATCCCAAGCTTTCAATAGAGGTTCAAACAAGATAATTTTGGTGGAGAAGAAAGAAGTTGTAAGAGTTTTTTGCTTCATGCTTGGATACAATGGATCTAGGATAGGATACTTCAAAGTTCTTGGCTCTTATTTGCTCTCCTATGTAGGAGATGCTAAGAATTTGAAGCTCCTTCCAAGCTATAGGAAACATGAGTTCTTGAAATGTAGAGGTCTCTTCGAGTGGGATGAAACAAAAGATTCCTTTAGATGACCTAGTGAATTCCTTGAAACTAAAGACTCTTCTGTAACAAAGTCAGACTAAAAGATGTTAAGGGTTTCTTGAAACCTATCTTTTTCCATCTCTTTGTTTAGTCTGTAACCATTCTAAATATCTTTGCTTTGCACAAGAGTCTAAATATCTCTCTTTTCTTCTTTGGGTAAACCAAATAGATAGAGATCCATATTTCTTGATAAAATATGGAACATGGTTTTATAAAATATGTTGCATAGTTAACAAATAAAGAAATTTAATTAGAAAACCCTATATGAATCAGACAATAAAGAGACATACATATGCAAAATTCTTACCATATAGTAAGTGAAGTGTTGATTATCCCAAGCTTCTGTCATTGCCTTTTTAAAAAGGCTCAATTGGTTTTTGAAGTCTTTGATATCATCATCATTCCACTTATTTTTATCACAATAAAAGAATACTTTGTTCAGTGTCTCCCAAATATTGGCTTTTCTATTCCAAGCTTGTCCATTATTAGCATGATCCTTAACTGTATTATGTAGGCACTTCCACTGATTGTATCTAATAGTTGAGCCACCATTCCTAGAGTTTATCTTACCAAGTATCCCATAAAAGTCTAGGAACCTTCTAGCCTTCACTCCACCAATAGATGACTTTTTGGAGACATGATTGCCATCCTTAGACTTTTGAAGATCTAGTTCAATAACAACATTACCACCATGCAAATCAATTGTAGATAAAACTTTTTCAATCTTTGTTATAGAATCTTTTCTAGTTGATAATGGTTTTAGCTTCCATGCAAATCCTATATAAAGATAAACAAGCTTTTCAATTATCCTACAAAGCGCATAAAGTGTATAGATATGGGCATTGGCTAAAGGAATATCTAGGACTAGCTTAAACTGTGGATCCTTGTTGTGCTTAGAGGGAACTCTATTCCAATTGCTTGAGTTCAACTCTATGGTTGGGGACATGCAATATAGGCAAGGAGATCTAGAGTTGACTCCCTTTCATACATTGTACATACATTTAAGTGTCTTTAAGTCACCAGCTATGTGTCACTCAATCTTATTGTTCCCAAATCCTTCAACAAATAGCTCTTCTCCTGCTTGCATTCTCTTAATAACATCAGGTATTGGTGTTCAATGAAAAACCCAATACAGTATATCAAAATCCTCTATATCTACTTTGAATGCTCCTAGCCACCAGATGTTATATTCTTATTGTACACTAAATGACATTGAGTGATTGCAATGATATGATGAAAGTGCTCTATTCATCAAGGCAATAGAGACCCTCTCTAGTTTTTTACATTTTAGAATCTCACTTTCATCAAGTTTAACTACAAATCTAGCCACTCCTTGTGCCTCTTCTAGTGACAAGTCATAGAATCTAATCATTAAAGATTGTAGGGTGGGCAAGTCAAGGAAAATATTGTTAAATTCAATGAATACAACTTCCTTTTTCTTGCCCTTGAAGCTAGCCTTGATATGGAAAGGCTTACCCAGAATCTCCATCACTTTGTTATTCACTTTCTGTCTAATAGTTCTAACCACAAATGGCCCTAGAAGTATGGGATTGTGTACTAAACCTTGCTTCATATTTGACTGTAAAAGCTGGAAAAGCTCTATACAAGCTTCTCAACTAACACCAATATTAGCTAGTGTCTTCTGCACTAAGTCAATATCCAAAGAATGATCCTTTATAAATGATTCCAAGCATTGATTCTTTGCCTTTTTAAATTTCTTCTTCTCCAAAATATCTTTTGAAATTACTAAAGGAAGAATATGATAATAAAATTGAGATGCTTTCAATGAACCTCTTTCACTTGCATTCGATTGAAGAAGAGATCTAAACAAAATCAATATCACAAATCAATAAAATTAATTATAAACAATTTCATATTTCATATTTTTTAAGTGAAAAAAAATGTGCCTTGTTGCTTGGATTCTTGTACTATAACCACCACCTCCTCATCTGAGACTCTCAATATTTCTAAGAGCCTTTTGTCAAATTTTAAGGCCTAAAATAGTTTGCTTTTGTTGATAAGATTCGATGTGTTTCTCCAACGAATGAATCCTCTGTTGATAGCCCTCTAGCTTCTATAGTAACTCGTTATTATGTTTTGAAAAAAGATGGTTCTCCCCAATTTGAGGATATCCTTTTTTACAACCAAGTTAAGTGTATAACCTAGAAACCCATTATATCCATCACCAATGAACCTCAAAAATGAATAAGAGCTATTATAGAAAGGCAGAGTGCTATTTTTGCTAGGATCTTTGGGATATAGCCTACCATCTAACCAAAGATCAAGATTCTTCTTTCCTTCAAACTTGAGTATATGTTTCGTAGACTTTGTAATAGTAATGGGTTTTGTCATCTTCCTTATTGGTTCATACTACTCACTATCCAACTCAATATGAAGATGATAGAGAGGTCCTTTAGTAGAGCTAGAGAGATCATTGGATGACTGATCTATAGCTAAGGATGTGATTAGAAGATTGGATTAAAAAACTATGCGAATTAGAAACAAGAAGGAAAACAAAGAAGAAACTAGTAAGGGTGGGAAAGAAAGAAAAGAGTGAGAATGGAGGGAAGTAATCAAACATCGAAAAAATTCAAATTGAATATTAGTTTTCACTTTAATGAGGATGAGTAAGATCTTAATTATGACAATCTTTGTCACCTTTACGGCGGCCTAGATCTCTAGGTTTGATATGACCACGAGAATATCGTGACAATGACTTATTAACAAATCTTTATATATTCACTTACCAACATATAAAAGCCTTTAAAAAATAAAAAATGATTTTATTTTTAAAAATATTTTCTCTCTCTAGGATCGCTTACAGGGCATTTTTGAGACCTCAAAACTCCCCTTATGAATTCCCTTTCTTGTGGCACCTCCTAATGCGTTGATAGTAAGCAAGACTACATGCATCTCTATGCCTTCCCAAAAAGCATTCACATGCAAAGACTTAGGCACTAAGTTCAAGGTTAAGCTTGGTATGTGCATTGTTGCATCGTGGTTAGGCAAGTTGATCACACCAAGATTATCATGTCACTCTACCCACTACTTCAACCCTTGCCATAGCATTGAGTTTTGCCTAAGCAGCTCTCCCAAAGGTAGGGTCACATGGCTGATATCAACATCGTGAGCAAGTTTCCAATTGCTTGCTTTTCACTAGGCTCTACACTCTTTCGCCAATGATCTTGGGCAGTCTACCTACTTGTGGCATCTAGGCTCTGTCTATGCGGTACTACGTGGGGTGTGGATATGTCTCTTGATCTGAACTAAGTAGGCAAGACCGGTGTGCTCACACTAGAGAGCTCATTGATCTCATATTTGATAATGAATTCCACATCTTTTAGGTGTGATTGGGCTTCTCTCACCCGCTCCTTGACCTTATCAACCACTTCTAATTGGTGCCTTGAATCGAGATATTCTCCAACCTTGGCACTTCCCTTTTCTATTGTCTTAGGAGCAAATGTCTCTGCTTCTCCATTCATGGCTTTTGCTTTCCCTTTGGGAATGTGGTGGCGCTATGTGTCTTAAGCATAATCCGCGTCTCATCTCGCTTTTTCCTTCTTCTACGGATTTTCTTCCCTATTGAGACTGCATCGAGGTTGTCCTGGTAATGAAATATTGGCCTACATTGCTTGTGCTTGGGTCATGACATTTAGCAAAATTGGTGTGGCTTTGCCCCATCAAGTGTTTCAACTCCGAATAGTCCTAATGGTATAAATGGCATGATAGCCGAACTAGTGGACGATTTCCACCTAGGGCACTTAGCATACAAGTGTGTGATCCCACACTCATGGCATCTCAGGTCGGCCTTCTCTGATTGGCTTGCTCCCTTTCGGGGCATCGTGATGAGATGTGTCCTAGGTGACTGCAAGTCTAGCATGTGATGGGTTCTTGGTTCTATCCTTCTAGACCTCTACCTCTTCCCTTGACCAATGCCATCACCAGCACTTGTGTGAAATCCATCAAGATGGGATTGCCCTCTTCATCATATGAGACATAAGGGTTTACATATGCTTCTCATCCTCGTTTGGCTCCTCTTCATAATGTATTGGAGCATCACTCGATGGATGGGTCTGTTAGATATGATCAATGCCCCACCCTCATTAGGTGCTACCAATGATCCATGGTGCTCAAAGTTGTAAGGCCCCCATTATGAGGAGAAGCCAAATGTGAGCCCGGACATTGGTTGAGTCCTGACTTGTATATCAGATGAGGTCTATGTGACCAGATGGCAAAAAGGTGACTGTTGTGGGTCTAATCTTTGGGTTAGATGGAGTGGTTAAGCTGGTAGCAACTCAAGGCACATTGCATTGAGTTGCGTGGTAAGGGAGTTAAAAGGGGCCCCTATTGTGGGGTCCGGGGGCCGCGGAAGCGGCCCCTGATTGGGGGGTCCCAGGGGGGCCAGCGGCCCCCCTGGCGGGGGTCCGGGGGCAGCACCCCCGGCCCGATGGTAAAGGGAATATTCCCTGGAATATTCCCTGGCCGACTAGTGGAGGCTCATATGGTAGGTCGGTCAGCAGGCCGACCTAACGACCTTCGCGGCCATCTCTCACTCATCTTTCACCCAGTCAGAGTTGTTGTTCCAGCTAGCCTTAAGCTCTTCACCTATCTTCTGTCTAGATCGCCATCTAAGCTTCACACAGTGGAAGCGCACGGGTGGACAAAGTCATCTTTGTATCAGTTGTTTGGAGTTAAAGAATTTACTGATTCTCCTCTTATCTGTTGTGTACTCTCTATCTCTTTCTCAGATTCTGTTCGCTGCGCCGTGTAATATTTTACATGGTATCAGAGCTCGGGGGGCTCTAGAGATCGGAGAGCGTGCAAGAGGTAAAGGCTTCAACAGCAAAGAGAAACGATGTCGACTCCGAGAAGCAGTTTTGGCGCATCAGGAAGCGATGCAAGAGGTGGTGCTGCTGTACCGGCTATTCAAACACTAAGGATTCGTCCACCAACCTTCAGCGAAGGCAAGTTAGATGGTACAAACTACACCTTGTGGAAGTTCAAAATTACAACTATCCTTGATTCTTATGAGCTTCTGGAGACTGTGCTGGGGACTGACGCAGAACCACAGCCTACCCCCGACCCATCAAATCCTAGTGTGATGATTCCTCCGAATGCAGATCTTCTACGAGCTTGGAAACGAAGGAATGCAGATGCATTGTGTGCCTTAGTTACAAGCTGTTCTGATAGTGTTTTGACTCTAATTCAGCATACAACCAAAGCGTCAGAGGCTTGGAATGTGCTAAGGAGTCAATATGAAACACGAAACCAAACAAGGATTCAAAACTTGGAGAATCAACTAGCAGCGGAGAAGTTTGCTGAAGGAGAGACGGTTGAAGCATTCATCACTCGGATTAAGAATTTGCGCGACCAGATGGCTGGCGCTGGGATACAAAAGACTAGCGAAGAGCTAGCTCGGAGGTGTCTTCGGATTTGTCCACAAAAGTTTGATGGACTAGTAACTGCCCTTAATACTCAGGTGAGACCTCAAGCTTTGACTTTTGAGGAGTTTTGTGCATTATTAATGGAGGAGGAGTTGAGGCTGAAAGCCCGAGAAGGAAGCAACAATGGAGATGCTGCATTCTCTGCCAATGCAAAAGGCAAAGGTGTTTCCTCCACCAAAAATGATGGTGACAAAAAGAAAAAGGGCGGCAAGAAGAAGTTTCAAGGAGAGTGCTTCTACTGTAAGAAGAAAGGACATGCAATTGCAGATTGTCGTGTCAAGAAGGCAGATGAAAAGAATGGTACCCTTAAAACTAAAGGGAAAGAGACAGCCAATACGGCTGAAGCAGAGTTGGAATTATTCATGGCGACCATTGAGGAAGTGTGCTCCTCGGCGCAAGAAGAATCTACCACTGACTCTTGGGTGTTGGATAGTGGGGCCTCCCGTCACATGACCAACAAGAAAGGTCTATACAGTTCTATGCAGCCTCTACAAGAATCCATCACTGTGACGGTTGGAAATGATGCTAAATGCCCTGCTGCGGGCACAGGTACTATTTCTTTTGTTGCTGCAAATGGTGAAGTCAAAAAGCTTTCAAATGTGTTGTATGTTCCCGAAATCAGGAGAAATCTCTTATCAGTTGCTGCCATAACTGATCTTGGTCATGAAGTGAGGTTCAAGAAGACAGGTGCAGAAATTATTGATAGTGCTGGCACAATTGTTGGCAAAGGAGAAAGAAGGAACAACCTGTATGAGCTAAGTGCTCTTACAGCCACCGCTGGAGTGGGCACAAGTAAGCTTTGGCATGAAAGGTTTGGACACATCGGATTTGCAGTATTGAAGGAGATGCAAAAACAAGGTATGGTTGCTCACCTACCTACAATAACTGAATTGAAGGAACCATGTGAAGCTTGTATGATGGGCAAGCAACAGAGAAAGGCATTTCCACAAGAAAGAAAGAATAGAGCACAGGCTCCTCTAGAGTTGGTGCATGCTGACTTGTGTGGCAAGATGCCTACATAGGCCTTGGGGGGATCTTCTTATTTTATGTTGATTGTCGACGACTATAGTAGGAAGATGTGGGTGTACTTCCTTCGCGATAAGGCTCAAGCTTTTGGTAAGTTTAAAGAATGGCTAATACTTGTTGAGAATGAAACAGGGAAAAGTGTGAAGAAATTTAGAACAGATGGTGGTGGTGAGTTCAACTCAAAGGAGCTTGAAGGTTTTTGCAAGAGCAAAGGGATCAAGCGTCAATTGACGACGCCTCACACACCTCAGCAGAACGGTGTTGTGGAACGCAGGAATCGCACCATTGTGGAGATGGCAAGATGCATGCTAAAGGGCAAGGGATTGCCTAACCATTTTTGGGCTGAAGCTGTTAATACTGCAGTCTACATTCTAAATCGGAGCTATACAAAGGCTCTCAAGGGAAAAACACCTCATGAGGCTTACACTGGTAAGAAACCATCTGTCTCACATTTCAAAATTTTTGGATGTGAATGTTATGCACATGTTCCAGATGAGAAGAGAAACAAGTTACAACCAAAAAGCAGAAAATGTATCTTCTTGGGTTATAGTGATGAGCAGAAGGCTTACAAATTATATGACCAAGAGGCAAAGAAGATCATCGCGAGCCGTGATGTGGTGTTCAAGGAGGAGCCGCATACAGTGGAGGAGGAGAAGGCAAGTTCTTCCACTTTATCATCAAGCGAAGAAGTAGTCCACTATGAACCTGTCCCGAGAGCTATCCCTATCCTTAAGGAGGAGGAAGCATCATCTTCAGATGATGAGGAAAAAGTTCACCAACCTGACATCACCCGACCGGAAAAGCCATTGCCGCGCTGGGTGAAGCAGCTCTATGACCACAATAATCCTATGCCTGCATTTGTTGAGGAGAAGGCAGACGGACCAAGGAGGTCTCAGAGAATAGAGGAGCAAAGGAGGGCTTCTGCTCACATAGTCAATATGGCCTTGATGGTTGAGATTATGAGAGAAGTAAAGGAGCCAACTGACTTAGAAGAAGCACTTGCAGATCCATCATGGAAGGATGCTATGCAGGCGGAGTATGACAGCATAATGAAGAATGACACTTGGGAGCTAGTGGATCGACCAGCAAAGCGGAAGGTTATTGGCACCAAGTGGATCTGGAAGGTAAAGTACAAGGCTGATGGTACCTTAGAAAAGTACAAAGCTAGACTGGTTGCCCAAGGATTTTCACAAGTTGAAGGGTTTGATTTTCAAGAGTCATTTGCCCCAACTGCCAGAATGACCACTATTCGCACGGTACTTGCAATGGCTGCCCACAAGAAGTGGCCAGTGTACCAAATGGATGTTAAGTCAGCGTTCTTAAATGGTGACCTCAAGGAGGAGGTGTACGTGGCTCAGCCACCAGGGTTTGAGGCCCCCCATTCTGAGAACAAAGTGTGTAAACTGAAGAAGGCATTGTATGGGCTGAAACAAGCCCCCAGAGCATGGTACCAGCGGATAGATAGGTTCTTTTTAAACCTAAACTTCAAAAGATGTGCCTCAGATGCTAACTTGTATGTTTACAGGGATGGTAAAAAGTCTGTAGTGATTGTCCTATATGTGGACGACCTTCTTATTACAGGTGACTATGAAGATATGATCAACCAAACTCGAAAGGCTTCGAGCTCTGAGTTTGAAATGACAGACTTAGGCTTGCTACAGTATTGTTTGGGGATTGAAGTCTGGCAAGAGCCAGGAAAGATCTTCATCTCTCAGAAGAAGTATGCATGGGAGATCTTGAAGGCATTTGGCATGACCGAGTGCAAGGAGATAGCTACACCTATGGAGGTGAATGCAAAGTTATCCGTCGAGGATACATCAGCATTAGCAGACATTGGGAGGTATAGGAGGTTGGTCGGCAATCTGATCTACTTGTGTAACACCAGACCAGATATCAGTTTTGCTGTTGGTGTTTTGAGCAGGTTCTCAAACAAACCTCATGAGAGTCATTGGAAGGCTGGGATGCGGGTGCTCAGATACTTGAAGAAAACTCTTGACTATGGTATCACATACAGTTTCGGAACTTCTCTTGTGGGGAACTGTGACTCAGATTGGGCAGGAGACATTGATTCCAGGAAGCCAGTTTCTAGTTATTGTTTCTCTTTGGGTTCAGGAATTTTCTCTTGGATTAGTAAGAAGCAACCAACAGTGGCATTGTCTTCTACCGAAGCAGAGTACAAGGCAGCTTGTTTTGCTGCATGTGAGGCCGTATGGTTGAGAAGGATTCTATGGCATATGGGAGTGCAGCATGAAGAACCAACTGTGCTGAGATGTGACAATCAGAGTTGCATCGCCATTGCCAAAAATCTAGTGTTTCATGCATGCACCAAACATATAGAGATTCAGTATCACTATGTGCGTGATTTGATGGAGGATGGGATAGTGGAATTGGTCTACTGTCCAACAGAGGAGAATGGAGCAGATATCTTCACCAAAGCACTTACGAAGGATCTACTTCAAGTTCATCTTCAGAGACTCGGCATTGGGCCGAGGAGATAGTTCACCTATGGGTGGACATTGAGGGGGGGTGTTAGATATGATCAATGCCCCACCCTCATTAGGTGCTACCAATGATCCATGGTGCTCAAAGTTGTAAGGCCCCCATTATGAGGAGAAGCCAAATGTGAGCCCGGACATTGGTTGAGTCCTGACTTGTATATCAGATGAGGTCTATGTGACCGGATGGCAAAAAGGTGACTGTTGTGGGTCTAATCTTTGGGTTAGATGGAGTGGTTAAGCTGGTAGCAACCCGATGGTAAAGGGAATATTCCGTGGAATATTCCCTGGCCGACTAGTGGAGGCTCATATGGTAGGTCGGTCAGCAGGCCGACCTAACGACCTTCGCAGGCTATAAAAGCTAAACCCCTTCGCAGCCATCTCTCACTCATCTTTTACCCAGTCAGAGTTGTTGTTCGAGCTAGCCTTAAGCTCTTCACCTATCTTCTGTCTAGATCGCCATCTAAGCTTCACACAGTGGAAGCGCACGAGTGGACAGAGCCATCTTTGTATCAGTTGTTTGGAGTTAAAGAATTTACTGATTCTCCTCTTATCTGTTGTGTACTCTCTATCTCTTTCTCAGATTCTGTTCGCTGCGCCGTGTAATATTTTACAGGGTCATGATGGGTCTAGGTGGTCTAGGTATCCCTGTGGGGTTGATGTATAATCCTATGGATATCTAGCTTTGAATCATTGGGTCTTGTGAGAGCTAGTGGAGCTCCCCTTCCGTAAAAGTGAGGATAGTAGCCTTACACTATCAATGAAAAAAAAAGGGTTTTTATAGTACACAGTTTTTGGAGGGAAAAAAATTTGTTGAAGTCTTTAATAACTTTGAGAAAAGTAGGGACACTTATATAGGAGTGTTGAGTTGACAAAAACATTATCATCCACCATCATCTTACATGCTCCACAATCCTTGGTCTACCCATAGTTTACCAATAGACTATGCTTAGCATCCCTTCACCATATGTGTCTCCCAATGTTGTTTGTTACTCATTTCATTTGGTGCATTGGCCAAGCTTAAACCTTTACATATATTCAACAACATGATAATTTGAGATTTGGGGCACTTATAAATATAAAAGGAACATCTCATCTCTTACTAAAGTTTGTCTTCCCCTTTCACTAAAAGCTAGATTTTCAATGCAAAACAAACCATTGTAAAATATAGTAGGATATTTTCTTGATCTATACAAGATTGTGTATCCTCAAAGTTTAAACTAACAAACACAAAATGAGCATCTAGCCTCAGATCATAGTTTACCAATGAAGTATAATGTAGGCCCATTGAATTGAGATATGTTTTCTTAAGGTAGTTTGGGAATTCATGGCACCTATAAATATTAAAGAAGCATCTTACCTCCAACCATAGTTCATCTTCCACATAATATAGCCCCCCCCCGGACCAACCACACCCCTAGTTGACCACAAAAAGGACATATGGACAACACATATTGCCTTAGAAAATGAGCTAGGAGAAAATTATTAGGTGGAAGCCTATACAACTTATCGACAAAGCTAATTGTCTAGCTAATTATCTAAACTGTTATGAAAAAGCATATCTAAATATATATGTGTTTTATACAAACTTGAGAAGCTACTTAGTTTTCAGGTCAGATCTTGGAACTAAAAACCAAAGCACAAATGTGATAAAGAGACTACGGGGGGCGGGGGTTCTCGAGAGGGGGGATCACTAAAAAATATGCAAACTTATCATGAATTCAAGAGCATGGATTTATATATATATATATATATAAAACACAAAAGGGTTTCATTTAAAGAGGGTATTCACAGATTGAATAGAAAAAGGGTATGCTTTATTCATGGAAAATTTGTAGAACATATTTTTTAAATAGGCCTCGAATGCACATGATAGGGAGGGTTTACACATAGTGAATCTACCGAGTAAAGAGTTCTTTCATTTGACTATAGCTTTATATCTCATTTCGACCTAAACCATTATGAGAAAGCACGTATAAATGCATTTTGCTCATGCTAACTTGAAGAGCTTAAAGCTCCCTATTTATGCCTTAGATTGAGAAGCCATAGAACAATTGTGAAGAAAAGCTCTTTCACTTGGCTCTCTTTTGAGGTCCCTATGTTTTTCTCAAAGGATCAAAGGTAAAGTCTTTGACCTATAGACATGGGATGCTTTTGGTATACTATCATTAAAGGTGACGTATTCTTTCAAACATTTAAGATGTGACTTGTAAAGCATGATTTCATATTTGACACATTGGGTTTCTAAAAGTAGGCTATCAAAGATTGGAATAGTTGCATTAGAGCTTGGTATTCTTACATTTAACACTTGCTTTTTTTAATGCATCTTTCTTCTCTACTTTGTCACATACTTTAATTCCAAAGAGTTATCATAATTCATGGCAACAATCGTAGAATGCTTATAACAAAACTATGTATGTAGATATGGATTTTTGTGTGTATTTATGTATCATGTACATACATATATAAATATGTATCTACTATCTATGTATGCATACATACATGTATATGCACATGTATATATATTTGTTGATATAATTAAACATACATATACATGAGCATGTGCACATATAATGTGGAAAATGTTTATAATTCCAATTCATTATAGCATAAGTTTTGGGTTCCTTACCTAAATGTGAAACTTGGTTAACATAAAGTGGTTGCTATGTAGATTGAATATTGAAGTACATTGCAAAATATACTCTTGCTAATTCATTTTATCTTTATCTTATTTCAAGATATCATGTTCATTTTTTGAAGTCTTAGAATATGTGTCCTTACAAAGTACCCCCAAACATGAGGTTGCATGCACAATGAAGGTTTTCATTTGCATAGTCAGATACCCTTGGGATTAATTGGGATAGTTAGTTAAATCTCTTGAAAATGCATATGTTAGAAAGTATATACGGTAGGCAATAGTTTGGTTCTAGTTGTCATGATGATGTGAGGCTAGGTTGCAAAGCGCTCACATATTGTTCATGAAATACTTTATAGGGCTAATACTGAAATCTTCAACTTCAAAATCACAAGCTTTTTATTAATATCTTTATATATTTTTGACATTATGATAAAATGGCAAAACGTCTTGAACTATAAATAGTTCTTATGAAACCCTCTTTTTATTAAAACATTTTAGGGTAAAGGGACCAATCACGTGACTGCCTCCAAAAGCAAAATGCAGCCCACCCCAATTGAGTGACACTTTTTCATAAAAGATGCATCTATTTTAGTCATTTAAAGTTATGATACAAATTCTTACATATTACACATAAGGTTAACATGAGCTAAACAATTGATTATTGTAAAACATTTTACATTTTGGATTTTATAATACCTTAAAATACTGCATATTGAGTGTCACTCTATTGGTCCTTCGTTGTAACTGTTTTGTGGACCTTTCATATTATAACAATGTCTACTGGATAAAAGCACCAAAATGGCCTAAATTTTTAAAAAAGTTTCAAGTAACATGGCAAAAAAAATAGGATGGGGAAATATTGGATGACACTCTGTTGGCCCCTTTACCCTATGCACGTGACAAGAAAAGTCGTTGTTAAGGAGCATTGCTTAAGGATGCACAAGCGAAAGATTGTGTCGTGCTTCCTACTTTGGGCAGGGGGGGGTGGGGTTAGCCGGGGGAGAAAGTTAGGAAACGTGATAATAAAGCGTGAGCTTGTAGCTGCGCGCGCCACTAACAAAAGTGCACAGTAGAGCGATGGAAGCTGATGAGATGGATGATGGGGCGAGTTGAGTAGCTGACGTGAGAAGGACTGAGTCATCCCATCATGGGTTCCTGTCGCTGGATGGAGGCGCACAATTCCAATGATAAGAACAAGAGTGAACTACAAAAAGGATATCGAGGGACTTCCGTGGACTCCAAGCGACTGCAGTCCTCTCTCTCTCTCTCTCTCTCTCTCTCTCTCTCTCTCTCTCTATGGCCCTTACAAGCCGCCTCCTTCCTCTCCTCTTCTTACTGCCCCCTCTCCTGCACGTCTCGGCCTACTCCCTGCGTAAGCTTGATCATTTTAACCTTTTCTCCATCCAATCGCCAATCCTCAGTACGCACCGCCGCGCCTCCATCCTTTGCAACAGCTTACATTCCCGCATCTTCGTCTTGGCATACCTGCTTGCTCTCGTCAAACTCGTCTGCTCGAAGAGGAGCACATCTTCTGACGCATCCGAGAAAGACCCATTGTCGTCGATCTTCCTCCGGGCCTCATCGACATCTGCATGTGTGTTGGCTGAGAAGCTGACTTCAGTACACACTAACCCTCCTCTTTCTAAGTACTCATTCAATCAACCATATCCCCCATCAATTAGCAACCCGTGTCCTGCCCATACACAAGCTGACTCTTCTCTTTCCAAGCACTCATTCAATCAACCATATCCCTCATCATTTACCAACCTCTGCCCTACCCATACACAAATACGGTCTTCACCTAGCTCAGCCAATATCACCGAACCTTCTCCCACCTACATCTCTAGTCCTAATTCTAGTGTAGTTGCTCTAACTCCTCCCAATCCTAATTCTTGTGTGATTGCTACTCCAAGTCCTCCTACTTATGGCATTACTACCACAGAGATTGCATCTCCCCCTCAACATATTGAGACAAGTGAGTGGTCTTCAAAGCCACAACTAATCGCAACACCCTTGGATATCCTTGACAATGAGACACTCAACAAGAGGTTCACTGACTTCATCGAATTCAAATTTGCTCAAATGAAGAGGGAGGTGTTATTAGAAACTGGACATTTACATGCTATAGCAAAAGAAAATTAGCACAATGCAAGTGCATATATAGCCATCCCTATGAAAATATGTTAAAGCTAACATCCTTATATGCCTCTTTTGAGTTCAAGGTGCAAGAAAATTTACATTTCCTGCCACTTTGAAACCCATGTGGTGGCGCTTTTCCATGCTTATCTTATGAGCTCCAAAGATTTTAGTTGTTGTAGCATTTATGCTCTTACATGCACTATTAGTAGATGTTCATTGGAAAGGAAAGTTTTGAGATCAGATAATCAATGATCATGACCTTTTCAGCTCCATGTTGGTACATTTTGAACATTGTGAGCTCAAATTTTCATAACAAATTCATAATTCTTGTATTTTTTGAATCATTTTCTTTTCATTCAACAAGATCTTGAGAAGCAAGTGAAATACCTTGCAAATGTAGCCACAACTAAAACTTGAAGGTTCAAGGTTTCTAGAACCCCAAAAACTTCAAGGGTTCTACTTTATCCATGCTCAAATAAAGTAAAAGATTCTAAGCCTTCACCAATGACAATCTTAAGGGTAAACAAATGACAATGTTAAAATTAAACATGTGGAAATGTTGAGGTTTACAAAATTTTGATATTTGGATAGAATGTAGTAACACCTCGCAAGAATAAAGGAGGCAAAAGGATAGAATCTAATCTTTGGACCAATGGCAAATAGATGAGATGTTTGTTAAAGTGACTATCTACATAATATCGTAAAGATGGTACAAAGAACACATCAATATTAGAATCTAAAGTGATAATGTTTTATAAAATGCATTCTATCACGTGACAAAAGTGACAATGTTATTTACACCACTATAAGTAAGGAACTCGTTATAGACAAACTATAGATATGGGTGTTGTTGGATTTATAATTTATAAACTTCAAATCTAATCAAAATGTCCATAAGTATACATTTTGTAGAATATCATAGATCTAAAACTCTCTAATATTGATCTTGAGATCTAATATTGACCTTGCACTAATCTCAATAGTAAGAAGATATTATCACATAAAGTAGCCCTCAACATGTGGCTTATAGCCCTACCAAGGTTGCAAGTCCTTGTCTACTTCTTATAGTAAATACATACTTTGGAAGTATTAGTTTATGTTTTATGACTAATTTTTATGAGTCATGTATACACATAGTATAGTTTGCAAGTATTAGTTTATATTTTATGATAAATTTCTAGGATAGACATATAATTTGCACATAGTTTAGAAATATTGTTTTATGTTTGTGGATCTACTTATAAAAGTTAAGCCAAACCAACAAGATTTTGCTAGCTAATTAGTAAATTAATTTATTCATATAATCCTTCTAGAAACTTAATATCAATAGTAGTTTTTTTTCTTGGTAACAATTACTAAGTTGTTGCTAACATGTTAACAATCTTTTTATTAGTTGGTATATCTATAATGATAAAAAATATGTCTTATAAAATAAGATGATTTGAGAATGTCAGGCCCATATTCATCTTAACACTATATAATCAAAAAATTTCTTTGAACCAAGTATGACATTGGTGTATGTATCACTACAAGGAAATAGGTTGTTTAAGGAGTAAATAGATGCAATTTATGAACATAGACGAAGACTTACAAGGTGCTTCTATAGGCATGCTTATCCATGCATGAAATGGCCAACCTATAAAAGTACATTTATTTTTAGCATCACAAGCATACAAGTAAACATGCTTATAAATGTACCCATATATTCAATGTTTTGTTTTATTAAAAGAACTAGGGAGTTGCTAGCATTTCTATAATTCTACAAGTTGCATGGGATCAAGGAAACCATGCAATTGATTGCAACTCCATTTGCAAAAAAAATTAAGGTATTGTGCATTTGCTAAACTACAAGCTTGCACAATGCTATCAATACTTTGCACACAGTTTGCACATGTCATATCCTCTACAATACCAAAAAGATGAACATGTATTTTTGACTTAAGGTTTCAAGTATTGGTAGTGTTTGTAAAAGTCTAAGCATACCCTACTTTAGTCTACCCAAGCTTATGTTTAGCCTAGTTGTTGGTTATGCCTAGCTAGATGCAAATGCCTATCCAACGTGTGTGTGCATGTGTGTAGTCTAAACTAGCTCATGCATTTGAATAGTTTATGTTCTAGTAAATGCAATTGTATAAGAAAAGGAAATAGAATAGAGATTACACTATCAAAACTATGAAAGAATATAGAGGATGAATAATAAATATCTATATTCTTTAAGTAACTTAAGAAACCAAAATGGGAGAAGCAAGAAGATAATGATAAAAATAACTTATTTTGGAATTGAAAAAGGACCTCCCCCACTTTCTCTTCAATGCATAAGACCCTTTTTTACTTGGAAATTGAAGAAAATGCCTATTAAAGGCACCATTTAAATAATATATTAAACCTCTTCGCATTATACGTTGTAGTATTGCTGCGCATTCGAGGTGTGAAAACCACCCAAAAGTTGTGCATGAGATTTGTTACTTTGTACATATTTTGATGTAGACGTTGTGCTTTGCTTTGCTTGAATATTTTTCTTTCAATTGGTTCATGATCAATTTTACAAAAGAAACAAGCGTAAGTTCCTTAAGAGGTGAACTGTTCTTCCTCACAACTGAGAATGGAACGGTGGATATCTTGTTTATCCATCTCTTTCTACATTACACACACTTGATGCTCACACAGCAGGCTGTTATTGATTTCCCATTGATCCGACTGGGAGGTACTTTGCAATGGGAAGTGCAGATGCTCTTGTGAGTCTTTGGGATCTTTCTGAGATGCTTTGCGTTCTTACTTTTACCAAGCTTGAAGCAAAGCAAAAGACCTAGAGTTGAAGGGACATGCAACGTGAAGAGGAAAAGATGCTGCTTTTCTATGTGTGTAAGAGAGGAAAGTGTGGCTAAATAAGTGGGCTTTTTCTGGTTCATGAAAAGAAAACAAAAGGGAAAAAGAAAACACGAATGAAGGAGGCTAAAGAGGGGATTTTCAAAAAGAGCTAAAGAGGGAGGGAAAAGGAGGCGTATGGGACAGAAAAAGAAGGGGGAATTACGCTAATCTGAAAAAAGAGGAATGGAACACAAAAAACAGGGGATCCATACTGGAGGATATTCAGGCTCAAGCAGGGAGGACACTGGCTTTTGTATGCGTGAAGCATTGATTGTTGCCGGGGAGACACAACGACTGTGAGAAGGTTGCGTCAGCTTACAAGAGACAAACTGTTGAATAAAGAGGAAGGAACAGAGCTTTGGGTAGGGGGGAAACGAAGGATCGGGCACTGATCGAGGTGATATGTACAAGTACCTTCAGCGGCATGAGTTGCGCCAGATTTACCAGAACTTACATCAACAGGACCTTCTAAATAGATTGAAATCGGAGCTTCGTGGCAATTTTGATTGGATGAAAGATGCAACAGACAGGGATGTAATCATTATGCGAGATGCTCTGAAGGGTGAATGGATTTAGGAGGATGGCATCAGCTGTGGAGGACGAGGCTTCAACGAAAAAGCATCGACTACAGAAGAGGATTCAACGACATAACGAGGTTGACGCTGACCGAGTGCTTCTGGTTTTTCAGGGACAGAGGATTCAAGACGACGCTAAGAAAGGAGGATTAGAGGGAAGCAAAATTGTGGAGCATAAGCATAAACGGCAGAGACGATGGGAAAATTGTGGAGCAAAAGCACAAACGGCAGAGATGATGGAAGCGCAGGAATGCCTGGAATGATGAAACTGACTTGGCGAAGCTTGAAGAGGCCGTTCACAATATTGCTATACCAGGCCTTTTGTGGGGTGCATCTAAGCTTGTGTCAATCGTAAAAACTGACAATCATGATGACCATTGAAGATGACTTGATCTCTGTTGACAATTTGATTGAGGATTATTTGACCACAGAGCCTAGAAATGAATATATTCAAAGTTGCGACATTGTTGCTTTCAACAAAATCTCGAGTTTAGAGTGATGTTCGGAGTTCGCTAATTAAACATTTATACCTTAGCGTGAAGGCAATGGTTGGATTTTCTGTTTCTTTGGGACTACCAGGGGCCTGTGCTACTGCTGAAAACCTCATTGACTGCTTACTGTTTATTTAAATTATCAAAGAGTTTGATTAAGAAAAAGCTAATGAGTTTTTCTCCTGAAAAATCTGAGTACCTCTGATTCCAGCACCCGACATAGTTACGTAAAATCTCTAAAAGCCATGCCTATCCACCTACTTCAAGTTCAGAGCTCTCTGTTTTCATCTTTCAAGTCTCTGTTTCCATTGGAGTACTAGAACTTAGTACAGAAGTCCATTAAAGCTGACTTGTTACTTCAAAAGTTGTATTTATCTACACTTGACTGACATTGAAGACTCAGATGATTATGAAGAGAACCCAACACAACCATCATGTTACAAGTTGTTAAGAAAGAGGATTGAAAGAGAAGAGGCAATAGCTTTTGCCACAGAACTCACAGTGACAGCATCATTTCGATGTTGTGAGGGAATAACCATAGTCTTTCCCAAAGCCACATACAGACCTCTAGCAGCAGTAACTAACCTCACCATCATTTCATGATTCAAGATGTGGGAACCTAGTGAGCAGACATGTTGTTCTGTATAGCCTGAACTTGTTTGATTGATTCTTCTATCTTGAAATTTCACAAGAACCTCTGTGGTTGTGACCTTGCTTTCAGAAACCCTTCAACATCTTTGGTGAACCCGACGTGAAAGCGTCGCAGAAATTTCAGGATGGGAGATACTTCAGCCTCTATTTCAGCTTCCTCTACAACTCCAGCTGCATCTACTTCAGCTCCATCAATGACTGCTGCGTTAAGTACTTCAACGGAGGATCTAAAACAGATTTTGCAGAATATGTCCATGTATATGCAACTCCAAAATCAGCAAACACAATTGTATATGCAGCAGCAACAACAATTGCATCAACCGCAGTTGTCTCAGCAAAGGCAACTCTATTCGGAGCAAGAGAATGCAAACAGCGCGACTAAGGCTATTGAAGCAGTTGAGAGTGAGAAGAAGCTATTTGACGGGCGTAATGTTTCAGCATTTTTGAAGACATATGAGATCAAGATGGGGTTTTTTGGAGTTCCTGCTGGACTTATGAGTAAGTACTTCCTTCGTCTTGTCACACCTGCTTTGAGGACAAAAGTGACTGATCTTTTTATTCAAAATACACATTGGAAAGATTTTAAGAAGGCCTTGAAAGAAGAATACTTCCTTGAAGACTTTGGTATGGCTGCTCGGCGGTCATTCCGAGAGTGGGTCTACATGCCAAACAAAGGTCTCGCTGCTTCGGAGTTGATTCGAGAATTCGAAGAAAGGTATAGTCAGCTTGATACCATTGAACAAAGAGCATTGGATGTTGAAAAAGTTGAGCTTTTCTTGCAAGCTGCAGATCCTGCTCTTCAAGAAGAATTGGGTGAGCTTCTTGAGGATCGCACGAAGCCTATGGGTCTTAAAACTGATTGGCAGGATGCTCAGGATGCAGTCTCGACTTTGACCAAGAGGAGGATATGGAAGACTCGCCTACAGAATGGTTCCATGACACCTACACCATCATCTGCTCCTATGCCTACTTCTATCCCTGTTATTTCTTCTCCTCCTCAGCCAGTTTCTTGGCCTATGCCAGTGCCTACTGTTTCTACTCCACCTATTCCTCCTGTTCCACGACCGATGCCTACACCTTCTGCTCCAAAACCATCCGCTCCATCGGTGCCTACCTCTATTGATGACATAATCAAAGGCATCATAGATTTGACACTGGAGTCAGTCAAAGCGGAGTTGGTGGGTAAGTTGAAGGAGCAGTTTGCTTCGACTGCGCCTGCTACTTCTTCTAGTGCTCCTACTGCACCTAGGAGTGCTCCTAGTGCTCCTAGGAGAGATCGGAGATGTATTTGGTGTGATAGTACGGAGCATCAACATTGCAGGGATTGTGACTCTTTCCAGGATGCAAGGAGGCAGAATTTGGTATATTGGGGGCAAGATGGTAAGATTTGGTTGACTGAGACAGGAGCTCCACTTGCTACCAACTTTGGTAAAGGTGGAATGAAGAAGTTAGTGGAGGACATGGCTGTGCGTACTTCTTATGTGACAGCTAGAGGTGATGCTTCTGCATATGGAGTTCAAATTGAGAAGGGTTCAGAGACTCGGTCAGCACTATGGACATATGCTATGGAGACTGCAAACAAGGGAAAATTTTAGCAAACTGTTTTGACTAGTGCAGGCTCTAGCATCAGATCAGAGACAGGTTGGGACTCGCCTGTTGACAGGTACTCTATTTATGCTTATTTGGCTAAATCTCATGGTGCAGATGTATTTGTTGAGGAGAAGCGTAAGAGGGATGAAGAAAATCCAAGTGCAACTAAGAAGACTAGAGGGGGTGAGTTTGTTACTCCACCTGCTGTAGGACCGTCTTCAAGACCAGGGCCAGATCGACAGATGGAGGATGCTCAAAAGAGAGAAAAGAGGCAAGAGCCTAGAGAGAGAAAGCAGCCAGGATTCAGATTGATGTCCGATATTGAGACATCTACAGACATGAAGAAAATCTTTAATGATAAGATACTTGGCAGTGAGGTGACTTTCACTATTTCTGAGATTTTGGGCATCTCAAAAAGAGAGTTTCAGGATCAGTTTCAGGAGGTCTTGAAGAGGAAAAGACATGCATTGTCTACCACTGATACACAGGGAGTTTTGATTGGAGAGTTGGATGAGGATGAGGATGAGGTTATGGTTGATAATGCTTCTGTTTTTCCGCAGGTAGAGAAGAGGGTTCAGCCTATGCATTATGCTGAAATTGATGAGCCTATCATGATATCGCGAAGTCACTTTTCGCGGAGCCATTGGGCTAGGGCAACTACAGAGACGATGGTAAAGATTGGAGAGAAACAGGTGCCTTATGTTGCATTGGTTGATCATGGTTCAAAGATTAATCTCATGGGATAAGAAGCTAAATTCACTGTAACTCTATGTCGAGGATCTCGAATAACTACTCTAATACTCTCTTTTTTATTAGGGCCTCGGGGATGCTCCATCCAAGTATAGCGTGTACGTCCACAATGGGATTACACAACTAGCCATCAAGAACTCCCCTATTCGAAATTATGATAGTCAAAGTTCAACATATTTAGAGGATAAACTAACAGCTCCATCCCACCTTCTTCATTAAACGCAACATGGATGCTTGTCAAGATTTGCAAACACTGATGGCAAAAAACTTTAATCTCCCACACAAAGGTACCGTCTTCTTGCTCAATCACTTTGTATCCTTTGCTCCACCAGATAAGCTTTCCCTGATGATATCTTTGCTCTAGATATGGGTGCTCCAAATAAGGGATTAATCACCCCATCAACCAGTCTAAGATCTCCTGAAGATCTCATATCAACCCCAGCATGGACCTGCAATGCATTTAGCGTGTTAGCATACTAAAAAATAATAAGGTTTAATCTTATTAAGATTAACCTTTTTTTTAAATTCCACTCCCTCTAGATTAGCTAGTAAAGCCGTGGAGTTATTTTTACCTATCCTAACTATCTTGTAAGGGCCATCCCATCTAGGTTCTAGCTTTCCTAGAAATAGCTCCATACGTACATCGTAGTACAGAACTAACTGTAATTTCTTAAAGGTATATTTCTTCACTTTTAGATCATGCAAATGTTTCATCCGACGTTTCACTACCTCTTGATGCAACATACTCTGCAATTTAAGCTCATCCAAGTGGGCTAAAGTCGTAAAACACTCGAATAGGGCATCTTCATCACCCAAAGAATGATTGATTGGGAATCTTATGGTCAAAAACTCAATTTTTAAGGGCAAGACACACTCCTCCCCATCAACTAATTTAAATGGGGTGTGGCCAATGGCTCACTTAAACGTTGTATTGTATGCCCAAATTGCCACATATAATTATGTATCTGATGGACCTAAAAATGAGCCGGCACTGGCTCATGCACTAGCCGGACCTCTATCTCACGCACTCAACAACCCCACGGCCTCGCGGCCAGGAGCGTTGATGACACAAACATTGCCTTCCTAAATGTCTTGTGTTTGTATTACGTCGTTTGTAGTCCACTCTTCTCTCACCCACTACTCCTCAGAGGGAGTCCCTTACACATTGCCTAATGGCACAAAGCACAGACATAGGGGGTCCTCCAACGGCTGAATGCCGCCACCCCTCTGCGACTCTCCTACACCTTGGGGATTGGCCCCTCGATGCGTCGCTCAACATATAAACATTTCGCACAAAATCCACTCAAGGTACCATTTAATCGTATACAGGAATGTACCATTGTCCTCACTTCTCTTTCCCCTAGACTCCGCGACTAGCCTATGGCTTAGGGTGTCCTGTCTCTCACTCAACGTGGGTCAAGATCCTAAGGAAAACAATTGCTGTGCATCCAGGATTTCTGATACCTTTAAATGTTTCCATGATTTATGCATATTGTGGATGCCAGGTGCTCAAACAGTTATGAAATCAATATTGTGCACATGTGGGAAACATCCTTTCAATGATTTTCAACTACCGTTCTTATGCGGCGTTGCACAAACCTAGCACCGAGGAAACCCTCGTGCTACTAGGCCCTTATTTTATAATTATTCACCGACCTATGTGGCATGCAAACAAAAACAACAATCTTTTCATCATTTGACTCCGCATTTAGACACATTTTAACCACTCTACCCTCCCGTCGATCAAATGTTGCATTGTGGTATGGATTTATAGGGCATTTTGCCATCATTTTATGTATAAAAAGCGAGAAAAACACACTAGAACAAGAAGGTGGGGTTGAACTGAGGAAAATCCTCATGCTTCAGTCCCCACAAACATTCGCAAACATTTTTCTTAATTTTCATTAATTTTCCGCACCCAAAATGCATTTTTTCCCTATTTTTAGTGTTTTTCCTCTATTTTCCTTGTATTTTCCCTTATTTTCTGCATTATTTAATTACTGAAAATTCAAGATAGGTTATGGGTTGTGGCCCTTAGTTCCTTCTTGTAACAAAAATGAAAATTTAGTTGGTGTTCCTATTCATTTTCCCATTTTTATGCTCAAAACCATCATTTTCCCTTGATTTTCCATATTTTACGTGTTTTAGTGTATTATTTTGAGCCACAAGATGCATATTTTTCTGATTTTTTGATTATGATCAGCAAGTACTCATGGAAAACAGCAACATAAACAAATTTTAGCCCACA
Organism: Lygodium microphyllum; assembly: GCF_053477565.2. Classification (NCBI taxonomy): domain Eukaryota; kingdom Viridiplantae; phylum Streptophyta; class Polypodiopsida; order Schizaeales; family Lygodiaceae; genus Lygodium; species Lygodium microphyllum. The sequence continues at coordinate 25,561,553 of NC_141159.1, forward strand.
TGAACATCATTTTATCAATCAAAAGCCATGAAATCTCAAATTTCCTTTGAAAAAATTGAATTACCGCTTATTTGCGTGTTTCGGGTTTCATGTCCATGGCTGCAAATCTGAAAATCAGTAGCACTTCATGTCCAGCACAATCACAAATCACCATTTCCAGTCCGTGCAGCAATCCGATCCATGCCGGACAAGCCTCCATCATTCTTTCTTCTTCCTTCTTCTTCCCACATGAATTCCCCCTTAGAAGAGAGAGAGGGAGGAGAGAGAAAGACTAGATTTCTATCTCAGCATTCAGGCCATCAATTGAGGAGCGAAGGACGGCGATAAGATCCACAGACAGGAGGGAATGAAGCCCCATAATCCATTAGGCAGGGTGTTTGTAACATCCATGATGCCCTCTCTCCATCCATGGCGAAAAAAAAACGGCGCCCTCTGTTGATCACGTTTTTTCATCCCTCTTCATTCTCTCTCCACGTTTTTTGTTTCATAAGGTGCATAATTTTTTTTTTTGGGCGGGGGGGGGGGGGGGGGGGGGGGGGGGGGGGGGTGTCCAAACTCAAAAGGCATGCTCAAATTTGGCCTCCCAAGTGTCCACATTTTCATATCTTGACCATTTTGTGGCCATTTCCCCGTCCGGACTCCGAATTGAGCTCTGAAAAATCTTGGGCGTCCGGCTTGGCATCCCGCATTGGCCAGTAACTCTTGCCAACCCGCATGACTGTCTGAAAAATTATGAAAAATCAACAAGTGTCTCTCGGGCGCCTTTAAAGCACTTTGACACTTAAAATCGTCCTAGATCGAGCCGCCGCCTTTGACATTGAATATTTTTTCCTTGATATTCATAATTTTTAGCTATTTTTAAGCACTTCCCATCACCTAAATTCCACTCTCATTGGCGACCACGGGATAGGGCGACTCAGCCCGTCGAATCCACGAACATATCTGCACATCAACAACCAAAGAAGCATCAAACTGATACAAAACATATATATAATAAAACTCAGCACAATGCTCCCCCTACCCTTGGATAGAACCAAGGCATGACATCCACAAGGAGTAGGCCTAGCATCATCTAATAGAAGATCCGAAGTGAGTCGCTAACCAGCTGCTCCAACACAGCCAAACTAAAAAAACCTATCGAAGAGGTTGCCCTAAGTGGTAGTCTGCACTACTTACCAAATAAAGACAACACAATTAGGAGCTCCTACAAGGCGAGGACTCCTATAGCCTGATCAAAGAGTATTTTCTTTCAGTACATGTCTTCTTTTAGGGTTTGTATTGGATGAACATACTTGGGCATGTAAAAGGGAGGGAGGTGAGCGTAGTGACCCAAGGAGAACAGGGCATCGGCCTCAGGACCTGTCTCGGCACCCAAGAACCTACCAAGTCCTCGCAAGGCGACACTTAATCCTTTTCTAACGCTCACTTTTATTTTCGCTCCAACCTTCCTTGTTTTGTCATTTTTTTTCCAGCAAGAAGCCACCCCTAGGAAGACAAGGTATCGGCCCCAGGTCTGATTCGTCCCCAGGAACCTACCAGGCCTTCGCAAGGCAATGATCAACTGCTTATATATTTTCTTTTCTTTTCTTTTCTTGCGATAGGGGTTAGAACCCCTTTTTACACACCTTCGTATTTATATTCATCTTTTAGGATGTACAGAGTTTCTTGGCATCATCATTATTAGCTTCTGGTAGGCTTCTCTAACTGCCTCACTATTAACAAAAACTCCTAGAACGGCTGCCTAGCAGGCTAGCAAAACAGGGCCACTAGGACTTCCTTCTAAAACAGGTCTTTCGATGCCTGACAATGTCTTTACAGGAGGCAATGACTACTCCGACCTCCCTCAAACATACTTAGCCTAAACCTGGGACTTCATGCCTTGGTTGCCGATCCCCAACAAAAATGTATCCCCTCGACAAGTACAAATACACATATAACAGGAAAGAAAGGTACTCGTAAAGGAGAGGTATCACCTGGATTGGCCACAAGAAGCTTCCATCGCAGCAAAGGATCCTCCAGGCTCCACCAAATTCCACGAACACGAAACCTGTCCAGCACAACACGTAAAACAAAAACCCGATTAAACGCACCCGCACTAGACAGGGAAATGGCCCTCTTGGCCTAATGAAATCAAACACTTCACTACAAAACTAAATCGGCCCTCTTGGCCTAATGAAATCAAACAATACTACGCATAATATCCTCCTGGAAACAACTATGATAGACATCAAAGCATACCATTCCCAGGGGAATAGGGCTCGTAGCCCTAAACTAGGTGCATTAAATTATGACCCATCCCTCCTGCGTATATCGCAAGAGGTGTTTGCATCACATGTCGTCTAATCAGTCTGTGGGTCCAAGATAATAAAGGCAGATGAGTCTCGCTTGCCCTCTGCATCACCCAGATCAACCATCGTCTGCCAAAGAGTGCATGTTCAGAAAGCATACCCCACAAACGGCCAGGTCCTGTCTCACCATCAATAGATATATCGAGACAAGGGCCACAATTAAAGAAGAGGTCTTCTTTATACGCAAAATTAGACAAAGAATCGGCAAACTGATTCCAATGCCGTGGAATCAGTTGAAAAGACACTCTATCAATTTCTTCTAGCATGGCTATGGCAGTATGATGGTACATGCAAAGGATGGGGTTTCGTACCATGTACGTCCCATTGAGTTGATTTAAAACCAACTGAGAGTCCCCTTTCACCAATAACTGGCGGATACCACCTTCTTTGCAATATTCAAACCCATTATCAAGGCTTTGTATTCTGCCATATTATTGGAAAATTCACCCCGAGATAAGCAGCTAACTTCATGACAATGCGTCGTCGGGGGTCTCGGATGACAACTCCTACACTTCCTTTTTTGCATGCACCCCTGGACGCCCCATCAAAGTACAAGGTGTACGTCCATAAAGGGTTTCCATATCCCGCCATCCGGAACTCTACTCGTAATTATGGTAATCGAAATTCAGCATATTCAACGGGTGGACTGTAGGCTCCATCCCTCCATCATCATTGAATTCAACAGGGATGCTCGTCAAAATTTGTAGGCAGTGATGGCAGAAGACCTTGATCTCCCAAATAAATGTCCTGCCTTCTTGCTCAATCACCTTGTATCCTTTGCTCCACCAAATGAGCTTTCCTTGATGATACCTCTGTTCTAAATATGGGTGTTCTAAATAAGGGATCATACGACCCATCAACCTCTATCATGATTTCCTTACAGATGTTTGATCGATCTCGCCTAGACCTGCAAGGCAGTCATAGCATTAGTGCAATCAAAAATAATAAGGTTTAATCTTATTAAGATTAACCTTATTTTTAAATTCTATCCCCTCAAGGTCAGCTAACAAGACTGTGGATTTATTATTTCCTATTCTAACGATCCTATAGGGCCCATCCCATTTGGGCTCTAGCTTGCCTGGAAATAATTCACGTCGTGCATCATAATATAGAACAACCTGTCCTTTCTTGAAGGTGTATTTCTTGGCTTTGAGGTCGTGTAGCTGCTTCATTCGGCGCTTCGCCACTTCTTGGTGCAATAAGCTCTGCAGCTTAAGCTCATCTAAATGTGCTAGTGTCGTTAAGCGCTCAAAAAGTGCGTCTTCATCGCTCAAAGAATGATTGATGGCAAACCGAATAGTCGGTAGCTCAATTTCTAAAGGCAAGACACACTCCTCCCCATATACTAACTTGAACGGGGTATGGCCAGTGGCTCGTTTGAAGGTCGTATTATAAGCCCACACTGCCACTATAACTTTTTATCCCAATCCCGTTTCTTTTCCGACACAATTTTGGACAGGATGCCCACAAGCTGCTTATTGGTGCTTTCAACTTGCCCATTGGCTTGCGGATTATATGGGGTTGTCTTGTTATGCTTGATTTGCCACATCTCCATCAAACCTTTGATCACCTTATTCAAGAAATGGCTTCCGCGGTCCGACACTAATTCTTTTGGCAGACCAAAACGGCATATTATCTGCTCTAAAAGGAAACTAGCAGTTTCTTTAGCATCATCTTTCCTTGTTGCACGTGCTTCTGACCACTTTGTGAAGTAGTCAGTTGCTACAATGATGTACCTCTTTTGTGTAGTCGATGACGGAGTAATAGGACCCACAAAGTCTATTCCCCACTTCTCAAATGGAAGTATCGCCATAATAGGGGTGAGTGGTCGTTTCCTATTCTCTTGACTATCATGTCGTTGACAAATATCGCATCTCTTAACATACGCAAACGCATCCTGGAAGATGGCAGGCCACCAATAACCTGCTCTTAAAGCCTTTTGTGTTGTAAGCCGTCCAGCAAAATGGCCACCACAAGCAGAATCATGGCACTCTTCCAAAATGAATGGCACCTCGTCAGGCATCACACACCGGCGATAGATATCATCAACCCCTTGCCGATATAATGTACCTACAGCTAAAGGACAATAAATTTGTAAGCGGCAACGTTCTTTCTGCTAAGGCGTTGATGAATCTACGGTAGTAACCAACCGAATACAGAAAGCTATGAACTTCTTTCGGAGTGCGTGGTGGACCCATGGCAACTATAACTTTAACCTTCTCGGGGTCTGTCGCAACTCCTACCGAACTGACTACATGACCCAGCAATAGCCCATAAGGTACTCCAAAAACACACTTCCGTGGGTTTAGGGCCATACAAAATTGTCTACAGCACTCGAAGCATTTTCTTAAAATGATCAACTACCTTCCTCTCACAGTGGCGGCCCCTAAGTCATCAATAAACACCTTCAACTCTTCAGGGGATATGTCACCGAATGTCTTATCTGCTGTTCGTTGCCATGAACCAGGTGCATTGCATAAACCAAAGGCCATCACATGGTATGCAAAAGTACCAAATACAGTGATAAAAGTTATTTTCAACTTGTCCTCTTCTGCAATTGCCATTTGGTTGTATCCTGCAAAGCAATCCATAAACGAATATATCTCCCTACCCGCTAATTGATACAAAATCTGGTCAATAAATGGCAACGGGTAGTAGTCCTTAACTGTCTGCTTATTCAGCTCCCTAAAGTCTACACATAGTCGAATTTGATTATTCTTCTTCTTTCTTATCACAATCGGCGAACACCATTCCGTGTGTTGCACAGGAAAAATCAAACCCGCTTTTCAAAGCTTCTGTAACTCTTCAAACAGCCCGTCCCTCAGTTCGAAAGGCATACGCCTTACTTTCTGCCGTATAGGACGACTGCCCTCTTTCAACGGAATTGTATGAACAGCAAGACTAGGAGGAATGCCTCTCAACTCATCATAACTCCAGGCAAAGATATCACGGAATTCTTGGATCAAGGCCACATAGTCCTCCCTTTCTGTTGTGCTGAGCATAGAACCTAATTTGATTGGCCGCGAATCATCAGGCATACCAAGGTCTAGCTCGATAGCATCTGCATCTCTTATACGATCTTGGCCCTCTATCGGCTCGTTCAAAGTAATCTGATAAATGTCTTCCGTGGTGGATCCCTCTTTGGACTCATCACTCGATGATGTCTCACTGGCAGATAAATCTTCTAATGTCTCCAATTCTGTAGAAGATAGAGGAGCTCTCTCACTCTACGGGGACTCAGGATAAGCATCAACCACCACACACTGGGCACCTCTGCCGAATATTAGCCGACCGGCGGGTATATCCACTTGGCAGTCTGCTTGCAAGATCCAAGGTTGTACGAGTAATACTTGGTAACTTGGACGGCCTGCAAAACGAATCACCCTAAAGTCCAACATGCATTCTACATTTGCAACAATGACATGGACCTTAGTAATGCAGCCTTTCGGCTGTCTCAAACTATCATCGTGTCGACAATGGCATAATGTACTAATATCCCATCGACATAGGCTGCAACCCTTGGGCAATGCTTCTCAACATGCTCGAACCAGTCATCACCAACTCGCGCAATACCCAAAGGTTCTACGATATACCCGGTACGTAGAATCTTTCTAAATTCCTTGCATACTCCTAGGGAAAGCTTAATAAGCTGTAAAAGATTCACATCCGGCTTGACTTTGCAAAGAGAGCTCGCCAAATCGAATTCATGATAGTTTGATAGAGCTCGCTTTTCACGCCAAACCATCCGCTCTTTAGGTCGCTGAACCGGCTTTATTGCCTCTTTTTTAACTTTCACCTTCTTCTTTGGTGGTTCCTTATCGGCTTTACTTTCTACGGGCTTCAAAGGTCCCCCTTCCATGGCAGGATCCAAAACTTGTGTTCCTTTGTCGCCTTGTTTAGGGTTTCCGTCGACAGGTTTATCCTTGTCGGCTTCTCTACCATTTTGACCTCTTGTAAGAACAGCACGCAGATTAGAAGTTTCAGCATCATTAACGCGTACAGCCTCAATCAAACTACCCCCACTACCACTAGGTAGCTCCTCCATTGTAGTCTTTGGTCGTTGAACTATTTGTTTAGGCTCATCTTCTCACTGGGAATCATTTCCTTGGGCACGATGATTAACAGGCCCTGGCTGCCGACTACCACGCTGGAGGGAACTGATCTTACTCCAGCAAGTAGCTGCTAAATGGCCGGATTTTCCACAAATGTCGCACTTAACATTTGGGAAATTTCTTGGATAGTGTTGCCCGCCACACCATTTGCAACTAAACCTCGAAGGTGCACCCTCCTCTGGGTATCTACTTCCTATAAAATTTTGTTGTTTTTTAAGGAAGTTGACATCAACGGCTATTTGTCGATACTGCTCCGTAATCATGTCGGTATAATGCTTCATCATGTCCTTAACCTCGCCAAGAACATTGGAAGCACTCGACTCATAGCCTTGGTCATTACCATGTCGTTCCATCGGCCTAACAATTCGATTAGGCACTGGTTGTTGAGCCACATGCATAGTGTTAGAATTGATTACCTGGCCTCCACCATTTGGAGCCATTTGACTGCCCGTAGGCATCAACATGCTAGGGGGAGCTGGTAATAAAGGGACATTCTGCATCATGTTCCCTCTCCCATTAGGGTTAGCCATTGCTATCCCTTGGCCACTACTGCCATTGGCCATTGCCATATTGTTTCCCAATACTAAACCCATATTCGAATTGCCTCGAGAAGCATAGGCTGCTTGTAGTCGGGATTCCACCTCTTGTGCTCGTGTAATGGCAGTATCTATATCCCCCAAGGGGACACTACTCAACTGCAATTGGATATTAAAGTCCAAACCATGTAGGAAATATTGCAATTGGGTAGCTGCGGGGATAGGAATAGAGGTGTCCAACTTACGGAAAACCTCTTTTATTTTCTTCGCATAAGCACGAATATCCTCGTGTGGTTCTTGGCGGGTCACGTTGAGTACACGCAACCAATATTGCCCACCCCTTTCAGGGGAAAACTCCCTTCGAAAAGCTCCATAAAATGAATCAATATTCAATATGGTTCTGGCTTCTAAACCATGATACCATATAGAAGCTCTTCCTTTGAGAGTCATATTGAAGAACATCATTAAATGTCCTTCTTCTTGAATGCGACAGTTAAACATCAGCTTTTGAAACTCCCTAATGTGGAGTTCCGCATCTTCCTCAACTAACCCATTAAAAATGGGTAGCGGGTAACCTAGAGCCGGCAAATCCGTCGTTCCTGCTGAAATTGCAATAGGCTGCGCCATGACGAGAATTGGATTTGCACTAGGAATAGGGGACAGTGGGGTTACACCTCCCGTACTTGATGTAGACTGGCTTATGGCAGAAAGGGGAGCACTAGAGCTTCCACCTTCTCCTAACTTACTGCTGGTGGCCCCAAGACCACTAGATCCACTCCCTCGTAAGGGTTCAGCACTGCTACGCTTAAGGGAATATCTCCTAAAAATTTTAGCACGTCGCCTAGCTCTTTCGTATCTTTCTTGATTTTGGATTTCTGCTAGACGATGCTTATCAATAAATAACGGATCAATCTCAGTATCCTTTGGCATAAACTGCTAGTTGGTCCCTAGACAACCAGGATTCGAGGACCGCCACTTTTAAGCGGCCCCCGGCAGACGCACCACTGATGGACCTAAAAACGGGCCGGCACTAGCTCATGCACTAGCCGGACCTCTATCTCACGCGCTCAACAACCCCGCGGCCTCGCGTTCAGGAGCGTTGATGACACAAACATTGCCTTCCTAAATGTCTTGTGTTTGTATTACGTCGTTTGTAGTCCACTCTTCTCTCACCCACTACTCCTCAAAGGGAATCCCTTACACATTGCCTAATGGCACAAAGCACAGACATAGGGGGTCCTCCAACGGCTGAATGCCGCCACCCCTCTGCGACTCTCCTACACCTTGGGGATTGGCCCCTCGATGCGTCGCTCAACATATAAACATTTCACACAAAATCCATTCAAGGTACCATTTAATCGTATACATGAATGTACCATTGTCCTCACTTCTCTTTCCCCTAGACCCCGCAACTAGCCTATGGCTTAGGGTGTCCTGTCTCTCACTCAACGTGGGTCAAGATCCTAAGGAAAACAATTGCTGTGCATCCAGGATTTCTGATACCTTTAAATATTTCCATGATTTATGCATATTGTGGATGCCAGGTGCTCAAACAGTTATGAAATCAATATTGTGCACATATGGGAAACATCCTTTCAATGATTTTCAACTACCGTTCTTATGCGGCGTTGCACAAACCTAGCACCGAGGAAACCCTCGTGCTACTAGGCCCTTATTTTATAATTATTCACCGACCTATATGGCATGCAAACAAAAACAACAATCTTTTCATCATTCGACTCCACATTTAGACACATTTTAACCACTCTATCCTCCCGTCGATCAAATGCTGCATTGTGGTATGGATTTATAGAGCATTTTGCCATCATTTTATGTGTAAAATGCGGGAAAAACACATTAGAACAAGAAGGTGGGGTTGAACTGAGGCAAATCCTCATGCTTCAGTCCCCACAAACATTCACAAACATTGTTCTTAATTTTCATTAATTTTCCGCATCCAAAATGCATTTTTCCCCTATTTTTAGTGTTTTTTTCTCTATTTTCCTTGTATTTTCCCTTATTTTTTGCATTATTTAATTACTGAAAATTCAAGATAGGTTATGGGCTGTGGCCCTTAGTTCCTTCTTGCAACAAAAATGAAAATTTAGTTGGTGTTCCTATTCATTTTTCCATTTTTATGCTCAAAACCATCATTTTCCCTTGATTTTCCATATTTTACGTGTTTTAGTGTATTATTTTGAGCCACAAGATGCATATTTTTTTGATTTTTTGATTATGATCAGCAAGTACTCATGGAAAACAGCAACATAAACAATGTTTAGCCCACATGAACAACATTTTATCAATCAAAAGCCATGAAATCTCAAATTTTCTTTGAAAAAATTGAATTACCGCTTATTTGCGTGTTTCGGGTTTCATGTCCATGGCTGGAAATCTGAAAATCAGGAGCACTTCATATCCAGCACAATCACAAATCACCATTTCCAGTCCGTGGAGCAATCCGATCCATGCCGGACAAGCCTCCATCATTCTTTCTTCTTCCTTCTTCTTCCCACATGAATTCCCCCTTAGAAGAGAGAGAGGGAGGAGAGAGAAAGACTAGATTTCTATCTCAGCATTCAGGCCATCAATTGAGGAGTAAAGGACGGCGATAAGATCCACAGACAGGAGGGAATGAAGCCCCATAATCCATTAGGCAGGGTGTTTGTAACATCCATGATGCCCTCTCTCCATCCATGGCGAAAAAAACGGTGCCCTCTGTTGATCACGTTTTTTCATCCCTCTTCATTCTCTCTCCACGTTTTTTGCTTCATAAGGTGCATAAAATTTTTGGAGGGAAGGGGGGGGGGGGGGGGGGGGGGGGGGGGGGAACCAAACTGAAAAGGCATGCTCAAATTTGGTCTCCCAAGTGTCCAGCTTTTCATATCTTGACCATTTTGTGGCCATTTCCCTGTCCGGACTCCGAATTGAGCTCTGAAAAATCTTGGGCATCCGGCTTGGCATCCCGCATTGGCCAGTAACTCTTGCCAACCCACACGATTGTCTGAAAAATTATAAAAAATCAACAAGTGTCTCTCGGGCACCTTTAAAGCACTTTGACGCTTAAAATCGTCCTAGATCGAGCTGCCACCTTTGACATTGAATATTTTTCCCTTGATATTCATAATTTTTAGCTATTTTTAAGCACTTCCCGTCACCTGAATTCCGCTCTCAGTATCCCAATCCCATTTCTTTTTGGAGACTATTTTGGATAGGATACCCACAAGTTGTTTATTGGTACTTTCAACTTGTCCATTTGCTTGCGGAATATAGGGGTTCATCTTATTGTGCTTAATTTTCCATGCTTCAGTCAAGATTTTGATTACCTTGTTCAAAAAATGGGTTCCACGGTCCGATACTATTTCCTTTGGGTGGATCGAAACGGCAAATGATCTGCTCAAGTAGGAAACTGGCAGTCTCTTTTGCATTGTCCTACCTTGTCTCATGTGCTTCTGACCACTTTGTAAAGTAATCAGTGGCTACTATAATCTATCTCTTCTAAGTGGTAGACGACGGGGTAATAGCACCCACAAAGTCGATGCCCCACTGCTCAAATGGAAGGATAGCCATAATAGGTGTAAGTGGTCGCTTCCTATTCTCTCTACTGTCATGTCTTTGACATGTATCACATCTCTTAACATACTCAAATGAATCCTGGAAGATGGATGGCCACCAATATCTAGCTCTTAAAGCCTTTTGCGTTGTCAACCGCCCAGCAAAGTGCCCTCCACAAGTGGAGTCATGGCATTCTTCCAAGATAAATGGAACCTCGTCATGCATCACACATCGGCAATGGATATCATCAACACCCTACCGATATAGTGTTCCTATAATCAATGAAAATTTCAATGCCTGCTGTTTAATTTTCCTCTTCTCAGATTCGGATAAAGTAGCTCCAGTTTCTCCTGTAGATAAATAGTGTGTTATAGCAGCATACCAGGACGGAATAGATGCCGTATCAATCTTAAACAAAGTTTCCATGTCACTTTCTTCAACCAAGACCTCTTTTGGTTCTCCGAAATGCATAAGACATTCCACAATGCCCTGTAGCCTCAGAGACTTGCTTTTGATCTCATAATCAAACTCCTGCAAAGTGATTAACCACATTGCTAAAAAATACGGTGGCTGTAACTAGCCCTTCCGCCTTTGTATAAAAAACCACATTCTCATGAATGTAATGCTTGAAATTTTTTGTCACAAATACCATCGCAAGGCACAACTTCTATATACAAGTATAGTTAATTTCCGATATGCCTAACTTCCTATTAGCAAAGGCTATTGGATGGTACCACTTTTCCTCCCAAATTTGGGATAAGCAGCACAGCTGACACTATACATGGTGGTTGCTGAAAATATATAGAACATTTTACCCCTTTTAGGTGCTTTTAAAACAGCTGCTTTGGCAAGCTCCTGCTTCACATCGTCAAAAGATTCTTTGCAAGCATCACTCCATGCAAACTAACACTTGAAGGACAATAGGTTTGTCAATGGCAACATTCTTTCTACTAGGGCAATGATAAACCTCCAAAAATACCCTACCGATGACAGAAAGCTATGTACTTCCTTTGGAGTATGTGGTGGACCCATGGTGACTATGACCTTGATCTTTTCAAGGTTAGTTGTGATCCCTGCGGAACTAACCACATGGCCTAACAAGAGCCCATAAGGGACTCCAAAGATGCACTTCCGCGGGTTGAGAGAGCTATGCAAAATTGTCTGCAACTCTCAAAACACTTCCTTAAAAGAATCAACTACCTTTCTCTTGTGGTAGCTGCCCCCAGGTCATCAATGAATACTTTCAACTCCTCTGGGGAGATGTCACCAAAGGTCTTGTTGGCTGTTCTTTGCCACGAACCATGTGCATTACATAAACCAAATGCCATCGCATGGTACACAAAGGTACCAAAGACAGTAATAAATGTCATTTTAAGCTTGTCTTGCTCAGCATTTGCCATTTGGTTATACCCCACAAAGCAATCCATGAACGATTATATTTCCCTACCTGCTAATTGATCCAGAATTTGGTCAATAAAGGGCAAGGGGTAGTAGTCCTTAATAGTCTGTTTATTCAACTCTCTAAAGTCTACACAAAGTTAAATTTTATTATTCTTCTTCTTTCTTATCACAGTTGGTGAACACCACTCAATATGCTGAACATGGAAGATCAAACCCGCTTTTTGCAACTTTTGAATCTCCTCAAATAGCCCATCCCTTAATTCAAAAGGCATATGCCTTACTTTCTAACATAGAGGACCGGTACCTTCCTTTACAGGAATAGTATGAATGCCTCTAAGTTCCGAGTGAAGATGTCACAAAACTCCTGAATTAGGGACACATAGTCCTCTCTCTCTCTCGAACTGAGCATGGAACCTAATTTAATTGACCATGAATCATTAGGCATACCAAGGTCCAACTCAATAACGTATGCATCTCTTATTCAATATTGAGGCTCTATCGGCTCATTCAATATTATCTGATAGATTTCATAATCTGTAGTGGACCCTTCCTTAGATCCATCGCTCGATGATATCTCACTACCAGATAGATCATCTACTGTTTCTAGTTCAGTAGAGGATAAAGGAACTCTCTCACTCTAAGGAGACTCAGGGTAAGAATCCACTATTACACGATTGGTACCTCTACCTAGAATTACTCGACCAACAGGTATATCGACTTGGTAGTCTATTCGTAAGATCCATGGCCTACCTAACAAAACTCGATAGCTAAGACATCCTACAAACCTTATCACCCTAAAGTCCAGATAGCAATCCACGCTTGCAATAGTAATGTGGACTTTAATGATGCAACCTTCTAGTTGTCTTAGACTGTCATCCACCATCCTAAGAAGTGTGGAGCTATCTTTTTGAGTTTTGAGACCTAGCCTCTCCATCAAGTTTGAACTCGTGATATTGATGGAGGATCCAGTGCCCACGATAGCATGCTCTACTAATATTCCATCCACGTATGTTGGAACCCTAGGGAAATTCTTTTTAGCATGATCAAACCAATCCTCTCCCACTCATGCTATGCCCAAAGATTCTACAATATACCCAATACGCAGGATTCTCTTGAATTCCTTGCGTACTCTTGGAGAAAGTTTAATCAATTGGAAGAGATTCACGTCTGGTTAACTTTGCAAAGAGAACTTGTTAGATCAAAGTCGTGGTAGTTAGCCAAAGTTCTATTCTCGCACCAAACCATTCTCTCCTTTGGTCTTTGGACCGGCTTTGGTGCCTCTTTTTTAACTTTTTCCTTCTTTCTTGGCAATCCTTTATCCTTCTCAGGATCAACTTTACTATCAACAGGCCTTAGAGGTCCACCTTCCATATCAGGATTCAAAACTTACTTTCCCCTAGCATCTTGCTTAGGGTTTCCCTCGACAGGTTTTATAGGTCCTTTATCACCCTCTTCAATCTTTTGACCTCTTGTTACGGCTCGTAGATTAGAAGTTCCAGCGTCATTGACATATACAGCCTCAATAAGGCTGACTCCACTGCCATGAGGCAACTCCTCTACAATAGCATTACCTCATTGCAGTATTTGTCATGGTCCCTCATCTTGCTGGAGATTATTCCCTTGTGCGCAATGGTTAACTAGACTTGGCAGTTTACTCCATTATTGGAGAGAACTGATCTTACTCCAACATGTAGCAGCTAAATGGCTAGGCTTTCTGCAAATATTGCATTTAACATTTAGACAATTCCTAGGGAAATGTTTGCCACCACACCACTTACTGTTGAATCTTGAGGGGGCACCCTCTTCAGGGCATTGACTCCCTATCAAATTCTATAGCTTCTTAAGAAAATTAACATCCACAACTATTTGTCTATATTTTTAGAAATCATATCAGTGTAGTGCTTCATCATGTCCTTAACTTCACCAAGGACATTAGAGGCACTCGACTCATAGCCGTGAGACGTATGTCGTCCCATCAGCCTAACCACTTGATTAGGAATTGGCCGCTGACCTACTATGACAACATTAGGATTTTTTATTTGGCCTCCACCATTTAGTGGGCCTATTTGACTAGCCATGGGCATAGTCATACTACTAGGAGGAGCTCGTAACATAGGCAATTTCGGCATGATACTCCCTCTTCCATTGGCATTTGACATGGGGTCCCCTTGACTCTTGTTGGCCAGTACCAAATTATTACCATTCCTATTTATCCTTGCTGCATAAGCCACTTGCAAGCATGACTCTACTCCTTCTGCTTGAGTAATAGCAATGCCAATGTCGGCCAAAGCAACACTACTGAGCTGCACTTAGATATTGAAATCCAATCCATGTAGGAAATATTGCAACTGTGCAGCTGGTGGAATGGGGATATAAGTATTAATTTTGTGAAGAACTTGCTTTAACTTCTTGGCATAGGTTTGGACATTCTCATTTGGCTCTTGGCGTGTTACATTCAAGACACACAACCAATACTGTCCACCCCTCTCAAGAGAGTGAACTCTCTACGGAAGGCCATGAAGAATTGATCAATGCTAGTTATGGTTGCGGCCTTTAGACCGTGATACCATACTACTGCCCTTCCTTTTAACGTCATGTTGAAGAACATCATTAGGTATCCTTCGTCTTGGATTCGATAGTTGAATATGGGCATTTGAAACTCCTTAATATGGAGTTATCCATCTTCTTCTTTCAACCCATGGAAAATGGGCAAAGGTGCTCCTAATGCCAGTAAATCCGATGTCCCTATTGGAATTGCGATGGGTTGTGTCATGGCTACAACCGGATTGGCAATAGGAGTTTGTATAGGTAAAACTACACCCCCACTTGAAGTGGATTGATTGACTGGAAGTGGGGACGTGCTAAGACTTTCACTTGCACTCAAAGGGCTACTTATGACACTTGGGTTATTAGAACCACTACCGCTTATGCGTAGTGGACTGCTTCTCTGAGAGGAATAATGCCTTACAATCTCCGACCACCATCTAGCCCTCTCAGCACATTCTGCTTTTTGTATTTCGACTTGACGATTTTTGTCAGAGGACATAAACCAATTGTTTGGTCCCTAGAAACCCTAGATTTGAAATCACCACTTGTTGGCGGCTCCCAAAAAATGCACAACTGATCAGATCTAAAATGGGCCGGCACTGGCTATGGCACTAGCCGGACCTCATGCACGCAACAGGAAACCCCACCACACAACCTCACGGGCCAGGAGTGTCTGTAATACACCAATATACATTGGATAGACTTAATTATGTATTTGTAACAGATATTTAGTCCAACGTTTACCGTCGCTTCTCCTTAGAGGGCGATCCCATAACATATAGGCATAGTGCCTCGTAACATACATAAGGAAGCTCCCCTTGGCTAATTGTTGCGGCTCCACTGCGACTCTCCTACACTCTGGCAATACCCGTTCCTTGACCAGCTGCTGCGGTGGTTTCCATGGTCATTCCACCTCATCGCTTTGGAGCCATCCTTCGCAAGTGGATTTGAGAGAGATAAAGAATGATGAATGAATTTGAGATAGGAGAGCGCAAGAGAAGATGGCTTAGTCGAAGACCGAGACAACGGGAATTGAGCTAACTCTCTCCCTCGCAGCCTTTTGGGGTAACTCCTCTCTCTCTCTCTCTCTCTCTCTCTCTCTCTCTCTCTCTCTCAAGCTCCTTCCCGGAGTCGCTTGGAGGAGTATCCTTCTACCTCCCTCTCTCTAGCTCTCTCTCGCATCCTCTCGGGGTCTCCTTGTTCTTCTCTAAACTACTCCCCATGCCTCATATTTATAGTAGCTGAATGAGTAAAGAAGGGTTGTGGCTGAGAAGAAGAGCTCTTTATGGAGGGGATCTTGGCAAAATCAATGATCTGAAACTTCTAAGATGCAATCTAATGCTCAAATCACAAATCTGATTGTTCCGTTGGCTTTGAAAGGGGGTAAAACTCCAAGATCCACTTGATTAGAACTCTTCCAGATCACTCCTCCTTGTTCGAAGTATTGTTTGCTGCCTGTAAACTGCAATCGCGATGCGTGCGATATCGCTAATCCTTTCTTTTTTCCATTAAATCTCCAAAATTGATTGAAAAAACCACTTTCTTTTTGCTTACATGACATTTTGTTTTAGAAAAATTCATAGATTTTTAAGAAATTTATAATAAATAATATCTAAAATATGCTAGTTTTGACAAAAATTTAATATTTTTGGACCATCCATACTATACACATTAACATTAGTGACTAATATGGCTCATAACTCTCATTCATGTTGTAACTTCTGTGATGGGTGGCTATAGTCCTTGTCAATATGGAAAAAATGTCAGGTTATAATCCTCGTTTTTTTTTTAAATTGTTAGTTCGTTATTAACGTTAGTTAATTTTTTTACTTTAGTTAGTAACCTTACTAACTTACTAATTGACTAACTAACTTTCCAACTAGCCAACTAACTTTTAATTGCGTGGAAGTATTACATCCTCCTCCCCCCTTAGAGAAATGGAGATATCCTCATCTCAAGAGAAATCGTGGGTATTGTTTATGAAGAGCATTTTCATCTATCCATGTAGCATCTTTTTCATGATAATCCTTCCACTAAACAAGGTATTCTCTAAGGGTTCTACTCCTCAATTTTCTCTCCCTTACACCAATTACTCTATCAAGTTTTAGCTCAAGGACTCAGTGGTTAGGTTTTACAACTTATTGATCATCAAGGATATGGTTCGGGTTAGCTACGTATGCTTTCAATAAGCTAACATGAAATACATTATGGATTTTTATATTCTCAAGGAATTGTATCTTGTAAGCGCTTGGTTCTAAGCACTTGAGAACCTTATGGGGTCCACAATATCTCGGAATTATCTTCTTAAACTCTCCTAAAGACAAATAACTCTTCTTTGGATGGACACGGATGAAGACCATGTCTCCCTCTTTGAAGATTCATTCTTACCTTTTTAGATTAGTATACGCATTTTTTCAGTCCTTGGCAGCTTGAATATCATGTGTTTGATAATCTTGATTTGATCATTCATTTCTTCTAACATTTTTCTTGAAGCTTCTACCCTTAGAGTAGGATTAGAAAAATTAAGTGGCATATGGCAATCTTGACCATATAGTGCCTAGAATGGAGTCATCTGAATACTTCAATTATAGGAGGCATTATAAGCAAATTCTACTAAGGGTAGATACTAAATCCACATTTTAGGTTCCTTGCTATAAGATGCACGCAAAATATCCTCAATTACTTGATTAACTCATTTTTTGTCTACCCATCAGTTTGTGGATGATAAGCAGTACTAAAAAAAAGTTGGGTTCCAATGGCTTCAAATAAACTCTTCTAGAAATGTGATGTGAAAAGAGAATCATGATCATTGACGATCCTTTTAGGTAACCTATGTAACCTAAAAATCTCTTTTACAAAAATTCTTGCAATTTTTGAAGCTTTGTAATTGGTTTTTGTTGGAATAAGATGAGCGACCTTTGTTAACATGTCTTTATTACCATTATTGAGTTATATCCTCCTTGCACAAAAAGTAACCCAACAAAGTCCATGCTAATAAATTTTCATTTCATCTAGGGAATGTCAAGTGGCTGGAGTTTTCCTAGTAACTTGACACGTTCAGATTTTACCCTTTGGCAATTTAGACATTCAGTGACATATTCAAATACATTATCCTTGAGTTTTTGCCAATAATATCTTTTCCTGGCAGCATTAAGAGTTTTTGCATATCCAGAGTGTCCTAAAAAAGTAGAGTCATGTGCTTCCTAAAGTATCCTTCTCTTGAGAGTCTGACTTGAAGGAATGCATAGTCTCATTCTGAAATAAACAAGTCCTTTGTCTTCATCTATAGAG
The DNA here is from genome assembly GCF_053477565.2 of Lygodium microphyllum. Classification (NCBI taxonomy): domain Eukaryota; kingdom Viridiplantae; phylum Streptophyta; class Polypodiopsida; order Schizaeales; family Lygodiaceae; genus Lygodium; species Lygodium microphyllum. Next base: position 25,579,343 of record NC_141159.1, read on the forward strand.
AATTCTTGATACTTATTCTTGAGTTTGGGATCTTTTTCCTTATTCTGAACTTCCCAAAATAATTGTTGATAGTCTGGGTCCTTATTTGCTTCACCTTGGTCAATTGATGATATGATTAGTTGGCATTGATACCATTGTAGCCAGAGCTTCTACCCTAGATGGTTCTTCAGTGATAAGAGCATTAAGGAAGGCTTTATGATTAAGGGCATCTGTTACATTTTCTTTACCAAGTCTGAACTTAATTTCAAAGTCATACTCCTATAGAATTTTAATCCACCATCATTGCCTCATATTAAGATCAGGTTGAGTAAAAATCCACTTAAGAATTTTATGATCTGTGACTAAGAAAAACTTATTTTCAAGCAAGTTATGTCTTCATAATTTGAGAGTGTGAATCACAACCAACAACTTGAAGTCATGAGTAGCATATCTCTTTTCATAGGCTTTCAATTTTCTTGAAGAGTAAGCTACGGGATGACCTTCCTACATTAGTATGCATCCCAATGCAAGAGAGCTGACATATGTGACAACTTCAAATTCCTTGCTTAAGTCAGGTAGCCTTAAGATAGGAGTAGTTACCAAACTATGCTTTAGTTGCTCAAAGCTAGACTGTTCAATTGGTGTCCAGTTAATGGCAACTTGCTTTTTGAGTAGGTCTGTAAAAGGTGCTACAATTTGGGCATAGTTTCTGATGAATATCCTATACCATCTTGTTAGACCTAGAAAACTTCTCACTTCCTTGATAGTGGTTGGAGGTGACCAATCTTGAACATCTTTGACCTTGGCAGGATCTACTGATATACCTTCAACAGACACTATGAATCCCAAGTATTCAATGTTCCTTTTGAAGAAGGTGCACTTCTTCTTCTTGGCATATAGTTTGTGTGCTCTCATTGTCTCTAGGACAATGCAAAGATGTGGTTTATGATCTTCTTCCTCCTTAGAATAAGTTAGGATGTCATCAAATAATACAATAACAAAGTCATCGAGATGAGGTCTAAAAATGTCTTGCATTAACCTGTTGAAGGTAGCTGGGGCATTTTGTCAATCTAAATGACATCACGATGAATTTGAAATGACTGTATCTTGTGTTGAAGGCATTTTTTGGAATATCTTCATTCTTGACTCTGATATGATAATATCCTGACCAAAGATCGATCTTAGAAAAGATGCTTACTCCTTGTAGATGATCTGAGAAGCTCCTCTATCCTTAACACAATATTAATGAGTTTGGAAATCTCCAAATTTCTATTTTTTGAATACTAAAAAGGTGGAACCCGGATAACATGCCCATAAGTTTCTCAAAACCATATGATATGACCTATCATTGGAAAGCACTTGAAAAATGGAATTTGTTGAGCTATAGAGTGCTCAATTTGGAGTTACTGTGTTCAAGTTATGACAAATCCAAAGATTTGACCACATGTCCCAAACTTATGGGAAATTCCCATATTCCTCAATATGGTGTTCCTTGGAATCGGGTACTTATTCTTTACTATTACCTGGTTTAGCCCTTGATAGTAAATACAAAGACGAAGAGTTCCATCTTTCTTCTTTTGGAATAATAGTAGGGCTCATCCTTTTCTACTCTAATATGAGAAGAGAAGACACTGAAGAACTTTATCCTATTCTATCAATCTGGTTAGAAGTCATGCCTCTACTCTCGTCCCTATTCGGTCTACTAGACAGAGAGAAATATTGCTCTCCACGAGGCAAGAAGAACCATCCATGAGGCCTACATCATTGAATCCCGCAATAACCATCATCATCATCAAGAGTCTTACACCCTTGCCAACTGGTATTGTTGTGGTGTTCTTCTTCTTCTACAAATCATATTTTCGTCATGGCCTCGAAGAAAAATAATTCAAAAGCAGAAATCGCGAATGACCCTACTAACGTGGAAGCAATAGTTGGAGTTGCGAGCATGGGAGTCACTAACAGAGTCATGGGTGTGGATAACAATCCTTTACCAATTTCGATACCATAGGTTTTTTTCCTAAAAATTTCTATCGAATTTCAATAGAAATAAGATAAGTCTCTTAAGAAATACTGCAATCTTAGAGTATTCACTTGTTGGTAAATTATTAGAACATCTTGGCTAGAAACTGTTAGGGAAACTACAAAATTCTAGAACTCAAGAGAAATCATGAGGAAATTTTCAAAACAGATTTATTAAGAATGAACCCCGAAGAAATTAGTCAAGGATATAGTTTAATCTAGAAGTTTTGATATACCAAAAATATCTCTAAGTTAAAGAAACTCACTTAAGACTAAGAAACTTGGTTACAAGAATAAACCTTAAACTTGGAAGTTAGAGACCCCAAAATCTAGATACCCTTAGTTAAAATCCAAAGGGAAAGAGTTCGTTATGTAAAAGTCAAGTATTGATTGCTATTAGATTAATCATCGCTTCAAAGTTGCATGATTGATTGAAGTCATAACTGCTTGAAGACATTAATCTTTTTTGTGATTTTCTAGATTAGATCTTGAGTGAATTAAGTGTTGGAACATATATAAATTGAGGAGCCCTATACTCCCCCAAGGATAGGTGTTGAATCCCCATACCAAGAGGGGATGTTTTTACCACCGCGAAAGCATGGACTGACTCGGATGGCGAGAGGTCTCCTAGCAAGGATCATATTAAGTAGGAGGTGGTTAGGGTGTCAGAGGGACTCTAGCTAGTAAATCCTTTATGCACCTAGGAACTATTTTATCCCCTGTATGGCCCAAGTTCTACTTGGGACACCTAAAAATGCTAGCTATAGGTGGATTTGATCTTGGTGACGTGCAGATGCGTCAGATGAGGCAACATGTGAAATTGTAATTTTTCTCCTATATGGGTGGGAGAACACACATTATGGAACATAATCAATGAATTTGTTTTATTCTGATTGTATGTTTGTGAGTAAATTACGCAAACAAACAACTATGCATAAAATGATTATTTTTAATTAACGAAGTTGCTTTTATATGTTTCATGTAATGTGGTAGGTAATTAGATAATTAAGAACTTCCATATAGGGAACCGGGTGGATGGATTCTTGACGAATCCAATCCTACAGCAAGGTGTTCTTGATTAGCCGAGAGGTTTTTCCAAAACCAAACGATAGGAAGAAACTCTAGGAGGGACCGATTTGCTGACTTACCTAGGGTTTAGTCTCAAAACTCGAACTGTAAATAATCTTAGGAGAAAGATATGGCAGCTACGCTAGAGCACTGCGAGGGATTTCATAAATCCTTAGTCTACTACTAGAAAAAAGTGTTGTACTCCATGAACCAAGGGTAATGGCAATCGCTCCTTCTGTACAAGAAGCCTCTCGAAGAACACATCCGGATGTGAGCTAGTTGTTGATAGGTGACTGTTAGGTCAATTATGAATCTTCAGGTCGGTCCTCTGTGGGTAACGGTAGGACACTTTCCTTACGGAGTAGACCTAGGGTTATAGAGCCGCATACAAAATCTGATCATTTTGGTTAGAGTACGGATGGAAATGGCTGGAAGGTAAACTCTATGTGACTACTAAAATGTTGCTCATCATGTAATAAAGTTGGGTACGTTACAACTGCTTCCACCAGAGTCGAGCTTCACCAATTAATTTTAGCTTAGCTATCATGGCTTGGCTGGCTTGGACAATTCTAGCAGCAGTAAAATAATCTTCCACGGATTCAATCCAAATTTCTGCATCAGCTTCCACTATCTCGCCTTTCCCATCAAATTTTGGAGGTTTGATTTGCTTCAAACGACTCCTTTTCTCTTGGAATTCGTTAGGAATTATTTAGGTACGAAATTTTGGGAAATTTTCAACAATTCCCAAGTTAGACTTTATGAAATTTATGTGCCATTAGTTTGAGTTTAATACTCAAATTATTTCTTAATCTTACATCGTATTCTATACTAATGTGCCCTCTGATAGCAAGTGTGAGGTGTCTACTAGGATCATTCCAAGGCGCACCCTTTTTGTAGTCCATCAATAGGGTTTCCAAATGATGTCGCTCAGCACTCCGTAGAAACATCATGGGGTTTGTCACTTAAATCCCACTAAGTCTACATCGCAACGGAAGAGTTTCAGTTGAACCCACTAAGATCCACCTGAATTTTTGGGTTCGTAAAATGAGACGGGTCTCCTAATAGCCAGCTAGCATCAATAATGTCGAGTTTCCACTTCTATAGGATTACTTGATCTGAAGTGGGCTTTCCATTGCACTTGGTTCAAAGAGAATGGGAGACGACGGGGAGTGTAGTACGTCAACCCTCCTGACCATAAGGAAAAATCCCATTCCGGCCCCCTAAAACAATGCAAGTTGGTTCTACCTAATGACTAGTTATTGTCTTCCTATTTCTATTCCTGATTTAGAAAATCTCCCAACTAATTGGGACCATCCTACTGTTGGACAACCCATCGGGGGTCACGCCCATCCGCTTTCCCTTGATGATGGAACCATCTTTAGTTTTTTAATTACCTACAGCACATTTATTGGAACGTATACAATCGGATTTCTTAATTAGTCCATTTAATCACATGTTTCATCACGTGATTTATCTCACGGACATGCATATAATTCAAACAATCTTTGAATAAAACAAACTTATTTATTATATTGGAAGCTTATTACAATTTTCATCTATCTGACCTTGTGGAAGATACACAAAATTCCACGAGGGTATTCTACCCACCAAGATTCCACCCTCGTAACTAGTATTTATGGTTCGAGGATCCCATCTTGGGTCACATAAGGGCTCGTGACATTCTAGGAACAATGCAGGATTTACGGCCAGAGTCCCCCCCTCTGGCACCCACATTTCTTACTGCCCGAGACTATCTGGTGCACAGATCGGATGCTGTATGCTTGCGTAGTGAACGTCGGAAGGTCCCCAAGAATTAAAAAAACTCTACTTTTTGCACAAAACTCAAGGTAGAAAGCATGCACGACATGAACAAGAGACCAATTGGGTGCAATCTCCCCCCATGCCTTGTGTGAGCACCCCACAAAGCATGTATTTTTTTTGTATTAATCATCTTCAAGCTTAAATAATAGCCCAAATTACAAAATAGCATGCTTTTGGCTTTTGAGTTTGCTTTAGCACAAAATAAAAATAAAGCTAATGGGCGGCCGCCCAAAGAGTCGGGCATACCCAATACAATGTCCAAATACAAATATCATAATCGTGCGCCCAGGCGCATACAAAATAATAAATAAATATCCAACACCTTAATAAATAGGTGCCATATCTAAGGTATGCGCCCATCAAAATATAAGTGATAACTCGAATACACGCTATCCTCCAATGCTTTCCTCCGCCACTACTGCTATCTATACACATCAATTGAAGCATTCACAATTGTTAGTAAAATAATACAATTAAATCGATAAAAGTGAATACCTAGCAGTCTTCAGCTACATAAATAAATCAATTGGTTATAAATCAATCATAACCTTAATTTATCATGAGTGCGCACTCTAAACTCATAAACGTTTATTAATGTAATATGTATTTTACGGAATTACCCGCTATGGAATCACCCATGTACACACTAAATTAATGAAAAGCCCGAAAAGGATAGGCATCCCCATCAACTTCTCGCACAAAGAATCCACTTTGTGTATGAGCCCTGATCAACAAAGTTTACGAAATCCACTGTAAAACCTCGTGGAATCCACTATGTCATGGAATCCACCGTATACCTCCTGGCATCATACCCTCAGGGTGGGATAGCAATTGTGCTCAATTGCTATTAGCTCAATGTGGAGCTAATAGAGTGGGAAAAGCATTTAAGTCTCTAGCATGCATTCATTGGGCTTCTTCAACAGGATGGTTTTTAAACTTGACCAAATATCTAGAATTTCTAAGGCCAGTTCTAGTGGTCATAAAGTCAGTATCTATGATAGCTTCAGGTTCAAGTATCTCAGCCTCTTCATCTAGCAAAGGTGGGTTTTCATAAACAAGATGTACAGGTAATTGGCCTCTAAAGGATCGTAATAAACTAATGTGAAAGGTGTTGTGAATTTTTCGGTGAGGTGGTAGTTCTAACTTGAATGCATTGTCATTGATTTTGTGAATGATCTTAAATGGTCCATAGAATCTAGGGGCTAATTTCACAACTGGGTGTTTATCTACACTTTGTAATCTACGTTTCTCTATTCTTAACCAAACATAGTCATCAACTTTGAAATTCATGGCATGTCTTTTCTTATTGGCTTGTTTTGTATATGATTGCTGGGCTTTGGCAATCATGTCTTTAACCTCATCAAAAATAGTAGCGTGCATGTTAGCAATATGATCAGCACTCTGAATTCTATTTGATAAAGATGCAACAGTTGTAAACAATCTATAACCATAAATCACTTCAAATGGTGCTTTCTTTGTAGCTGTGTGTGGTGTATTGTTATATGCAAACTGCAGTAAATGTAAATGTGTGTCCCATGTCTGTGGTTTAGAAATAGTGTAAGCACGTAAAAGATCTAAAATAGTACTGTTAGTGGCTTCTGTTTGTCCATTAGTTTCAGGATGAAATGCACATGAGAAATCAATATTTGTTCCTAGGTTAACAAACAAAGTAATCCAAAAATTATTACAAAATCTAGAATCACGGTCAGAAATAATAACTTTTGGTAATCCATGATTAGTGAAAACAGTTTTCAAAAACAATTGTGCTGCCTGAGATGCTGTTAAAGTTTTCTTATATGGAATGAAATATGCTTGTTTACTAAACCTATCTACAATAGTCCAAATCATATCATGGTTAGCTTTAGTATTAGGTAAACCAGTAATAAAATCCTGTAATGGAGGGGAAATACTTAGGTCAAGTTGACCTAAGTATAAAAGGTGTAAGGGACACTGCATAGGTACCATTTGATGAATACACATTTTTCCTTTCACCTCCTTCTCTGTCCTTCCATGGTTGCCAGCCATTTCTCTCTCCTCTTCTTGCCTTTCTCTCTCTACTCCTAGTCTTTCTCTCTCCTCATCACCCTCTTTCTCTCTCGTCTTCTTGCCTTTCTCTCTTCTCTCCCTCTTCTTCTGCAATCCTTCTCTCTCTCTTTCCCCTTAGTTAGGATAGTTAGGTCTCCTTCATTACAGTTGGTATTAGAGCTCCCGTCTTTGATCCTCCTTCTCTCTCTCTCCTCCCTTTTGTTTTAGTTTCTTTTCACTTCAAGCATCAGGACAGGTGCATCATTGAAAGGCCACAGGAATCAGGGGTACCAGAAATGGCAGCCTTCTTGGGAGTTTGAAAAGAGGTCTTCTCTTTCTTCCTTGTAAACTCCCTTTGGAGCTTCCATGGAGTACCAATACAAGATCATTCCGTATCTCTTAGATCTTGCTCCTCCCTTGCAAATGGGTGCTACCATGACTTTCTCCACTTCATCTTGAGCATTTGGAGCACTTGACTGTAAACCGTTGAACCAACCAGTAAGATCAACTGAGGCACATTGCATTGAATCAGAGCCGCTCCATTATGGTGACAAAGCTAAGAGCTAGGTTGGGGTTGGGGCAAGAGCTGAGAGCTAAACCTGAGAATGTCGGGGTGAGGGAGCAACAAGAACTTGATACGGCAACATAAGGCGAGGCGATAAGATCGAGAATGTTAGCCCCTGCTGCAAGGACTAAGAAGCTGGGTAGGGAGATGGCAAAGATGAAGGAAGGAAGGAAGGAAGGAATGAAGGGCAGTTGGATGGATGGGAGGAAACAGAGAGAAAAGGGAGATGAGAGCAAAGAGAGTACGCTTCGCGAGGAGAGGGAGGTGAGATGGTGGGTGTAGACCCCTCACTAAAGAGTGATGTGGGATGAGGATATGCCCATTCTACAAAGCCTTCCATACTGACAGTATCGATGTCTGCGTCCTTCTCCGCACACGTCCCCTCCAACTAGTGGTGATGAGCAATGTGGGTCCTGAGAATGCTGAGAACAGAGAATCCCTCAGCCTACTTGCAATGTTGCTGGTTAGCGATGATCAGCCATTTGATACCGCCTACAAAATCTGTGAGTTGAAATGAACGCAGGGTAATTACCACAGGCAGGTGGTCCTGAGAATGCTGAGAACAGAGAAACCCTCAGCCTGCTTGCAATGTCGCTGGCTACAGTGATCAGCCATTTGATGCCACCTACAAACTCTGTGAGTGAAATGAACGCAGGGTAATTACCACAGACAGGTGGTCGGAGAAGAGACAGCTCGTGTCTACCACCTTGAGCTGAACCACCTGAGGTAGCCAGTATCCTCCATCTGAAAAACCTGCAAGCTCCAAAGGGCCCCCCCTATTGGTGCTGCCATTGATTCCTTTTGCATATATTGTCAGTAGGTTCAGGCTATCCTGGTTCTACATGGGCAACATTGCTAGAGTTGGAATCAAATTTTTCAATATCCATCTTCTCACCATCTTTGGCTTTGGCCTTCACTTGCGTCTGCTTCAGCTCTTCCCTACATCTGCTAAACAATAGCTCCTCACCAAAGAGTGCTATGGGATGAGGATTCCTGTTTCTGAATTCAAAGTACTGAACTCTGCTGCTTCAGCAGATCAAAGATCTATCCTGGTAGAGGCGTTCGATTTGTGAGGGGTGACTCACAGGTCTTTCTGTTTCTGAATTCAATGTGCAAGCAATATTTCCACAACAGATTGAAACCCTCAAAATTGACATGGAGTGCTCTATAAAGGGCTGAAATACATCTGGCAAACGAAGGCATTGCTGGATTCTTCAAAGGAAATTGAACAAATTGTGCTCGAATTATACCCAATTCTGCAGTAAAGTTCTATAGCTATGAGCAAGCTTCAAGTGCAATTCTATGGCTGTACAGAAGACAAACCGGAGAGGACAATGCTGAACTCACGCCAGTTTTGCGTCTAGGAGCTGGTGCATGTGTGGGTATAATTGCTATGTCGGCTACATATCCAATGGACATGGTGCGGGGCAGGCTCACAGTCTAGGGGATTCACCTGCACGCTTTTCTCCGAGTGCCCTCCAAAATTTTGAGCCAAATATCTTATACGGTTGTGATGCTGTTGCTGCTGAGATCTGAATGGTGATCATGGTAACATTGTGTATCTCACTCAGTTGGAAATTTACCAAAGCTGCAACTGTTGGAGCAGTAGGCACTGGAGCCAGTCAATCACGAATTTTGGGATGAGAGCATTAGAGCTCATTGCTTGGAAGATGCCAAGGGCAATCGTAGTGCAAACACTGATGCTGATAATAGTAGTGGCAATTACAGTGGTGGAAATAGTAATGCATTCAAAGCTAAAGGATATTGCTGCCTCCTACATGACAGCCTACACATGAGCATTGGAAAAGGCTTACTTCTGCAGCAATTGAGACCTGGAGCATGATCATTCTTCTATGGTTTAAGAAGGAACTAGCCTTTGCAAACATTGTTGGCATCCATTTTTGAGTATCACTTCTCCACCATCCTCTTCACTAAAATGCAGAATGAGAGGGTCTTTTCAGTGGCAGAGAATTGCTATCATCACCATCATAAACTGCTGAGACATCACCGGTATCCACATCATTGTTACTATTTGGCATATTAGAAGTTGCAGTGGAGACAAAGGATGATGTAGAATTCTCCCAACAATCCACCCAAGCCATGATGAGTATTTCTTATCACTAGGAGAGCAAACTACTTCTGCTCCATGATTCTTTCCCTGAAGCAGCTCCCAGCGCCTTGTCAAAAGGAGGAAGAGGAGTGGACATGCTTTTCCGCTTAATAGATTTCAGCAGTGTGGCAAAGGCATCAACTGGACCCTCAAGATGGCCATTTTCAAAGACGATGATTTTCCTCTTTAGCACCAAGCTTCTGAGGCTTGGAAGAATTACAGTTAGCATCCAGACCTATCACTTGAACTGGACATGATTGCAAGCTGTACTTGTATGCAGCATCTTCCTACTTTTGTGCCATTCAAAAGTGAAATGGCCTCAGCAGCCCCTTTGGTGGAGGAATAGGTTATGGTTCCCCACTTTTTACTACTTTCTGAGGACAAGTGGCTTGGCAATTGTTCTCATCAATCATCCACTCCACAGAAGCAACAGCAGGAAATGGCATTTGCTGTACTGAGATTTGCATCTCTTTTTCAGATTCAGCAGAGCTTTGCATCACTCTGATCATCAAGTGGTACGTTGGATCAGCATTATACCCTTCCTGTCATGAGTGGATGTTTTTCTACACCCAAACCCAAAGAAGAGCCTCAGCAAGAAAAGAAGCAAACTGAAGAGCCAAAACTAGGTTTGCCATTGTTGTTGCTGTTGTTGTGGTTGTTGGTGTGATGCAACAGTCTGATCCATCCGAGAGGAGAGACGACTCAGAGACCTTCTTGCCTACCTGCCTGCCTTCTGTCGAGGTTGATCGATCTTGGCTTGTGGAAGTGTTGACGACCTTTGATCAGTCAAGGTTCATGCCAGATCTAGATTTCCAGACCCCTAGTGCTTTTGATCCCTTCGTAGAGGCGAATGCTGATGATTCTGGTGCTGGATCTAAGGATTATGTGCATGTACACATTCAGCAACGGAATGGTAGGAAAAGCTTGACAAAGTTCAGGGACTGAAGAAAGAGTACAACTACAATAAGATTCTCAAGGATTTCAAGAAAGAGTTCTGCTGCAATGGTACTGTAGTTCAGGATCTAGAGCTGGGTCATGTGATTCAGCTTCAGGGAAATCAACGGAAGAATGTTTCCCAGTTCCCAGTGCATGCAGGAATTGTAAAAAAAAGACCACATTAAGATCCATGGGTTTTAGAGACTACTGGCATCCTCAGATCTGCTGATGACAAAAGAGTGCATTGTTAGAAACCAACTAGGCTACAGGTTTGAGGAGTGGTCAATTATGTGTGCAAAGACTACTCACTTCTCATCAAGAGGAGCACCAAATACAATGGCTCTTGATCATGTAGTGGATGTGGATGGCATGTGAAGGCTCTAATGAAATAATTAACTTGTCTATAGTCTTTTGTGAGCTACTGTCTTTGATGAAATGGTGAGACGGGTGTGACAGGAGACAAAGGGCCAAAATTAGGAACTCAGTGGTTTACAGAAGGACTAGCATTTGGATGTGATAATGGTGGTGCAGGACTGATCATCGACAGATTTGACACCTGAGAGCCCTGAATTGAAGAGCTAACAGGAGATGACTAAAAGTTTCAAACCACTTGCAAAGGTCGAGGCCTGGATTGCAAACCAGGGCCACTCTGTGGTGGAAAAGGGTGGTTCATACGGGCACCAAATGGACGATGTGCAGTCATATTACTTTGTCCCATCATTGGACCTTCTAGGATAGTATCTGCAATTGGCCTTACATTAAGCTATTCATTTTTACTTTGGCTTCTACATTTTAAAGATATGCACATTTTAGTTCCCTCATTTTTGTCCTTGGAGTATTTTGATGGAGCCGGAGGAGATTCTTTTGGCAATCATGGAAGCTTCAATCCAGAGGCCCAGAGAGATGTGTTAGCAAGGTCAAGAAGAGACATTGCTGAGCAGTCAGGCTCTGTATCAAGGCAAGGACATGGAATGCATGATTTCTCTCAGCAGGTCAGTCAAAACCACAATCTGGATCAGCTAATTGGGACTGGAATGTCAACAATGGCAACAATGAGCAGCAGAAGATGGTGTATACTGGAATGTACGGGTAGATGACTCTGGTGCAAGGAGCTTCCATATGAGGGCGGATACTTACGGTGCTATGAGCCATTCTGCTAATCCTGGTATGGAAGCGGTCAGATTAGATATAGGAGGCTCTTCAGGGTGATATATGGCTGAGGCTGCTAGCTCTCAAGTTGTCAGAAGTCAGCCTTGCAACCAACTTTCAAATGTACAGGGGTCTGGAGGCCTTGGGACCAACCTTTCAATGGCTAGAACAGAGGTACCTTGGAAAGGACCAAGACCAGGAACATTTTGACAACCATTAGGAGGACCTCAAAGGCCAATTGGACCTAATGACCTTCAGTTGCTTCAGCAGCAGTCAATGCAATCACAACAACTTCATGAGGTGCAACGACAGCTTTTAGCTCAACAGCTTAAACAACAATTAGAACATTACAAACAACAGCAGTTGCATCAAGAGTTCACTGGTACCTCATATTCAGCTCTTCTGCATGGACCTGGCACACCACCTTCTCAGCCTGAACCAACTGGGGGTTTGCCAGGTGGTGAGCTAGAAACTGAAACTGCACCTTTGTTGTCATCAAATACTCCCAGTGCAAGCTTTACAAATCCAGGTTGGCCCTTGAACGGTGTATCTTATTATCATGGGTTCCCAACTAATGGTGCCATGGGACAAGATCCTAATCTAGCTTTGCAGTTGATATCTTCTAAGGGTCTGCAAGTGGACCATTCTCCTTATGCAGGCAATAGGGATGGAACTCTACCTGCTGCTGCCTCCTTTCATCAAGAAAGACAGAATGTTGAACCAGAGCAATATAATGGAGGTTCAAATGTGCCACTAGACCAACATATGGGGAAGTCCATGCATCTTGGGCATCATTTTTATGGGCAACAATATGGCCAGGGTTTTGATAGTGGGCAACAGCAAATAGATGTACTTGGGCAGTAGCATGAACATTTTTGTGACATGCATTCTCATAGAGATTATGGACAGCATGACCAATGCTATGGGATCAATGATCAAAGACAGCATGCTTATGACGGTTATGCATGTGATGCGCAGCAGGGCTACTATCACCACATGCAGTATGGACAGCATGAGTATCATTATGAGCAGCAGCCACATTGCTACGACCATCCATATGGATAGCATGAGCATTATGGTCGTGAGCATGGACAGCCATCTGTTGTATATGAGCAGCATGCTTATGTACGTGAGCAACAAACATCAGTGGAAGAAAATGCATATGCCCAACCACATTGTCCCTCTGATACGCAGTAGGGCTATTATCACCATATGCAATATGGACAGCATGAATATCATTGTGAGCAATAGCCACATTCGTATGACCATCCATATGGATAGCATGAGCATTATGGTCATGAGCATGGACAGCCATCTGTTGTACATGAGTAGCACGATGACTATGAGCAGCATGTCAGAACTATTACTGAGTTGACCAATGGTGATGAGCAGGTGTGTAAATTGCTATCTAAGGCTAAACGCATTAGACACCTTACTAGTGATACGATACGGGAATTGCATGCTGCGGGCTTATGCTATCAATGTGCTAAGCCAATATCTTGTAATCATCAAGCCACATGCAGGGCAAAGACTGCCAAAATATTCTTGGTATTAGAATATTATGATGCAAAGGATGGTGAAGATCTTGTTAAAGACCATTTTGGTATGGATCCACAATAAGAACCTCAATTCAAGAAAGCAGATCATGGGCAGCATGTGGATTTGGATGATCATGACCCCATGCGGGAGCCCCATCAGTCCACATCAGTCCACAGACCTGCAGTTTAAATGCTTGGACATTACTAAGAATGCAGGGTCCATGAATATGCAGCACTTAGGGGTTGATGTAGTCCATGCAATGGTGACTTCAGCCTCATATGCTTCAACACAAATCCATAGAAATCTGTTCCCATGGTCTTGATGAAATAGATAAAGGCACAAGTAATCCATACTGTTTACCATGATGTCTCTTAACTCTTTGACAAACCAAACATTCAGAAACAAAGTTAGATACATCAGTGTCCATATGTGGCCAATAAAAATCTTCAGTTAATGTACGTAAAGTAGATATAATACCTCTATGACCTTGATATGGAGGACAATGAATCTCATTCAAAACAAAGGATCTAAATGGAACTGTAACACATAATCTCTTTTCATAAAACATGAATCTATCATTATAAGACAGTGAATCAATAGGAATCCAGTTATTTTCAACTAATTTATTCCAATCAGCATGAAAAGTAATGTTCTGATGATAAGTATCTTTCATAGGGGTTAGAGAATCAAATGATATAACAGAAATATTATGAATGGTCGGTCTTCCACTTAATGCATCAGCCACTACATTTTCTTTACCTGGTTGATATTGGATAAGGGGATGAGAACTTTGAATAAAAGCTGCCCATTTGATATGTCGGTCAGATATTTGGGGTTGACTAAGGAGATGTCTAATACTTTGTTGGTCAGTCTTAATCATAAACTCAGATCCCATTAAGTAATGTTTCCATTGTCTTAAAGCTTGTACAACAGCTAACAATTATTTATCATATGTGGAATATTTAAGTTCCGATGGTTTCAGTTTACAGCTAGAATAGGCAATGGGATGATTATCTTGCATAAGTACGGCTCCTATTCCAAATCTGCTAGCATCAGTAACTACTAAAAAGAATGGTCTATTAAAATCAAGTAGTTGTAATACAGGAGCATGGGTTAATGCATGTTTCAATAAATCAAAAGATTCATGTTGATTATCAGACCAATGATAAACAATAGCTTTCTTTAAAAGTTTAGTCAAAGGCAAAGCAAGTAATGAAAAATTTCGCACAAACTTCTTGTAAAAACTAGCAAGACCTAGAAAAGAACGTAACTCATGCACATTTTTAGGTATAGGCCAGTTCAATATTGCTTCTATCTTCTTAGGGTCAATCTTAATACCTTCTAATGACACAATATGACCTAAATATTCAATTTCTGTTTGAAATAACTCACTCTTTTCTGGATTAGCATACAATTGATTATATTTCAACAACAGATATCATCAAAGAATACTATAACACAATGCTGATATTTCAAAAATATGTGATTGATCATTCTACTAAATGTAGCAGGTACGTTAGTCAATCCAAAAGGCATCATTAGAAATTCATAATGACCAAATTGTGTTCTAAATGCAGTCTTGAATATGTCAGATTTATCTAATCTTACCTGATGATAACCAGATTTAAGATCTATTTTACTAAATATGGCAGAACCTTGTAGTTTATTCATAAGATCATCTACCCTAGGAATTGGATATCTATTATTTACAGTAATCTTATTTAGGGCACGATAATCAATGCACATACAATAAGTATTATTATTCTTCTTTACTAACAAGACAGGTGCACCATATGGAGAACTACTAGGTCTTATTAATCCTCTGTTTAATAATTCCTCAACTTGATTTTGAATTTCTTTCTGCTCTATCTGGGTATGCCTATATGGTGCTTTACAAGGTAATTGTGTACCAGGAATTAAATCTATTTTGTGGTATTCAGGACGTGAAGGAGGTAGTCCAAGTGGTAGATCTTCAGCAAAAGAATCTTTAAATTGTGCAAGGAATTCTTTATGTCTAGGGTGAATATGTTTTTCTTTAGCTTGAAGTTCATTCACCCAAATTAGATAAGATTTACTACTTTTACGTAATGCACGTTTAGCTTGAGTATGAGTAAGCAGTGGGAAAGCATTAGATGTGTGCATACCATACAATGTAATGTGTTTTCCTTGAAAATGAATTTTAATTCAATGCATGGAATAATCTATATCAGGATTATGCTGATGATGCCAAGGCATACCTATGATAATATCACTGGACTGTAATGGTACAACTAGAAAATTCATTCTTTCAATATATTCACCAATTTGAATTTCTAAATCATGCACCTCTTGTGTTCCATTATACCTTATGCCTAAGAATGCTGCTTTAATGCGATAATGTGTAGGAATAGTTTGTAATTTCAATTCTTTCACTAACTTTGCAGAAATAAAATCATGTGTACTACCATCATCATGCAAAATAATCTTTTCATTTCCATGTACTAAACATTTCATTGTCAACAAAGAATGTGGAGTTGGCATACCTGGTAAAATATCCGAAGGAGTAGTAACGTCGTCCTCATCTTCCGTAAAGACAGGCATTTCCTCATGTTCTTCATCTTCCATTGCTCCAAGATAGTTGATATGGACAGGTGGCTTCTTCGATTGGAAATTGGCTGCTAGATGTCCAGGTTGATAGCATTTGTAATACACTATAGGTTTGGGTTTAGATACATTGTTTGCAATGGCAGGAAGTCTAGGAATATTAGGATTTGGCTGTGAAGATGGCTTAGGGTTTTGATTGGTATTTGATGGCAAAGCAGGTGGTTTTGTCCAAGACTTACGGAAAGATAATGAAGGAAAACGACTTTGATTGAATCTTCTAAAATTTGAATTGAATTGCTTAGAACCATAGTTACCATTTGCTTGAAATTGTTGTGGATGCTTATCTCTTCCTCGAAGCTTGTCTTCAGTGTCATAAGCTAAAGAAATTGCATCTTCAAGAGTTGTAGGTTTGAACATATTGACTTCAACATAGTAATGCCCAAGTAATCCAGACATATACTTGCGCTTGTGAGTCGCTTCAGGTATGTCTTCAAGCATGCGTAGTTGGAGTAAGGCATTCCAAAAGCGTTCGGTGTACTGGGAAATAGGCTTATGATCTCTTTGCTGAAGAAGGTCCCATTGCTTTATGACTTTTTCATGGAATTGTAGAGGAAGGAAATTCTGCATAAACTTCTTCTTGAAACTCTCCCAAATAGTGAGACAATCTATGCTCTTACAAACCAGGGTCCACCAAAGAGATGCTCTATCCACTAAATGATTAGTGACACACTTGATTTTATCTTTTTCAGCGTATGTCTCTTCATGAAAGTAATCATCAAATTGACTGATGAATGCACGAACAGTTTTTTCCATCTTGAGTGCCATTGAAAGTACGGAATTTGAAATTTCTTTTACTTATCTTTGTTTCTTTGTGGATAGATTGAGCTTCAAGAGTTACATCGATGGTTCGTCGGATAAGATCTTCGGGTTGTGGTCCATCTTTGTCGGTAGTCGATCATTGTAAATTGGCCAATTGAACTTGTAAGACTTGCCGGGCTCTTCGTTCTTCGTCCAACTGCATCATAATTAAATCCAATTTTTGTTCCATCGTAGGCTTAGGAAGATTGCCTTCAGCCATTAAATCATCCATATTTTGTTTCGTCATCCTGTAAAAATTCAAAAGACCTCACACTCTCAAAATCCAATTAGCGAGATGAGCGTAGCTCAAAGTCGGGTGTACAAGGATTATAGATTTTTATTTGGCTTTCACGGTCTTCGACTTTTGCGGTTGCGAGATTTGAAATCTTTGTAAAATCTGCATATGTCCTTCTGTGTGTATGCTGAAACTGGTTCAGCAAGTTTGCATATGCGAACAGAGTCTTCCAGGGAACAACTTTGCAGTTCAATGCTTCTGCGCAGAAACAGTCCTTATGGGAGTTTTTGGCATAAGTCAGTTTTGACTTCTGGTGACTTGACTGACTTGTAGAGTAAGTAAATTTAGACTTGCAGAATCTGAACTTGCAGACTTTGAAGATTTGTATGATTGGAGACTTGATTGACTTAGCTTATAGCTAAGTCTGAAAGAAACGTCAAATTTTAAGGGGGGGCGTTTTTTTATGCATCGAAAATCACGCAAAGACCTGATGCCGCCGATTTTGAAAATTGATGAGCTAAGCTTTTAAAAAGCTTAGCTTTGAAGCTTTTAAGCTTTATGTAAGATATGAAACTTATCTCTTTGTCTGAGAAAAACGACTTGAGTAGGGAGATATTGACGTGGTCCTCCACCTCCTCAAGAAGGTCCTTTGCAATCAGAGGTTGTAGACAGAGGTTCTTGACCACCAAGAATCCACCTGTATCGATCGTTCGCAATGAGATTGGCTGTAGAGCTCGATCATTCCAAGAGCTCCTCCTTCACGCGAGATGGGTAGCGATTGGAAGCTCTCGATCTCAGCTTCGCTCTGATATCACGGGTGCATAGATCGGATGTTGTATGCTCGCATAGTGAACGCGGAAGGTTCCCAAGAACAAAAGAACTCTACTTTTTCCACAAAACTCAAGGTAGAAAGCATGCACGACATGAACAAGAGACCAATTGGGTGCAATCTCCCCCCATAACTTGTGTGAGCGTCCCACAAAGCATGTATTTTTTTTGTATTAATCATCTTCAAGCTCAAATAATAGCCCAAATTACAAAATAGCATGCTTTTGGCTTTTGAGTTTGCTTTAGCACAAAATAAAAATAAAGCTAATGGGTGGGTGCCCAAAGAGTCAGGCATACCCAATACAATGTCCAAATACAAATATCATAATCGTGCACCCATGCGCATACAAAATAATAAATAAATATCCAACGCCTTAATAAATAGGTATGACAAAATATAGGCGCCATGCCTAAGGTATGCGCCCATCAAAATATAAGTGATAACTCGAATACACGCTATCCTCCAATGCTTTCCTCCACCACTGCTGCTATCTCTACACAAGCATTCACAATCGTTAGTAAAATAATACAATTAAACCAACAAAAGTGAATACCTAGCAGTCTTCAACTACATAACAAATCAACTAGTTAGAAATCAATCCTAACCTTAATTTATCACGAGTGCGCACTCTAAACTCATAAACATTTATTAATTTAATATGTATTTTGTAGAATCACCCGCTATGGAATCACCCATGTACACACTAATTTAATAAAACGCCCGAAAAGGATAGGTGTTCCCATCAACTTCTCGCACAAAGAATCCACTTTGTGTATGAGCCCCGGTCAACAAAGTTTACGGAATCCATCGTAAAACCTCACGGAATCCACCGTAAAACCTCACGGAATCCACCTGGCATGGAATCCACCGTGAAATATACCTCCTGGCATCACTATCCCTATAGATAGACCTTTCACTTAACGGAGCCGATCTAAGCCTCTCAAAGCAATAACCATGACTCCCTTAGAGTAGGCTCTCGCAACTAGCTTGGGGGTAGCCCTACATGATTCTTCCTTTTATCCTATTTGTTAATATTTTCAGTTAGAGATCTAGATTCTAGCAAACACAAACAGTCCTTTCAAATGTATATCAAATGATGCAATGACAATCACACCATTGTGTAGCTCACAAGTTCACATAGCCAAGGTAGACCTTATCCTAAGGTAACCGTACATTCTAATGAGGATTATCCTCCCCATAAAGAAGTATTGAGTATATCTCTTATAACATGTTAAGCAAGGCATATATTTCCCGTTTGGGCTATTTTATCCAACATAAGCGAAATTCCTTAAAGAAATATATTGCGCCAATAACTTAAAGAGATGACTTATAGATCCTTTGAATAGAGTTTCACTTTTTAAGCGTTAGTCAACACTTAACATTGTTGCCTTTGACAATAATTATATCAAGCTATTTTACTAATCTCGAGTGTGCATAAAGTCATATGTGCAATAACCTCTTACAACTATTTGCATCATGATTCTACGATTTAGAATCTCAATTAATCTAACTACAAATCATAGTGATTAATTGTTTATGCGTGTACTAGTATGCTTTCTAGATGAAATTGTCAATTTGTGTAAATGCAAAATATAGAGCTAATATTTTATGTAATTAATTATTATACGGATGTTGTTTGTGCAATCTAACAAGTAGCTCTTGCACCATTTGATGCAAAGACTAACATTTTTTTAAAATAGAAATTCGCCATAAACCTTATTATTTTATGTGGCAAATTAATAACCTAGTAATGAATAATCTGGTTTGGCATGATGACATTGGGAATTTCGTCTTTGCTCATGCTTGCATTTGCCACACCTGATGTTCAATTGGTAGTGGCAACTCCGGCAACCTCAGACACTCCCGTATCTTTGGCAATACCCGTTTCTTGACCAGTTGCAGTGGTTTCCATGGTCATTCCACCTTGTCGCTTTGGAGCAATCCTTCGCAAGTTGATTCGAGAAAGATAAAAAAGGAGGAATGAATTTGAGATAGGAGATTGTAAGAGAAGATGGCTTAATCGAAGACCGAGACAGGGGGAATTGAGCTTCCCTTGCAGCCTCTCGGGGTAACTCTCTCTCTCTCTCTCTCTCTCTCTCTCTCTCTCTCTCTCTCTCTCTCTCTCTCTCTCTCTCTCTCTCTCTCTCTCTCTCTCTCTCTCTCTGTCTCTCTCAAGCTCCTTCCTGGAGCCTCTTGGAGGGGTATCCTTCTACCTCCCTCTCTCTAGCTCTCTCTCGCATCCTCTCGGGGTCTCCTTGTTCTTCTCTAAACTACCCCCCATGCCTCATATATTATAGTAGTTGAATGAGAGAAGAAGGATTGTGGCTGAGAAGAAGAGCTCTTTATGGAGGGGATCTTGGCAAAATTAACGATTTGAAACTTCTAAGATGCAATTTGATGCTCAAATCACAAATTTGATTGTTCTGTTGGCTCCAAAAGGGGGTAAAACTTTAAGACTCTTGATTAGAACTCTTCTAGATCACTCCTCCCTGTTCGAAGTGTTGTTTGTGCGATTTCGCTAATCCTTTCTTTTTTCCATTAAATCTCCAAAATTGACTGAAAAAACCACTTCCTTTTTTTACATGACATCTTGTTTTAGAAAATTTCATAGATTTTTAGAAAATTTATAATAAATAATATCTAAAATATACTAGTTTTTTCCAAAAATCTAATATTTTTGGACCATCCATAATATACACATTAACATATGTGGGATTTAGAAAAAAGAGCTAGTGAATCCAGTGATTCACAATTCGTGTTCTTCTCGATCTAAAATCCAACCAAATTTGAAGCCTAAGTGATCTCTCATGGAGAAGGTGCGTAAGTTGACACAAGAAGAAAATCAACTAGAGATTGAGCATCGAAAGAAATTAAGGACACAATCCTATTACTCGCTCATGTATATTTTCATGCCCACATTAGAATTCAGATGGAAGAGCATGAGAAGCTCTTAGAAAGGCCTTTGACATAAGTAGAGGAAGCATAAATCTATTGGTGTTATCCACCAGCAATTGTGAAAGAAGTCATGAAGGAAATAACCAAGGTTGAGTAGGAGAAGCATTACTTGATTTCTATGTTCCACACTAGGAATTGCAAGGCAAATAGGGAAAGAGCTAAGTGATGCAAGTTAGTTGGGACAAGGAAACATGATGTTACAAGCCTTATCATATAATAATCTGATATGAAAAGAAAATTGAGAGAGAACAAATTGCAAGAAGGGAGAAGAGAAATATACAAGACTTGCATATGACACAAGGTCCTTGGATACATGTGTGGGTAAGCACCTCCCCCATGCATGTGAAAATAATATTTTAGCCTTCATAGGATTTTTACAATAAACACATCCCAAAATAAATCAATTTCACATGTGCACATACAAAATCTTTAGCCTTGTGATCACCTACAAAAATATCATATTTCCATGCTATGAAGTGTTCAATTTTCACGTATTAAAATGCACTTTCATAAAATATTTATTTCACATAACTATGTAATAATCAACTAACTACAACACAAAGCACATTAGTATATATCCATCTATCTACCAAACATAATGCAACTAGTGTTACATGTAGTGATATGAGTAACAAGTCATGGATCATATAGTAAATTGAAGAAATCCATTAAAAATAATAAAGTAAAAATAATATTATTTTCATAGTAAATTTTAATAAAATATTATACATACTATAATTTCATAATATTCACTTGGGTTTAAAAACAAGTATTCCTAGTTAATAAATTTAAAAAAGCATAAGTGTGATTAGCCATGTGCCAGTGTTATCTCATTTGGTAAATCTACAACTTATAAAAATGAGGTTCCATGGATTTTCATGAAACATTATATCATTTGGTGAATTTGTTCCTATGGGACATTGATGTGACTATGAGTGGTAGATATTTGTTAGTTGGTCACAAGTTGGAGTTAATCTCGACTTTTGAATCTATTGAAAATATTTCACAAAATGATCTTTGTATTCAACTAGATATCTATGATATTGATTTTTGTATTTTACTATAGATATCTATAAAATTGATTTCTAGTTCTAGTTATAGTCATGTCATGGTCAAGAATTGCTTCAAAATCAATAATTTTGTATCTTCCTCTAACAAAGGAGGGTCATCTACAACAGGAGTAATTGGAGGATTTCCCTTAAAAGATTTCAAAAAACTAATATGAAAAGAATTATGGATTTGCCACCCTGTGAGAGGAGGAATGCCCACTCTAAATACATTCTCATTAATCTTGTGAATAATATAGAATGGCGCATAATATCGTGGAGCTAAGTTAATTTTTAGATATTTTTCAATGGATTTTAACCTCCTCTTTCAATTTGCAACTATATTAGATCATTTTCTTTAAATATAATAGCTTCTTGCTTGCTTGGGTTACATATCTCAATTGGGATTACTTGAACTTTTCACTCAATTTTTTTAATATTATTTTATGATTGCTAGCTAAAGTTTCAGCAGCTAGAATATCAATAGCAATTGTGGTTATAGGGATAGGTAGTTTCCTTTCATAAACCACATCAAAAGATATTCCACTAGCCGCAAAATTTAGAGTGTTATTATAAGTAAACTAGAGAATAGGCAAGTGCTGGGGTCAAAATTATTTGGTCTATGAATATTATAGGATCTAATAAGGTTAAAGATAGTGCTATTAGTCGCTTTAGCCTAGCCATTGCTCTTAGAGTGAACAGCTAAGGTAGAGTCCATCTTAGAACCTAGCTTTTTAAACAATGCTATTCAAAAATGATTACAAAATTGATAATTACAATAAAAACATATCACCTTGGGAAATTTGTGATGAGAAAAGACGGTGTTAATTAAAAGCTTAGCAATTTATGGAGTAGACTAAGTCTTTTTACAAGGAAGAAAGTAAGCTTGCTTATTAAATCTATCTAGTATAGTTTAAAGCATGTCATGGTGTGTGGATGTTGTAGAAATACCAATAGAAAATTCCATAGAAATTTGTTTCCATGGTCCATTAGGTACACATAAAGGCATAAGTAATCCATAAGATTTTCCATAATAATGTTTAACGTATTAGCACACAATGTGTTCAAACGCAAAATTTGCAATACATTGCTTCATTGTAGACCAATAAAAATATTATTTTCATGTAGCTATAATAGACTAGATTTCTCTATGTCCCACATAAGCAAATGTGTATATTTCAATCATTGCAGTATTCTTAAAAGCTAATATAATTCACAACTTTCTTTAATCATACAAAAGTCCATTCACTTAAAAATAATAGTGTTAGTATTCTAAAATCTTTGCTAAATAATAGAAAAATCAAAACTTAAATCATAAGAAGGAATCATAACATCAAAAGTTTGAAGTTCAACAATAAAACATGATTCAAATACATATGGTTTTAATTTTATCAAAACCAAGTAAATTATGAGATGCAGTATTTTCTAAAGCCCTATAACTCAATGCATTAGCAATCATATTAACAAGAACTCGTTGTTGGTATTGGATCATTGGATGAAAGTTTTGGATAAATGAAGCCCATTCAATGTGGTTGTCAAAGTTAGGGATTGGTTCAATAAATGTTTATAGCCGATTTATATTTTTTTATGAGAACCTTAGAGTTGAGGAGACAATGTTTCCAAATATTTAGAGCATGAACTACAGCCAATAATAATTTATCATACATATTATAGTTTTGTTCAAAAGATTTTAGTTCGCCACTCTTATAGGCTATAGGGTGATCAATTCGCATTAAAAATGCACGTATACATGAAAGATTGTTCATGTTCTCTTTTAGTTTTACTAAAAACAAGGATATCATTGAAAAAGAGAATAACACAATGCTAAAATTTTAAAAATTATTTACTCATCATCCTACTGAAAGTGGCAAGTGCATTAGTAAGATTGAAGGGCATTACTAAAAATTTGTAATGGACAAATTAAATCCTAACAAGCCATTCACACTTGTGATGATAATCAAACTTAAGGTCAATCTTGCCAAACATAGTAGCACCTTGCAATTGTCTAACAAATCATCCACACGGGGAATTGGATATTGATTTTTAACAATAAATTTATTTAGAGCTCGATAGGTTATGCACATACGATAAGTTTGATTCTTTTTCTTTACTAAAAGAATGTGAGTTCCAAAATGTGAATTTCTAGGTTGAATTAACTTTCAATTTAATAGTTCTTCAACTTGTCTTTGGAATTCTTTTTGTTCTACCTAATTATGGTGATAAGGAGCTTTATAGAGAGGTTGACTATAGGGTAGAAGGTCAATTGAATGATCCTGAGGTCGTGATGGAGGAAGTTGAAGAGACAATTCAAAAGAAAAACAATACAAATTTATTAATAATTTTTTGTTGTCTTATGGTTAACTTAGACTTAGCATCTTTGACTTTATTAATTAATACAAGAAAAGATTTACATTATTTTCAAATGATGGCACACTTCACTTGAGTGTGACTAATTAATGGTATAACTCAATGTTTGTTAGTCCTTTAAGAAAAATAATTTTACCTTTATGTTGAATATTCATCGAATGCATGTCATGATCAATTATAGATTAATTTGATGCTGCCAAGGCATCCCTAAAATTACATCAATAAATTGTCATGATGCTACTTTAACTAATCAATTTTCTTTATACAATCCAATGCAAATTTCTAATACATGTACCTCTTTAGTTCCATTATATCGTTTCCTTAAAAATACAACCTTAATTTTATAAGTAGACGGAACAATTTTAAGTTGCCATTTTCTAACCACATTTTCTAAGACAAAGTTGTGTGTACTTCCGTCATCATGCAAAATACTCATTTCATCATTATGGATTTTATATCTCATTTTCAATAAAGTATGGATAGAAATTTTACCAAAAATTTTGTTAGTGTCATTAGAGTTTTCTCCCTTAAGCATCACTTCATCAAAATCAGACACTGCTTTAGGGTCTTCAGCTGCTTCATCAACTCCAAGATAATTTAAATGTACAGTAGACTTTTTCCAATCATAAGTGTTGCCATAGGACAACGACTCACAATATGGCTAGAGTGATTGCATTTATAACAAATTACATTCTTGGAAGTGGTATTTGAGATACTTAAATTAACATTTTTAGGTTCAGACAACTTAGACAGAGTAGAAGGTAGATGAGAAATCTTGGGATTAAAGGTTGAAGTAGGCAAGCCTACATTATTATAAAAATTTCACATCCAAGGTTGGCGATCAGGACCATTCTTTCCAAATTGAAAGTTGGAAGCATGAAAATAATTAAAATGAGAGTTGTTGTTACCCATATTATTTCCCATGAAAGCCAGAAGTTATTGTCGATCTTTAGTTTGTTTCTTCAATGTTATGTACCAAAGAGATAGCCTCATCCAATGTGTTGGGTTTAAACATGTTGACTTCAACTTGGAAAAATGGAAGAAGATTGGACATATACTTCCTTTTAAAAGTAGATTCGACTATAGGCTTGACCATTTGAAGTTGCATCAAAGTATTCTAGAATCTTTTGGTGTACTAAGGAATGATCTCTTGCTCTTGCTGCATAAGGACATCCGATTGTTGTTGCACATGAACCTCAAATTGGGCAAGAACAAAATTAGTGAGAACCTTCTTACTAAATGCTTCCCACATAAGAGGATGATCGATGCTCTTGCGTGTGTGATATTCCATCATAAAGAAGCTTTATCGATAAAATAATATGAAGTACACTTTTTTTTATCATTTTCAGCATAGCTTTCATTATCAAAATACGAGTTGAATTGATTTAGCAAAGAGAGAACCTTATGATCATATTTAATACCATTGTAAGTATTAAATTTAAAGGTATGTTTGCTTATCTTTGTCTCTTTGCGGATGGATTGTCCTTCAAGGATGGCATTGATGGTATGGACCATGACATCGTCAATAGAGGAAATTTGAGATAAAGGACTCTTGAGAGATCATATCTCTTGTTCTAGTTGGGCTCAATGTTGGTGCTCTTCTTCTAGTTGCATGGCCAATAAATCCATGTTGTTGCTTCATGGTAAGTTCAAGAAGCGACAATGTAGAATCAAAATTTGCAGTACTAGATGGTCCTTCATGAGACATGATGATTGCAGATGGCTTGATAAAGATATTTGAATAATAAAGATGCCTTGTAGAGATGCTTTGCCCATGGCAATAAAATTTTGGCATGTAAGTACCAAAATAAAGAGTGGCTTCCTGGAAAAATGATGAGATAGAATAGGCAAGAAAGACTGAAAATTTTGATAGTATTTTGATAAAGTTTCGTAGTCCTGGAGTAGCCACATAGGAATCCCCTCTTGAAAACTAGGAGTCAATGCTGATTTGGATTGATCTGAATAGTCAACAACGGGTGACTTGGTGTAGAAGAAGTTGAAGTTGATTAAGTAGGCAAAGACTAAGCAATGCTTTAGGCCTTATTAAGAAAACTTGACTTAAAGGACAAGAATATGGCCTCAATCAAATGGCGATGGCCAAAAAATGTCCCCCCCCCCCCCCCCCCGAATTGCAAAAAAGACAATTTTAATGCTGCCTTATACGAATATGAAGAAGAAAATAAAATGGATTTGTGGGATTTTTTTCACCCAATAAGGGGCTACTGTGGTGACCCCTTTTCAATGAAAAAACAAACCATAGTTCTCCTTCAAACCTTCTTTTGGTTAGGAACTCATAGAATGATGGCACCATGATAGAGTGGGTTGGATTTTTCAAAATTGGACTAAACAACAAATTTTTTTAGCAAAGATAGAGGGGTTTGGGGTTTTGAAGCCCTAGGAATCTAGCTGTAAAGTCGGTTTGACTATAGAGAGTTTGATTGCTCTAGAGAGCTCGCCTTCACACAAGAGGGTAAGAAATTGGAAGCCCTAGATGTAAGCTGGGCTTTGATACCACTATTGTACAGATCAGATGCAAGACACATGTGTATATAGTGAGCAAAAGAAGCTCCCCTTCTCTCTCTTTTTCTCATAAAATTGAAAGCACGACTCATAAAACTCAAAATAGACTTAGTAAAGCAAAATTGAGTGACACACTATTGGGTGCAATTTCTCCCCATATATGGAGTAGGCATCTCCTCCATGGCGTATTTATAATATTAAAATGAATCTTACTTTGCCTAAGGCCCTTTACAATCACTCTCTTGGTAAAAGAGTTCAATTGCACAATAACTCACAATCCTTGAGAGCTATAAAATATTTCTAAAATATCTTCAATATATCTCCTAAAATCTCAAGTATTAATAAAGTTTTACAAAGAGGATGTGCACATGCCTTGAAATAAATAATGGTGCATTTATAATTTAATGAAAAAGTTTATGGGATAAATTGTGCTTACCACATGTATCTAATTCATCTTTCCTTGCACATCAACTCTGTCAAAAATTCAAAAAATCATGTGAGAAAAATAACTAACTAAATAAATGCAACTAGAAATAATAAATCAAATAATAATTAGAATTTTATTAAATAATAAAATCACGTAAAAGATATACGTCCCCATCAACCTTCCACTCAAGGCAAAAATTATTTTTCTCTTTGGGAATGTGCTCCACACTAATAGAGAACCATTCAAGGTACTCATCCTGTCAACATGCACGCAAGGGAGAACCATTAAAGTGCTCATCCCCTCATGTAGGAAGACCCTCCTTCAATAGCAATTATAGTCATGTCAACTTGTGGCTTCTTACGCTTTTGTAACCACAATCAAAAACTAGTAGATGCTTGATCAACTTGATCAAAATTAAGGTTTCTAAAGATAATAGTTGCCTCAACAAGCAACATTGTACACTTAGGACACTCAACCTAACCCAAGTTACTACAGGATCACTTTACTACAATCTATCATCTTGGCTCGTAATCTACACATGCTATCACAACTATAATATCATCCATTGATTGACATGGTAAGATTTTAACTAAAGTGGAATCACATATAGCTAGTTTCTTTGTAAGACCTTACTTGTTTAGCAATTTGATTACTTACTTTTGTGCACTTGCTACCAAACCAAATAACTTAGATGATTTTTTCTAATTGGAGCACAACTCAAATTTCTACAACGAGTGAATTTTCAAAATAGTAAAACATTGACTCTTGTACATAATTGATTGTAGTTAACTTTGTATGCCTTTTTATCCTTTCACTCAATGCAAAACCCCTCCAACTTTTGGAACAATGCCACATCTTATGTAAGGGCCAAATCAAAGGTATGAGCTCTAAAGTTTTATTCTAAGTACAATGGCAAAACACAACAAAGTTTTCATCACTTCTATATTTTTCAATGATGCATGGTACTTTCAAAGTTTCACCAAACAAATGCATGAATATGATCAATGCAAAGCCCAATAATGAATATCCAAGACCTAAAGATGGCACTAGTAGCATGAATTTTCCTGAAACTATAAAGCCCAAAAATTGTTAAGACAATAAATTATCAAAATATCAAGCTCCCAATATCATCTAGAAGACTCCAACATGAAACAAAGCCATTAGAGAGCCATCAACCACGGCATCCCAATCTTGAGTGCAAAATCCAATGGCCATTTACTTTAATGGGAGATTTTGCAAATTGGTTCATCAAGGAATATGCATCTTCATCAACAGTTTGGTTCTTCTTCAACAATGACTTCAATAACAACAAGGCATTATGTTTTAAGTGTCCAAGTGGTATATGTTCATGACTAGTAGATTGGATCCCCTTGAGACATGTTCATATACATGACCACACAAGTGCACCCACATATGAAAATTATACATACAAAATATGTACACATCTATATTTATCATATCACCCTAATGGAAACACCACTGTAAATAGCAAAACAATCAATCACACCATAATTAACTCAATGTTGTCTCTATTCCAAATGTTAATACGTACTCACAGGGCACCTGAACATATAATAGGCCTCTATAAAACAAAAGAGTGCATAAATGCATGACGTGTGTTTGTGTGTGTGTGTGTGTGTGTGTGTGTGTGTGTGTGTGTGTGTGTGTGTGTGTGTGTGTGCGTGTGTGCGTGTGTGCGTGTGTGCGTGTGTGCGTGTGTGCGTGCGTGCGTGCGTGCGTGCGTGTGAGTGCGTGTGTGTGTGTGCGTGTGTGTGTGTGTGTGTGTGTGTGTGTGTGTGTGTGTGTACACTTTAATATATTCTTATCCTCATGAAAAACTTGAGGACATAATATATAAATATGAGAGGACACACATATAAATAAGTAACACTACTCTCTTCTCACCTCTCTTGTTGCTCAGGAAAAACCTATACTAACCCCATGACCTCTCTCAACTTCTTTGATGGGAATTTTTTCATGCCTAGTCTCTTATGTTAGGTCCACTACATGATCCTTATATGCTTATAGCCAATTATGCTTTTCCATTGATCTACTTCATGCCCAAATCCCAATGCCTTGAGAAAATGCATATTTTGGGATCATGTTATGCATATGACAGACACAAACATTCACATTTAAAAGGATGTATAAGACAATGTGTGTTGGCACTGACTGTAAGTATCCACATAGGGTTCCTTGATTTTCAAGTCCTATATAGCCCAAAGCTCACCCTTAAAAAATATTTAACTCGACTCCACCCTCCACTCACAAGAGCTCTTGAAGTTGTAAATCATCCTAAATAACCTTGGCTTAAATTGGCATAGCCCTTCATGGCCCTCCACTCACCAAACCTCTTTACTCCCTCTCCCTTTGGTTGAACAAACTCTCTTAATGTTTTTATAAGAAATTTGTGTGCAATTGATGGTGCGGTGTCATGGGATTTTATGTTTACAATGTAAAAAATGGAGATGCTATGGATCATGTAGGTGTGCATACTTGGTCTACAAGAGCTTCAGGACAGGTTACAGTACATAATGCACTAACTCTTTAACACACAACATAATATTGCAATTATCCCACAAGTTTATCAATCACAAGAAGAAAAACAACACCAATCTTTGTAAATCTTCACGTAGCATCATATAGCAATTCTCCTACAGATTTATCGCAACAAATCTTCAACATATTCTTCATAGAAACCATAAAATAACCACAATGATACAAAATAAATATCAACTTTTAATAGAATTAATCACATAGTATTCATCTTTCATCATGTTCATAGTCTTCATAGTCTCTCTTATTCTCTCTCGTGTGGATACAATGTTTCTCCATAAAAATTGGTTATCTCTCATACTCTATCTCTCTCACATATGCTCTCTTTCAATAGTAAATTGGAAGGAAAATTAATAGTAATTAATAACCCTCTCTTGCTCATGGATACCCCTCCCAAGAGGTATGTCTAATATAAAGAGTCACCAAAGTGACTATAGTGTCCCTTGAGAGCTCACTACTATCACTTCACTGTAGTCTTCACTTCAATTTTTCTTCTACCACTTCTTTTGCTTCTACAAGAAATTTCGAGCTTATATTTTTCCTCTTCCAAGATTACAAAACATTTCCAAAGCTAAACCTCCATCCATCAAAATAGATACAGAAGCAAACAGAGGCTTACAAAACAGAGGCAGGAGGCTCTACATAACACTACAAAGGCTCAACATAAGGCATTAAAACCATACATCTCTAACCCAAACAACCTCAAACTATCCAAAACCATTCAGCACACTTTCATTCATTCCTCAAAAGACTTATTCACAATCCCAACCTCTCAAACGAAAAGAAATCTAATTAAAACTTAGGCAAAATAAACCCTATCAAAACCTAATAGACTCATTACAGAACCTATCAGAACATCATGTCTCAACCAAAAACCATCATAAGATTCTCAAACATATTCAACCCACCATAATACATTCCAAAAAACTTCCAATTGAACAAAAATCAATCAATAAGCCCTCAAAATCAACCATTCAACTCATGAAAATAACAAAAATTAGCCCAAAAAACAAGTTAATTCAACCCTCAACAGTTCGATTCATTTGATGATTGTTATGTAGAGGATCCTAGAAATGGTTGGAAGTTGATAGCAAAAGACAAGCATGAGAATAGAATGTTTATTGTTGATATAGGTATACTGGAAATGGATGCTACTATGTTTGCACAAGGTCTAGGAGTTGTGGCTCACATTGAAACTTGGCATAAGCAGATTGGTCATGCAAATGTGCAATATTTAGAAAATATGCAATCAAAAGAGATTGTGGATGGCTTTCCAAAGTTTAGAGTTGATGGCATGTATAAAGTATGTGTAGCCTTTCAATTTGAAATGTAGTCAAGGCATGCATTTCCACATGAGAAGCATGTATGCAAGAAGCCACTTGAGTTGATAAAATTTGATGCGTGGGATCCTACAAAATATTGCAACTATTAGTGGTTGCAAGTATTTTCTCTTTCATTTGTTATCATACTCAAAAAGTATGGGTCCTATGTGCAAATTCCTAATGAGCTGCATAGTAGATTGGATCATAAAGCATAAAAATATATATTTGTGATATATTCTCTTGAGAAGAAGGGTACATATGTTTTAACCCTATAACATGTGAGTCAAGAGTTAGCAAGGATGTCATCTTTTATGAAATGAGAAACTAATATACCAATATGTAGGATACATTCAGGGCCGATGTGCATGAGAGTGTGGCTATGCAGTAAACAAGTTAGTAGTCATCACAGACATTGAGTGGGCCACATGAGTCTCCTAGTTATGGGTTTATAGTTTCCATCCTAGATTTTGTTAAAGTTTACCTAGAGCCTTGCTACTTATCACAATTATCAAGAAATCAATTGCATCTTACAAAGAGACCTCTTGTCAATGGATATTAGTACAAGCACCCAAGACGACACCACTCTAATGGGAGAGCTAGCAAGACTCGTGTGGCCCACTCAATATCTGTGACTATTGACTACAAATAGGTTTACAAGGTGACCTTGAGTGTGACATTGAGTGTAACATTATAAACCCATTTGCAACCAACAGACATTGAGTGGGTCATAGGTCACTCCACTAAGTACATCACAAGTGTCAAGGGAAGGCAAGGAGAGGGCTAGGGACTCACCGGTTATGAATAGTGTATAATCATATTTCTCTTATGTTGATGTGGATTTAGATGGTTCTAAGTAAAGCTTGGATGAAGAGTTTGGGATCCCATCTATTAAGAAACGTGGTATGAGGAAGGCACAAGAGGATGCTAAGACATCTACTAATGATCCAAGTCCATGTAGGTCAACAAGAGTGAGGAAGTTCATGTAGCAATTGACATATGATAGCTATGTCACTCATCATTATGCATACATGGCTAAGTTTATGTAGGATATAGAACCCACTAGTTTTGAGGATGCAATGGGTAAAGAGCATTGTGAGATAAATGAAGAAATGACTACACCTAAGGAAAATGAGACATGGGATTTGGTGTCTTTACCTAATGTCAAGAAAGCGATTAAGTGTAAATGGATTTACAAAGTAAAACATAATTTTGATGGATTGGTTGAGTGTTAAAAGACAAAATTGGTTCCCAAAGCATATATGCAAACTCATAGGATTGATTATGAGGATACTTTTGCTCTAGTAGCTAAAATGGCTATTGTGAGGGCTATCATAGTAATGGTTGCATCAAAGGGTTGGATCATGCATAAAATGTATATTAAAAATGCATTCTTGCATGGAGAGCTGCAAGAAGAATTTTATGTTAAACAACCACGTAGTTATGTGAATGATAGTTGTCGTGATTATATATGTAGGATTTGTAAAGCCTTATGTAGGTTGATGCAAGCACCTAGGGCATGGTATGATAGGATTGTAAAATATATTGTTAGCATTGGATTTTATAGAACATAGGCTAATCACTCACTTTACACATTGAACATTATGAAACAGTCCATTAACTTATTTATTGGTAAGATATAGAAACAGGCCATTAACTAATGTGGGTATTGTGGTCATCACTATATAAGTGAATGACTTGATTCTTGTGGGTAGTGAGACAGATATTGACCATGTGAAGAGTCTTCTCAGGGTTAAGTTTGAAATGAAGAATTTAGAAGCGTTGCACTATTTTCTTATTTATAGGGATAATAAAGATGCCAGAGGATATATGATTTTCACAAAGACATAAGCTCTAGATATGTTGAAAAAGTATGGTATGACTGATTGTAAGCCAATCTTGACACCTTTTGATGTCAATGCTAACGCATGAGGGTGATGTGATTAAGGATGCCACTATATATAGAAAGATCTTGAGCAGCCTTATTTATTTGAGGATGATAGGCTAGATCTAAACTACATAGTTGGTTTGGAGATTCAATTCATGTAGCTTCCATGGAAGCCACATTTGGATGCAATGCAGCAAACATTTCCCTGTGTCCAGTGACTATGAATTGTTCTATGTAGTAGGTGTAGCCTTGGACTCACATGGTTCCACACATGTAGATGTAGATTAGGTTGGTAGTATTTCAGATTAGGAGATCTACCATTGGATTCATGTTTTCTTTTGGAAGTGGTATTGTTACTTGGAGTAGTAAGAAACAACCTACAATTGCACTATCTAATACTAAGGTAAAGTATAGGGATGCTATGGTTATAGCATGTGAGGTAGCTTGGCTATGCAAGCTACTTGGTATTTTGGGGTTGCAAATGGAAAAGAAGGTAATCATCTTTTGATAACCTTAGTAGCATTTAGTTGGGCAAGAACCTAGTGTAGCATGCATGGACCAACCACATAGAGGTCAATTATCATTTCATTTGAGAATGGGTTCTAGTAGGTGATATTGACTTGGTTTATGTCTACATAGGATCAGGGTGCATATATTTTCATCGACTTGGGAGCTCAAAATATCCACCACGTTAGGACTATGCTTGGAGTACATGAGCTCATGTTGAGCTCAAGGAGTGTTGAGATGTTGAACTCCACATGAGCTCGCATCCATAATACACCTTGGTGATATGATAGGGCTTTGCTCATTCTCTTATTAGGTGACTGATATGGAGAATATGCTAGTGATTCTAAATTGGACTGCACCTATGCAATCCGCTCTTGGTTATGGCATGTTAATTGTACCACATCATCTATCCCTGGCAGGTTCACACTTAGTGACCATATGTACATATGTTCTAGTATGTTCATATTAGTTTTTCATCATGTTGTAGATTAAGTTCTTTTGTGTGGAAGAAAAAAGAGAAAAAACAAGATTGTATCCCTATTTCTCTATGTGCTCAAGTCTCCATTACATATGTGTGCTCTTGGTTGCTTCACCTCTCTCTCTTACTACGTATGTAGAGAGCATCAGTGAGATGAAGCTAAACTCCACAAGTACATGTATGGTTTAGACCCATCCTTATCAGCTAATGTCATGGTGCAAATCCCTATCACTCTTTTCAAATCTATTGAGCTTGTGGAGTGCTATGGAAGGAAATATAGAAGAGAGTCTTTATTTCAGCCTTGTTATGGATAGCCAAGGACTGTTTTCAAACAGGGACAAATTGGCAATGTTTATGGCAGCAATCATGTGCCAAGTGGGGGCTTAAGAGTGCAGACTTATCCACTATTCAATGCTTCAAGACCTCAAAGAAATTTTAGGGCAACAAATAGTCCAAGAGTAGATTTTAAACAAGGGGACAACAAGCCTAAATCTATTTCAACCAATATGATTCCCAAGTATATTCCTATGGACCTCTACAAAGAAAGAAAGGAAAAAGGCTTATGCTTCAAATGTAAGAAAAAGTATACAGTTGACCATGCCACAAAGTGCATATACAAAAATGCAAAAGTCAAGCTTCATAGTATGTTAGTTTTTGAGGATTCTAAAGATGACATTGATGAGGTCAATGCATTTGTACCTACTGTTGAAAATGATGATCTTGAGGAAGAAGTTGGGCAAGAGTACTTTTATGATCCAGCCGACTCTTTTCCTTTTAATCTAGGTGGGAGTGTTCCTTTTGACCTAGGTGGGACTTTTGATGAGCCACTTGTTGCCACTAGTTGTTTGATTTCCATGGATGCCTAGACAGGTTCTAAGAGCCCTAATATACTCCGTATGAAGGGTAACATTCATGGGAAGGTCGTGATCATCTTGATAGATAGTGGCAGTACACACAGTTTTGTGAATAAGTCCATTATGGACAAGCTAAATTATCTTCCCACTGACTTACAGCAACCCATAAGAGTTCAGGTGCCCAATGGTAAAGAAGAAATCAACACCCAAATATGCCCACATGTTTCTTTGCAACTAGCTAAAAATTATAAAGCAAAAGTAAACATGATTACCTTGGAAATGGAGCCCATAGATATTGTACTCGGTTGTGATTAGTTGATGATATTAGGAAAAATCACTATGGATTTCTCACAGTGGTATATGGAGTTTATCTTTGATGGACAACTTATTCATTTACAGGGAATTCCTAGTAGATCAAATTTTCAACTTATCACCATTCAACAACTCAAAAAGGAGTACAAGAGGCACTCACAAATATTTGTTTTACACTTGAATAAAGAGTTTGAAGATCAGTCCATAAATTTAGCAAGTCACCTAGCCTTGAAAGCTCTTCTTGAGTATAGGGACTTGTTTGAGGTGCCTCCTTCATTGCCTATCAATTGTCCAAGTGTGAGTGGGAAGAAGTAGCCAAGCAAATCAAGGAGCTTCTTGAGATAGGATTCATTAAACCTAGTTCTTCACCCTATGCATCTCCAACCTTGTTAGTCAAAAAGAAAGATGGATCTTTCAGGATGTGTACTGACTACATGGAACTTAACAATATCACAGTGAAGAACATGTATCCAATACATAGGATTGATGATTTGCTTGATGAGCTTAAAGGGGCTAGATTCTTTATGAAGATTGACTTGAGATCTAGGTATCATCAAATCCACATGCGAGAGGGTGATGAGATCAAGACTGCTTTTAGATTGATCGAGGGGTCTATCATTTTCTAGTGATGTTATTTGGGCTTCCAAATGGCATCACTAGATTCTTTATGAAGATTGACTTGAGATCAGGGTATCATCAGATCCACATGCAAGAGGGTGATGAGATCAAGACTACTTTTAAGATTGATCGAGGGCTCTATCATTTTCTAATTATGCCCTTTAGGCTTCCGAATTCTCTAGCTACTTTCCAGAGTTTGATGAGCAAGTTTTTGTAGCCTTTTCTCTTTCAATTTGTCCTATTTTTCTTTGATGACATTTTCATTCACAGTAAGACTCTTAAGGACTATCTATCACACATGAGGAAGGTTTTTGATGTATTGAGACATCACATACTCTTTGCTAAGGAGAAGAAATGCTCTTCCATGTAGATTGAAGTGGAATACTTATTCCCTTCCCTAACACCGTCTACTTTTTTTTCGATATTATGATTACATGTGTCATAAATGAAATAACAATAAACATCACAAAATAAATCATGATTAAGATATTTTCTTAATCACAGACATATAATCCTTTTCCAAGTGAAAGAGTATTTTCATTGAATAGTTAATTATTATATTACTTAGACTACTTTTCTAAGCGGCACTTCATATGCATTTTCTTTAAAATATGTTTATAATCATTTAAATCCAAATATAGCGATAAGATTATAAAACTTTTTTTTTTCAAACCGACAGATGTTACCTCTATCAGAGTTTGTAGTAATGGGGGTTTCGTCAATTCCTACTGTGTCATTTTCTCCATCGACTGCATTTCTTGCTTCTCTTGCTTTGAATGGACTTCTTGAACTTTTGCAACCTCGTGGAGCTCTGGATGTCAGGTGAAATTGACGTGGTAGTTCAAGGAGATTTGGTAGTCATCCAGAAAAAATTCGCCAATGTTTTGCTTAGCAATATGGTTGTATGAGAGGAAGGCGTAACAGGAGGTAGAGAAAATAGAAATGAGGTAGAAGAAGGGTATTTTCCTCCTTCAAGGCTCAAGCTACAATGGAAATGAGAAGTTGAGAAATTTTTCCATCATCAGGAGGTTTTCCTTCTTGCTTTCTTTGTGAATGAGAGGGGGTATATTTATAGCCATGAGGGGGAGCATGCACTCGACTCATTCTTTTGGCTACTTGTCAAGAGCTAAGTAAGGCTTTATAAAAAATGCATTTTGATTGCCTACCTATTGGATGATAGCATAGGGATGATTTTAAAATGCTTTCTCTCCCTCTAGGTGTCAAAAACGTCATGATTTTTTGCCTATTTTTTCAAAAACCTCTTTTTTTTTCAAAATGACTTCATCTGGTGGTTTTTGGCCAAGTTATCTCATTGCTTATCTAGTTTATAAAGGCATGTCATACTCTTTGATACTTAACTTACTCGATATCATACTCATTCTTGTGCGTTCTTTGTCTACCGATTAAGGCTTTTGCCTTTGCTTTTTGTCGGCTGGGAACATTGAGGCATCTTCTCTTGTCGAATTGCAGAATTGATTTACTGCGAGACTCGATATCAAGAAAATTACATGTGGTCACTTATGTGATAGCTCGATGAGTAATTTTTAAAACATCTCAAGTTCAAATTCATTTCTTGATATGAAGCGCTATGATGAGAATATTGCAGTCCTAGTGACCCTATTCTACTAGCCTGCTAGGGAGCTGTTTCTAGGAGTTTCTATTAGTTATGAGGCAATTAGAGAAGCTTATCAAATAAAAGTAAGAGAAGAAACAATGCATATATCTAAAGACTATAGTATATGGAGGTGTGTAAAAAGGGATTCTAATCGTGGACTAAAAGAAAAAGAAAAGAAACGAAAGAAAAATCAAATATCAGATAATCATCGCCTTGCGAAGGTCTATTAAGTTTTTAGGGACAAGTCAGGACCCAAGGCGGCCAAGGCCTTGTCTTCCTAGGGTTTCTATATCCAACCAAAATAAATAAATAAGGATGGTTGAAGTGAAAATAAAAGTGAGCTCAAGAAAAGGATTTAGTGTCATCTCGCGAAAGCTTGGTAGATTCTTAGGTATGGAGTCAAGACCTGAGGCCGATGCCCTATTCTCCCTGGGTTACTACACTCAACTCCCTTCTTTTTACACACCCGAGTATCAATTATTGAAGTATTCAAAAGTGATAAATTAAAAGTATTTGAAAATGAAAAGACTATGCTATAGGAGTCCTCACATTTAGTAGGAGTTCCTGGTTTGATTGTCCCAGGGTAGGTAAGTAGTTCAGACCACCACTTAGGATGAAATCTTTGATAACTCTTTTTAGCCTATTTGTTTTGGAGCAATTGGTTAGTGACTAGCTTTGGATCTCTATCATGTTATACTTGGCCTATCCCTTGTGGGTTTCATGCCTTGATTTGTCAAGGGGTGGGGTGAGAGTTGTTTGTGTGTTTTGTTGTGTATTTTACTTTGTAGCAACCTAATACTGTTGATAGTTTCTTTATGTGTAGATTATTTTGTGGATTCGATGGGTTGAGTCACCCTATCCCATGGTTGCCAATGAGAGTGGGATTTAGATACCAAGAAATGTTGAATAAGTGCTGAACTAATGCAAATTTAAAGTGGAATTTAATGACCGATGGAATGGAAGATGCAAATCCAACAATTTTATTGGCCAAGGAAGATGAAAATTCAAATTATTTCAAAAGACTGATCTTCATAGTGGTTGCAAATTTTTCATAATTTTTTCGAGTGTGGATCAAAGCAAGACGAGTTTTTTTCGTTGGGACTTCAAACGGACACGCAGGATTTTTCAAACGCAAAATCGGGTGTCGACGCAAGAGAGAATCGGGAGGCCAGGGACTTTCAGGGGATCAAATAGTAGTTAAGATATGAATAATCATGGGCTTTTGGGGTCCTTACCCCAATTTTTTGTGTGAAAAAGGGGGGGGGAGGGGGCTCCACATAAAAAGGGGAGGAGGGTCCCATGGTGATAGAAGAAGGGCCATTTGGAGCTGAAGAACAATCCACCAAATTGATGACATAGGCCTAATCTTCTAATTTTTCCCTTCCTATCACTTATCTCCGCACGAAGAATGGTTACCCAAATGAAGAGATCAAAAATTAGTATTTCTCTCTCCTCCCTTTCTCTCCCATGAGGTAATTCATGCCGGTGGAAGAAAGAGAAGAATGGGATGAAGGATGCTTGTCCAGTATGCATTAGATTGTTGCAAGATGCTAAGAATTGATGTTTTGTGCTATGTAGAGATCAAGGGTGGGTCAGATGGCTATCCATGCATTCAATTTTCAGAACCTACAACACGCAATTTAGCATTCTGTCTATTTTATGAAGAAAATTTGCTTGTTTTTTATCATTTATGATCCAAATGAAGTGCATATGGAATGAAAATTTGTATGAACCTTGTTTGACATATCTTTGCAGGCTAAAAGTGATAATATGTAGAACCCATCATTTAATGTGATTGTTATTAATAGTTAAAATCATGAAATGTGGTATTCAAGCAGAAAAATAAGAGTTTTTATCATTTCAGGTGGAAAAATCATGTTCTTATGGAATGAAATGAAAGATAAGGATGACTCTCAATTTGACTGAAAAAGTAAAAGTGTTACACTGATATGTGATAAAGAAGATCCCACTTGGAAGCCCATCTTCAATATTTCATTGAATCATATTCATATTTTTTCATTACATGCCTTTTTCAAAATGATGAAGAAAATTAAATGTGAATATATTTGCTTTGCTTATAAGCTGCAATCAGAAAAAGAAGCCACTCTAACATATATAAATATGGAGCAAGTGCTATCAAAAATTGGGCTACACAAGCATCAAGTAAGAATTGAAAAAGATGAGAAGAGATTAGGAAAAAAAGACAACTTGCCAAAAAAGCCTTGCTTTGGAAGAGCAAAGGCTAGGATGTTTCTTTTAGCACACCCATCAGTGAGGAAGGAAATGTCACAATTCATAGACCACAAGATTATGATGGGTGGAAAAAGTTACGTACTATGGTTCTTGATCAAAATAATAGAGGTAAAACAATGTTGGCCAAATCCAAAGTTTGGGTTACTCTCAATAAATTAGCTCCCTTGCTTTGAAAGATGGTGTTTAACAATGAAGATAAGCAAGAATTTATCAATTCTATACATAGCTTCCACAAAAACATAGTGGAAGCATGGGGCAGAAGTTCTATCACACATTATGTGGTGCATACTAAGTCAATATTTTAAAAGAATAAGAATTGTATAAATTATTGAGTATATTTTTAGTCATGTGTGATATATGTGGGAGCTCACGCTCAACCGCCAAGACCCATAGACCGCTTATTACTTCAAGCATTTCAAGCCAAGCATTAATGGCTACCTCTCACATAGCTGACGTGTTATCCATCTCTATGGGTATAGTGAGCTTACCTCCATGCCCGATAGAGTTACCTCCTCTCCCGAACACTTCGGTAGCTCCATGATCCAAGTGCAAGCTTCAAGTGAGCTCCATCCTCAAGCTCCATTGTCGCAAGAAAGACAAGAGAAGAGAAGAAGAGAGGAGAAGACGAAGAGCTTCTCCACCCCGGTCCCTCACCCTCGCAGACTCACGCCCTCACACTCTCACACTCCCTCTCTCAAGCACAAGCTCAAGCAAGCAAGAACAAGAAGAAGAAGAAGAGGAGGAGAGCCACTTTTGGCCACAGACAAGAATGAGCTTCCCATTCACTTTTTAACTTTATATACAAAATCCTAAATCCCTTTTGGGAGGTCATCCCCTTGTCCCCTTTTTTACATGGCCGGCCCTTTTTCCCATTGTCCTCCTATCTTTCTAGCTTCCTTCTTACTGCCCATCTACCTTTACAAATTGCACGGGTGAGAGCCTCAGCACTCTTAAAATAAATCATGGTGCACCTTGCACTTTTTCACAGAAGTATAGACTCGCACCTTTTCTTGTGCGCCTTTTTCCTTGATTTAGGACTTTTTTGCACTTCTTGTGTTTCCAAATTCTTCTTGGCGTGCCTTTGTCTTCTGTTCCACTTTTTCTTTGGCCTTTTTCTCCACTTTAGATATTTCGAATTTTCCAGCTTGTTTGTTTGGGGGTTAACATTACCCCCTCCTAGACGAGTGACAGTCTCATGGCACTCACCTTCGTAGGTAGCAGGCTTTGGCATGCATCGAAGATGTGGGTGGAAGGGATTGCTATGGTTGGCCTTGGAGGGGGTTTAGTGGTGGCGCGAATGAAGGTGGTTGGTGACACTTTTTTGGCCTGAGTGGTTGGTGATAGGATTGTTGAAAGAGTTGATAGGGCTGGTTTTGGTTGGAAGTGTACTCATGGGTTGGCACAGGTTGGGATGTACTAGGAATTTAGGGCGGGTGACAATTCATTTGTGGGCTTGCAAGATGATGAAGGATAAGAAGTCAGAGTGGAGTGTTGATGAGGAGCCGACGGTACTGTCATTGGGGTCTGCAATATCTACAATTGAAAACCTTTATATGTGGTCTCTCCCTGGGGGTAGTGCTAGTCTTCTTATTGTGCACAAGATGGATTTGATTAGTTTGGAAGACAGGTCAACTCTAGGCAAGCCGAGAGTAATGTCCCACACTTGAGGACCCAAACTGTGTATATATTGTGGTGCAGATATTATGTGAGTGCACGTGCATACTTAGATAATATGTAGTTAGAAAACCGCTAGTCTAGTTCCTCTTAGCAATGTGTGGATGAAGCAAAGTTGTCAATGTTGAGAAGAAGTACACAGGAAGGTGTACAAGACAGCCTTGGCAGTGTGACAACACAATGTATCATAATTGAACACCTTGACACCTAACTTTTGGTATAGCTGGTAGCTACTAGGCTTGTTCGATGAGTACGATATACTTTCCATGGTTGTTTGTGCATTGCTTACCACAGTTTCTTGCAATGGTACAGAAGTGGAGTGCAAGAAGGGAATCGTGCAAGTGCGGTCAGGGTGACAAGTTTAACCATAGGCGAGGCAAGCTCCCTAGGCATGTCTTTCCTTGGATGTGCCTTGAACAATTGTAGGGAATGTGTAAAGGGGCTAGGATATTAGGGATAGAGCCAACTAACCTAGATCACTGGATGCACCTAATTTGAGGACCCCCAGGGGCTGTGCTGTGATCGTGGGTGCCTTTTTCTTTTTCTTTCTTTCTTTCGGTTTTTCTTTTGTCTTGTTTCCTCTTCTTTTATTTTCTTTACTTTTTATTTCTCTCTCTCCTTTTTTTTGGGTGAATGAAATGGATACAACCATTGCAATGCATTGAGGCTATCAGCCTCTCCGTTGGATTAAGAAATGTCAATATTCAAGGATGTGAATATGGATAGTACACTCATGCTTGTGGTACTAGCCTCATTGCGAGGGGGGGTAGCTTTTGAGATGAGGAGATACACATGAGATTTTCTAAGACCTTGTTATCATGTAATGTCAACCCCATTGAAGTTTTAACTGTCGTAAGCCAGGTGTAAAGTTTATCCCTAGAAGGAAAGAGTGGCCAATGATCATGCTTTGGGCCATGCAACGTGGGCGGTTTAAGAGTGATTTTTGATGCCAGCAGTGAGGCTTCTATCATGGCTTTTGGTGAGGTTGGTGGTCCTGTGATGACTTGGATATTGAACACTTTCGTACGAAGATCTATGTCATCTTGCATCCACTTAACACTTCATGAGAGTATATGCAAGTCACATGTGTTGTTTATATTGAATAGATGCAACGCGAAAATATATTACTTTATGTAAATCCTCGGGTGTTAACTGCGATGCATATCACCAGCGCTTGCTAAAGACATGACATGTATTACTAGTAGGCAAGGGAGGGTTGTACAATTGGGGAGCTTGCTCCTTTAACCATTTTAAGGACAAAAAAGTATGGCACAATGGCATTTGGCATGTAGCTTATACACATAGGGGCTATTCTATTTGTATGAGGTAGGATGAGTTTGGGTGGTTGAGCAACTGGGGTTGTGCCGATGAGGGGTTCCTATCAGGCTGTGCATGAGAGATATCGACTGGGACCCAAATGGTATAGTCCTTGGCCATTGCTGTTTCAAGAATGCTTTTAAATAATTCATCAAATTCTTTATTGTTTTTAGCTTCCCTCTCTTCCTTTGAGCACCTGGTGCCCAAGCGTCTGGTGAGGGCCTACACAGCAAAGGTTTCCACCCCTTGGGCATTCCCTTGAGCCTTCATCCTCTTGGCTTGGGGAGTTTTTGGCCTGCATCCTGGGTGGTGTCGCTTGGAGCCTCATTTCTTTGCATACCTCTTAAGGGTAGGCACATAGTGTTCTAGTGGAGGTGCTTTTGCCGTATGCTCTCTTCTATGGTGGAGAGCTTCCTTGTAGGCTAGTTGCACTGTGTGCTTCATGACGGCTACTATGGGGTAACCTGTAAAATGCGAACCAAGGGTTAGGCCTTGAGGCAAAATAGAATTATTTTCATGAAAGGGATTAAACATTGGATTATTAAGCACATATGAGGAGAAGGGGTGAGGTGAGGCATGTAGTGGTCATTGTGGAGGGATGGGCCCTGTGATGATGTTCATCCTGCCTCAATTGCAGGGTGTATTCCAACCAGTAGTAGCAGATCTTTGTTCACTCCCAGCTGCACGGTCTGGTTGTGATGGAATGGGGCAGGGATCATCCCTGGAAGGATGGATTGGAAATGGGAAAAACCTGTAGAATGGGAGGGTGCCACGTGTACACCCTCAGAGGCATTGGTCAAGGCTTGCCATGGCTGCCATGAGGATTACATGCCCTTGACTTGGAGGTGGGAACGGTCACATGACTTTTAGATGTGTGGTGAGAAAAGGACCTTAGGAGCTCATCCTATCAAACCCAACTTTTCTCCTTGCACTTGACTACCATTGCTTATGTGTGTTGGCATTATCTATACATCATTATGAAATTCATTGTTTATTTATGTACATATTTATGGACCCATGTCACTTTGTGAGGATAAAAACAAATTGTAGAACTCATGATTGTACTAGAGTGTGGCACATGCATCCAGTACTCGTGGTAGCCTAGTTAATAACAACAGGTATTTTGCAACATCGAGAAGCATGGTACCTTGTCCAAGTCTACTTGCAACATGTATCTCCTCCTCTCAATGAGAACCTTATCAATCAAAGGGTTCTCTTGGCTAGTTTTGGTTAAGTCCATTCCCCAAATGGCAGTCAGTACTACTCAGAGGGAAGTTGGTGCCACCACATAGGTTGGGTCTCTTCGAGACCGCCATTTGGCCAATCTCTCCTCTGAGATTGTCATAATCTAGGCTCCTAGTTTGGCCATTGTAACACGGTTTTCAAACCAACGTTCTTCGAATGGACTTTGACCCTTTGATTGTTTCTTAAGTTGCTCTATCTCTAAGACATTTGATTGGCAAA
The DNA here is from genome assembly GCF_053477565.2 of Lygodium microphyllum. NCBI lineage: Eukaryota > Viridiplantae > Streptophyta > Polypodiopsida > Schizaeales > Lygodiaceae > Lygodium > Lygodium microphyllum. The sequence continues at coordinate 25,623,229 of NC_141159.1, forward strand.
GCACTTTGTTGAATGTCATAGTTAAGCATAGTTCATCGGCCTCCTCGTCAGAGATGAGTTGCATGCGTTCATGTAGGAGCTTGTCATAGTGCTCATTAAGATATTCTTGTTCTTCCTAGGATAGAGGAAATGGCAAGTATTCCGCAAGTTGCTCCTTAGGGAATGTACCCATGTCTGTGAGGACGTAGACACATGCGAATACTTTGAGTTTAGCATCCAACTCAATTAAGCATTCTGTGACACTTCTATGTTCTATGAAGGCTTGCTCAATTCCTATCTCATGCAAGGTTCTAGGAGCTTCCCTAGGCTTTAGCATAGCTGGGGGATCGGGTCTAGATGAGCAAGATTGGTCAATGCTAAGATTTCTCATGTCCTTGGGGTTTTCATGTTTCTCCTTGGATGTGATTAGTCTAGTTTTGTCACCCTATCATGACATTGTTGTATCCACTCTTGACTGGTCAATATAAGTACTTGTAAGTGGATTGAGGGTTGCAAGCAACCGTTAATGTTAATGGTTGCTTCAACTTATCAGAACACACGGATGTGCCTGAGGTTTCACCACTGTTAGGAGAGATGGCCATGGGTTCCTTAGTGGGTAGACTCAAAGCTTTATTCTCAAGCCCTTCCGTGCTCTTTGTCTCCATCTTCTTGGTGTGTGCCTGAGGTTTCACCACTATTAGTAGAGATTGCCATGGGTTCCTTAGTGGGTAGACTCAAAGCTTTATTCTCAAGCCCTTCCGTGCTCTTGGTCTCCATCTTCTTGGTGTTCCCAATTGCTTGCAACTGCCGTTGTTTTCATTGTTTTCCCCTCTTTTTCTTGGTTAATGAAGGTATATCCCTTAAAGACTCATGACCCTAAACAAGGTCAACCATTGATATGCTTGATCGGTGGGCCTCAACTTTCTCTTCCTTTGGCGTGTCCTCATGGAACGTAGCTGCAGCTTGCTTGACAACCTTGCTAGGTTGATTGGTGAGATGCACCATCTCCTTGGCCACATTTTTGAGAGGTTTCTCCTCAAGCCTAGGCTTTAGGTGCTTTGATAGTGCTAGAGGTGTTGAGGATGTTGATTGCAACACCTCCTCTATGTGTAAATTGTTAAGGACACGTTCTACAAGAGGCATCATCTAGCCAAAGTGTGTGACTGTTGTGATTCTTGATTGGAAGTAGTAGCGGTTAGCTCAGTGGACTAGTCACTATTGGTAAGCTGTGATGTCAAGTCCTTAAGAAGATCAGAAGTGGCCATGTATTTGTTGCCCTTTGCGAATTCATTTGTGCAAATTGAGCATCATTTGAGCTAGTCACAATGGATTACACAAGCATATCCTTAGGGTGAGAGATAAGGGTGGTGTCATGTCCCACCTTTTGGACATTTGGAAGCTTAGATGGTGATAGAGATTGGGATTGATCAACTACACTTGATGATTGTTGTCCATTTAGGGAAAGAGGATGTAGGAGACTTGGGACTCCTAGGTGTTTGCTGGGAGATTCACTTGTGGTTGTTAGATGATTCTGCCAGCTGCTTTGCTAAGCAATCAACCTTGCCATGAGCAATGTTGCGCCTAAGACGCTTGTTATCCTCTTGGGAAATCAATAGCTCCTTGGGCACTAGTGGCTTTTGTGTACACCTGACGAGTACATATGATATGCACGTATTAAGCATGCGGTCGAGGATCTACCCTTCGAATAGTCTCATTTGGTTGCTTGATTTTACTCATGAGGGGCTTGGTCACTCCAATGTTTTTGACTCGAGACTCATTTTTTCATTTAGATTTCCTCTTGTACTTCTTTCCTTTTGATAAGTCCTGGCCTTCAGCTAGACAAAGGTGGTTTAGCAAGGGGTTTTGGTACCCAAATCCATCGGTTACTTGCGTAATATCCTTAAGCACGTAGCAATTCTTTGGATATCCATCGTGGCGCTGTGCTGGCTCTCCATCTATACCTTCGTCTATAAGGATTGGGCTTCCTTTGGGGTCTTCTATGATATTTGAAAGTCCAAATCCTGTCCTTAGTATTGTCTCCTGACCTTCTTGTTTCAAGCATGGCCTCGCTCATCGATTTTCTCTGTTACATGCACTTGTATCAACTCTTTCAACAAGTCCTTGCTCTCATCATAGACTTTCTTGGTATGTCAGAACGTTCCTTATCTTTCCCTTGAGGTTTAATGAGGTCACCCATACTAAAGGTTGTGATGATCCTCACACCCGGTAGTGTCAAGTGTATCCTCCATGCTACATAATTAGCCTCACACTTAGTCTCCCTTTTGAAGGGTCATCCTAGGAGGTTTTCCTCTCCACAACTAGTACTATTTGGAGGAACATGGAATAGGATAGGCAAGCTTTCAGTTTCAATCATCACAAAGATTTTGCACTTTCCTATGAGTGCTTGTGGGTGTCCCCCGTATGGACTAATAGTTGCATTAGAATGTGAGCTCTGGTTGTCCTAGCAGAGCCCATGTTTCATAGGTCAAGATATTAAAATCTACCTCTTCATTGATGAGAGCAGCGACACTATGCTCTCTTTTTGCGGTGATTTTGACCCTAAGATAATCAAGTAGCACCATGTCTTCATCTTCCATGTCTTGGCTAGTAAATTTAAGCCTCTTGGTGCATGCCCTTGAGTCCCCAACTAAACAGCTAGATTTGGGTTCTCTACTACTATTTCTGGTTGTCTCTGTGCAGCGTTTTTCAAGGTGTATCTATCGTCAGGACTATCATGTCGAGTCCTTCTTGCAATTGTAGCTTCATGTCGTTGCATTTCACTTGGACTAGATGTAGTCCGAATGCAACCCATATGTGTTTTTACAGTGTGGCCTTTTTGCCCTTGTTGGCTAGATTGGCCCATTGAGGTTCTAGGGTTTCTTGATGCGTTGTGCTACTCGTTTTAGGTTTGATTCAAGGTATATGACTCCGCTAGCTACCATTTAAGGTGTTGACTCTCTCTCAACCACCTATTAAAGCTGGTAAGCGGCTGCATCTTGCGAATTGCCTATTCCTTGCACCAGAATCAAGTTATGGTCTTCAAAATGGCTCACAAAGGTTTGCATGGTTGAGATCTAGCTGGATCTGGTGCAATTTTCCAAAAAGTTTGCAAGATTCAGACTTGGCCCAACTTGTCCAAATTGTAGGGGCCAAGTAGTAGACTCGAACAGGGGCCGAATAGGAACACTGGCTGAACTTACAGCTCAGATGACCGAACGAACGTGGCCGAGGGCCCAGTCACATTAGTGGGCCAAGTCAATCATTCAAACGGGCCAAGTCAAAAAGGGCCGAGTAGAAGTGGCCGAGTGGATTGGGTCGAATCAAGTTGACCGAGGGCCGCAAATCGAATAGGGCTGAATGGTATGTTCGGACAGGCTAAGGTGCGAGGGCCAAGGGCCAAATATCAGTTTATTCAGAATGGTTGACTCAGACGGGCTGAGCGATGAGTGTCCAAGTCAAGTGGGCTGAGTGGTCAGGTGGTCCGAGTCAAGTGAGCCGAGGGCCGAGTCTGGGACTCGGCCCAGAATCATGACACTTGGGCAGGTTGAATGCGACGCATTTTTCATCGAATTTGCATCGAATTCATCACGCCGGCCGATCAAGGTCTTTCTACTAGTCGAGCACCTCCAAATCCTAGCTACTCATGCAAGAGAAGGTGTGGAATTACTTTTAGTGTGCAAAGAGCTCCTCAACAACAAGATCAAAGCAAGTCCACGCAATGAAGCTCTCCCTCTCTCTCCAGCTCTCCTAAAACCTTGCAATGCAAAATGTGATCTTCCTTGCCACTCCTTACCTCTTATTACTCTGCCCAGGCTTGCATTCACCTTGGTCTTGCTCCCTTTACCAATATTTAACCAAAAATTTCATTTATTTTCCCTTCTTTTCCCTATTTTAACCTATTATGCAACACAAAAAACCCTACTACGTGCTCCAATGTTTTGCTATTGTCCTTCCTAAATGCAAGCAAAAATCATAAAGGCAATACCTACACTACTCCATCCTACTTTTCCAAATCCAAAAAACCAAAAATTTACTTGCTAAGGAGATCGAATACCTCTTCAAACTCCCTCACTTCTTACCTATCTATCTTAAGCACCGGTTCGGGGAAAACCCTACTTCAATGCTCAATTCGAAGCATGCAAGCGCTCAAGGCTTGAATCCATTGGTCTTGGCAATAGAATCAAAATGTGGGAGCTCACATTTGATTGCCAAGACCCACATGCCACTTATTGCTTCAAGCATTCCAAGCCTTGCACTAATGGCTACCTCTCACATAGCTTATGCACTATCCATCTCTATGGGTGTAGTGAGCTTACCTCCATGCCCGATCAAGTTACCTCCTCTCCCAAACACTGCGGTAGCTACATGATCCAAGTGCAAGCTTCAAGTGAGCTCCATCATCAAGCTCCACGTTCCAAGCTCCATTGCCACGAGCAAGACAAGAGAAAAGAAGAGAAGAGAAGAAGAGAGGAGAAGACGGAGAGCTTCTCCACCCCGGTCCCTCATCCTCACACACTCACTCCCTCATACTCTCACACTCCCTCTCTCAAGCACAAGCTCAAACAAGCAAGAAGAAGAAGAATAAGAAGAAGAAGAGGAGGAGGAGAGCCACTTTTGTCCACACACAAGAATGAGCTTCCCATTCACTTTTCAACTTTATATACAAAACCCTAAATCCCTTTTGGGCGGTCATCCCCTTGTCCCCCTTTTTACATAGCCGACCCTTTTTCCCATTGTCATCCTATCTTTCTAGCTTCCTTCCTACTGCCCATCTACCTTTACAAATTGCAAGGGTGAGATCCCCACACTCTTAAAATAAATCATGGTTTGCCTTGCGCTTTTTCACAAAAGTATAGACTCACACTTTTTCTCGTGTGTCTTTTTTCTTGATTTAGGACTTTTCTGTACTTCTTGTGTTTCCAATTTCTTCTTGGCGCGCCTTCGTCTTTTGTTCCACTTTTTCCTTGGCCTTGTTCTCTGCTTTAGATTTTTCAAATTTTTCAACTTGTTCATTTGGGGGTTAACAATGTGTGTCTTTGTAGCATGTCCTTGAGGTACATAGACCATTCTTTGCAGAAAAGAAAAGCATTGGAGTTTGGTCCACAGAAGGGATGTTAAATTCACATTAGATAGCATGTGGTGCATACCAAAGAAAAATCAATCATATTGAAGGGATGAATAGCACCAATCCAATGATCCAATTGCTACCTTGGTGGTACAGGATCATAGTAGCGGATAAAACTAAACTCTCATAGAAGATAGCAAAAAAAGTGTTGATGAATCAGCTACAAACGTGACTGAATCACTTTGTGTTACTAAAAGAGTGCATTATGATACCTCAAGTGCCAAAGAAAACCATGCCAAGTGGCTTGAAACAAAGCTTCAAGAAGGCTACAAATGGGTTCGAAAAGGAGCTAAGATAGTAAGATGATAAATGCGTTGTAGAAAGAATGAGAGAGAGAGATAGGGGCAACAAAGAGTAGAGAGCTCTTAGTTAGATTCTTTATCTTATTCATCACACATACTCACTAACTCAATACATGAACTAGGTCTTAGTGACAAAAGAACTAACCACCAACTAATTATGGTTAGATCAAGTACTAACTTATTGAAGACACACATGATAGACAACTACACACACCCAACTCTATCATGTTAGTATGTAGTAGATAGATTGATTGAGCTTGCATATTTCAACACTCCCCCTCAAGATCAAGTCACTGCCTTTGCTATTGTTATGAAAGACAACCCCGTCGGCTCACTCACAGCAATGAGTACCGAATCGTCATTCCCACGGCTATAGTACCAAGAGTTACTATGCTAACAAAGATGTTGGCTCCATGATCTAAAATCCGTTGTGTTGGTTTATATTTTCATGTTTTCTTTATTTTTAGATTATTTTCTATTCATCTCTTATTTTTACTGAATTTTCCAAAAATAAACAAGTAAAAATTTTCAACATTAGATCATTTATTTATTGGGTGTTTCTTATCTTTTTTATAATTGTATTTCAAGTAGCAATCTAAAATGAGTGAACTTATCTCTACTAAGTGATTTGGTAAAGATATCTACCACTTGGTCTTCTATTATCATATGTATGAGGTCTATCCTAGCTCTAAGCACCAATTCCTTGATGAAGTGGTAATGGACCTCTATGTGCTTTGACCTAGCATGATAGAGTGGATTGCTTGCCAAGAGCACGCTGCTCATGTTATCACAATACATCTTGATTGTTTTATCCACACAAATCCCCAAGTCATCCATCAACTTAACTAGCCAAGCAACCTCATATGCAGCCAATGTCCACCCTTGTATTCTGCTTCTATACTTGAGAGAGCCACAGTTGGTTGTTTCTTACTACTCCAACTGACCTTGCTACTTCCAAGTCTAAATGCATATCCATTGGGCTGTCATACATATAGCTAGCCCAATCTATATCTCGCAATAATCTATAAGCTCAACATGCTTACCATGCTCATAGAATAGTCCATAAGACAATGTACCCTTCACATATCTCAAAATCCTCCTCACAACATCTGGATGAGGTTTTCTTGGCTACTACATAAACTCGTTGATCAAACCAATTGTATAACTCAAGTCCTTGATCTAGTAATAGTTAGATAGATCAAACTCCAAACCATCTATCTATACATAATCACGTTCTCTATCACATTCCATGTATTAATAGCTAGCTTTAGATTATCCTCCAATGGTGTGTCCATGGGTTTACATTTTAGTGTGGGATACTTCTCCAATATATTTTGTGCATACTGTTTTTGTATCATCCATATCCCATGAGGTGTACACATAACGTCAATCCCTAAGAAAAATTTTAGCTCTCCAAAGTCTATAGTTTGAATTTCTTTCTGCAACATAGCTTTTATGTTATCAATGCCCTATATGTCATCACCTGTGATCACTAAATCATCTACATAGATCACCAGAATCACATATCCTGTCTCTGTTTTCCTGGTAAACATGCTATGATCAACTTTACCTAGCTAAAATCCAAGTGACTGCAAGTAGAAAGTAATCTTAGCATTCCATGCTCGTGGGGCTTGCTTTAAGCCACACAATGCTTTCTTCAATCTGCATACATACAACGAATAGTCGGGATGCACATAGTCCTTCGGCTGATCCATATAAATCTCTTCTACCAAATCACCATTTAAGAATGCATTTTTCACGTCCATTTGATAAAGATTCGAGCCTTTGGATGCAACCAATGCAACAATAGCTTGTACAATTGCCATCTTAGCAGCTGAGGACTAAAGGTCTCCTTGTAATCTAGTCCATACTGCTAGGCATGTCCTTTCACTACCAATCTAGCTTTGTACCTCTCTAGTGAGCCATCAAACTTACATTTTACTTTATAGAACCACTTTCAACCGATAGGTATTTTGCCCTTAGGCAACAACCAAATCCCATATTCTATTTTTCAACAAAGCCTCATATTCAGCATCCATAGTCTTGCACCAGTTCTCATCCTTAATTACTTCTGCAAATGATGTAGGCTCTTTGTATTTTGGCACCTCTCTCATGTATACATAATGTTTCACTGAGTATCCACTATAGGTAAGCCTATCCACCACTAGCTTTTTTTCTCTCTATGATCTCTGCAATGGAGCTGAACTAGATTCCATTCTCTCAAGAGGTAGTACATATCTCTTCTTAACTACAAGTGTAACCACTACAGATATACCAAACTCGCTATCAAGACTCTCAAAAGAGTCATAACTTGAAGCCAATGGACATGTAGTATCATCAAAGACCTTGTCTTTTCCTTTATCTCTCCCCTTCATTGACATATCCATGTCAGTGGGGGATAAAGACCCATGGCTGCAGAGCCTTCGAGTCCAAGGACTTACACTACCAAATGCATCTTGAGTAGATCCACTGATAGAAGTAGTGCCTTACTGTCTATTTTCAACATATGTGCCCTGTGAATCATCATCATATGATGTAGCCTACTTAGCACCATACCAAGATGCTAACTCATCAAACACAACATCACAACTAAGCAATATCTCTCATGTAGTCCACAAAACAATGTACTTGTATGCCTTCCTTTCTTGTGAGTATCCAAGGAAAACACACTTCACTGCTTTAGGGGCAATTTTCTTCCATTTCTAATCTAAAACATGGACATAGGCAATACTAACAAATACTTTCAAATGACAGATATCAAGCTTATAGCCATAGAGTTGCTCATAAGGTGTCTTCTCATGAATTCATGCTAAAGGTGTTCTATTCATCACATAGGCATCCATAAGTACTACTTTAGCTCAATAAAAAAAAGGCATGTCCTTCTCATTTAACATGGCCCTAGATGCCTCCATAGTCACTCTATTATTCCTTTCAAAAACTCCATTCTATTGTGGAGTATAGTTGCAAGTCAATTGCCTCTTGATCCAATGCATTGCTAAGTATCTGTCAAACTCCTTTGACACATACTCTCCGCCACCATCAGATCGTAAACATGAGACATAACAATTAAGATTATTTTTTCCATGAGCTTTAGAATCCATAGAGTTGTCCAAAACCTCATCCTTATGCTTTAGGATGTATATCCATGTGTATATGCTATAGTCATCCACAAAAGTCACATAGTATCTATACCCACCAAGTGATACATTATGAGTGAGTCCCCAGACATCTAACTGCACAAGCTGTAATGGCCTATTGCTATTCCATATAATCTTTGCAAATGGAAACTTGGCTTGTTTTCCAAACTAAAATGCTAAGCATACATGTCCCAAATCAACATAGTTAAACCTTGGTAGCCTTGTAAACAAGGTCCTTATGCTGCATATTTTTCAACTTTTGGACATCTATATGCCCAATCTGTTTATGCTATATATCAATGTCTCTGATCCTTGCCCCATCATGAGAAAAAATAGCAACATTCAATTCAAGGATGTTTGCATCTAGTGTAAACATCATGCCATATCTATAGCCTTTAGCAACTAGTCTACATTATCTGCTATACTTCTCTATGAAGTAGCCATCTCTATTAAGTTGTACCTGCAGGTTCTACTCAACCATCTAACGAACAGATAGCAGATTCTTGGTGATCAATGGAACAAGCAATACACCATGCATCAACTTTTTCCTACAATTAGGAATAACCAAGAAAGAATCCTTGTGCATGTTATGTCATGCTAAGAATCGTCTCTAGTACATACATAGCCATTAGCACCTGTTTTAAGTTCATCAAACCACTCACCATGTGGTGTCACGTGGTTTGAGGCACCAAAATCTATATACCATACATTATCAAACTTTCCTTGCTACTTGCCCTTGTTGCATACATAAGTCATAGAAAACAATCTCTCACCAATCTTACGTTCCACATGACTAGAAGATGCATAGTGACCCTACTATCTACCCTTCTGATTAGTTTGCTTCTTCCAGTGTTCTTTTACAATGTGGCCATGCTTTCCACAGTAATGAAAATATTTATCCTTGTTTGAATTTTCATTCTATGAGAAAATTGAGATAAAAGAGTGCTCAAATCAGTCCAATAGCATCTCAAACCAATGACATATGATCCCCCAAGTATCCGGCAATAGCAAATATTAAAGATATGGTTGTCCCTATTTTATGACAGGATGCTACCCTATTTGCATAATAGCTAAAGCTTAATGACTCAAAACCAATGCTTAATGTTAATGGTCAAGCCAGGAGGAGCGGTAAACAATGCCAAAGCCTTTGTCCAATGCCAGGGGAGTGGTTGAGCAAGCATAAGTGCTTGAAAATGGCCACAGCTTGAAAAAAAACGTGTTTATATTTCTAGTCATGAATATTGAGGTCAATACTCCCTAAAATAAGCTCAATGTGGGCTCAAGATTGCCCTAAGATAGCCCCAATAGGTTCTGAGAAGTCCTAGAGGAGCAACAAGAGCTCAATATGAACCTCAAGTGGTGGAGCTATGGCTACCAATGGTGAAACCAGACTATAGGTGACTCGAATGAGAGCTAAAGCAATGCGGGCTTAAGTTCAAGCTCACAAAGAATGTGGCTCTAATATCAATTGAAGGGAAAATCCCAAGTTGAAGCATGAGCAAGAGGAAGCAAGAGAGGTGTGAGCTATGGCAGATGGAGCAAGAGAGCAAGAGAGAGAGACTCAAGATGTGGGAACTCCAATAGTCACAATGTGTGACTTGCCTTCCCTTTCAAATGTCATGGAAAGAATAAAGAATGAAGTTTCCGTGATGGGTGCCCGTCGCTTGCAGTGTGTGCAAGTGTGGGTATTGTCAATGTAGTAATACACGGGTGGCTAGACATAGGCACCTTTAGCCCCAACATCACTGACTTCCAAACTCCATAGCTAACCTTGCTCAAGATCCATGTTTCTCAACACAATGGTAGGAGCTAAAACAACCAACGTGATAAATGGCTTGGATGATGATGAGAAAGCTTCTTTCTAGTAGCCAATACCCATTTAACCCTTTTTCCTGGTGGATATAATGTAAATTAGTCAACAATACTTGGATCCACATTCCCTACTTTATCATGCCCATGACCCGATATCCAATCAAGATCAAATTTCCTCAAGTACAAAAATATTGATTCCAAACTCCAAAGTAGAAGTGGCTCAAGCAATGGCTATAACTAAATTCGATGTAATTCTATAGTTTATCTTGTAATGGAGGATGCTCTCTCTATAGTTTATCTTGGTCTTTGGAAGAAACTAAGCTAATAAAAATCAATGCTCACTTACAGCCTAAATTTTGAGAACAACTCATTCTCTCTTGATAGAATTCAAAAATGTATTCACATGGGATTATGGTAACATGAAAGGATTGGATCATTGGTTCTATCAATACTAGATTCCCCTCAAATCAAGTGCTGCTCCAATCCACATATCACATGAATCCACACATGGCTAAATTGGTGAAGGAAGAGATGGATTGAATCCTCTGAGTTGGATTCATTGCTTTAGTGGATCGGGTGGAATGGATTTCTCTTATCCTCATTGTCTCGAAGAAAAACAAGAAATTAAGGATATACGTGGATTACAGAAAAGTGAATGTTGCTACTATTCTAGACCCATTTTCCATTCCATACCTTGATAGCATTCTAGATGAGGTTGTTGGCTATGAAATGTACTCCTTTTTGGATGGCTTCAGTGGCTACAATCAGGTCTTGCTTACTTTAGAAGACCCGACTTCATTACAACATGGGGCATCTCTATCTGTACAATGTCGTGTTCGATTTGAAGAATGTTCAAGTCTCTTTTCAGTGGGATATGCAGGAAATCTTTGCAAACTACTTGATCAACTTCACGTGGGTATTTTTGGATGGCTTCAATACATTAGCATACTACTCCACTTGTATCATGTTCGGCTCTATTTTACTAGATCCCATGAAGTCTCAGTATTAACCCCATGAAATGTGTATTTGCTATAAAATGTAGTATTTTGTTAGGCCATGTTATTTCAAGAGATAGTATTATTGTGGATACCCACAATATGGCTGCCATTATGCAAGCCACAATTCTAGATTCCCTATCCATTGTGTTGTAGTTTTTGGGGCAAGTTCATTGGCATGGACAATACCTACCCCTCCTAGTCAAATGAAGCTATCCCTATGAATTGGTTGGTCCATGTTCCTAAATTGGCCTTCACCTAAAATAAGATGGCTTATTTGACCTTCCAACATCTTTGATTGTTGCTTTCAAAGGCCCCAATCTTAGTCTCTCCACATTGGACAAAACAATTTCATGTCTTTGTGGATGCATCAAATATTGTAATTGGCAATGACATTATGCAATAGGACACTAATGGATGGTACCCATTTTCTATTCCAGCAAATGACTCTCCTCTGCTAAGAAAAAGTACTCTATCATTGAATGAGAATGCCTAGGAATGATCTATTTTGTTATGAAATTTTGGCATTACTTTCTTGGCCATTCATTTGTTTCTCATCTGGACCATTCTCTTTCATCTACTTCTTCAAACAACATAATGTTACATGTCACCTAGCTAGATGAATCTCATTGCCCCAAGAGTTTGATTTCAAGGTGGTGCATAGTATAGGATCTCAACATGTCATTGCATAGTTCCTCTCCTATCCAGCTTCTAAAGAATCCCCTTCAGGAGTCAATGATGACTTCCCTTATGTTCAAATTTTTTCTGTAGCAATTAGCAATCCAAAACTCAACCCACCTAATCCTAGACTTGGTACAAAGAAATTATGGTCTTCTTTGACTCATAATAGGTCCCAAATCACATTCCAATGGACCAACACAAACAATTGGCTCTCCAAATCCATTGTTTTGAGTTTGTCTTGGGCTAGCTTCACCATCATCGAACCCTATCCGGAGTGCTACAACATGTGGTTCTACCCATGGAACAAGATGTTGTTGTGTGATCAAAGAAGCTCATCATAGAATAGCAAGAGGTCACTTTGTAGTTGATGTTACTATCAAAAAGATTCAACAAGCAAGACTATGGTGGCCTACTATACATTGAGATGTCTGCAAGTTTGTCAAAAGATGCAATTCTTGCCAGTAGCTTGGTCAATCCCTTTCTCAAGATTAGTTACCACTCCATCTAATCTTGCTACCAGGACCATTTCAGAAATGGGAACTAGAATTTGTCATTTTTATCAAATTTGTGGTATCTTACACCAAAAATAGATATATCCTCACTACAACATATTATTTACCAAGTGAGTAGAAGCTTGAGCACTTCTAAAAAATTTAGCCTCACTAGTGGCTAAGTGCCTATTTAAGGATATCTTCAACCACTATGGTTGCCCAACAGAACTAATAAGTGATCAAGCTAGTCAGTATGTAATAAGGTCATTAAGATAATGACTACCTTTTACATGGTAATTCATAAAAAATCATCTCTATACTACATACTGGTAAACAACATGGGTGAATCAACTAATTAGACCCTATGAAAAATTATTACCAAGATGGTAGAGCAACATAGGAAAGATTGGGATATCAATCTCTGAACAACATTATGAACTTGCTGCACATCCTTCAAGATAGCAACAAGTGTGACTCCTTACAAGCTTGTATTTTGGCATTGAGGCAATCACACCTCTGGAACTTATAGCTCCCAATCTCCAGATTGTTGTCAAAGTTTTCATTCTTTCATATGAATTCCTCCCCTTCCATTGAGATATTGGCAAAGCTAAGGAGACGAAGACTGGATATAAAGTTCCTACCTCCTATACAAAGTCCACTTTTTATAGAAACACCAAGCAAATTGCCTCTCCAAGAAGAGGCTCTTTGAGACAGGACAAGTAGTCCTAGTCTTCAAAGACTTGGATGGACAAGCTTCCCAACAAACTAAAGATACAATAATGCAGCAGCCCATTTTTGATTTTTCACACAATCATATCTAATACTTTCTACATTACTAATTTACTAGGAAATCGCCTTCTACACCCAATCTATAGATTGTACTTGCGGCACTACTATCCAAATGAACTAGTGTGCCCCTTTCCAATTACCTTGGAGTATCCACATAGTCCACTCTTGATTATGATACATTCATTGTGCCACCTCATCTATCCTTACTGGGTTTATACTTAATTGCTACATATTCATATATTCTAGTACTTTCATATTGGTCTTTTATCATGTTGCTGACTAAGTTCTTTTGTGTGGAAGAAGAAGAAGATTTCAACCCAACTTCTCTATGTTATCAAGCCTACATTGTGTATATGCATGCTTGGTTGCTTCACCTCTCTCTCCCCTTGCTTGTTACGGTATTAGAGCAATCCATTGGATGCATGGAGTTGAAAGCATGAAAGAAACCAAGGAACAAAGTAACACGTAAGAAGCTTTGCTAACCATAAGAAGTAATGCTAGAGTGTGATATCTTGGAATAAATGGAGTATATTTTTAATCACGGATCACATGGTGGGGGGGACTTACTAAAGCTTTTGCACCAAATACACAATATATATAAGAAAAACTCACTCAACAACACATAGTAGGATAGAAGTAACACTAATCAAGGATGAAGTTTCATCAATAGGTGATATTGACTTGGTTTATGTAAGCACAAAGAATCAAGTTGTTGATATTTTTACAAGGGCCTTGGGAGTTGAGAAGCTTCAACGCTTTAGGACTATGCTTGGAGTTCATGATCTCATGTTGGTCTCAAGGAGTGTTGAGATGTTGAGCTCTACATGAGCTGGCATCCACTATGTGCCTTGGTGATGTGGCACGATATGATTCATTGGTGTGTTAGGTGATCGACATGAGGATACGCCAATGATTCTATAGTTGGGACTACAACCATGTAGACTACACTCATGTAGTCCACCATCCTTGGTTATGGCACATTTACTATGTCATCTTTTCTTTCCTAGTGGGTTCACACTTAGTGACCATGAGTGCATACATTCTAGCACTTTGATATTAGTTTTTTATCATATTGTAGACTTAGGTTTTTTGTGTAGAAGAAGAAGTTTTCAGCCCTCTGTCTTTGTGTGATGAAGTCTCCATTGATTTTGTGTGTGTCTGTGCTCTTGGATGTTTTACCACTCTCCTCTCTTATTTGTTTTCAATGTGCATTAAGAGAAAGCCATGCAAGAAGATATGGTTGTATTAGATGTAAATCAAAGTTGGGATTTGATGCCATTTCCTTTATATAGTCTCAAGGGTACAATCAAAGTAAGATTGATTATTATCTATATACTAGGAAGATTATGGGTGGTAGCCTTATGATTTTGATTCTCTTTGTTGATAACATACTAATTGTTGAAAATTCAATCATGGATGTGGATACACTAAAGAAAACATTATAGGAAATATTTTTCATAAAGGACTTGGAGAATGTTAGGCATATTCTTGGCATGCACATTATGTGGGATAGAGACAAAAAGTACTATATTTGTCTAAAAATAAATACATTGCCAAGATATTAGAGCATTTCAATATGGAGAGGAAAGCCAATTAGTATTTTGTTGCCTCCTTATTTGAGACTTAGCTAAGAGGATTTCCCCATGGAAAATGAGCAAAGGGTTGAAATGGCCAAGGTTTCTTATGCATATGTATAGTTGGTAGCTTGATGTACACCATGATTGCTAGAAATCTAGACTATTCCTACACAATGAGAATGGTTAGTATGTACATGGTAAACCTTGGCAAAAAGCATTGAGAGATAGTAAAAGATATCATGAGATACTCAAATGGAACTAGAGTTATGTGCATACCCTTTAAAGAAGAAAGGGTACATTTTTCTAGGATATGTAGATACTAAGCTTGCAAGGAGTGTAGACTTTAGGAGATCTACTACATCTCAATTGCATAGTTGTATATGACTTTATCTACAATTGAGAGCAAGTGTGATGTAACCACTAAGTCCTATAAGGAAGTTGTATGGCTTACTCACCTATTGGAAGGCTTGGGATTGCCTACATTACAATGTGATAGTTAGAATGCCATTCAATTGCTTGGCATTAAACCTTATGTTTCATACAAAGACAAAGCACATTAGTAAAGTATCACTTCATTAGGAGGTTCCTAAGGACAAGTATTGATCTTTTAAGTTCTATACAAGTATATTGAGCTTTCAAGGTCTATACAAGTGATAATGTTGTAGGTCTTCTCACAAAGATTTTACCTTTTAAGCATTTTGCACACTACAAACTACTAATGGGCATTAAATAGTATCTTCACTTTCTTATTTTACTCCCATAAATGTTCATTGGCCTTTAATTTGGAGGTTTTTTGGGTAAATACCAATGGATGACAAGCAAGGGTCTACCCCTTCTATAAGTACACACTATATAGCTATATATAAGTAAAGATAATAAATAATAAGGGTAGCATCAATGTATCTACTAAACTCTCTTATGTTCTTCTCTCTCTCTCTCTCTCAACCCTCTCACACTCCATAGCTTCTACTTCATGTCCCACCATCTCTTCCCTCTCACTCCCAAGAAGATTTTTTTGGAATGGTAGAGATGCAAATACGCATGCTTTAATTGCATCGTCTATTAAAGGCCATGATCCCACATAGTTGCTCATGTAAGACAAAAGGATGCTTGCAATATACTTGCACATTTATATCAATGAAGAAATGAGACTTGTGTTAGTTACCTACATAGAAAATTAGAGAGTGTACATATGGATCAAGGTGCCTCTATAGATAATCTTTTGGCAAAGATAAATGGCCTTAAGGAGAAACTAATTGTTGCAGATGAGACTTTACCATACTATTCACTTCTGTAGATTTTTCTCAATGGTCTTACTAATTTTTATCATTTTTTATTTAATATTTATTTGATGATGATAGGTGATCCAACATGAGTTGGTTTTTGTTTTGCTACAAGAAGAATAATATTGACAAAAGAAGTCAATTACACATATTATAGATCAAGATTTTGTGGCTAGAAAAGTAAAGGAAAGCTATCTTTTCTATACGTAGAAATCAGCAAATGTTATTCAAACAAAGAAGAATGATAAGGATGAGAAGAAAAATGAGAGTAAAACCTTTTATAAGTATTGTAAGACAAAAGATCGTGTCATTAAGGACTATCCCAAAATGGTTGCAAAAGAGGTTAGTATGGCTATTGCAAATGTGTCTCCTTCTAAGTCAAAACCTACAAATGTTGTGCAAGATACATAGTGGGCATTTAGTATTATGAAATATATTCATAACCCTTCTTTACATAATTCTTTCGTGTCTTTTGTAGATTCAAATGTATGGTACTTTGGCATTGGTAGCACTAAACATATTACTTCTCTATGTAGTCTATTCAATTCTCTTTATTGTACCCCTTATTAATGATAGTGCTTTTACAATCACATATGCTTGGTGTCTACCAAAGACCAATCAGAATTTATTGCCAATTTTTTCAATTTCCAAGATTGGCTTGATCGTTAAGTTTGTTGACCAAAGATGTAGAGTTCATAATCTCTCTTGTGGTGATATAATTATTATATTTGGTTCACTATATCATGGGCTATACAAGGTCATTGGTAAATGTGTGAAAGACATGGCATGTGCAATTGTAGATTCACAAGAAATTTCAAATGCAAAACCTTGGCACACATGTTTTGGTCATATGAATGATGTCTTCATTATCTACTCTTGTGGCACCTAGAGGATATATCTGTGAAGGCTTCGTATTGGGAAAAATGTAGTGTGCTTCATTTTTTTAAAAAAATTAGTTAGAGTTGTTAGCTTGTACATAGTGGTGTTTATTATCCAATGCAAACACCCTCTTTTGGCAACAACTACTTGTAGTTTTGTGACTTTCATTGAGGATTACTCTACGCATGCATGCATATGTGGTTTGACAACTAAGTCCAAAGCATTTTTGTGCTTCAAACAATTTATCAACATTGCTAAAAATTTGCTAAGATGTAGAGTGGACACGCTTTGTTCTAATCGAGGGGGTGAGTATATGTCTAAGGAATTCAATCAAACATGGGATAAAACACCAATGTAAAATCATGTGTATGATAGCAAAATGGTATAGCTAAGAGAAAGAACAAAGCTCGCATGGAGATGGCATGATCCAAAATTAAGAGTCTCATCTTTTCTATGTATTTTTCCACTTGATGCTATATAATGTGCGACCTATGTACTTAACATGTATCTATTAAGGCATTGCATTCTATCTCTCCACATAAGACTTGGCAAAGCACAACGCAATCTTACATCTCACTTGCATACCTTTTTTTTTGCTTGTGCATTAGTACCAGTGCCACAATGTAAGAAGTTGGATGACACAATTGTCAAATGCATTTTTTATGGGTACAATAATGAAAGAAAAGATTATAAATGATATCATCCACAAAGTAAGCATATCTTGGTTAACAATGATCCTGTCTCTATGGAAGATGTTGTTTAACCTTTACTTTCATGCACAAAATGCATATGCACATGATACCTTTTTACCTCTTTTTAGTGGTGCATAATCACATATAGTGCCAAATGAGGTAGCTTTTCAACCTATACAAATCTCTAATGATACCATAGATTAATCTATTTCTAATTGTGTAAATGATGTGCTTCTTGATGAGAGAGTAGAGATTTAGTGAAGGACAGTGGAAAAATTGTTGGTGCAAACATTATATGACAATAAGTTGGATGTACCTCTGATCATGTGGCATTTGTCTCTTTTGTACATACTCACATGAGGGCAATGTGCCTTTGATCATTGTGATTTATGTCAATGGCACGTTGCTCAATGGTCCTAATGAGAACTAATTTTAAGGTTTACTTGAATTTAGGTTTTGAAAACTCAATTTTGGATATATTAGGACATTAATTAGTCATTCAATCCAAGCAATGTGATGGTGGTACTTCTTTGTGTCAAAGAAAGTATGTTGAGACCTCAATCTTCGGGATTGTAAGCCTATTGCCACTCCTATGGAGATAGGTTTCAAGTTGAGCCTTCATTATGGATATTGCTTTGATGTCTTTCTCTATCACAAGTTGTTTGATGCTTAATTTATGTATGCATTACAAGGCCTAACATTCAGTTATGTAGTCTCATAGATGAGTAATTTTAAGCATATCCTATCTATCAACCATTAGCAACAACCATTGGCAAGCAATGAAGAATATCTTTCACTACATGACCGATACCCCGCACCTTGGACTCTATCTTCTCCATTGATATCTCTCAATATAGTTTGAGCTGTGCACTCTCAAGATTCCCTTTTTCCAAGTTTTATGTGGGCATTCTTGCATTCTTAGATTTGACAATAAAATCATGCTTGCTTAACTTAAAAAGAATAAAAAGGAAAAGGAAAATCAAGAAAAGGAGAGCAACGCTCTAATTAGTTAGTGCATCCACATCCACCACACTTGGGGGCCCTTATGATTAGAAATGCTCAGTGGATTGAATGGTCAACTTCGCCTCTAACCCCTTTGTCCTTCCTTACTCCCACTTCATAATTTGAGGGAACATTAAGGGCATGACACCTTGGGCTTTCTTGGCACATCAATAACCTTGAATTCCACAACACCATGCATCTTTTCCACCAATTGGATCTTCAACTATGGGACACATGCCTTTGACTTGGTGTTAGACTTGTATTTTAGTTGCAATTTCACATCCACCACACTACTTTTGTTTGGTAGGCAAATCCCTAAGGATGCCACTCCATATCGTTCCCTTCCATCCATCGAGTTCCATGCATTGTGTGAATTTTAATCCCTTGAAGACCACCCCAAAAACCAAAGGAGAATGCCATGGGGAGTAAATGTTATCCCTCACTGAAAGGTGAGAAGGATCGAAGCTTGCACACAAGAGCTATGGCGGGAGAGCAAGAGCAAGAAAGAGAGAGACAAGAAATGGGAACTCCAACAACCACAATGTGTGGCCGCGGGCCTTCCTTTATTCAAACTGTCACTAAAAGAATAAAGAATAAGTGACTGTGACGGGCGCCCGCCACCTGTAGTGTGCAGTGGTGGGTACTGTCAGTGTAGTAATACACGGGCCGCTAGGCGAAGACGCCTTTACCCCCAACAACCTCCCATTTAAAGGCGAATTTGTTCCAGTGAGAGAGAAAAAAGAAAAAATAGTACAACATGTACACATGTACAACAGGATGAGGAAAAAGATGTCATCCCATCCAATGCCCATCAATCTCCTAAGGAAGGCAAAGCGCTCGGTAGTGAGGCTTTTCATGAGCAAGTTTGCAGGATTCTGCTCAAACGGAATCTTGACAAGGTCAGCAGACCTTTCCTCAACGACCTCGTGAATGAAGTGATATCTCACCTTGATATGTTTTGCTTTGCATGGAAGACCGGATTCTTGGCCAACTGAATGGCACTAATAGAATCCGAATGCAGTGTAGGCATAGCATCTATCATACCAAGGTCTGCAATCAAACAGCCTAGCCCAATTAGCATAGGCATAATCATACATGAGTAAAATGACTTCATCCCACTATATTACAGCAAACATTCACTACTCCAAATTGGGTATTTCAAGCCTCAAATCAGCACCAAAATGATGGCAAAACATATGCACAAGATAGCATGATCACCGGGCATCAATAGGATGTCAAACAGCTTCACTATGTATGCCCAAACCAAGCATAACATTAACTGTCAGTGTGGTACTAACATAAAATGCCTATGACCTGTTGTAAACTATTTCAAAATAGTGCTAAAGAGGCTTCAAATTAGTGCCCAAGCTTGAGGAGCATCAATACATGGCCAAGAACCATTTGCCAAGCACCTAAATGCTCAAAACTTAGCATATGAGCCACCAAGCATGAAGTGTGTAGTCAAATGCTGATCTCACCCAGGGCTGGAATCTGGCGCAAAACATGTATGCTGCTTTGGAGTTGCTACAATGCCACGTGGCCTAAGTGGCAAATTTGGGGGGTAGGGTAGGCACCAATGAAGCCTAGGAAGAGGCCTGAACAAGCCACCATGAAGGGGGAGCAAGATATGAGCTCCATGAACCTTAGATATGGCTACTCTGTTGCCTGCACCCTATGGACTGAATAAAACCTAGTAAAGAATGAAGCAATACCTTTGTGTGAATGCCCTGAGGGTGCCTCAATAGGTGAGAGAAAGCTCAAGAAGCCGGGGAGTGACGGGAGCTCAAGGGAGTCGGCTATGGCTGCCGGGATGGAGACCCAATGCAAGTAGGGGGTCCATGGGAAGCTGAGAATGCCACAAGCCAAGCTCAAGAGTTGGGAAGCTATGCTATAATACTAGTTGAAAGGTGAGAAGGATCGAATCTTGCATGCGAGAGCTATGGCGGGAGAACAAGAGCAAGAAAGAGAGAGACAAGAAATGGGAACTCCAACAACCACAATGTGTGGCCGCAGGCCTTCCTTTATTCAAACTGTCACTAAAAGAATAAAGAATAAGTGATTGTGACGGGCGCTTTCCACCTGCAGTGTGCAATGGCAGGTACTGTCAGTGTAGTAATACATGGGCGGCTAGGTGGAGGCACCTTTACCCCCAACACTCACAAAGGAAAAGGCTGATGAAAACAAATTGGAATATTGAAGGGTGTTGGAATCCCTTATTGTTTTAAAATCATTATCATTCCAAGAGAGTATAATGTGTTACTTGTAAGTTGTTATCCTTAAGTTTCCCTCATAATATTTCACATTTATTCCTTATAGTTGGAAAATATCCTTTTTGTTGTAAATATTGAATGAGAGTCGAACGCACTCCCCTTCGAATTTAAATTATTTGTAGAGCTACATTTAGAAGTCTTATCTTTGATGAGAAGGTTATGGGTGATGTCTATTCATTTTTACATGTCATTTCCACAAAATCCAAGCCCCCAACAATGTTTAACCAAGTGATGCACGATATGTTTCATCCTTACCTGGACAACTTTATGCCATTATTCTTTAATGAAGTACTAGTCTATTCTAAATCCCAAAATATCATGAGGTCCAAACTAAAGATTGCTTCCAAGGCTTTGCCAAAATCAACTCTATGCCAAGAAGAGAAAATGCATATTTTATATGGATTGAATGGAATACTTAAGATACATTGTCTCCACTAAAGGAATATCGATTGGCTACAAACGTCAAGGAGCTCCTAGATTGGTTTGTCCTTAGGATAGTCAATGAATTCTGTGGATTTCTAGGACTAACAAGATAGTATCGAATCTTCATCAAGGATTAGTCCCTTATAGCAACACCCATGACATATCTACTAAATAAGAACATCTAGATCATATGGATATAGTGGAGCATCAAACAAGCTTTGATAAACTCAAGTAATATGTGATCATAGATCTAGTACTCAGACTCCCTAACTTCAATCAAAAATTTGAAGTAATGATCAATGCAAGTGGACTTGCGATCGAAGGATTACTAGTGCAAGAAGGAAGATCTATGTGTTATACTTTGTGAAAGTTGAAGCCCTATTAATCCAACTATGCCACACATGACTTGGAACTACTTGTAATAATCATGTGTTGAAATTATGGAGGCATTATCTCCTAGGAAGTTTACTCTAGTGTTGAAAGACCCAGTTATGAAGGCATTATCTCCTAGGAAGTTAACTGTATTGACATACCATAAAATTCTCAAGTGGATCTCCACACAAGGAGGTCTAAATATGAGTCAAAGAAGATGGATTGAGCCACTGTAAGAGTTGGATTTTGAGATCAATTACATGCTTGGAAAGAATAATATTATAGAGGATGCCTTAAGTAGGTACAAAGATGTTCCTTAACAGTATTGCTAAATAGAAAAATTTGAGGGCCTTATCCACTCTTGAAAATCTAGTATCCTAGAGCTTGTGCACCAAGCTCTTCAACATGACAAGGAGTATGAGCTACTCATGAAAAAAGTAACCAATGTGAAAACACACACTCAAGGAGTAAGCCAAGATAAAGGACTTTCATATAGGTAATAGATGTTTTTATCACAAATATTCATTTTGTACTCCAAAGAGTCAAGATATTAAGTCCTATGTCGTCTTTGGGAACCACATGATACAAGAATAGCTTGACATCTTGAATGCATAAAGACTATTGGCGCTATTTGAACAAGCTAGTATTGTCCAAGACTAAAGCAAGATATATTCTGTTAAGTGGCCTAGTTCCTAGATTTTCATAGAGCCAGGGCAGGAAGAATCAATATGCCTAGAGATCTTCAACCTCAACATATTCTGCAAACAAAGTGGAGGTCTATAAGCATGGATCTTACATTCGGATTTCCCACTATTGCTAGTGGATATGACTATATCATGGTAGTTCTAAGAGAAATTGACCAAGGTTGCTCACTTAATTTTGGTCAAGAATATTTATAAATCCTTTAAGATTGCATGAACTTTTATGAAGAAATATTTAGGCTAATGAGTTGCAAAGGAGTACAATTAGTGATTAAGACTCCAAATTCTACAATGAATAAGAGTGCCAGTCTCAAAATTTTTGAATCCACTCTCAAAGTGGAAGCCTCTAATGCTATGCTTAAGGAAATGAACCAACAAGATCAAGCCATTTTCCATGACATCAAAGCTGCCCAAGGCCAATAAAAATTCTTACTCATATTCTCAAAGAGCAACATACATCTTTATAGAAGAGACATGGTTTTCCTAAGGGTTAGACCCAACAAGACTTAATATCCTTAGAAATTTACAAGAAGCTTAGCCCAAGCTACTATCAGCCCTACAAAATATTCAAAGTAATGGGAAAAAATAGACTTATAACCTCAAACTACTAGCTAATCACAAGGTACACAATGTATTCCATGGAAGGAAGCTCTATATATGCAATCTAGATCGTGTACTAGATTATGAAGAGATAGCGGCATGCCAATACAAGGAATTATCTTAAGAGAACATCTTGTACAATAGAAAGACTATCCATAAAGAAGACAACATGGATTGATAAGACTACCCTTCACAATATTGCTAATTTCTTCGAGTTAAGAGTATCTCAATTTTCAAAGGGGGAAAGGATGTAATGTCTCTATTACATAATTCTTTATTAATAAAATGACATGAACTATGGGACATCTCATTTAAAGTACAAGTTTCATCAAAATTGTGTTTTCATTAATGGCAAATGAAAAATTAAAGTATCTGCATTATTAGTATGTTTAAAGACCAGTGTACGTACTAGAATTAATCCAAACATCTAAATTGTAGAAAAACTTGAAAAATGAAAATAGGATAGTCTATTTAATAAGTAACTCTTTATTTTTGCTTATGGTATGATTATTTTTTATTGTGTGGATATTGTTAACTTACCCTAGATTAGGCCCATGAGAGATAGACAAAAAAAGGATATTATCATATGGACCATTGGCATCCCCACACCATTGACTCTTCAACATCTTAGTGGATATCAGAAATAATTGAGCTTGTAGGATGAGGATCTCACATCTTTTGTGAGTTGATGGGTGTTTGCCCTTTCTAGAGTACTCAAGTTTCTATTAAGAAAAAGGGCCAAGTGGTAATGTCCCCATGATATAGGGTGTCTCTAGAGACATAATATAAATTAATGGGGCTTTGAACTCATAAATCTCCTTATACTATGAAAGGAGTGTGACTACATATGTCCTAACCTTGTGGGGTTGGAAAGCCCCATCATAGGCACGATAATATTTTCCCACTCTTGTCGTCAAAGTCATGGTTTTCTACCAAAATTTTGATTCCTACACTATTATCTTCCAAAGTTTTTATTCTATACTTAAAAACTTTATTAAGAAACCCTATGTAACAAAATAATTAAGAGAAAGATTCTTTTATATGTTCTCACAACATGGTATTATGCTTTTCTTAGATAGCTAAAGCAAACATGTCATTAGGGGAAATATAGACTCAAAAAGGGCCTCGTAAGACATTAATTAGGAAATCATAATCTTGGATTAGTCTCTCTTCCATGGTCATCATTGCATCCTCTTTATCCCTTGCCCCCCCTAGATTCCTAGTCTCCACTATACTTTTTGTTGTGAACCACATCTAGAAAGGAGGGGGTCTCCCATTCCTTTTACCCTAGAAACTACCATTTTTCATCCTCAAAGATGGAACCCACTTCACAAATACCACATCAGTAAGTTGGATTTATTTTTGCACCCAAAAAAGACTTTTTAACCTTTCTTATAGAAAAGATATTTCTCTTTCTCAAAAGGTGTCTAATTATTTGCAAGCTAAGTTGCTTTGTATGAAATTTCCCCAATTAGTTACCCACACATGTGGTGCCTTGGATCCTACAAAGGTAGTTATATACCCACTTTATGCTCCACTACTTCTCCTAAGTGCCAAATCAGCTAGGTAGGCTAATTTTAACCCCAAAAAGTGTCTTTTCTTCTTGCTCAAAAAAATCTTTTTTCTCTCTAATCCTTCTAAATCAATATTATATTGAGAAACTCAATCTATATTATTTCCTCCCCTACCTTACATTTCCTACGGAACCACTTAGGCACATAAGCAACCATAAGAGGAAAGTGGATTTGCATATTCATATGGATGAAAAGTATGCTATTACACTTATAGCAAGCATGGCCTAGATGCAACAACCACTTCCCAATATCATTTAGAGGGAAAGAAAAATATTAATATTTGGATGGTTTCTTGTATCCAAACAACCCTAGCACTAGGTTAAACCCACATTTTAACTCCATTTCTTCCTTGCTCACTTTTATTGAAAATGGTGAACAAAGTCTATTAGGCTATTGCAAACACTTAAGTGGAAATATTCATTTTCTTTAATAATATCAATCAATGTTATATAGCATTCATCAATATTTGTTGCAATCCTAGGATTCTTGTTGCAAAAAGTGTTGCAAGACTAGGAAAATAAAGTATAGAAGCTTGAAGAAGAATTGAAGTAGTTCAAAAACAAGGAAAAAGAGATAGCAACAGCCGATGCACAAAGAAATTCAATCTTGAAGGAGAAGAATGCTTCATTAAAATTACTTCTAGAGCAAATGTAGAAGAATAAGAACATTGGAGAAGCTAAGTTACAAAGGTACATGCGAACTCCCATGGGTTACAAGGAAGAAAAATTATTGACTACTATTTATGATGTCCCTATCCTTGAATGGTAGAGCGTGGAAAGGTGTGCACAAGCATTGAGGGTCAGTGCAGTAGTTGGAGCTTCTATATAAAGGCATTCTCATGACACAAGCATGTGGTCGCAATTTTAAGAGACCCTCAACATTGAGCACTCCACCTTGCTACTTTATATATATATATATATATATCAATAATGTATCGATGGAAGAAGTTCAAATCGTGTTTGACATAACTAGGGTTAATCAACAAGATTACAATTCCATATATAACATGATAGCAAGTGCACTAGCTCACAATAAGATAAAACATATGGTCTTGTCTCATCCATTTAGACTTAGATCTATGCAACAACTAAAAAACACATCAATTGGAGATTCAATAGGATAATAATTTTTTATCAAAAGGAGCATATGAAAGTAGAAGGAAGCAAATCCAAAAAGACTATTTTCAAAGAGTATGATGAGTTCAACAATATTTTTGTTAACCTAATTAAACGGTTGTATACATGGCTCATTTTTACTAGGTGTAATGCGCATGGGGTATTGAGTTGCTATAACATAATATTGACAATACAATACAATGCACTTAAATTCTAATATATTTATAATTTACTATGTTTATTAGACAATATCTTGACTTTGAAGTGCATTGTGAAGCTCAATGAATGCCAAATTGTAAAGGGATGCAATCTAGAAAGAGTAAGTCTTACACTAATGAATAATCCAATGGCCTATGCCAAATAAAAAACACTTGTTTCTCCATTTACTATACAATCGAAAAAGGAAATTTGGTAGCTAGCAATAGAGCTAAAGTGCCTAAGTAGTCATATAATGTGCAACCATGGACCTTTCAAAACTCTTTATCCCAACATAATTGCAAAGGAAGCAAATGGTGAAAAGTTGTGTGACATCCACTGGCACTTAGGTGGTGATCTCAAGATATTGAAGTGTACATTGAATTGTGATACACATTGGCATCACTACCTTATACATACTATATAAAAATAGATAATTGTTCCAAGTCCTTGGAACATATCACACATGGAATGAAGGAGCACTAGCATGCAGTAAAAAGGTGCCACTCAATAGAGCATGCATGGAATTGGAACCCATATTGCCAATCAACATTGTCAATGTTCATTTCTATAATCTACATTGCCTCATGCACATCTTTGACAAGGCCTTAAAATTACACATCAATTAGGCATATACAATGAAACCTCCTTCCGAATGCAAGTATATGTTGAGAAAATTAAGAAGTTATTGAGTTTGATAGGTGTGTATGAAAGCAAGGCTAGGATCCAAAAAGACCAAAAGGCATGAAGGCTAACTTTGATGTGGTCCAAAAGATATCTATGAGTGGGACAAAGGCCAAAAGATTCCTAAGTGACATGATTGGCAAGTCATCAAATCTAAAATGGAACCTTTGGAGAGCTCTTTGCAAGTGTAGTACAGAATTCAAAAGAAATCCCAACATTACAAATCTTGTACCAAAGTTTGGCATTTCTTTGATAGGCTTGTGTCGATAATGTTGAAATCCTCAACAAATCCTTCAAGTTGATCTAAATTCCATCAAAGTAGTTGAAGATTTCACAAAATTAGTTGTCAATGCATGGGGAGAAATGAACATCACCCATTACATGATACCATATCAACTTCACTTCTTTCACTTTCTTTTATGTGTATAATTTAGTGTTGCAAATACAATGTCAATAGCCCATATGTTTGTAGCATATCTACACCCACAAACCATATTTTTTGGAAGTATGGGTCCTTGAAAATATAGAGCATGCAAGATATGGAGAAGTCACCTTACCATACTTGTGATACATTTTCTAAGAACACTTGCCATGGAGGAGGTTGCCAAAAAAGAGCTATCTCATTGAAATTTTCAATCAGTTCTATAGATGCACCTTTGGTTGTTCAATTACATTGAAAAATTCAAGGGCAATTTCTCTAACAAAACTTGCAATAGTGAAATGACATGTAATATAGCAAATACACATGCTACATGGTGCAACAACAAATGACATCAAAGCTCTAGTGTCGACATTGTATTAAGTTAGTTGCAAAGTCATGAGATGACCCCATTGTTCGTGAATTTAGAAGCATCCTCTTAATATCATCCATCTCTATTTATACCTCAACCATCTTTTGTTTCCATGTTTTTATGGTAAAGTGTACAAGTTTATTGAAAGTGTTTATACCTTGATCATTCAAGATCATAAGCTTTGCTCCATTGCCTCAAGCATCATCATCAAAGTCTGCAGCATCATGAAAACTATCTAGGGAATCCCAAAGGTCCACTGGCATGTCTCTCAAATAATATGACCTATCCATGGTGCTTTCTTGGAGTTTGGTTGCCTCTTGACCAATGATTTTCATAACTATCAATTAGTTCAAGAATTAGGTTGGTTTCAATGTCTGGTTATGCCCATGGGCAGCTTAATGAGGGGATATTATGAGTGTGATTGTGACAATGCAGGATGAGTACACAAGTGATGTAGGGATTATGAGTACGAGTCACAAGGAAGGGATTTTAGAAACTAGGTAAACCAATATGAACTCTAAAGATCAATTACTTAAATCAGTAACTCATCACGATCAGAAAGGAAGAGATGTACCTATTGTTGAGAGTATAGGCATATGAACTCTCCTTATGCAAGAGTGGATAAGGGCAGGCAGGTGTGAATCGTCCTAAGGAAAAGGGGAAACCCTAACCCTAGCTAGTTGGGGCTATATAAATAGCACAGTGGTCTACATCAACTTTTGAGTGAGAGCGACCCAAGTTGTACTTTCATGAGCAACTGAATAAGCAAGACTTGTTCTTGTACTTGTGAGCTCTTCCCTCCCTCTTGTGCACACTTCAATCTTGGCTTTCACTCTGATTTTCACATGATATCAGAGCCACCTCTAATCCTTTAGCTTCCCTCAACTTCATTACACCTCTAAGTGCACATGAGCCTTCATATTCTTCTTCTTGCCTCTTGACCTCCATAGCCACAGCTTGATCCACCTCTGTTGGAGGACCTAGAGAGAGCAAAGGAGAGCATTTCAGCTCAAGGTTCCTTCTAAAACTTCATTCCCAGCTCAAGGCGCTTTAGGACGGCACTTCAAATGCGGAGATTGGGCAGCCAGGAAAACATCATGCCAGAATTTGTGAATTTGGCGTAGATATCACTAATGCAAGCTCAGCTCCTTGGCGCAACTTGTAGTGGGCGCAATCTTCACGACTATCATAGGGCTATTGTAGCCTCTATAATAGGCCATTTCCCTATAAGAGGGTTTGACCTAATTCCTCTCCTACATTCTACTGTGCTCAAAACCCTAGTTATGGGTCTCATGGCAACCATAGCCAGAAAGCTTCAAGCTTTCCTATTCTCACTTTTTTCAACCTGGGCATTATCAACAATGATTCTAATCACTGAAAAACCCTTGTCAAGATTTGTTACTGCCCTGTGGAGTCTAATTGTAGAGTGTCTTCTCATTCCATGGGCACTAATAAGCTTGTAAAGATCGATCTTCATTATGAGTAGAAGAATGGAAGTTGGTACAAGTGCTTCTTAGCACTACTGATGCATTCAGCTGATGTTTTCTACTATTTGCTACTAGTAAATCATAGAGATGAGTATTATTTTACTCTCCTCTAATTCATCCCATAGCATAGAGTTGATTGATAAGTCGTGTTCCACTAAGAATTCCTCTAATAGGCTACATTATCAGGAGAAGCCAGAAGTGCGATCTAAGGTTACTTCACTAAAGCCAAGGAAAATAGTCAAGCACAAAAAAAGGGTTGGTCAAAGGCAAGGACCATCTAAGTCCTATTTCGAAATACTCCATATGTATGATTTTCAACCATTGTCAACCTTGAAGTTTTAATTGTAAAATCTACATTATTTGTCATCCTTGCACTAGTGGCCCCTGTAAAGAATTAGACACTACTACTTGCACTAAGCAAGTAGTAAGACCTTCCTATGGCCTCAGCCTATGCCGACCTTCGTCCTCATATTCATAAATTTGATGGCAGCGACTTTCACCCTTGGCAAGTACTCATTAAGTACAAAATGATGGAGAGAGGTTATTGGCCTCTCATTCAAGGGACTAGAGCTATTGATCCTACAAATCTTTCTGATGTGGAGGATGATCAACATGCTCAAGCAATAATCGTGTTACACTTAGATAAATCCTTGATTCATCATGTTGATCAGCTTTCCATTGCCAAGGAAAAATTGATGAGCTTGAAAAGCTCTATGGTGCTACATGTAAAAACACTAAGATTTTCCTTAAGATTGAATTCTTCAACCTGGAATATAGGGAAGGAGAAGACTTGGGAAATTTTATTTCTCATATGAAAGGCCTCATGACACAGCTTTCTTCAATGCAAGCACCAATCCATGATAAAGATGCTATAGCCATTCTTTTAAAAGCTATCACAAAGGTCTTTCCCACAGTTGTAACAACCCTTACTAATATTCCCAA
The DNA here is from genome assembly GCF_053477565.2 of Lygodium microphyllum. Classification (NCBI taxonomy): domain Eukaryota; kingdom Viridiplantae; phylum Streptophyta; class Polypodiopsida; order Schizaeales; family Lygodiaceae; genus Lygodium; species Lygodium microphyllum. The sequence continues at coordinate 25,653,127 of NC_141159.1, forward strand.
TTCTACCTTGGCAAGTACCTTCCAATCATGTTTGGATGAAGAAAAAAGGAATCACAAAGAAGGAAGCACCAATCAGACATCTACTCCAAGATCCTGTGACCAAGCCTTGGTGCATACAGTTGTCAATAAGTGTACTTTTTGTAAAAAGAAATGGCAGATTGCAAACAACTATTGGAAAAAATACCAAAAAAGATGAAATGTAATAAATGTAAGAAGACAAGACATATTACAAGTAAATGTCCTAACCATCCTAAAGTGCCTAAGGAATTGGAGGCCAATTTTTCCTCCCAATCCACAGATGATCGACTCTTCTAAGTCATGTATCCTATCTATCTATAACCATCCTTGTAAGCCTGTTCTATAAAGGCATCCTTATTTGGGTTAAGGGGGGGCATTCTCTTATGCTTTGTATTCCAATGCCACCTAGCATTGAGGGGGGTGTTGAGAGTATAGGCATATGAACTCTCCTCTCCTTATGCAGGAGTGGATAAGGGCAGCCACGTGCGAATGGTCCTGAGGGGAAGGAGAAACCCTAACCCTAGCCAGTTGAGGCTATATAAACAACCCAAGGGTCTACATCAACTTTTGAGTGAGAGTGACCTAAGTTGTACTTTCATGAGCAGCTGAATTCAGCCATGGTGAACCAAGGTTGTCTCCCCTTTTGTGCTTGCTCACCTTATAGATCATGTTTTTCTTCTCTTTCTCTCCTCTATCCTCAACCAGTCCCTTAAACCCTCAATTTGCATGGACTTCTCCTCAAGTTTAGTGATTGCATTTTTTATCTTGCTACTCTAGGCAAGGTCGCAATTAATGGCCAACATAGCATAGCCTTACACACTAGGGCAACAATCCCTAAGAAAGTGATCAATCAAGTTAAAAGGTGTGTGCATTACTTGTCCTTACTTTTCCATGCATTTGTTGCTTGTCATTACCCTTCATAGATAGTGAATTTGCATGGGGGCTATGGAGAAAAAGATATCTTGGGGGTTTATTGTATGAGCATGGTGCAAGTCGATTCAAATTGTGTGTGGTTGGGTCTCAATTATAATAGCACACAAGAGAGTAACTTCACAATCAATTAGATTTTGATAGAATGGATGGTATCTATGCTTACTCCTTGGGAGCACAAGTTCATTTCTCGAGTTCACCAAGTCAATAAGAATAAAGCACCCCCCCCCCCCCCCCCCCACACACACACACACACACAAGAAAAAATGTAGTGTTAGAAAAGTTTTACATTCATAAGGAGGACTACTAGGCCAGTAGCTTACTACAAGACAAAACAAGAAGCTTGGGATCTATCCTTGCCCGTCATTTGCATGCATGTGTGCACTCATGATGCACATAAAGTAACCATTCATGGAGAAAAGCATGATGACGCATTGAGAAATCCTAAATGGCTTATGATCAAGATGTTTTGCATAGCCCTTATGGCTTGTGGAGGGACCAATAGTTTGTTGGTGTGGTCATGAAATGATCGTGTAGCCAAATATGATGGTTTTTTCTCTCCCAATCTCGGCTTATTGTTTTCCCAAAAAAACTTGGATCAATGAATCCATAGGCGAGCTCAACAGTCATGGAAACATCCTCCACCCTAATCAAAATCCCAAAAATCTTACTTTTCATTACCATGCACACACAAAAAATCATCATCGATTCTCTTATCACAACAATGCTACACAAATTGATGAGCAAGAAGAATCATCAATGATTAAAACAATGCTACCTAAATTGATGGCTTAAGAAGAGTTTTGAGCTTTTGAGTTTTAAATATTTGTATATTTTGATTTTTTTTATTTTAAGTTTTTTAGCTTTTGAGTTTTGTGTTTTCTTCCTCCTTGAACCTAGTCTATCATATTGAAGGACAATCCATCTTGTAACTGCTTTAATTCAACCTCCTAACCTAGCCATGCATGTTTCAGAGTATGCAAGGCACAAGCATGGGAGATCAACTCCTTTGACGTTCCATCTCATACTCAACTACATAACCCTCCTAATCTACCACACTGTAAAAATAGGAGCATCTTGACAAGTTGATTCCATCCTTGGTCCTAGCAATGTAACCAAAATGTTAGGCTCAACACTCAACAATGGGACATGGGACAAAACTCTTATTATTTTCAAAGCTTCAACCTTCCATGGCCCAACTATCTCTCACCTAGTTGGCTTGTACATTAGCTCTCCAAACCAAACAAGTATCTCTGTGTTTGCAAAGAACACAAGAATGGCATCAAGGTATAGAAGACTCACTTACCTTCCCGCATTGTAGTTTCTGAGCTTGAAGGCTTGACAATGATCCTATGATCCAAGTGATGCACTCCACCAACAACTACCTCAAATCCTTCGTATTCACATCTAGAAGAAGATACAAAAGAAGAAGGAAAAGACTCTCTCTCTTACTTATCAAGAATATTTAGTTCCTCACAAATTATCTTCATATTGCTCCCATAATGGTTGAAAGAGTTCAAATTGGTAAGCAATATGGCCCAAGAGACTAACTTTTATTTAATCTTTGTTATTTCTTTTAGAGAAGACATAAACTTTGAAAGTGTTTCAATTATATATCCAAAATTTGAACTTGCGCACTCAATCAAGTACCACCAACACACTCAAACCACTTGGGCTACAACCCCACTGGCACCTTCATTCTTGCCACCGCATAATACAAATCATCCTTGATAAAAGGATTACCATAATAGTTAGGCCACAAGGAGGATGCCTCCCTTCCAAATATGATAGCCAGGAGAGTGGGCAAGAGCCATGCTAGCATTTTCCTATCCAAAAATAGGATAGCTCACAAGCCAAATGAAAAAAAAAAAAATGTGCCCTATGTGACCCTACCAAGGAGGAGTACCAACCAAGCATTGGAGTTAGCATGGGCTCGAACTTTCATGAACATACAATGTGAAGTTGTCCAACCAAGTGATACACCCAGCTTGAACCCACAACCTTAGAATTATGAGTCAAAGTGCTATTGTTTTTCCTTTAATTGTGACCAACTTTCTAGTTTCTCTCTTTCTTTATTTCTCAAGAGTGGCTCTTGTGAGTCATGACTCTCCACCCATATACACCTAAAAAGTTTACTACCTCAAAAGAAGTTGAGCATACAACTACACATATTAATTATATGTAATGTTATGTTAAATATACTCAACATTTTTCTACACACACCTTTAACTTCTTGATGCATTCATATAATTATGCTTTAGTAGTTGAAAATGTGTAAAATGATATGAACTACCAAAACGCGTGCTCATTATTGAAAGTGCATCCAATAAACATCAAGGACCTATCAGGTTAATAATTAACACCTATGACACTACGTATAGAGGTGATTCTAGTGATCACCCAATGAGAGCAAGCAAAGTAATGGATCTTCTTAGCAATGTATATTTTAATAGAATCCAAAAATAATTGTTAGTCTGTATAAAGAAAATTCATATTTTTAAATTATGCTACATGAGTATTTTTTGTAATTTAGTATTATGTTAAATATTCATCAACTTAATTTTCGTTGTAATATTTGAGCATTATAAACGGTTACAATTATCCAAAGTTTATAGTTTTGAAAATTGAATTATGCAATGATGTTTTAACATGTACAACCTAATGTATGTACTTGACGTTCTAAGATGCACAATCTAATGTATGTACTTAAGTAAAACTCGTATAACTTGATTAATACAACATCACAAGATGAACTTCTCCGACGTAGCCTCGAGGGAGTCAGAGAAAATCCGATATCTACATCCCGCTTGGCTCTCCAATTGCAGGTTTGCCTCTCGCAGCTCTACAATCTTCCAAATTTACAACATTTTGCAAGAGTCGCAGCAGAAAAATTCATCATGCGGACGAAGAGCAAGAGAAGGCAATATACCCTTTCCACATTTGGCAGCATCATCACCACTTTTTCCTTCCTGTTTAACAGATTTAGCTTTGCTATGTGCCTTAGAAGCAGTCGTAACAGCTTCAGTACATCGCTGCCAATTGACTGCAGGGTCCCCTTCCGTGATGGTCGTCCTCAGACAGCAAAACAACAGAAACGATTATATCGGTACAAAAGCGTACGACACGGTCGTTAGATGCCCATGGACGTGGATTTTGCAGGCATTCTTTGAACAAGTGAGTGGAGAAGGCCAAGGTCCAGAAGAATTCGCTTCATCGTGGAGCCAATTCAAATTTTAAAAAGTGACTCTTCATTGTGGATTCAGAGTCAGTATGCACGTATTAGTGTTCTGATTCTCTTTAACCCCCATTTATGGGAAATATCCCCAATGAAATAAAAATCAGGCATCTCTTCATCAATATAAATATGTTCTCCTCATCGATATGAATTTGTTGTTTGGCAAGGGATTCTACTTTGCTTTAATTAGATCTGTGGAGGTGGAGGGGGAATGGATCCTCAACCGCGTCTGCCATGCAACAGAATTTGCATGTTTGTCATGCCACGGAGTGAAATCCCCTCTCTTGGAAGTTTTACTATGCGAATCCCACTCCGGATTAGCTTCCCTCAAGGTGGTTGTATAGATAGAAGAGGAGTTGCAGATCTCAGAAAAAGGCATGCATTTGATGGGATTGCAGGAGGGAACCACCAGACTGTCTAGATGTCATTGATGCTAAACAGATAGCAGTAGTTACACCTAGATGCTTTGCTATACTGCAAGAAAAGTGGCCACCTTGTATGTAATGGCCCTACAAGTTGGCAGAGGGGAGGTAAGAAGAGAAACACACATAATCAGCAGAAGGAGAAGGGTGGCAAAGGAGAATCTTTTGGCCGAGGTAGTGCTGCAAGCAAGGAAGCTTAGAACAGCAGTCTGTCGGCGTACTTAAGAATTCTAATAAAGCACGAAATAGATAACAAGACTGCATGCCATTATAAGGACAGTAAAGCCAAGCAAAATGTCCATCAAAAAGCCTGACTCATAAAGCTCTCCTTGAAAAGAACCTTTTTGCTGTGCTGAACAAGAAAGAAGGGGATGCAGACGAATCCTGATGCTGATCATGACATTGTAGGGCAGGAAGGAAAACAACAACCATTACTTCAAATGTCCGGAGGTTTTTGTGTAATAAAGATTAAAAGTTGGTTGCGAGATGTTGCGGCACTGCAATTGTGACATCCTAGCATTGCAGAAAATAAAATCAGAAAGGATATCAGTAATTTTGATGTCCCAGGGTACAATACGCTTTTAGAAGTAGGCATGAGAGGTGGAGGACATACCCTCTAATCAGTGATCTTACACCAGACTTTTATGGGCTAGCGAATATTGTCTGTCCACATACACATTGAAGCTGAGAGTATTTTGTTTGTTTCAACATATCCTAATTGATCTGCAGATCATGCATCTAAGTAGAAATATGGACCTAAAATTGATTCGTAGGAAAGCACTCTTACTCAGCAACTGAAATGTGATGCTGCACCAAGGATAGATCACACGGTTCTAGTTGTATGACCAATTAAGAGAGGAAGAAATGGAATGCCTTGACCTTTAAATTTCAGATGGTTGGATATTATTCATACAGGTGATAGTACTGAAAGATACGAGTTTCACTTGGTGCAACTGCCATGATGGTGAGACATGCAGAGAAGCATTGCTCGGTTAGGTTTTACATGAATAATAGAGGGTGGTGGATTCTGACCATTGCCCTGCACCTTCAAGATGCCCCATAGCTCTGATGTCTTCACCTTTAAAACATTATAATATAGAAGAGAGAGTATCATATCACAATCTTTTCTCCTATTAGGCTTATTGTAAAGCCAAAGAAGGTTGACCCTGTACATTAATCTTTTAACGGTTCTGGGAAGTAAAAGCTTGTACACGGTCAATATTTTACCTTCAATTACATCTTAACATCGTTGACATTAGAGATGGTCAAGTTTCATTTAACTCCCAAAGTTTTGTCTTCCTTTCAAAAGTCTGGTAATGTAAAAACCATGTCAATATATGTACACATGTATGTATGCACATTTAGTAATGTCTGGCATTTTCTAATCTCAATCAATATCCTTTTGTGAATTCTCTGATGATTATTTCTCATTCTCACCTTCAGAAGAGAAACCAAAATGCTTCTATTTTGTGAATTTTACCAAATAATCCCTCAGTTTGAGATTTACAAAATATCATTGCACCATACTGCTCTAAGATTTCTGTACTCCATTCTTTTCTGGAGCAAGGAGTCTATCCTCGAGTACTTAAAACAATTTCCCTGGTCCATTCTTTTCTGGATCAAGGATCTACCCTGGAGTATTTTGGATCGTGGTGTTTGACAAATCATCAGCACTTTCTCAACTCATTGGTGTACGATACTAGAATTACCACCAAAAAATAAAGGTATCTTGGTAATTTTCCCTTTCAGCTTTTGTTCTGCCAACAAGAAGTGTGCACCAGGGGTACTTGTGTCTCTGTTCTGGTGCATCTGTGTGCAAATAAATCACCACCCCTGTAGCTCAAGGGGTCCATGTTTGTCAAAACTCCAAGGCAAGGCAACTTGAAATCATTGCTATGGCTGATGGCATATTAAGTACAACTCCGCATGAAAATGTCACTTAAAAATCCACAAAGCTTATAGATTTAGGTTTCCTAATTTCCTATCCACACAACAGCAAAAAACAAAGTTGTCATAGTTACACATGCAGTGAGATTTTGGCTTACAATGTTCCCACTGTCTTGAGACCACAAAGAAAAGGTTAATGTGGTCAGGACTCTACATGGTCAATGGGGATTTTTGTACCGAAGATTTATTTCATAAGCCTGTACTCTTGTATAGCTCATGATCAGTAATTCTGACTATTCATCCATCTCTTCTTAAGTCACTATGTACAGAGCAGTTGGAAAGACGGCCAAGCATGGGAGCAGTCTTACAGTTGCTTCTCCGACATTGTCAATTCCTTTCTACAAGTCAGCTGCAAGCACTTTTTGCTCAGATGTCTTCCAGGAAAGTGTCTTGGCGGGTTAGAGTCATTCAAAGCCTGATTCCAAGCATTGAGAAGTTGGCTGGGCACATGCAGTTCCATGCCACAATATCAACCTGTCAGCATGTGAAGAGGCCGATTGTGCAAATTGACTAAGCTTCCACAAGTGTTCCAATGATCAGTAGTGTTTGAAGTTTGGAACATGAGTTGGCTCACGTCTTCTCTAGACATAGTTGAACATGTCTGGCGATTGGCTTCAGGTGCAGTGGAGGGTATACAGAACAGCAGGCTTACCACCCAACGGTCTATTGGATTAGTTTGAGTTTCCATTGATGCATCTGTACAGCTGCACAAAAGAAGGATAGACTGATAAATTAGAGGAAGATAACGTTAGAGAAGGTAGTGTGCTTCAAAGAGAGAACCGTCAGATTCTTTAGAGGTCAACTACCCACTTGCTACAAGAAGACATTCTTATGAGAAAATAAATGAGATATATAATACCAAACAAAATGACAGAAACTATGAATTACAGTGCAAAGTGATATTTTAAAAATACACACTCTCCTGTAAAAAGCAGCACATTGAAAAATTTCTCAATTGGACCAAAATAATATGTGCACATGTGTTTGTAAGCTTGTTTGTGTGAAAGCATATTTGAATGTATTGCAATTCAACATTTGCTCTCAAATCTAAGCACATTAACCCAGAGTAGGTAGACGCAAGGTTAGACAAAGTGTGTGCACGTTCACACATTCTTGAATTTCAATACAATATAACTTATAATTTTGAGCATGTTAACAAGACGGGTATCATGCAAGTGTATGTGCACATTCACACATTGTTCCAAATTTGTCATATTAACCCATCATGTAAGGTCAGAGTGGAGGACCCCATACATCAATTTGGCAAACTCACCAAGACCCCATGGACTGACTTTGCTGAGCAGCTAGCACACCATCCCAATTCCATATAGAGGAGTATCAAGATAGTAACCCTTATCAAGGAACTAGATGGCATCATTAGCAGCCATTTTTTTGGCCCATGCTTTAAGCTATGGTTCAGTCATTCTTCCCTGAAATATGTGTATGCCTAGCTGCTGAGGCTCCTAGATGAGTGTCTACAGGATGGATTTGGTGCTCTGTGCAGAACAGTGAAAGAAGAAGGTTGTTGCACAGGCTCAGCAAAAAGGGACAAACACATCTATCTGTAACAATGACCTCTGAAGTATGGAGTATAAAGCTATCTAGCTTTGCAGCTTTCAAGATCTTCAACAAAGCATGTGCAGATTCCTAGGCAAGGGTTTTCTCCCATTCCACAGATAATGATCCATGTTTGCAAATTTAGGTAGAGCAAACAAGGGTTGGTCAGCTGTGATATGGGCAATGGACCTATACAATGGCTTACAAACAGCAATGTAATAAATTAAGCTTGCACTGGCTAACGAGAGGGGAACTCACAAAGTACAAGACCTGCAGCTTGATAAAATCATCACAAGATAGGAAGCTGTGGAAATCGAATAGCCATTCAAGCACACTTTGCACCTCTCTCTCTCTTTTTTTTCGTAAACACCTCTCTCTCTCTCTCTCTCTCACACACACAAGTTTTGAGTTAATAAATTGAAATATCTACAAAGGGCCTTCTGGCCAACCAAGCAAACTAAAAATCAGTTAGAAAACAACAAATGGAGCCAACAAGCTACAACAAACACAAGCCTGCTGACACGGGGATGTGAAATTTTAATGCTTTGCTTAGCATTTGATTAAGTTGGTAATCAAATGTGCAAATGTGAGGTACACATGTGATGTGCAAGTTATTTCCTTTCACAATGACGAGCCAAGGACCTTGAGAAGTAAACGAGTGCCAAAGGCAAAAGTTGTAATAAGTTATTCCTTGATAGGTATTACCTAGTGACAAATATTTGCCTAGAAGCTTTTATTGGTCATTAATGTCAATTGTGACATTAAGAACTAGCCATAAATTACTTTATTTATGCCAATTCAAGGAATAATAAATGCTCAAAATTGCTTGGATGACAAGTTGGCCTAGCCACTTTAAATGTTGGCTGGTATAATTATTTTCCAGAGCAAAAATTAATCATTAAATTAATTTTCAGAATTAGTATTCTGAAAAATAATTTAATTTGGTTGAAATTGTTGGAAATTGCAATTAGAAGGCTAGCACCTGGTAGAACATGCCCATGGAAGTGAGAGGAGGCTAGGAGAGAGGAGAGAGTCATTCTGGTGTGGTGCAACTAAGGAGAGGGCTGTGGAACAAGTCACCAACTGATCAGGGGCATTCTCAGCCATGAGGAGCAGCCATTCAGCTAGGCGACAATAGCTCAGGGACATTTGACAGTAGGCAACAGCTAGAAAGAGGAGTTTTTAGCGACAGCCTTTTGGCTGTCAATGATAGCTCCAAGGGTTGTTCCAACAAGGCACCAACGGAGATCGACCAAATTTCCGAAATGGAAGTCTGAATGTTCTCTCTCCTTAGTATTCTCTCTCATTCTCTAGCTAGCTCTCAAGTTATCTCCGCAAATCTCTGCCATTTCAGCCATTCGAGGTGAAGAATTCAAAGATTCAATGCTGTAAACCCTAATTTACAGCAGGAATTAGGGTTTGACAACCACCTTGGGAAGCATGCTTGGAATGCAAGGCCTAGTACTTGGAATTCAGCAACTGAAATTTGGGATTTCAAAGAATTTCAAGAGACCAGCCAAGCAACACCAAGTTTGGGGCAGAATTTGTCTTCCAAGGAGCAAATTGAAGGCCGATTCCTAAGCAAACCAAGGGACAAATTGGTTTGAATGCTTGCTGGTCATTTTTTACAAGAAGAGGCATTGGAAAGCAAAGGAGACTGGACCAGTATCAGTGTATTTCATCCAATTGCAATACAAGATAGAGAAAACACCGCAAGAGGTGCCAGTTTTGGGGCCAACAAGGAGTCCATTGTCCAAGATTAAGTGGTAACATTTGTATTTCAATTTGTGTGATTTTGATGTTTGCTGTAATGAGTGCCTAATCAGACCATTACCACCCTTCCCCCGAAAGGAAGGCTGTTTACAGCTGCAATAATAGAAGCAAATCACAAAGCAAGCACAACTAGGGTAGTAATGGATGATAATCATCCACCAAGCAGCCACTTCTCTAAGAATCAAACAAACAAGGACCATGGAACTAACTTGCCACAATAACAATTCTCAAACACAACTCACATGACCATGGATACATGAGGTAGTGTGTGTCCACTAGATGTGCCAAATACCAATCCAACACAACAAATGAAAAATGTGAAAAAGTTCTAACACTGAAGTGTCTATGCCATATGGATGGCAACATATCTAAAACCCAAGAAAGGATGATTACACACTGACCTATCGCTACTAAGTCCATACTTCAAAAATAAAACCCCAAACCTGTCTAGCAATTGGGCAAGAAATAAAAAGATGATCTACCTCTATAGATCTTGTGACAATGCAACATATCCCTTGTGGGGAGACCCATGATAAGAGGCTTCCATATAAAAACTTTCCCATAGCAGGGAAGCTTTGACCATAATTGAAGCAATCAATCAACCACTTAGCTTTACTTTCCCGAGAAAATCAAGCTTTATTTGCTTTCTCAATTGCCCATCCCTTATCCTAAACCATCTCACAATAGACCTGATGGGCTGATGATTTCAAGAGAGAATCCAAAAACCGCACAAAAGTTTAGTCCAACCATGGGGATGAAGGCTGAAATCTAGGCAAATAGGAATACCTCCAAAACCATTTCTATATGCTGGTCCAAATGAGCCTGTAACCCGAAGAAGCCCAAAAGTATTGCCAAATATGAGGGAAAGAATAAACCCAACATTATCTAGGAATGATAACATCTTGTATAGTCCTCAAACTCAATCGTGCCATCCTAATAAACTTATCATGTCCATATGCTTATCAAGCTAGTCAAGCAACCTAGATGTGACAAAAACCTTAGCTTACATGGGTTAGCCTCAAGCTTTACATGAGCTAGCATCCACTATACATCTTGGTAATACGGCAAGATATTACTCACTAGCATGTTAGGTGACTAACATGAGGATGCGCCAACGATTCTACAGCTGGACTTCCCCCACGTAGTCCACCCTTGGTTATGGCACATTTATTGTGCCACCTCTTCTTTCCTTAGTGGATTGCACACTTAGTGACTAGATGTACATACATTGTAGGACTTTCATATTAGTCTTTTATCATGTTGTAAACTTAGTTCTTTGTATAGAAGAAGAAAGAAAAAGAAGATTTCAGCCCTATCTCTCTGTATTCTCAAGTCTCCATTGCTTTTGTGTGTGTGCTCTTGGGTCCTTCACCTCTTCCCCCTCTCGTTTGTTTTCATAGCCTCCTTTCTAGAGTCACAAGTATCCCAAGTAGTAAAGTGAAGGATCTCTTGCCACAAAGCAATCAAGTGCGAAAGAAGAAATAACTATGGTGTTTTGACTACTTGAGTCATTCAACACATGCCACCACAAGGCCCAAATTCTAATGCGACCATGTAAGATGCTAATTTCCTCAATGAAAACATAGAAATGTTTGCCCAAGGATGATGTTGCTTACATAAGACTATAACAAGGCCATTCGCAAAGCCATCATATGAATCTTGCCATCTAACAAGGCAACACCACCCAAAAGCTTTGGTGTGGTACTATAACAAACACTCAAGTAAGAACAACCCTTGGTTCGATTAAGTCTCTAGAAGATTCGAGAACATTCTAGAACATATATCCACCATTGTTTATATCATCGCTCGTGTCAACATGCATGTCATGCCATGTAACATCTTCTTATAACAATGTGTCTCCCTTAACCTCCCTAGACTACAATATAAATAGGGGTCATGGGCTACAAACCCTTCAGACTTGCCAGCACTAGCTGTGAGACTCCTTCGAGGTAAGTTCTCTTCCAATTTTTATCTTGTTCTAGTCTTGTCTTGTAATCAAGCCACGCTCTTTTGAGCATTCTCTTGTAATCAAGTTCTCTTGTAATTGAGTTATCTCGCGGTCAAGTTTTAGTTCAATTTCTCTTTAAAGTTCTTCTGTTGTACGTTGTGAGAGCAATTTCCTTCTTCTCGAAAAGCACTTCCCATGCTCATAACATGTACATGTTGCCAAGAGACCATACTTGTGACCCAAAAGATTTCCTTGGTTTTTCATAGCATAAAATAGATAGGATGCACCAATTTCACAATGACTTTTGTGACCAAGGAAGCAAACGCAAGAAATAGGAGATTGTACTTATCATTACCGTCTGTACAACTTTAAGGCGCACATGTACAGGCTAGCCTTGAGATCTCCAATACATAAACTTGTCATAAATGTGTGAAGACATCGAACAAAGCAATGCCCAAGGGGCCAAATCCACCCCCTCAATGGGATACCCCAAGAATCTAGAAATCTCTCCCCAAGAAACAAACCCACCTCGTTAAACCAAAGCATGTAGACCTCTCTCTATACAACTCATGAAAATGGATTGTTAAGCTAAAAAACATGCATTTATATTTTAACCTAAATTAGCCTGTTTTAAACAGCCCCAAAACTCAATATGCTACAAAGTTTCTATGTCCCATAAGCAAACCCACAAACTTTGGTTGGTTCCTTATCTATAAGTAGGTGGGCTGAATAGCTACTAGCCATCTTGTTTTGTAGATTATCACACTATATCAGCTGGCACCTATCTCCCACTCATATCCACACCCTATACAGCAGATATCTCAATTCATAAAGTGATATCCGGCCATCTAGAGTGCTAGGCTATTAAAAGGTCATTTATAGTTTAAACCTTAACTAGCTCATTTTAAACACTCCCAAAACTCAAAATGTTCCAAAGTTTCAGTGTCCCAAAAGCAAACACTCAAACTTTTGGCTGCATATTGGAGCTGTTGTTCATCATCGACATCTGTTCCAGCTTGTGCAGCTGCCGCCAAGCCTGCCTAGAGTGTACAGACAGCTGCCAGCTTGGCCTACTGCTGCATTTGCACCTGCAGCTGCTGCCTAGTTCACCAGCTTCATCTAGGACCTGTCATCCTGCCTCGGACAGCTGCATTTTTGCAGCAGACCCTGCATTTTCATCACCAGCCCTGTGCTTTCATCATTATGCAGACCACCCTGCTGCCTAATACCAATGTCAGCTGGTTCAAATATCACAATCTGTGTTTACATCAGCTAATCACTTATGGAGGCTGCCTGCTACGTTTCCACAACTGTTCAAGGTGCAACACACTCTCAGAGTTGTTAGAGAGTCCTCTTCTAGCTCATCTTTGCCCCAATCCAGCCAAAAGACAAAGGTTTGAGGTTCATTGTATTCACATTAGCATAGCGTGACTCCATTCATTCTCATTATCTTTGAGTTACTCTTCACCTTCGAGTTCTACTATTTTCATTGTGATACCATTGTACACTATTCCTTTGTTCGAATATTTCTTTACATGGATTCCTATGCATTGATGTTGAGGCTGGAATCTAGACCAAACAGCCTGCAAATGGCCATTGCTCCATCCAGATTAGATTTCTCAGCCTTGAGAAACATAAATGAATCATTTGCAAGAGATGGTCCTAAATGCTTAGCACCACTGGGAAGGCCAGACCAATGAATTCACCATTAACTGCCATCTTATCCAATAGGAGAGCATCGAACAAGTCACCAACGCGAACAACACAGAAATAGGGGGCATCCTTGACAAAGGGACCAAGTGAAAATTCTCTTTTGAGTTACCCCTTCATTGAGTGTGCACCACTCCATTAGAACTAATTGTATCAATATTGAGGGCCAAAACCCACAGAAGACATTAATCGTCAAAGGAGGGACCTACTAACATGATCAAAAGCGTTTCAATTTCCAACCTAATCATAACCACCTCCCAAATTGAACATTCAAAAGATTATGCATAATATTCCATCCCTTAAAAGAACCATATTGCTGTGGTTGAATCAACTCTAAAATAACTTTCTAAAGCATGTTAGAAAATATTTATATAAAATGATCAAATAACTGAAATGGGTCTCCATTGCTCCACAACCTAAGCCGAAGGAACCTTTGCTAATAATTGAAGCACCACAATCTAGCCCTCTCGCCAAACTTGCTGACAAAGTCAAGCAAGTAGGTCCTCAAGATTATCAAAGTACGCTGCGAGTAGTTCATTTGGTGGGCCATCCCATCCTAGACTTTTTCCTATGTAGAAAATGGTGCAAGACCTCCACCCCCTCTTGAGTGATACAGTCTCCACAAAATCTGCTCATTCTGCTGTTATCTTGTCCTATGCCATGTCCATAATATAATGACAAGCAACATGAACAACATTAGCGAGAGTTTCTTGTGAGCCCAACAAAGTTTTGTAGTAATCCAAGCACCATCTAAATGATAGTTTCAAGCTCAATAGCCATTCCCTAAGTATTCATCAAGCCACAATATTTTTGTGTGCATATTTCTGATGGAGAAGAGCCAAAAAACCATGAGTCTCGCAGTTGGTGTCATGCGAAAGATCTGAATGGGCCAGCAATTTATATTTTGCATATTGCTCATCTTCAAGAGTTTGAACTCCATAATTCAACTACTCCAAGATAAGTGACCAACTCATCAAAATTATCCCTGGCCTGCTTCAAATTCAAAGAATGCTCTATCAAAGTTTGCAAGTGCTACATTCAGCTCTAACAGCAAATGCATGCAAAATCCTATTTTCTTGGTACAGCATACGTGTATTCTCTTGAAAAATCAACCATGCATACATACCCTCAAAGAGGGGCCCATCTACCAAAAAGCAGCAATCAATTGCAGCTTATACTTTGAAAATTGATGAAACAGCAAAAGAGATTGATTGAATCGCAAAGGCAAATGACGTAGCATGGCTTTAAAAGCATCCAACAGCTGATGGATCATTTCTAACACCAAAGGGTAATGATTTGAAAGAAAGTTTCATGTCTTCACCCACATATTGAGCACCACTAGAAGGAAAGTCACCCTAGCAAACATACATCCTATCCAATCTAGCCTAAGTATTCAAATGTTAAGGAGAAAAGAATGTAGATACAAACTCAGAAGGATTGTTTCTTTGAGGAAATTGTCAAAGCATCCCAAGCCCAATGCTCAAGGCCATCGATCACAAAATGAGGCAAAGTTGCTACACTGAATGCTTAAGTATTGAAATCACCTATCATGGGGTTTCGAATTTTTAACTTGTTTCTCTTGGGACAACTAAGTTGTGCACATGTGTTGTGCATATATGAAATTAAGCTAAGATATGAGTCATAGTGGCAATCAAAACTAGTTTGGGTGGTGGGGGACATTGGCAGAAGTAGTGGATGACAAATGCTATTATGCTAGTGGGTGCCTACAACAAATTTGGGCCAAAGGCATTGAATAGCTCCATGGGGAAAAGCTTTCAGTGCCATATGGATTATAGAATCAAATAATTTAATGTCTTGGTCTAAGGTTTGTGAAGGAATAGCAAGTTCCAAACACTTTTGGTTCATAGAGGTTGAAATTTAAAATCGAGGCTGGATGGTGGTCAAAACATGGGCAAGGCCAATTATTTTGTTGCTGAATTAAAAAATGGACTGGAGAGTCAGCTGGGGGGCTGAAATTGCATGGGCAGATTTGCCCAGGTTTGCATTCCATGCGCATACAGAATATTCTGTACGATACCATTCCATACAGTTCTGTATCGTACTCGTGCATTCATGCAGTCAACCATTTAAACTGAAGGTTGGACCCTGTTTTTAAAAAGTGCCCATTGCTAAAGTAATCTGACCATTTATTCAGCCATTGTTTCTCTTCCTCCTACCCACTCCTCTTCCAAACTTCATCTTCCAAATTCCATCTCTCATTCAAATTTCTAGTCTTCTCCCTCATGTGGACTGTTATAACAGGGCAGCACTCCCTCTCATCTCATCATCACAAATCAGCCTTCATCTTCTTCAATATCCCTCTCTTGAGCTCAGGCCTCATATCTTCCATTCACGCTGCATCTACACTTTAGCCTACTCTCCCTCTCCCTCTCCCTCTCCCTCTCCCTCTCCCTCTCCCACTTTCACCTACTGTCCCCCTCCCTCTTTGCCCCCCCCTCTCCCATTTTCATCCACATCTTCTCTTCCTCTCGTCTCCCTATTCCTCTCCCTCTCCTTCTCCTTCTGTAATCAGTAAGAATTAGGGTTTGCATGGCTGCCATGGGATGTGTGCATGCATATCTCAGCCATGCATGAGGATCTACTCTTGTAGTTCAGTCAATTGACGGCAGATTGGAAGACAGTTTGCAGTCTACGGCAGGGATGTATTGCGTGCAACAAGAGAAGACTCAATTTGGCTTCCGCAAACTCTCAAATCAAGGGCAAATTGAGGCATAGGGTTTCTGGTTTCTGTGGAAAGAGCAATGGCACAGGATCAAGGGCCGCAGCTAGTTGTAGCTGATGAGGGCCAGTCCTGCACTGAACAGCATGCATGCTCTGTGTGTATGAAGCACAGAAGTGTGCAGGATCGCAATCAGGCTGGAGCATGGATTCATTGTTGGCAGCCTTTCCCCCTTGTTACATAGGAGAACCAGTCCACATTTGGATTACCAAAAAACTAGGAGTATCTTCTGCTTAATGTTCCAAGACGTAAGTATCTATTTTTTGGCAATGCAAAGCAGATGTAACATGTGCTCATTCACTGCACCACAAAGCTGGCAAGTTGATGGCATTGTGTCTCTGCAAGTTAATGCCAGCAGACAGGCACACCAACAAATGCACAAATTCTCTCACAAACCAAAATCAAAACAGTGGAAAAGCAAGGCTAAATGGATACATCTGGCTATGGCATCCAATGAAATTTATACGAGGACCAATGAAGTAAGAGTACTTCTGTCCACCAGCAAAGTTCCAAAAAACCTGTGATTGAGGTCAATCTCCATTGACAACAAGGCCAATACATTGTCCATGAAAAAAAAAAATAGAAAGCCCAAAGTCCATCTACCAAATATCCAAGAGGATATGTGAAGATGCTTAATGCACACAAGGGATGTTGAGACAGAGCACTGCAGATAGTGTGGAATATCTCTGGTGTCGGGACGCATCCACAACAAATGTTGTGCTGTCTTAGTACAGCAGACAGTGAAGCAGAGTGCACACACATGCATGCTTGTTAGCCACTGTGTCTATCTAAATTCCCATATGCTGATATACATAAATCCGCATTAGGCAAGTGCAGACAAATGTAAACTTTCTGCTTGTCTATCTGGAGCTCTAAAACACCAAGATGAAAAAGAGCAACCCATCACAAACAAAGAAAAAAGCTAGACAAGGCCAAAAACCAAACAGCAGAAATTTCCAGGCTGTCAATAATATCTTTGGCAACTACAGACCTTCAGAACTCCTGGTACAGACTGCAGTCTTGACTCACACACAATCAAGGAAGGCTAACGAATAGAATATTTATCACTAAAACTGTAATAGCAGTATTTGAATAGCAGCTTGATTTGCACGTAAGGAACATAGGCTATCCCTAAAATTCTTCTAGAAGTTAAACAAATGGCTCTCATACTTTCCAATCTGCTCTATTTAGTGTCACCAAGTCAGTTCTAGACAAGACAAATCTTCATTGTGCAATGTTTCAGAGCCTTACAAGAATGATGTACTCTCAGCCTAGTCTCTTCAATTTTCATGCTGAAAAGTGTTCAATTCTGTGTATTTCAAATAAAACATTTGATGCTAGTCTAACATACGTTTATAATGCACCAACATGGATAAATCATTGGAAACAATGACAATAAAACAAGGATGTGCGCACCTTGTTTTAGGATCCAATGCCTTGGTGCCAAAGTTTGATCCAATAAAATCAGCTCTCTTTTGCCGTTCTTTTGCACTGTTTGCTAGACGATATAATGAATCTCTAATGCAGAGCCTTGTCTGTTCATTTAACTGTAGAGATGAGAGAATTATAAGCATGTACGCTAGAGTCATTGAATCCAACAAGTGCATTGACTTGCAAGGGCTATGAACATATTACCTTTTTTACAACAGTCTCCAATTGCTTGAGGACTGCTACATCCAATAACTGACCAGACTGCAAGGCAGTTGATTGAGAGACCATATTAGATGGATTGAGCAATGGATCCACAGGCTGTTGTACGGATGGAACCTGGACAACAGTACTTTCTGACGTAAAGCTTTTGGCCTGCACATCATATGTGTCCAACAAACAGTGATGAGTTCAACAGCTTGGTATCTGCAGCTATCCAACACATAGCGATGAGTTCAACAGCTTAGTATCTGCAGCTATCTAAAAACCATCACAACATACTCTGATGCTAGTCTTGGGTCCTAAATGTCCCAGATCATTAGCTTAAAAGAGTGATAATGATAATGGTTTCCAACAAAACAATTTGCTTCACACCTCACAATGTAACTGCATTTGTTGTTGCTGAATATTGAACTTTGAATCTGCTTCCACAGGATTAGAATTCAAAAGTGGGTAAGATAGTGATGGTCGGCCAGATGTGACTGGAGGCGCAGGAATGACAACAGGTACGTGAGTCATCTGCTGGCTCAAGGGATTAATTTGAAATGACTGCACTGCTCCAGGCAGACTAGTTAGATTCTGAGGAACCATCTGTACAGGCGTATGCAAGATTGGCACCAATGTTGCCAAACTATTTCCTAATCTGTCACGTGAAGTATGTGAGGCAGAAGACATGCGGATCAATTTGCGAAGAGGATACTTTTTGGCCCTGCCTTCAGCCCGTCTTTGACTAGCAGCAAGGCGTCGAGCTCGGCTTGCCTGCCACCAATAATTTACACTCTTATACTTTGAATATGATGCCCACCCCACAATGTTGTGAAGTAAATAATGCCAAGCCTCAAGTTAAAATCATGGATCACAGGCAAACTATGAATCAGATGCCCTGACATCATGATGTCTCAAATATGTATTATGGTCCAGAGAAGACGTGAATAGGCTCTGCATTTAATCATTGAAACTGTTGGTACTTCAAAGAAAAGTGCATACCTTGGCTCGGCTCACTTTCATATCAGAGATTTCTTGTCTGGAACCCATCAATATTGCCTTCGAGCTATTTACAGCAGAGTGATCTTGTGTAATTTGGGAGGATGTCTGCTGCCAATGCTGTGCACAGGTTTTGAAGTAATCTTAGAATCAGCACAAATGCTCCAAATATTCTCCATAGAAGAATAAGGAAACAAATAAGGTGCAGTCCAATGAAAACCTAGAGACATTGAAAATCCACCAGCTAATACGTTGCAGTCTTACACACTTTTTTCCCCATAATTGTAGGGGTCAAATATAATAAGATGCTGTAGCACAAAGCTAAGAGCAACAAACATCACTCAGGTTTGGATTAAGATACCTCTGCTTACTTGAGGTTGAGGCAAACAAATATCACATGTGGTAATTCAAGAAAACAATGCCCTTCAGAATCAACCCACCAAGTTTTGCATTCATTGTTGCTGTCTCAAAACCTAGCTCTTTCTAGAATTTGTTAGTCAAAGTTCACAAATTAACATTTTCACAGTTCCAATCATTCCCATACCCTTTCACATACCTGCAGCCTGATATCAAGTTGATTGTGTGGCTGCTGTATGCTGGCTGACTGACTCGAAGTGTTGCACACACTATGTTCCCCACTTCCGGCTGCTGTACAGAGTAAAGGGCGGTGATCCATTAGTTCTATCTGTTTGCCATGTGCTTCAGATTTGCCACTCAACGACTGTGAGCTATCCAAATCTGGTAGTCTGTCTTCCTGAAGAGGAGGAGTAGAAGATGGCACTGACGTTGGAGGCAGGGTGTCTCCTACTGCTTCTACAGAGGTTTCCACTCTGATTCAAAACAAAGAACTAACTTAAGTGGTATGCAAGCTACCTTGCCAAATGCAACAGACATGCTCAAGCAATCAAAACCCACTCGTGGAAAGAAGTAAAAGCAGCAAGAAGCCATCATTTAAAGTAAAATTTATGTAGTGCTTACAGGGCCAGTCTTTCTGCATCAACCATGTCTGCTGTTACATTCCAGTTGTCTGATTGAATCTGATTGCTTCCTAAGGATGAACTATCCCCTGATGCAGATTCCATGTCTGTCAATGCCACATCACTTGGCATTGTTGCTGCCAGTGAGTCAGACATGGGGTTCGTCATAAAAAACTCAACCTCCCCACTCAGGCTTTGTTGAGGTCGCAGCAACAAATCAGTACCATAGAGCGGATATGCCTCTTCCATACCCGGAACAGGTGAAGCACTGTCACAGGGGAAAGCATTATCTAACACAGATGCTAGATCTGTAGCATTGATACTTTGCCATCGCGTAGGTTCCAGGGAGTCCGAAGAGAAAAAACTGGGGTCCTCCAAACTTGGAGCTGGACCAAAACCCTCGTAATTCATTGCCTGTGCGTTACTACCAAAAACTGGATCGGACGATGGGAAGGGTTTCTGGTTTTCCATGGATGTGAAGCTTGAAGGCCTGGCCTTAAAGTCTGCAATGTTGGCACAACCTGTGTTCACGTCCAGTGACATGTCCATCTGCTCCAAGGTTTCAAGCCGATCTATATCCCCGAGTCCCGTCCACATGAATTCATCGAACTGGAAAAACACAAGGAAGACTACTCAGAATGAATAGTTATCTAGGTCACAAACGAGGATAATTTGGTGGATGGGGTGCCCTGATTGACAAGTTCTTGGAAAACCCCTAATGTCAGCTATACATAGCAAAATCGTATTGTGAGTTGCAGGGCAAAAACCTGGGTTATTGATGGCCAAGTTCTGAGAGAGCAATCCATGCCGTAAACACCAAGAACTGACATCCACAGGAGATGACAAAACCTATCTGCAACAGGGGAACGTGAAGATGAAGAAGTCAGCCACAAACTTCAGACTTAATTGCTGAGGGTTACAGCTTCAGTATCGTATTTTGATTATGTACGCCTTCAAACTTGTAGCGAGTGAGAGTAAGAAGTACAAGAATCATGATTGAGCTTTATATCGGCCCTACTGCAAATATGCATACAGACAAGGACAAAACAGTACCTTTGTGTGCAGAAATGCTTGATCGAGAGGGCAGACGAGCAAGGAAGGTGGACTGATTACTGATGTGTAAGCAGAGAAAAGATTTGCGTATGAATTTATATGAGATATGATGGGAGACGATTATAACGAGTGCGGATTCAGGGAAAGGCAGATGATAGGAGAAAAGAATTCGCAGAAAATTAAGGGGCCAAAGATGCAATGAGAAAGTTTCACGAGAGAGGGGGGAAGAACCGGGGGCCGGGGGGGAGAACGAGGACGAGAGAGAGAAACAGATAGAGCTCCCGCTACAAGCCCGCGGTCCTATGCCATGCTTGGATGCTCGTGCCCTTTGTGTACTAAACATTCGTTCCCATAAACCTCGGGCTAACGTTATGATGACCGGATTGTAGAGTTCGAGGTATAGCGATAGCCCAGAATGCAGGATGGTGGACTTGCCGTGTTACAAAAAATGAGAACATGATGATGACCGGATTGTAGGCCTAGTTCAAGCTATCGTGATAGCCTAGAATGCAGGATAGTGGACTTGCCACGTTACAAAAAATGAGAAAATGCTAGGAATCTCGCTTAATTATCAATCAACGATGTATTCAAAGTGCCTGCGGTCCTATGCCATCCTTGGACGCTTGTGCCCTTTGTGTACTAAACATTTGTTCCTGTAAACCTCAGGCTAACGTTATGATGACCGGATTGTAGGGTTCGAGCTATAGCGATAGCCTAGAATGCAGGATGTTGGACTTGCCGTGTTACAAAAAAATGAGAATATGATGATGATCGGATTGTAGGGTTCGAGCTATAGCGATAACCTAGAATGCAGGATGGTGGACTTGCCATGTTACAAAAAATGAGAATATGTTAGGAATCTCGCTTAACTATCAATCAACGATGTATTCAAAGTTGTCACATTACTAGGTCATAAGTGTAATACAAAGTTGATGATTATATATGTGTTATGCACAATGTTTTCTTTTTTAATCCAACTTTGGCTTCATTCAATTACTTAAGAGTGATAACTTAAATGGTAGGAATATTAGGTGTTCGATCACGATTTCGTGGATACACGAGCAAAGATGGGTGAATCCATCAAATGAAAATAAAAATATATTGAAAAGGGGCCACATTTTTTTTAACAAACTTTGAATTCATTCAATCCCTCTTGATATCACTGTCTACTTATAAATACTTGGATAAAAACCAACAATCTGACACCATCGCCCCCAAAAATGACTTGCTATTAATGGGGATTTGTGGCTTCTACCACAAATGCGCAATAGTGTTTGAGTAACAACCTATGCACACTAGGGCTTGGGAATAGATGAGCTTCATCTTGGAGCTGGTTCAAAATTCCTAGAACCCTTATGGTTCGAGAAGGAAATTTACATCATTAAAAAGTACACAGCTCAAAATGTTATGAAAGTGACAAATAAAATTTACACTCTTCATTGTAGGATGAGAAGATTCATGCATGATTCAACAAAAAATGCTTTTTTGAAGGTTGATGCCATTGCACACAAATGCAATTATCATACATAGGAGACTAAAATGTCACCATATGGAAGCCCTAATGAGTAGGACTAGCTCTTGCACTACTCTTTGTAGATCCATTATAGTTCGATTTTCTCGTACGAGAAGAACGCAGAGATTGGTCAATTTGATGAGCAAGTGATAAGTTCTTTCTTTTTTGGGTAGGGATTAAAGAAGCACATGGCAGTCTTATAATCATCTTAGTTAGGTCATAATTTTGTAAATATCCCTAGCCAAGGGTCAAGCTTCGTTGCTCAGAGATTAGGGCCAAATGTGGTACAAGTAAGAATAATGTAACCACCATGTATGACATAAAAATCCTTAGAGCACCTTCCCACCAACCTTGTTCAAATGCACATGAGAGTCCTAGTGATTTACGATGGCTTGAGGCGATGGTTTCAAGCCTATAAGCTCATCTACACGAGCCATTTTTAAAAAAGCCTCTCTAAATACTCAATTAAGGTTTTACGCATGCTTTACATACATATTGAAACTTTTCCTTGAAAGACAGCGGGGAGCGGATGACCGACCGCTAAAGCTTTGGATGGGCCTCTCAAGCTTCAAGGTGAGAACGTGCCCTTTGGCGGGGCCATGCAGCCGGGTCGGGGCAAAGAGCAAGAAAGGACAGGTGGCAGTTGGTGACGACCGGCAAGGAAAGCCTCGGGGACCGGGAAGCCGGTAAACAAATCAGAAGCAACTGCGCCCAGTCGGGGAGCTGCACATGACAGTCGCGTGACGACGGGACGCGTGGCAGGTGCGGGCCCCGCGCGCCGCAGATCCTGCTTGCACCTCCACCGCAAACGTGGCTGTCCAGCGATTCGCAACTCGTGGCTGTCAGTTGCTATCTCTTGCCCCCACCTCATAGGTCAGGCCCGAAGTGCCGCACGTGGTATTGCCGCGTGTCCTGCTCCCATTCGCTGCCACTACTTTCCGCATGGTTTTTACCCCCCTTCGCTTGAATTTCTTTTAACGGGCGGAAAATAATGATCCCCTTTTAATGCACAGCAGTCGGCCATACATACCTTAATGGTAAGCGGCCGGGGGGCCTATTTAGTGGCAGCTACCACCCCCTCCATTGTAAAATATTGGGATGGCAGAATTGGGGTTCGCCCCTCTCCATGAGGTCAGTTACACACCGGGGGCTATGGACGGACAGGAGATCCAAGTTGTCCATTACTTTGTTTACATACTAAACTGCGCTCATGAATTTCACCAAAAGGAGGTTGGCCCATTGATAATTAATGAGAAATGTGAGGGGGTTGGTGGGGGTTCAATTCTTGTCAGTCCTATATGTCACTTTTTGGAGAAAGGTGTTGTCGTCTTGTACATTGGGCGCGCCTGAATTTCGGGACGGGGGAGATCCGCCGCTCACAAAAGTCCGCCATCCGCAAAAATCGTGCCCAATGGCCTTTTGACACGTAAGGCAGCGGACGCAAGAAAATATAGGCCGACATGAAGCTATGGCAAAATATAGGTCGACATGAAGCTATGGCAAAGCCCATGTTTGCTATGCCCATGTTGAGCTTCCCATAAACAAAACATAGGCCGACATGAAGCTATGGCAAAGCCCATGTTGTGCTACGCAAGAAAATTAATGATGCCAAAAACCCCCGTAGTTTGGTGACATGGGTGTACCTATTTAAAGAGAATGTGTTAGCAGCTCTCCATTAGATGCTTGTTACACATGGCAACCAATTATTCTATTGATTTTTTCTGAAATGGGTGATGGTTTTATCACAGTCATCGTCACAAAATAGGAGGCGTCTTTTAATCGACCCACGTATCCTGGTACTCGGTCCCCTTCTCCCAAACACACCCACAAGTTACACCCCACTTGTAAGGCAAGGGACCCAATTACCAGTGTTCATGCAAAAATCAAGGTCTAATAAAAATTGAATTACCAAATTTTCAAAAAAATAATTAAAGGAGAAGATTCAAAACCTTGAATTTATTAAAACAGCAAATATGTACAGCTTGATTCAAAAAAATACTCCAAAATTGTGAATGAAAGGTTTTTGTATCTCCTATCAATTACGTTTTTTTAAGAACATCAAGGCCAACTATGGAACACCTAATGATAAATATCTATTTTTGGGGGACATTTGACATTTTGCACTTTCTTCAATGTCTAATTATATTAGTATGTAGGGTGACATTAAAAGAAATGGGTTTAAATTTTTATTTTTTGAATGTTTTCAAAATTTACAATTTTGGGGAGGCTTCTCAAAGTAGTGGTACACTTGTGAGTGAGCCATGTGACACTATTTAGCAAATCAATGCGTGATACCTACGTAAGATTCTTAGCATATTCTCTTTTTGTCACACTACTAGCCCCGAGACGTTTCATTTTTTACACACATTCCACATTGGCCCCTTACCTTGAATGTTATTCGAATCTTTGTTATCATCATTGTGAAGCTTGCCTCATTCATTTCACATTGTTGTGAGTAAAGAGAAATTGGTGCGCTTATTCCCTTTGCTCACAAAAAAACAACAAACGATGCACTTAGTGCTTAACAAATGGTGTGTTCCACACATAATGATATGTGAAACCAAAATGAAAATTAACAATGTCACAAAACCATATTGGAACTATAAGCAAAATAATTGTATTCAAATTGAAAAGGATATAAGTTGCAATGGTGGCATAGTCTCTTTATTTCATCATTCTCCAAAACGATAATAAAGATTATGTAAGCATGTCCATACAGCACTCAAATGTGCATCTACATGTGCAAACATACATGATTTTATAGCATTCATTAGCACTACCAAATGAATTAAAGCACACGTAAAGGTGCTTGGGCTAATGAATTTCTTGTCTGGTGAAAGATAATTAGAAATATATATGCATAGCCAAGCAACTTCCTTCCTCTTATCAAATGCTCTTCCTAATGGCATTGACATTGAGATTACAAATAATTGTAGCAAAAATTAGATTAAATGATACATTCTCCACTTAAAGTAACATTTTGGCGCACTCTTTAGGATGTCTTTCAATGGATTTCAACCTCCTCTTTTCAATATGAAGTGAAACTAAATTATTCTCTTTGAATGTAATAGCCCTAATTTTCTTGTTGGCTTGAGATGCATATCTTAATTTGGATTGGTTAATCTTATCAATCACTTATGTTAAGATTTTCATATGGTTGCTAGCTAAAGTATTGGCAATATGAATATCAATAGCTATAATGGTCATTCGAATAGGTAATTTCTTACTATAGACAACTTCAAAAGATGTTGTACTAGTGACAAAGTGTGGAATGTTGTTATAAGCAAATTGAATGATGGGTCGCGATCATTTGGTTAGTCAATTGTGTAGAATCTAAGAAAGTCAAGGATTGGGGTGTTTCAAAATTCTACAAATAGCCCATTGTACTCTCTATGATACTCATAGATAGCCAATACATCACTTTACTTTATGTATACTCTCAATCATTCTTAGCCTTTATCTAATTTGTAGTAGCATTTTATTGAGGGACTTTGAATGCCACTGCCACATCTCCTTGAATGTAGTTCTAAACTATTGAGATGGTAAGCTCAACACATGCAGACACTGATGATGGATTGTCTGGTTAGATGGGCCTGCATGTATACACTTAGCATATGGGTGGTCACTACGATCCTTATATGGCCACTAGCTTATCACATATTATATTTAGTTTGTTGCTTCTACCTACAACTAGTATAGTTATAGCGCCAGTCTATTATTATAGTCAATTATGCACTATTTGACTTAGTAGGCCACTTTTCTTTATATTATATATTATCTATATATTAACTACATTGTATTGTGTGTGAAAGAAGAAGGAGAAACCAACAAGAAAGTATTCTGGCCTCCATCTCTCTTCACGTGTTCTTAAGTGAGTTCCTCTTGTGTATATGGTGTGTGTTTAACACAGCAACTCAAGTAAGTCCCCCCATCACACGATTCTTGACATGGTATCACAGTGGCACCACTAAGAGAGGATGGTTTTGAAGGCTGAAGAAGTGAATGAGAAGAAGCAAGGATTTGAGCAAGCAAGCAATGGGTAAGAAGCTCTCCCATTCTTCCACTTTTTTTCTTGGATAGAGCTTGTGGAGGCATCAAAAGCAAGGCATATCAAAAATCTTAGATTGTTGTGAGATTTAGTGTGTAAGCAGAGCATTGTATATTCTACAGATAAGTCCTTTAGGACTTGATGTTGTTTTTTAAAGCCCTCTGAGGCCATTTTGAATCTCTTTTTAGACTCGCAAGGTTGTCGACATTAGTTTTAGGGTATACTGCAATTTCGGTTATGTCGATCAAAAGTGGGTGCACATGTTAAAAAATTCAAATATGTAAGTTCTGAAGTGTTTACCAAAAAAAAAATACAAGTTTTATATGCAAATAGGCTATATATTACATGTATTGTTGAGTAGTCAGTGAAAGAGGCTATTTGATGTGTTGTTGTATACTTGCTATAAGGATTTCAAAAGACTTGCTGGTTGTTTTGTATCAATTTTGTGAGAATGGTAGAGAACATTGAAAACCCAATCATTGAGAAGCTAGACAAGAACAATTATCTATCATAGAAGTTTCGTGTGATGAACTTATTTAAAAAGGCCTTTACGAGTTCGTTGTAAGTTTTTTTTTTAAAGGAGCCAAAGTTAAGTAATCCTATGACTACAGAAGAATTAAAGGCATATAAAGAATGGAATACAAAAGACAAAAATGTGATATATTGGCTATATGCAGTCATTGACAACACTATGTTGGGGCATATCAAAAATGTAAAAACTTCATATGCAACTTAGACAACCTTTGAGAATATATTTTTAGTAAATACAAAGACACGGAAGATTCAACTCAAGCAAGAGTTGAATACTTTGAAGAAAGGGAAGATGTCTATAAATGAGTATGTTTTGAAAAAGTGAGAAACATTGCAAATGCCTTAATAGCTATTGATGTAATGCTTGATGATGATTATGGTTTGGTTTCATTTACTTTGGGTCACCTCAATAATGAGAATTCCTAGAAATCATTTGTCACTTCTGTATATATACAGAACCCATTTTTAGTTTTTGATGAGTTGGTTTCTCTCATGATCACTAAAGATATCAACATGCAAGGTGAATAATCTAAAAGAAGTATTGAACAAGTCCAAGCATTTTACTCAAGTTCAAGAATGGCATGTGGTAGATCCTCTTCAAGAGGCCATGGTGTATGGGACATATTGGTGATAACCAACAAAACATGTTGAATTAACAGTTCGATGAAATGCAAGTTTCAGGGGGCTATGGAAACTTTAGAGATAGGGGAAGCTCTACAGAAAGAGATGGGTGGTAAAATAAAGGTTCTGGAAATTCTTGTATTGTTTGTCATTATTGTGGCAAAACAGGTCATATTGCACCCCATTATTATGCTAAGAAGGATGATATTTGCAGTGGTAAATTACAGTAAAGAAACTATGCATTGTCTTCATGATAGAATGAAGACAAAAGTGAGTATTTGTTTATAATATAGTATATGATTAATACTATTACAAGAAGGGAGACGCGTGATGATGTATGGTATGTTGATTCATGTGCATCTAACCAATTATGCTGAATGATTTGGATAGATGCAAGATTTACAAAATCAAGGTTATATATAGGCGGGGGGTGATGATTCATGCCACCCAATTTCACACATTGAAAAAGTTTTCTTATCCTTACATGATGGTCGGACAAAGAGTTTTTTAGATGTATTACATGTATCATCCATCACAAAGAATTTAGTGTCTGTTGGTCAAATGGTAGAGCAAGGGTTGCAGGTTCAATTTAATACAAAAGGTTGCTTTGTGAAAGATTTTCATGATAAGTGTAGTTTGGTCACAAAAGGAAGTAGAGTTGGCCGCATGTTCACTTTAGATGTTAGAATTTCTGCTATAAATATTGCTATGTATGCTAAAGGAAAATGAGTGGTTATAGTCAAGCACAAAAATGTATTGGATATGCAAATGTGTAAAGTCTAAAATTAATGCAGTCTAAATGGTTGGTTACAAGGTTGCTTGCTTTTAGAGTTATAGAATTTCATAAAGTGTGTAAAACATGTTAGTTTGGTAAGCAAGCAAGACAACTTTTTTCATATGATAGAGATGTAAGTAAGAATATACTTGATATTGTGCATACAGATATTTGGGGCCCTACACAAAACATATCTCTTGGTGGAAGCAAATATATCTCATGAAGGAAAATATTGATGTATTTGAGCACTTCAAAACTTTCAAGGCTACTGTTGAAACGGAAACAAGCTTGAAAGTTAAGTGTTTGAGATCAAATGGAGGGGGAGAGTACCTCTCTAATGAGTTCAGTCACTTTTTGAGGTCTCATGGGATAAAGAGCTAGTTTACTTGCAAGTGTATCCCACAGTAAAATGGGGTTACATAAGGAAAAAATAGATATATTATAGAAGTTGCATGGGTATTGATGGGGCCGAAAAGAATTTACCAAGGCATTTTTCGTCTGAAGTTGTTCATACTGTTATCTATATGATGAATAAAAATCCCATTGTTACAATTTATGGAAATACTGTTGAAGAATGCTTTATAGGTAAAGCCCGATGTGTCATACTTGAAAGTGTTTGATTGTATTGCATGCGTTCATATGCTAGATGAGCTACAAACAAAGCTTGATCCAAAGGCTGAAAAATATATTTTTATTGAATATTCTTTAGAGCAGAAAGGATAGTTGTTATAACCCCATCATGGGTGAGTTTAGAGTAAGCAAGGATATTATATTTTATGAGATGAGCAGTTGTATGCATCTAATGGTAATATACTTGATGATAATGATAGTTATGTATAGAAAGAAAAGCAACAATCATGGAGCCTTAGTGGACCATAAATGTTATCTAGTATTACATCTACAATTAGCCCTTGGTTTGGGAGACTAAGGAGTAGTCCCACATCTTCAGGTGCATCTACTAGTATTGTAGGTAAAGATGGAGGGAAGAAGAAATTATCATATGGTAATGATGGATGATGAGCTTAGTATTCCTTCAGTCAGGAGGACACCAAGGGTGCAGAGAGCACATGGTAATATAAAGGCTCTACTAAGTGATTCAATGGTATGTAGGTCTAGTAGGGTCAGACAACCTATTAAAAGATTTGGTTTTAAAGGTTATGCATCTCACCATTATGCTTATAGGGTAAAAGTGGTTGAGAATATTGAGTCCACTTGCTTTGAGGATGCCGTTGGTCATGCTTATTGGGATGCAACAATAGAAGAAGACTTGGTTGCATTAGAAGCCAATAAGACTTGGGCTCTAGTACCATTATCTAAGGGTAAGAAAGCTATTATTTGTAAGTGGATCTACAAAATTGAGCATAATATAGATGGTTCTATTAACAGATATAAGGCTAGATTGGTTGCAAAAGGCTATGCTCAAACATATGGCATAGATTATGAAGAGACATTCATTCCAGTTGCTAGGATGCCAATGGTTAGATGTGTGATTACTTTGGTAGCAGCCGAAGGTTAGAGTTTACAGCAAATGGACGTCAAGAATGCCTTCTTACATGGTGAATTACAAGAAGATGTATATATAGAGTAGTCTTGCTATGTTTGTTAACCCTCAGAACAACAAGATGAAAAATCTGAAAAATCTAAAACAAAAGACAAGGCCAAGGCAAAAGTGAAACAGAAGATGAAGGTGTGCCGATAAAAATCTGGAAACACAAGAAGTGCAAAAAAGTCCTAAATCAATGAGAGAGATGCACAAGAAAAAGTGTAAGTCAATACTTTTGTAAAAGAGCGCAAGGCGCACCCTGATTTATTTTGTAAAAAAGTGCTAGGCTCTTACCCATACAAATTGTAAATGATTAGAGGCACAGGTTGAGGCCATGCCAATAGGAAAAGAGGAGGAGAAGGGTTAGAGGATGGGCCAAGCCCCGTACCAAAAGGGGATGACTGCCCAAACAGAATTAGGGTTAGGGTTTTGTATAAAAGGCAAAAAGTGAATGAATAAGCTCATTCTTGTGTGTGGCCAAAAGTAGCTCTCTTCTTCTTTTTCTTCTTCTTCTTATTCTTGCTTGCTTCAACTTGTGCTTGAGAGAGGGAGTGTGAGAATGTGAGGGTGAGGGACTGTAGTGGAGAAGCTCTCCATCTTTTCCATACCTCCCCTAAGTAGGTTGGAGAGAAAACGTGCACTGTGACAAGTCCTCCAAATTAGATCCTAGTGTAGTAATGGCTTTGCACAAGCATAGATTCTCACTTGCAAAATAGCAACCAAAAGCCCATACCCGAACAAAGACAAACAGAGACCCTTGAACCTCAATGGGCCAATCTAGCCAATAAGGGAAAAAAGGCCACACCACAAAAACATGTATATGTTGCATTTGAAGTGCATCTAGTCAAAGCGGAATGTAACAACATCAAGCCACAACTGCGAGGATGACTAGACATGATAGTCCTAACGATAGATGCACCTTGAATGGTACTGTACAAACAACCCAATACATCAGTAGAGAATCCACATTTTATTGTGTAGTTGGGGACTTGAAGGCATGTATCCGAAGGCTTGAACTTATAAGCCAAGACCCAAAAGATGAAGACATAGTACTGCATGCTTATCTTAGGGTCAAACTCACCACAAAAAGAGAGCATAGTGTTGATGGTCTCATCGATGAAGGAGTACATTTTAATCCCTTGACTTATTAAGCATGGACTCTACTAGGCCAAACAGAGCTCACATTGACTAATGTAACTCTTAATATTTATGGGGGACACCCACAAGCACTTATAGGGAAGTGCAAAATCCTTGTAACTATTGAAATGGAAAGCTTACCTATCCTATTCCATGTTCCTCCAAATAGTGCAAATTGTGGAAAGGAAACCCTCCTAGGAAGACCCTTCAAAAGGGCGATGAAATGTGAGGCCGATTATGTAGCACAGAGGATACACTTGACACTATCGGGTGTGAGGATAATCACAACCTTTAGCAAGGGTGACGTCATCAAACCTGGAGGAAAAGAAAATGAATATTGACATACTAGGCAAGCCCAGTAACAAGAGCAAGGACTTGTTGAAAGAGTTGATACAAGTGCATGTTGAATAGAGAGAACTAGTGAGCGAGGCCATACTTGAAACAAGAATGTTAGGAGACAATACCAAGGATAGGCTTTGGACTTACAAATATCATAGAAGACCACAAAAGAAGCCCAAGCCTTATAGATGAAGGTATCGATGGAGAGCCAACACAACACCACGATGGATATCCAAAATGTTGCTACGTGCTCAAGGGTATTACGCAAGTAACTAATGGATTTGGGTACCAAAACTCCTTGCTAAATCACCTCTATCAACATAGCTGAAGACTAGACCGTATCAAAAGCGAAGAAGCGCAAGAGGAAATCTAAACAAAAATCCAAGTCTTGAGTCAACAACATTGGAGTGACTGAGCCCCTCATGATTGAAATCAAGAAACCAAACATGACTATTAGAATAGTAGATCCTCAGCTTAGCATGCTTAATAAGCGAATATCAGATGTAACTATTGAGTGTGTACAAAGATCACTAGTGCCCAAAGAGCCTTTGACTTCCCAAGAGGATAATGAGCACCACATGTGCAACGTTGCTCATGATAAGGCTGATTGCTCAACAAAGCAAATGGCAGAATCATCTAACAGCCACGAGCAAATCTTCCAATTAGTGCCAAGTCCACCTAGGAGTCCCAAATCTCCTTCATCCTCTTTCCCAGAATGGACACAGGAAGCACAATAATAGTCGTCAAGTGTAGCTGCTCAATCCCAATCTCTATCTCCATCTGAGCTTCCAAATGTCCAAGATGCAGGACATGACACCATCCCTAATTCTTAGCCTAAGGATATGCCTGTGTAATCCACTGTGACTAGCTCAACTGATGCTCGATTTGCATAAGTGAATGTGCAAAAGGGCAACAAAAGACATGACCACTTCTAATTTGCCTAAGGACTTGACACCACAGTCTACCAACAGTAGCCAGTCCACTGAACTAGCCATTACTATGTCCAATTAGGAATCACGGGAGTCATAGCCTTTGGCCGCAACGATGCCCTATGTCCTTAGCAATTCACATGCGAAAGAGATGTTGCCACCAAGATCCTTAACACCTCCAATAGTTCTGAAGCACCTAAAGCCTAGGCTTAAGGAGAAATCTCTCAAAGATTTGACCAAAGAGGTGGCGCATCTGACCAATAAACTAGAGATGAAGTGCATGATGAAGCTTGATCACAAGCTGACATCCATCACATGTACGTATGTCCATGTGGACATGAAGGCCAACACCAAAGCACACAAAGCTCATAGCCAAACCCCTGACTTGGGACAAGAAACAGCATGTTTGCTCCCACTATGTAGATGTTGCTCTGAAGAAGTCATAAAGGACATCCCAAAAGCCACAGCTAGAGAATTGCACTTGATACCCTCACTCTATATTACTCAATGTGAGACAAACAAGGAAAAGCTTGAAGCAATCAAAATGGTAACTTTGCGTAGAAATGGTACTCCGTTTGGCAGCCAAAATTGGCCACCAACCAATGACACTCATCGCTGAGCAAAGAAAAGCCCTTTAGACAACAATACATGATCCCACATACGTTGCCCTGACCTTATTAAGAGTGTTGGCAATGGTCCATGAGGTCTAGCTTTCTGCCACCACTGTCCAAAAACCTCCCTTGTACTATAAACTGCTTCTAGAAGAAGATCTACACGTGGCTAGTAGGCTAGGAATAGGGAGCATGGTACTTGATGTTAGTGCATATGTCTTCTGCCTCACACTCAAGACCTTGCAATGCTAGATCTCTATGCTTTCCATCAATACAACCATGACTTCTTCAGCTGGTTTCGTCCAAGCCTACATGACAGGAACCCTAAATTGTCTCTTAGTTCTACACTAGAGCCACCCGAACCTCCAGAGCAAGAGAAAAATAGCTCTAAACACAACACCCACTCGGATAAGAAGCAATGGAGGCCTGTTCCAGTGGGTAAGGACAAGAGTCTAGAGCAAACGCCCGACTAGGAGTAGCTGCCAATGTAATCGGATGAGGGGTTAAATGGAGGGGGGATTAGTTGAAGAGTTAGACTCTCCAAAAAGAGAGGTAGTTGTATCCTCACAACGTAGCGAGGTTGTTTAGCAGGCCACAACTATGTCCCATGAGGATACATAAGAAAAAGAGAATGCTGAGGCCCAACCAAGTAGATCAATGGTTGACTTAGTTCAGGGTCCTAAGTATTTAAAGGATACACCTCCATTGCCCAAGAAAAAGAGAAGAAAACAACGAAAACAACAATAGTTGCAAGTGGTTGTAGACGCCAAGAAGATTGAGACCAAGAGTGCTGAAGAGTTGAGGAATAAAGCATCGAGTCCACCCACGAATGAACCCATTGCCATATCTCCTAACGACAATGAAAACTTAGACAAATCCATGTATTCTAATAAATCAAAGCAACCATTAAAATCAATGGTTGCTTGCAATGCTCAATCCACCGGCATCAGAACTTACATTGACTAATCAAGAGTGGATACAATACTGTCACAATAGGTTGACAAAACTATACATGTCACATCCAAGGAGAACCAACACAATAGCAACAAAGCCTCACGAGAAACATGAAAACCTCAAGGACATAAGCAATCCTAGCATTGACCAATCTTGCTCATGTAGGCATGAGTCCCCAGCTATAATAAAGCCTAGGGAAACTCCTAGAACCTTGCATGAGATAGCAACCAAGCAAGCCCTCATAGAACATAGAAATGAGATAGCAACCAAGCAAGCCCTTATAGAACATAGAAATATCATAGAGTGCTTGACTAAGTTGGATGCTAGACTCAAATTATTCGCACGTGCCTATGTCCTTGTGGACATGGGCACATTCCCTAGGGAGTATCTTGAGGAATATTTGCCATATCTACTATCTTGGGAAACACAAGAATGTCTTAACGAGCACTATGACAAGCTCCTACATGGATGCATGCAACTCATCTCTGATGAGGAAGCCGATGAACTATGCTTAACTAAGACATTCAATGAAGCACTTTGCCAACCAAATCTCTTAGAGATAGAGAAACTAAAGCAACAATTAGAGGGTTAAGTCAATTTGAAAAACGTTGGTTTGAAACTGTGCTACAATGGTCAAACTTGGAGCCCTAGTCTCAAGGGAGCGACTGGCCAAATGGCGGTCTCAAAGAGACTTGACCTATGTGGTGCCAAATTTCTTTCGTATATTGACTACCGTTCAAGGTATGGACTTAGTTGGAACTAGCTAAGAGAGCTGTCTGATTGATAAAATTCTCACAGAGGAGGAGCTACATGTTGCCAGTAGACTCAGATAAGGCACCATGCTACTCGATGTTGCAAAATATTTGTTGCTATTGATTAGCCTGCCACGATTACTGGATATGTATGCCACACTCTAGTACAATCCTGAGTTCTACAATTGGTTTTTATCCTCACAAAGTGACATGGATTCATAATCATGTACATAAATAAACAATGTGTTTTGTGACTGTGTATAAATTATACCAAAAGAAGCAAAGCCAACATACACACAAGCGATGATAATTAAGCGCATGTGATATGCATCAAAGTCAACACTATGGGATTCATATAAGTGATGTCTCTTTGAGCTACACCTGTTCATTATGGTTGAAGCATATGACTTGCATGTACTCTCACGAGTTGCCAAGTGAATGCAGGATGACATAGGTATTTGTATAAAAGCTTCAATGTCCAAGTCACCACAAGACCACCAACCCCACAAAGAACCATTATGGAGAAGGCGACAAAAATACCAAGAAACAAAGAGCCATGACGGAAGCCCCATTGGAAGAGAAAATCACCCCTCTAGAAAGCACACATTGCATTTGAGCATGGCCAAAGCATAGTCATTGGCCACTCTCTCTTTCTTGGCCAAACTCTACATCTATGTAGGAGCCACACTCTCAACAATGACAAATGTTTCTTTATCAACCAGGATTCAATTTTGCTAGATGCTCTGTCCCTTGTCCATGCACAGCTTACTCCAGTTGCTACCTCAATTGGTCCAATGTCTCACATGTTATAGAGAGGTTTGCAAAATCACAAGTGTATCTCCTCATCTCAACAACTGCTCCTCTAGCATCGAGGCTATTAACACAATCATCTTTGTAATATCCATTTTTCACAGCCTTTGGATCTCGACATTTCTCAATCCTAATGAAAGGCTGATAGCCTCAATGTATTGCATTTATTGTATTCATTCTATTCAAAAAAAAGAAAGAAAGAAAGAAAGAAAAAAGAGCACCCACGATCACATCACAATACCTAGGGGTCCTCAAATTAGGTACGTCTAGTGACCTTGGTTGGCTAGCTCCATCCTTAGTCCCCTAGCCCTTTATACATCCCCTATAATTTTTTAGAGAGAAACATCAAGGGCAGGACATACCTGGAGAGCTCATCTCTAGACCTGTCACCCTGAACCATTTGCACAATTCTTTTTCGCACTCCATCTTAGAGCCATCACAATCAACAGTGGTAAGAAAGGCACGACAGACCATGGAAAGTACATAGCACTCTTCAAACACTACAAGTAGCCACGGACTACCAAAAGCTAAGGCATCAATGAGTTAAATTATGCTACGTTGTATTGTCAAAATCACAAATGATGTCTCAAGAAGCCTTCAAGTGTACTTCTCCTCAACATCAACAAAATTTTCCACCCCATTGAACCTTCGCTTCATCCACACATTGCTACGAGGAACCTGACCAATAGTCTTCTATCTACGTAATATCTAAGTATGCTCGTGCACTCACATAATATTTGCACCACAATCTATACACAGTTTGGGTCCTCAAATGCAGGACAATACTCTCGGCTTGCTTAGAGTACTTGTCTCCCAAACTAATCAAACTACATCTTATGCATGATACAAAGACTAGCACTAACCCCTAGGGAGAGATCATATGAGAGGTTTTCAATTGCAGGTATTGAAGACTCCAACGAAAGTACCGTCAACTCTTCATCAATACTCAACTCTAAACTCTTGTCCTTTTATCATCATGCAAGCTCACCAAAGAATCGTCACACGTAGAATCCCCAAAACACCAACACTTTTACCAGCCATGAGTGCAACTCCCAACAAAGAACATCCCTATCACCAATTACAACAACCCTATCACCAACCAATCAAGCCAACAAGTGCTACCAATGACCTTCATCTACAACACCACCAAAACTCCTCCACGTGGCAAACCACAGCAGTCCCTTCCACCCACATCTTCGGTGCATGCCAAAGCCTGCTACCTACGACGGAGAGTGCCATGGGACTGACACTCATCTAGGAGGGGGGGATTGTGCCATGTTGTGGGGGGAGGGGGGGGGGTGGGGGGTTGGGTGGGAGCGCGGTTTTCTTACGAGGGGAAGGTGTGCCGTGTCATGGGGGGGTCCAATTGTCATTCATTTTGACAACATGAGTGGTATACAATTAGCTAGAAATCGAGTATTCCATGCTAGGACAAAACACATTGAGGTGCATTACCACTTTCTGAGAGAGAAGATACTTGCATGAGAGACTGACTTGGTATATGTTAGCACATAGAATTAGAAATCTGATATTTTCACGAAGGCATTGGGTGTAGAGAAGCTTCAAAAATTTCGAAGCTTACTTGGAGTTACAAAGATATAATTGAGCTTGAGGGGGAGTGTTGAGATGGCAAGCTCAATACATGTAGACATTGATGATGGACTGCTTGGTTAGATGGGTTTGCATGTCTAAACTTAGCATGTCAATAGTCACTACAATCCTCACATGGCCCCACGGACTTATCTATTTAGTTTTTTACATCTACTTATAACTAGCATATTTATAGCACCAACCGATTAGTATAGTTAACTTATGCATCATTTGACTTAGTAAGCCACTTTTCTTTAGATTGCGTTTTACCTATATTTTGTGTATATTGTATTGTGTGTAAAAGAAGAAGAAGAGATCAACAAAAAAAAAAAATTGACCTCTATCTCTCTCTTCTTGTGTTATTGAATGAGCCTCATCTTGTGTGCATGGTGTGTGTTTGGCACATCAGCTCAAGCAAGTCTCCCCACCACATTGCTCTTGACACATATGCCTTTGCCCTTCAAGAGATTTGTCATCCTAAACTTCCATGCAATCTAATTATTCTTATCAAGCTTCTCACTGAAAATTTGGTTAAAATTGTCGAACATTTTGATAAGATAAGTAACCTTGCAAAACTTACAAATTGTGAACCAAGCCAGTACTAGGTGTACTATAACCAAAACATGTAGCCGTTTCATTGACTATACAACAATAGCTACAATTTGCAACCTATATGTAGAAACTCCTTATGTTTGTAACTTGGCAAACACTCAAATCTTACAAATTAGAAATCTATAACCTCTGCATCTATAAATGGTAAACACAAGTGAATCTATTGTATACCCAACAAAAACTTCTTTAAACTAACTTATAGGGTCAAAATGGAGGCTAAAACAAGCTTAGATGGCAAAAATCACTATGAGAATGCTCTAAAGGGCTAAATTGCAAACATACACCACTCCGCAAGCTCACCTATTGGTTGCTTTGGTTTGGCCATTGCTTTTGGGATGGAAAGATGAAGTAAAGTTTATCTTAGAACCTAGACATTTCAATAATGCAATCAAAAAATGATTACAAGACCTAGCATCATGATTAGAAAGAATGACTTTTGGAAATGAGGGAAGATAGTAATGAATAATAGTTTAGCAGCTTGAGGTGCAATTAGTGTCTTTTTAGAGGGAACAAAGTAAGCTTATTTACTAAATATATCCACTATATTTTATCAATATCATGTCATTGTGAGCAGACCTCATAGGAAAAGCAATAATAAAATCCATAGAGATTTGTTCCCATGGTTCATTGAGTACATGTAAAGGTATAAGTAATCCATAGGATTTACCATGGTGACATTTAACCCATTGGCAAACAATGTAGTCAGATCCAAATTTAGAAATATCATACGTCATATCATGCCAATAAAAATATTTCTTTAGACTAAATATGTCTATGTCCCATGTATGTTGGTACATGCATTTCATTGATATTCCTAAAGAGTGTAATAATACAATTTTATTTTATAATACAAGAATCCATTGATATACATATAATGATAACATACAATGGTATTAGTATTTTGAAAACTAAGCTATGAAATAGTAAAACTAGTATCTAATGAATATGTAGGAATCATAGTATCATAAGTTTGGATTTCAATTGTGAAAATATGATTCAAGTACACATGTTTAATTTTATCAAAACCAAGTAGATGATGGGATGAAGCATTGTTGCTAGCCTTGTGACTCAATGCATTTGCAACACATTAGCATGTCCATTTTGAATGAAAGATGCCCATTTGATACGATCAGATATGATTTATTGATTTAATAAATGCTTTATAGCTTGTTGGTTTGTTTTGATAAGAACTTCAGATCCCATAAGATGATCTTCCCAGATATCTAAGGCATACACTATAACCTATAGTTCCTTGTCATAAGTGTTGAGATGTTGAGCTCTACATGAGGTGGCATCCACTACGTACCTTGGTGATGTGGGAAGTTATTACTCATTGGCATGTTAGGTGCTTAACATGAGGACATGCTAGTGATTCTACAACTAGACTACACTCACATAGTCCATCCTTGGTTATGGCACATTCATTGTGCCGCCTCGTCTTTCCTTAGCGAGTTCACACTAAGTGACCACATGTACATATATTGTGGTACTTTTATATTAGTCTTTTATCATGTGGTAGACTTAGTTCTTTTGTGTGGAAGGAGAAGAAGAAAGAAGAAGAAAAAGATTTCATCCCCATCACTTTGTGTTCTCAAGTCATCATTACTTTTGTGTATGTGTGCTCTTGGGTGCTTTACCTCTCTCCTCTCTTATGTATTTTTCATGGTATCAAAGCCATTCCAAAGCTGTGTGGAGCTTGATTGAAGATTGAGGTGAAGGCATTGGAGCATGGAAGCAAGCAAGTAAGTAACGGGTAAGAAGCTTGTCCACCTTGCTTGATTTGTCTTGGATTATAGCTTTAGGGGATTCCTAAGGCTAGCAGGGCTGTAGTCTTCGATTGTAGTGAAACTTGGTGAGTAGGAAGAACAATGTATATATTGCATAGAAAAGACCTTTATCAACTTTAACCAGATTAGCAGTTATTAGATTGATAAGAATAATTATCCAATATGAAGGTTCAGGATGATAAATTTCTTAAAGAGTAAATATGTTTGGAATAACACTGAAGGATGATAAGCATAATTATCCAATATGAAAGTTCAGGATGATAAATTTATTGAAGAGCAAATATGTTTGGAATTACATTGAAGAAGACATAGCATTAGTATCTAAAGTTCGTGCACGAAATGCTACTACAAAACAAGTAAAGGCTAAGAAATATTGGGAGTAGATATAGAGTAAAGTCATGTATTAGATGTATGTTAGTATCACAAATAGCGTGATGGGCTATTTGCAAGAATCTAAAACTCCCGCTATTATGTGGAAGAATTTAGCAAGGCTGTTCAAACTAAATACAAAAGTCAAAAAGCTGCTGTTCAAGTCAGAGCTAAACCAATGAAAAGAGAGAGCCCATCTATTAATGATTATGCCTTGAAGATCAAGAATATCATGGAAGCTCTTAGATGATGATGATGTTGTATGTGTATGCTTAGATGGATTGGAGATGAATACAAGAGCTTTAGGTCACCTACGAATACAAGGGATGATATCCCTGATTTTACAAATTTGATTTCTATGCTAATACTTGAGGAGAAGAATCTTGGCTTGTATTTCTCTTCTTCTCAATGCAAAAACAAGTCTGAATAGGTGTTTTACTCTGTTAGTAGAGGTAGAGGTCATGGTAGAGGCCAAGGTGGTGGTCATGGTTAAGGTTATAATGCACAACAAAATAGAGGATGATCGCCATGAGGAAGGGGGAGTCAAAGAGAGCAAATTACATATTCTAATAGGCAACATAATTTTGGTAATATTGGAGAGTGTTGACATTGTCGTAAAAAAGACCACATTTCTAAAATTTGCTTTAAAAAGAAGGTTGAGAAATGAAAAGTAGCAACAAGGTAATTATGCATCCACTAGCAGAAAAAATGATGATAGAAGTAAACATTTATTTGTTATGCAGCACTTTATGAATTCTATGACTACTGGTGATTCATCAAAGAATGATATATGGTATGTAGATTCAAATACTTTTAACCACATGACTTCTCATGGAGAGTGGTTTAGAGAGATGTGCAATCCAAAGTCTTCGAGCTATGTGGAGACATTGGATGATACAACTCACCCCATTATTTATATTGAAAATGTTTCTTTGAGTATATAAGATGGTAAAACTAAGTACTTGGATGATGTGCTGCATATACCAAATATTAGAAAAAACTTGGTTCCTATTGGTTAGATGGTAGAACATGGATTACAAGTTCCATTCGCATCTGATGGTTGTTATGTAAAATATCTTAAAAATGATTGTAGTTTGATTGCAAAAGGAAAACATGTTGGTAGATTGTTTACTCTTAATGTAAGTTTGCTTGAAATGGATGCTGCCATATTTGCAAAAGGTTCATGTACTGTGGTTGATATTGAAATTTGGCATAAGGAAATTGGTCATGTGAATATATAGCGGTTGAAAGATATGCAACCAAAACATATTGTGGATGGCTTTTCCAAGTTTAGAGTTGATCAGATACATAAAGTGTATAAAGCACGTCAATTTGGAAAGCAAGCAAGGTATGCATTTCCACACGAAAAGTATATATACAAGAAGCTACTTGAATCAATACAATTTGATATGTGGGATCCTATAAAGACTGCAACTTTGAGTGGTCTTGTAGGTATTATGTTTCCTTCATTGATGATCATACTCACAAAGTATGGGTTTACTTTATACGT
This sequence comes from Lygodium microphyllum, assembly GCF_053477565.2. NCBI lineage: Eukaryota > Viridiplantae > Streptophyta > Polypodiopsida > Schizaeales > Lygodiaceae > Lygodium > Lygodium microphyllum. The sequence goes on from NC_141159.1 coordinate 25,694,499, forward strand.
GAGAAAGATGAGGTGTTTGCTCATTTTAAAAAGTTTAAAGCTTTGGTTGAGGAGGAGACAGGGTTGCGTGAGAAAGGTGAGGTGTTCACTCACTTTAAAAGCTGTAAGGCTTTGGCTGAGAAGGAGACAGGGTTGCATATTAAATTCCTAAAATTAGATGGAGAGGAAGATCTCTCTTCGATGAATTTTTTTGATTTTTTGTAGAAAATTTGTATAAAGAGGCAGTATATATGTAGATAAACTCAGCAGCAAAATGGAGTTGCTATTGAGCGGAAAAACATGCATATTACAAAGGTGACTCGTGCATTCATCTCAGAAAGAAACTTGCATCATTACTATTGGATTGAAGCAGTTGCTACTATTGTATACATTATGAATAGGATACGCAATACTATTGTACATGCTATGACACTTGAAGATAAGCTTATGGGTAGAAAGCCAAACTTGTCCCACTTGAAAGTATTTGGATGTATTGCTTATATGTGTATTATTGATTGAGAATAAGGGATATTTGTTGGATATTCTCTTTTGAGCATAAGGGATATAGATGTTATAATGCTATAATGAAATGAGTAGCTAGTACAATAATGTGTAGCATGTAGTTGGAATTGATAAGCATGAGAGTGTGACTGCATAGAAAACAAGTCAGTAGAAGTCATAGAGTTTGAGTGGACCACAAGAGTCTCTTAGTTGTGGTTTTGTTGATAGACCTTGGAGTAGTAGATTGAGGTCACAAGTTATTTCACCAAGTATATCACATATGTCAAGAAAAGGTAAATAGAAAGTTGAAAACTCACATATTATGACAAATGTATCAATTTTCTCTTATGTTGATACCAATTTAGATGGCTCTGCTGACCAGAGTAGCTTGGATAAAGAGTTTGGGATTCTATCTATTAAAACACCTAGTGTGTGGAAGGCATAAGAGGATACTAAAGCACCTAGTAGTGACCCAACTCCATGTAGGTCAAGTAGAGTGAGAAAGCCAATGCAGTGGTTGACATATGATAATGTACCTCATCCTTATGCATATATGGCTAAGGTTGTGTAGGATGTGGAACCTACTTGTTTTGAGAATGTAGTGAGTAATGAGTAGTATTAGGATAGTGCTATGGATGAAGAAATGGTTGCATTTACAGATAATGACACATGGGAGTTGATGACCTTACCTAAAGGCAAGAGAGCTATTGGCTGCAAATGGATGGATCTATTGAGTGCTATAAGGCACGACTAGTTGCTAAAGGGCATACATAGACTCATAGTATTTGTTATGAGGAGACCTTTGCTCTAGTGGCTAAAATGGCCACTATAAGGGTTGTTATAGAAGTGGCTACATCAAAAGGTTGGATGGTGCATCAAATGGATGTTAAGAATGCCTTCTTCTAGGGGGAGTTGCAAGAGGAAGTTTATGTGGAGTAGCCACTTGGTTATATGAATGAGATTATGTATATAGGCTTCATAAGGCCTTGTATGGGCTAAAGCAAGCACCTAGGGCATGGCATGATAAGATTGCAGAATAGCTTGTCAATATTAGACTTCACAAAGCATAGGTTGATCAGTTGTCAACAGCGACAATATGTGTTGCATATGTTAAAGAAGTATGGTATGACTGATTGCAAGCCTATTTTTATACCTATGGATGTTAATGCTAAGCTTAATGCACATGAGGGTGACTTGATTAAGGATGTCACAATGTATCAGAAGATTGTGGGAAACCTTATATATTTGATGAGACCTAAGCTAAACAATTGGTCTAGAGTTTATGAAATTTCCACAAAAGCCACATTAGGATGTAGTGTGGTGCACATTGCACCGTGTCAAATCCACATTAGACCATGCCTTATTCTATGATGTAGGTGTACTATTGGACTTGTATGGTTACATAGATGCAGATTGAGCTAGTAGTATTTCAAATAGGAATCTATTAGTGGGTTTATATTTTTCTTTGGGAGTGTTGCTATTACTTGGAGTAGCAAGAAGCATCTCACTATTGCCTTGTCTAGTAAAGAGATAGGGTACAAAGGTGCTACCTTTGCAACATGTGAGGTAGCTTGGGTTACAATATGTATTGGGTGATTTTTTGGAGATGTAGGTGGATAGGAAGGTTATTGTCTACTGTGACAATCTTAGTAGCATTCAATTGGCTATGAATCCAATGTATTATCCACAAACCAAACACGTAGATATCCATAACCATTTCATTTGGGAGCCGGTTTCGGTAGGAGATGTTGACTGGGTTTATGTCAACACAGAGGATCAAGCTACTAATACTTTTAGCAAGGGCTTGGGAGCTAAGAAACTTCAATGCATCAAGACTATGCTTGGAGTTCATGAGCTCATGCTAAGCTCGAGGGGGAGTGTTGAGATGTCAAGCTGTACATGAGTCGGCATCCACTACATGCCTTGGTGATGTGGCAGGATATTACTCACTTGCATGTTAGGTGATCGACATGAGGATACACTAGTGATTTTATAGTTGGACAACACCCATGCAGTCCATCCTTAGTTATGGCACATTCATTGTCCCACCTTTTCTTTCCTTAGCGGGTTCACACTTAGTGACCACTTGTACATGCATTGTAGTACTTTCATATTAGTCTTTTATCATGTTCTAAACTTAGTTCTTTTGTGTGGAAGAAGAAGAATAAAGAAGAAGAAGAATATTTTAGCCCCATTTCTCTGCCTTCTTAAGTCTCCATTACTTGTGTGTGTGTGTGCTCTTGGATGCTTCACCTCTCTTCCCTCTTGTTTGTTTTTAATAGGTAATATGGTTTTATTAAGAGGGTTTAAGTTTTTAATATTCATAGGCAATATATTAATTATTTTGCATTAAAGTTATTTCTATGCTTAGGTCACTAGTAGTATCAGACACTTTGGGAGTATTGCTATTACTTGAAGTAGCAAGAAACATCTAATTGTTGCCTTGTCTAGTAAAGAGATGGGATACAAAGGTGCTACATTTGTAGCATGTGAGGTAGCTTGGGTTACACTAGCTACTTGGTGATTTTTTGGAGATGTAGGTGGATAGGAAGGTTATTGTCTACTGTGACAACTTTAGTAGCATTCAATTGGCTATGAATCCAGTATGTTATCCACAAACCAAACACATAGATATCCATTACCATTTCATTTGGGAGCAGTTTTTGGTAGGAGATGTTGACTTAGTTTATGTCAACATAGAGGATCAAGCTATTGACATTTTTAGCAAGGGCCTGGGAGCTAATAAGCTTCAATGTATCAAGACTATGCTTGGAGTTCATGAGCTCATGCTAAGCTCGAGAGGGAGCGTTGAGATGTCAAGCTCTACATGAGATGGTATCCACTATATGCCTTGGTGATGTGGCATGATTTTACTCACTTGCATGTTAGGTGATTGACATGAGGATACACTAGTGATTTTATAGTTGGACAACACCCATGCAGTCCATCCTTAGTTATGGCACATTCATTGTCCCACCTCTTCTTTCTTTAGCAGGTTCACACTTAGTAACCACTCGTACAAACATTGTAGTACTTTCATATTAGTCTTTTATCATGTTCTAAAGTTAGTTCTTTTGTGTGTAAGAAGAAGAAGAAAGAAGAAGAATAATATTTTAGCCCCATTTCTCTGTCTTCTTAAGTCTCCATTGTTTGTGTGCGTGTGTGCTCTTGGGTGCTTCACCTATTTTCCCTCTTGTTTGTTTTTAATAGGTAATATAGGTTTATTAAGAGGGTTTAAGTTTTCAATGTTCATAGGAAATAAATTAATTGTTTTGCATTAAAGTTGCTCCTATGCTTGGCTCACTAGTAGTATCAGACACTTTGGGAGTATTGCTATTACTTGGAGTAGTAAGAAACATCTGACTGTTGCCTTGTCTAGTAAAGAGACATGATACAAAGGTGCTACATTTGCAGCATGTGAGGTAGCTTGGGTTACACTATGTACTTGGTGATTTTTTGGAGATGCAAGTGGATAGGAAGGTTATTGTCTACTGTGACAACCTTAGTAGCATTCAATTGGCTATGAATCTAGCGTATTATCCACAAACCAAACACATAGATATCCATTACCATTTCATTTGGGAGTGGATTTTGGTAGGAGATGTTGACTTAGTTTATGTCAACATAGAGGATCAAGCTATTGACATTTTTAGAAAGGGCTTGGAAGCTAAGAAGCTTCAATGCATCAAGACTATGCTTGGAGTTCATGAGCTCATCCTAAGCTGTGAGGTTTCTCCTCCAACAGACCTGGAGGAGTCCTCTTAGTAGTCAACTAAAATTCATAGCCATGCACATCACTATCCCGTCTCCCCAATGGCAACCTTGGACTTAGTTGAATATGGGAATCTTAGTTCTACTTCATAGGGGAAGTGTGGACAAGTCACCCTTAATAGCAATCTAGCACCCACCTAAGAAAGATCACTTTGTAATCAATCAAAGGCAAGAGTGAGGTTAACGCCACACTTGGTTCAAAGAGAGTGAGAGACGGGGGAGAGTGTAGCTCGATCCCCCTACCCATAAGGTAAAATCTCAGTTTTGGCCCCCTAAAATGGTGTTAAACCTAGTAACTAATCCTGCCGATATTGGGAGGTCAAGATTTAATCAGCTTTATCTAGTGTCAAGAAAAGTTACCCAACTTATCAGGTCCACCCAGCCATAGGCATCCAATCATCAGGATCAAAGCCTTCCACTTTCCTTGATGGGGTTTGCTTAGTTTTCTAATTAGTAAAGCATACTACCACATTGTTTGGACATATAAAATCAGCTTTCTTTTATTACCCCTTTAAATTGGGTTCGTTAAACTTGATCTTTAACACATAACAAACAATTCAAAAATCATATACTTTATTTCACCATCATTCCTAGAGTGATACAAAACCATATTTCCACAGAAAGACCCCATCCAGCCTAGGATAGGACCTTCCACTCCCTCGGGATTGGGCTGTATGTGATCACACTCCATCCGCGGTTAATAAGGAATTTACTAGTTTAGAGCCCCTATAAGCTTCCATGAGCCTCTGGAGCCGTCCTACATAACAAGGACACTTAGCACTCGGCCCTTTTCCCTCTTAGCTGCTTGAGTGATCAAAACCAAAAACACCTACCTCCCTTAGGAGCGTAGGACCCCCACCGACAGGTGAGTTTTTCCACACTCTGTAGAGTGTAAGGGAGCATTGGGTTGGGGACCCCAATGTCCTGAACCACCACAATCAACAACTCGTATGGCTGTGCAAGCCCAGAATCATAAGGTCCATAACTCATCATTCACAAATCCAAAAGCACTTATAACCATAAGACATTTTTATACAGTTGTCAATGCGATGCATAGAATCTATCCCCTTCATCAATTTTCGTGTTCCTTTCTAAAAGAAATTGATAATACTTACATGCTTTTACAAGTTTAAGGAAGTTCTAACTAATTGTGATCCTTTTCTTATGTACTGACCTGATTATCTCCGTTTGGCCATCCATCGTGATTACGGCTTATAGCCGCAACCTCGATTTATTGTGGGATGGTTGGTTCTTCGGTTTGAATGGGTTTGGGGTTAGCTTCCGCTTGTGCTTCAACGTCGTGTTGAGTTCCCTCAGCAGCAGTAGCGACCACTTCCTCATGTTGGGGAGCTCTCTGAGCGTGACCTTGCTCAGCATCTCGACATCTCTTAGGAGCCATGGAAGAAGCTTGATGGGTTCGGGTAGTGCTTCCACGTAAGAGTGGAGAGAGAGAGTGAACGAGAGGTTCAGCTGATTGCAATTACCACATCAATATTAGCATAGAGACTTCTGCATGGATCGTTGTGTGTCCCTTGGCGTGATGCTCTACCCCTGTTTATATAGTAATGAGGGGGGGGGGGGTAAAAGAGAGGGCACTTGCTTTTTAGCATTTTTGATGATGTCATCGATGCCAAAGAGAGAATGACTTCTTTTAGTGTTTTTAATGATGTCATTGATGACGTCGGGAAGAGGCTCCATTTTTGTAGCGTGAAGATAAAAATTGACAAATATATGGGTAATTTTTGTTGTTTTTGAAGGTTGGATGGTTGATTTTTTATAGATTTTGAGTGATGAATAGTTTTTTTGGAAGTGTTTGAGAGTGTTTTGGATGATATTGATTATGTTTTGGAAGCTCACGATGATTTTTAGTAGAAATATGAGGCTCTATGATGTTCTAATAGGTTTTGTTGAGGTTCTGATTGGTCCTGTTTAGCTTTTGTTTTGTTTTGATTTTCTTTTGTATGAAGCATGGATTAATGATTGATGGAAGTTGATATTGTTTGAAACCTCATTGAATTGTTTTTGATAGTTTGGAATGGTTTTGATATGAGTTATGAGGTTCTGATGCCTTTTGTTAACCTTCTGTGAAATCTTTTGTAAACCTTCTGTGAGCTTCTGTCGAGCCTCTGTCCTTGCTCTGCTTCTGTTCTGTTCTATTCTGTAGATCTTATGTAAGTGTTCTGTGGAATGTATATGCGAATTTGAAAAAGTTTTCTAGCCTTGGAAAGAGGTGAATGTAAGTTCAAAAGAGCTCAAGGAAGTGGAAGAAGCAGCTACTAAAGACTCAAGAGAAGATTGGAGTGAAGTGGCAGTGATGAGCTGTGAAGAGTCACTATAGTGGCTCTGGTGACCTTTCATATCAGACACGCATTTTGGAAGAGCATCCATGACCAATAGAGGATTATTATGAGTGATTATTGAGCATTGTAGTGAGGAGATGATGTGCTATTGATTGAGAGAGAAAGAGAGAGTTAGAGATAGCCAATTCCATGAAAAACAATGTATATTTCTATAAAAGATTGAGAGAGAAAACTATGAAGACAATGAAGATGAATACTATGTGATATTTTTCCATTCAAAGTGGTGTTTCTTTTGTGTTTTCTTTATCTATCAATGAAAAATATAAAGAAGATGAAGAGCAATATGAATTTTGTTGAAGATAAAACCGTGGGAGAATTATTTCTATGATGCTGCGTTAAGATTTCTTGCTATTCGTGTTCTTTTTCCTTGTTGTTGTTCTCTAAAGAATGAAACAAAAGCTTGTTGATGTTACAAGATAGATTTTCTTGCAGTAGAAACCTCTTTTCCTTGGTGTCTCTCTTGGAGCTCCATGTTTTTGGTGCGCACTGGGGAAACTTGCCATTAACAAGTATTACAAAAGGCTGAAAATGACGGAAATGACATTGCCAAGAAGAGAAGAATTCAATGGATCCTTGCAAAGTTCCTTCTACCATTGAAGAGTTGGAGATTCTTATTACCAAAGCCACTTTCCACAAGAAGTTCATTCCACAATGGCGGAAACATATTACCATCATGATGTAGGCTCTATGTCGTGGACTATTTCCTCTTTCAGTTGAAGCAACAGAGACGTGCATCTTGGTGGCAAATTGTTTGGGAACAAACTAAAGTGCAGAAACAGAGAGAATGACCATCCATGGAAGATTTTGCATTCATTGAGAAGTTTCTAGACATCATCAAGAGGGAGATTGTGAAGAAGCTTTAGGAGTTGTGGTCAGTGGAGGTTCACGAAAATAAGAAAGAAAATAGTTGGAATTTGTTCGTGGATGCTCAACAACAGGACATGTGGGATGCATGGTGTATTGACAATCTCCTATTTGTCCAATTATCAACCCACTAGAAGTTGGTAGATAGAGTGTTCTTTACAACATACATAATTGAAACCATCAGAAGCTGGCATTATTATGATGATGGCACAACAATGATCCTTAGAAGAATGAGTTTTGACACCTTCAGAACAGAATATCTCCCCCTCTGTATCGGTTTGAAGGTTGAATTCAAAGATGTAGAGAAGAAGGAAGTAGAAGAGATGTTGGCCAGAGAGTCCTTTAGAGACTAAAGTCCCTTTGATTCTATTTAGTTGAGTACAGACTAATTGATTAGAGCCAACCCCCTAATGAATGACGTAATCAAGAGGCAAGCACTAGAATGAGTCCAGAGGTACGTGAGAAGAGAGAATGCAAAATTCAAGGCCAAGAATGAGCTTGGGCAGAAGCCTCCTTTGATACCCTAAAATCACTCTTTGCAGAAGTCCCCATGGTGGCTCAAGGTCCCCTTCCTAGTCAAATTTGTCCTGGAAATATTGATGATAAGCCAGCAAATGTAATCCCATTGCCAATTTTTAAGGGAGAGTACAATGAAAACCCTAATCTTCATGTAGCAGAGTTTATGGTAGCATGTGTGGCTAACAATGCCAGAACCCTTGAGCATTGGTTAGCAATATTCCCTACCACTTTCAAGGGCGTGGCGTTTTAGCGGTATGAGAGACAAGCAGCAGTAACTTTTGGCACATGGGATGACCTAAAGTTGGCCTTCCTCTCTAAATTTAAGCATGAAGGTTTTGAAGAGCAGATGCGAGAGGATTTCATGAACCTAAGTCAGTCCTCTGGAGAAAGAGTAGAAGCTTATGTCTTGTGAATGGAATACATCCTAAAGAGATGGACCAATTATCATTTGGATGAAGGCATCCAGAAAGGAGTGTTCCTTAGAGGCCTACAACCAGAAGTTTGCAAGTTCATGGAATTGAGAAGACCAATCAATTTGCAAGTTGTAGTGGAAGGTGCAAGATTGTATGACGAAGTTGAAGCAAGGTTGTCAATGATCTCAGGAATAGGAGTCTTATCTCCTCCCATACCAGGAATGATATACCCACCAAATGCAGTTCCAAAGGACGATTCCCTAACCCTACCCTCAGATGCAAATAGTGCCACAGTACAATGCACCTAACCCATAGTGGCCGTAGATGACAATGTCTCAAACAACCACAATAGTAATGGTCTCAAATAGTTCCTCCAATGGCGACTCAACAACAGTGGAATCCTACCCACTGGAATCAACAACCCCAAGTATCAACAGGAGCTTTGAATCAGAACCAGAACAGAGGACCTCTTGGATCTACCCAACTAGTGTATGCAGTAATTACAGAAGCATCCCAAAACCCTACTACAAGTACTCGAGGAAGTGAAAATCTAAAGGACTACCTGTCCAATTCAGTGGCAAGTATCAAGAAAGAGCTTATGGATGTGATTATAGAATAGCTACAAACGCTGAAGGTGAATACCACCAATATATCCACTCTTGCGGGAGGTGGGAGAAATGTAATGAGTTCTAATACATGGTGTGGAAAGTGCCATCAAGCGGGACATTTAGCCACTGAATGTACCTAAAAACCAACCATTCCTAGAGCCTTCTATTCGTACTATTTGAGGAAGAACCATACAGAGGATATTTTACACAAACGAAGAAAGAAAGATGAAGACACAAGATTCAACTTGTTGGAATCCAAAATGACAACGCAAGTCATTTGACCAAAGCCTAGGGAGTTTGGCCCTAATTTCGGTCCAAGGAGGTTTCCCTCTCAAAGTTATGGAGGATGACAGTCTAGTGGTGGTCAAAGATTAGAGGTAGAGTGTTACAGATGTGGAGAAAAGGGTCATATCTCACCAAACTGTCCAAACCCTAGAATGTTTGTGGATTATAAGCCCTTATGCAGTCGATGCAAAGGAGAAGGCCATGCTACAAAAGATTGTCCAAGTCCAGCCCCTGTGAAATCTACTTCTGATACCCAACAGAAGACACAAGAACTTGCTTCAATTTGGTGGAATTGAAAGTCATGGCAATAATACGTGCAAAGAAAGGAGAACCTATAGTTCCAAAAGAGAACGTTTCCTCTGCCAAGACTGTGAAGTTCAATCTTTCTCGAGAAAAGTAGAACAATGCAGTCCAGAACACTGAAGTATAGAGCACTACAGAGCCATAAAGAGCTACAGAGACAGTCCTAGAGATAGGACCAGAGGTCCAGGAAATAGAGGATGCGAAAGGACCTTGTCATGAAGAAGAAGTGCAGATGTTGCCGATCCTAGAAGAAAAAGGGACGATAAAAGTGGGTGTGGCCCCATTTCCCAGCCGATTGGAAAAGCCTGTGGATCCTATCAAAGAGTATGATTTGGTCAAAGATCTAGATTCTTTTAAACCAAACTTAACATTCCGACAGTTGTTGATATTATCTTCCAACTATCAAAAGAAATTCAAAAGCATTCTGACTAGAAGAAGAGGCTTGAGAATTGTTCCCTCTGTGGTGACCAAGTCCAACAGAGCCTAAGAACCCGTAAAGGAAGTAGACGTGGCTAATGCCTTCTTGGATCCTGGAACCCCAGAGATTGGCATATGGATTGAAGGGTGCTTTATTGTAGATGCATTGATTGATAGAGGCTCATCAGTAAACATAATGACGGGTGTGAAAATGAAGAATCTAGGCTTGTAAGGAATGCAACCTACGTAGTGGCTTATCAGGTTGGTAGACCAAAGTAGAATCAAACTGTTGGGCATCCTCCCATATGTAAAGACATCCCTTGCAGAAAGAGATTATTAGTTGACATATTTGGTGGTCAAATCGAATTCCTATGGGACCTCATACCCTCTGCTATTGGGAAGACCTTGGCTTTTTGAAGCAAGAGCAAGGACGGATTGGTTCAAAGGGACCCTAACCCTAGGTATAGGGGGACCCAATAAAGTAGTATTGAAGTTGTATGGATTGCAAAAAGGGAATGGATCCATGTCCATCAAAGTCGTAACCGACTCCTCTAATGAAGTAACAAATGGTACATCAAGAGATGAAGAGGCTATTAAACAGATCTTTCCTAAGAAAACAGAGGCGCAGTCCCTAATAGTGGGCACTATAAGCCAACTACTACCGAAAGAAGAAAATTCCTTGTCTATGGGAGAATACCTCCTGCCTGAACTCGAGTTGACTTCTGAAATCACCTTCGACAACAAAATAGAAGCATGGATATACCATTCTCCTTGTTACATGGTAGTTGCAGAGACAGAGCCAGAGACAAGGACAGGAGCGGAGACAGAGACAGATGTAGAGACAGAAGCAGAAGACATAATAGAGAGCTTGTTCTTCTCTTATAGATACCCCACACAGATAGAAATAGAATCTGAAGAGGATGAAGGTGATAATGTGGAAGAAGATGAAAGTGAGCTAGAAGGATTTATCCTACTCACAAAAAATGGAGATGAGGAAGAAGTTCATGAAGGCTCAGAAGTAGAAGATCCCTCTCTGATTGACATAATGATTATGGTAGCTTTTGGACTGATTAATGAGTCATGCCATGAGCAAAGCCTTTATAAGAAATGGATTAAGAAGAATAGGCCTTCCTTCGATAGTGGCTCTTATCGTCCAAAATTACCCTTCCTTAAAGAAGATGATGATGATGCACCTTACCAACAACCCCTAGTCCTGTAGCTTAAATAGAACGTAGAAAGTTCCTGTTATGTGACATTCTTGGATGCCTATTTTGAAGGCGAATCCTCAAGCCAAGAAGTAACTCATCCCCAACCCAATCTCGAAACCTTAGTGATACACTTTTAGCCTCCCAAAGAGCAAGCTAGGCCTCCATTAACAGAGGACACTAGTTCCAGTGCATCATCAGAAGGGGAGACCACTCCCTTGAAGGAGTCGCAATCTTTACTCGAAGCAATCTATTGGACATTTATTTGTGAAGTGAAAGGTGAAAGGAAATTGACATTCGTGGATGCTGATGGTACTGAACATCACCTGAAAGTGGGTCTAAATCTTCTAGAAGAGGAACTATCGGTCTTGTGAGACCTACTAAAGGAGAACTTAGATATGTTTGCATGGTTGTACAAAGATCTAAAGGGGATTGATCCCATAGTATGCCAACACCACATCGACATAGACTTGATGCCAAACCAGTGAGGCAAAGATAGAGGCGTATAAATCCCAATTATTCTACTCTAGTGAAGGCCGAATTATTGAGGCTCCTTGAAGCTAAGTTCTTTTATCCAGTGGCTAACAGCAAATGGGTTTCACTCATTATGATAGTACCTAAGAAGAACGGGAAACTTCGAATATGTGTGGACTTTCAAAAGTTGAATTCCAAGACGAAGAAGGATCATTTCCCTATCCCATTCATAGACCAACTGTTGGATGTAGTGGCAGGACATGAGCTCCATTCCCTCTTGGATGGATTTAGCAGATATAACCACATCCAATTGCAGAAGAAGACCAATCTAAAACAACCTTCACAATTGAATGGGGAACCTATGCTTATAGAGTGATGCCGTTTGGGCTCTGTAATGCTCCTGGTACTTTCCAATGAGTGATGATGGCTACCTTCTAGAATCATTTACATGATTTCATTGAGGTGTATCTCGATGACTTCTGTGTCTATAGCTTAATCCGTGAGCATTGGGGACACCTAGAGCAGTGTTTGAGAGTATGGGATTTCTCTCAACCTTGAAAAATGTGTCTTTGGTGTCTCATCGATAGTTCTTTTGGCCCACATTGTCTCTGCACAAGGGATAGCGATAGATCCTCCTAAGATTAAGAAGATTGCTACCTTGACAACCCCAACTAACCTTAAGCAGTTGAGGGGATTCCTTGGCCATGTGGGCTATTATAGAAGATTCATTGCACACTTTGCAACGAAGACAATCCCTTTGCATAAACTCTGAGGAAAGGTGCTTAGTTTACATGGATTAATGATTGTGATGTAGCATTCAATACCTTGAAGTAGTGTTTGATTGAAGCACCCATCCTGCAGCCTCTCCTGATTGGACGAAAGAATTCCATGTGCACACTAATGCAACGGTTGAAGGCTTAGGTGCAGTTCTATGCCAGAAGGGATCCTTTAAGTTGGATCGACCCATTTATTATGCTAGCAAAAAGGTCACTAACAGAGAGCGAAACTACATAGTGACAGAGCTTGAGTGTCTAGCAATGGTGTTTCCTTTGGAGAAGTTTCGACATTATCTATTATCGACACATTTCAAATTCTACATGGACCATGAAGCCATGTCCTTCCTGATGAACAAATTTGACGTGAAGGGAAGAATGATGAGATGGCTTGTTCTGTTTCAAGAGTTTGACTTTGAAGTGGTTACCAAACCCGGTCGCTCTCATGTTCTGGCTGATCATCTGTCGTGTATCCCATAGAATACAAACAAGGAGCAGGATGATCCAGACCTCCCTGATGCTTCTCTGTTCCTGGTAGAATTTGTCACCCCCTGGTATGCAGACATCGTCAATCTACTGGCAACCCACCCAACAGTACCCTCTTGGCATCTCTAATCGGGAAAGGAAGAAGCTTCTGTTAGAATTAGTCCCCTACACCCTATTAGGTAGTGCACTATACAAGAAAGGCAAAGATGAAGTGCTCAAAAGATGTGTTGCAGGAGACGAGATTGGGATTGTTTTGAAGGCTTGCCATGTGGAGGCCACTTTGCAGGCAAAGAAACAGCTAGAAAGGCTTTGTTGGCAAGATATTGATGGCCAACCCTCCATAAGGATGCTTATGACTATTGTAAGCAATGTGACTCCTGTCAACAACGAATGGGGAAACCCACCAAGATCAGTGCCATGCCATTGCAACCTATCCTTCCCTTAAAGCCGTTCGAGAAGTGGGGCATCGACTTTGTAAGTCCAATTGCTCCCCCCACCAGATGGAAGTAGAACATATACATCTTGTTATGTACAGATTATGTCATCAAGTGGTGTGAGGCTAAAGCTCTGAAGCAGAACGATGGTAATAGCATGATTACGGTTTATAGCCGCAATCTCGATTTGTTGTGGGATGGCTAGTTCTTTGGTTTGAATGGATTCGGGGTTAACTTCTGCTTGTGCTTCAGCATTGTGTTGAGTTCCCTCATCATTAGGAGCAACGACCACTTCCTCGTGTTGGGGAGCTCTTTGAGCGTGACCTCACTTAGCATCTCGACGTCTCTTAAGAGCCATGGAAGAAGCTTGATGGGTTTGGGTAGGACTTTTGCGTAAGAGTGGAGAGAGTGAGTGAAAGAAAGTTTTGGCTGATTGCAACAGAGCTTCATTGCATCAATAGTAGAAAAGAGACTTCTGTATAGATCATTGTGTGCCTCTTGATGTGACGCTTTACCCCTTTTTATATAGTAATGAGAGGGGGTAAAAGAGAGGGCACCTGTTTTTTAGCGTTTTTGATGATGTCATCAACGATAAAGAGAGAATACTGCTTTTAGCATTTTTTATGATGTCATTGATGACATCAGGGAGGGGCTCCATATTTGTAGCGCAAAGATAAAAATTGACGAGTATATGGATGAGGACGCACTCCGCACTGCGTGGTTGGGCGTCACTCTAAGGCGCATATCTAAGGCAGCGACCAATGCATAGACCTTGGAATCTTGGCCTTGGCATACTTGGCAACGGGCTATGAAGGCTTCGTTGGCGCCGTTGGCTGTGCACGAGAAGCTTCCACTAGCTTGTAGGAAAATCTTCCCTGGAGGTCACCCATCCCGGCAGTGTCGTCACCGAAGTGCACTTAATTGCCAATTGACTATCCACTAGGCTAGTTCTTTTTGTTGTTCTATACTACAAATATAGTTTTAATAAGCTAGTCTTGGGAGGGTTTCCCAAGTCTTTCTTCCATGAACTGGCACATAATACCTTATTAATAATAACAATTATCTTCATAAGTAGAGCTGGTTTCATACATTTTTAAAAATGTGCAACTTAAATCAATTTTCTTTGGAATGTGTACGCACATTGTTTATTAAAATAAACTAAGTAATGGGGACATTACATAAGCTCTAGGGGGAGTGTCGAGATGCCAATCTCTACATGAAGTGGCATCCACTACGTGCCTTGGTGATGTGGCAAGATATTACTCACTTGCATGTTAGGTGATTGACATGAGGATACACTAATGATCTTATAGTTGGACAACACCCATGCAGCCTATGTAGTACTCTCATATTCGTCTTTTATCATGTTCTAAACTTAGTTCTTTTGTGTGGAAGAAGAAGAAGAATATTTTAGCTCAATTTCTCTATCTTCTTAAGTCTCCATTGCTTATGTGTGTGTGCTCTTGGTGCTTCACCTCTCTTCCCTCTTGTTTGTTTTCAATAGATAATATAGTTTTATTAAGAGGGTTTAAGTTTTTGATGTTCATAGGCAATATATTAATTGCTTTGCATTAAAGTTGCTCCTATTCTTGACTCGCTAGTAGTATCAGACACTTCTAGGAAAAGCAAATGCTTGCATGGAAGGGTCTTATAGGAAATTGCATTGGGAGGGTCTTACAAGCAATAGGTCTTGGAAGGGCTATAGGGTAAGCTAAAAGGAGATGGATATAAGTGTCATTACTAGTCTACTACGTAAGGCAAAGAAGCATCATAAGTAAATGATAAAAATAAAATCGAGTGCTCCAAATATAGTAGTGTCATTAATGGTATCTAATGTGGATAACTCTAAAGGTCTTGTAATATTTCACTAGCATTGGAATCTCTTTATCTCTTTGTGTAAAGTTTTATACTAATATTCTCATGCTTCAAAATGTATCATGCCATAATTGTTTGAGCTCCAATTGAGCATAGTCATGATCTTTTTAGGAGGCTTGAAGTTATGCATTAAATGTGAAATGGTCAAGTATCTTGGCATCTTAGTATTTCATTAGATATACATTTCACCTATGTTAATTGCCATTCATTTAAAATGATTGAGGGTGCATAGACTGGATTCTTCAACACATCTTTAAATCTTTGAGATAGCTTGGAAATAGAGTCATAAGCCATCCTAACTAGTGTCTTTGTTTACTAGCCATTTTACAATATCAAATAGCTATAGGGTAGGGTTTTCTTGAAGAAAGTGGTGCCCTTTAAAACATGTACTCCAAGGTCTAGTTCTATTAGGAGGTTGGTTTTCAAATCTCTTTCTTAATTGCATGAACTATCTTTTAATCCTTAATAAAAAGATTGGTCTCTTGGGGTATTTGAGATACTTTCTCAATCAAGTTCAATTTCTTGGGTGCCTAATTTGGGTTCTATATTCCATCCTTCCTCTTTAGGGCCAATTGTTCTCACTCGGTTGAGGTATGGGATACAAGGCAAGTCTTAGGTCAAGATCTCCCACTAAATCCACTCTTCTATCACTCAAGTATAAGGGGTTCAAGACCTAGAAGAGAAGCTTTTCAATAAGTTCATGGGATTTAGTGTAGAAGGAATATGTTCTAGAATGGTGTCTTAGTTCTTGCGGCTTACAAAAATGCATTCAAGGTAGCGCTTTGAGTTACTAAGTGTGGAATGGTAGTAAAATTAGATCACAATGATTTCTAGAAAGTGCAAAAGGATCACTTGGACTAGAATAATGTCAATGGGGTGAGCTTGAGGGCCTAGGTTTTATCTACAAACGGCTTCAAAGTATTATTGGTCAAATGCCTTGAGGGGGTAGTCTCAAGCTTACTACGAACACCATCTCTAGTACCTCTTGAGTGTCTTTGCTTCATCTAGTGCTTATGGAGCTCTTTGATGTCTTTAAAATATTTTTGAGGTGTACTTGTTGACTTTGGGTTTATGAATTCTAAATGGGTTTCTTATGAGGTACTTCTTGGAGTTTTTCCTTGAGTGTAAATGCTATGGCAAGTCCTGGGATTTTTTACCAATGCATTAGTGCTCGCTCGGGAGGGTCACTCATGAATATATGTATATATAACGTGAGTTCAAAATAAGGGGTTTTTAAAACACCATTTTTATACATTTTTTACATATAGAAGGGTGTCATAAAAAGGGGTTACTTACAGATTCAATAGAAAAGGGTTGTGTTTTATTCAAGAAAAATTCACAGATTAGGATATTTATAAATAAGTCATGAATGCACGTTATATAAAGAATATATAAATAGTGAACCCCTCGAGAGTGCTCAAGGGTCTAGCTCAAGTCCTAGGATTTTTGTCCAATGCATCAGTGCACTCAAGAGTCTAGCTCAAGTCCTAGGATTTTTGACCAATGCATTAATGAAGGGTCTAGCTCAATCTCTAATGCAAGTGAAGATCTTGGTTGAGTAGTTCCCTTTGTATTCACCAGGACTAAGCTGTTAATCTGATTCATGGCTTTAGCACATAAACTTTTTACTACCTTGTAAATGATTTATTGGCCCAATTCACTCCATGTTTTTAACAAACTTCAACATTATGGAGATGATGTAGCCAATGGAGTAGTACTCTTGTGCTAGGTTGAAAAGTGGTAGGGATGGAGAAATACACTTCCTTCATGGCTTTAGCACATAAACTTTTTACTACCTTGTAAATGATTTATTGGCCCCATTCACTCCATGTTTTTCACAAACTTCAACATTATGGAGATGATGTAGCCAATGGAGCAGTACTCTTGTGCTAGGTTGAAAAGTGGTAGGGATGGAGAAATACACTTCCTTGCAACATATCTTCTTTCATTTCTCAACCTCTTTAGCCCATGAATAGCATGGATCATGCTTCAAGAGGATAGATGCTAGAGGTGCTAAACTCCAAGGCTATTCCTCAATGAAACATACCACTAAGCACATTGCTTCATCTATTGGCAAAGTGGAGCATGATATTCTTTTTGTGAAAATCATTATGACTAATTTTCTTTTAGTGCAAGAAGACGTTCGTGTTCACAGAGCTATGGATCAAGTGTGAGACGTTTTCTTGGACTCAATTAAAACAATCATCACCTTTGGAAAGGGCCATCTATAGCATAGGGTTTTGAGGAAGCTTCTTGCTAAGTGTAAGCTCCATAAATGTAGCAGTAAGGCCTCCATCAAAGGCATGTTTGATTGAAAAAGAGAAATTAATATACATATCCAAGGAGGACCAATCATTATCTAATACTTCTAGCCTTGAAGTCATTGATAAGACCATTAAAACTCAAAATTCAACAAATCCAAGTGCAAAGAAGAAGATGAAGTGACCTTGAAGGCAAAGAAGAAGACAAATTTCAAGCAAACAATGCCCAAGTGTAACCTTGATTTTAATTTCTATTCTATTACCTATACTACTAGCTAATTTCTTGTGATCATTCATGTAAAATTAAAATTAGGCTAATGTATTTAGCAAGATTTGTGTGGTTTGTTGCCATTTTTTTTGTATGCAGTGAGAGATTGCCCCTAAAACTAGAACCCGAGGATAAGATATCTCCAATGACTATCTCATATTTGTCTTTTCAAATGGAGAAGTTGAATGGAGATAGCTTTAACATTGGTTCTACCAAGTGACCTCCCTATCATTGCATTAAAAAATATGGGGTGTTATTTCTCAATATTCATCCACACATGTTCCTCTACTTAAGTTTCAAAATTAATGTCTATCAATTTTGTGATATTGTTCAAATGGGTTGCATTTGTTGTGACTAATTGTCAATTATAACAAAACTCAAATGGATTTGATAGTTACATATTGGGTATGAAAGAACCTCCTTGCCATTTGTGTGAAAATTTCAAAACAAGTTATCCATATTGTGACTAACTAACAAAGAAAGATGATAAAACTAGAAAAGGTTACTTGAGTTCAAAGCCTCCTTTATACTAAAGCACATTAATAATATGAAGAATATAATGTCATAGCTAGTTAGCATAGATGCTAATATACTTGAAAAGGTTGTTATAGCTATGCTAATTGTAAATCTTCCTAGAGAGAATGAATCCATTGAACACACATTAAATAAGATGGAAACTATCACATTGGAGCACTATGATTGAGCTATAATACTAAAGGTGAGGTGGTAATATGAAATAAAAAATAATACAAAGCACCTCCCAACACCCAGTCAACCAACAAGAACTCCAAAACCACTAGAATACACCAGATTGCTTTGCTATCATTTGCCCTTTGCTGTAGCAACCCCATGCTCTTCCTTCTTCACCACGTCCCTTCTCTCCACCATCACCTCATCTTCCTCAAAGTCCAAGAATGTATATATGTTTTCCAAGAGGTTAGATGTACAAAACATAGAGCCTTATCCTTTTTTGGCTTTTCCTTATGTGGGAGATGAAGCTTTTAGGCCACCAATAGTGCTAATTGAATTTTTTACTTTTCTTCATCTTTAGAATGCAAGGACTGATCACACAACTATAATCTTTGGCCTTTCATGCTATGGAACCCCAATCCATGATGATACATCTTCTTTTGACTAGTGTGAAGTCTAACTCCAAAAAATATCCATCTCTAATGCAAAGGACCCAAATTGAACACTCAACCATAATCTTTAGCCTTTCATGCTATGGAACTCAAATTGGCGATGATAAATCTCTTCTCAATGTGAAGATGTTGAGACTTCAACCTCAACATCCACCATAGTCTTTGCATTTTGTTAAAACCTTGGTTTAGATACCCACAATATTGGATAAGACCTACTAATCATGGCAAAAAAATCTTGAACTCTCTCATACAAAATGCAAATATTCTACCTCCTAAAGCCATCCACATTTGTTCTACCACAAGGCATAAAACCAATCCTTTCATTGATCTCCATGACCAATCCAATTGCATCATTCCATCATTAGTTTAGTTTAGGTCTCAAGAAAGAGCCTCACATAGTTCGCCACCCCCCAAGATTATTAGGTGTAAGCATCAATTTCAATCTTGGAACCACCTTGATCACAAAGCAAAACAATTGTGTTGCACTCCTTTAGAAGGCTTGTAGTAACACCACCTAAGTTGTAGAGAACATTGTGCTTGCCTTGCCCATTGGTTTCTTCCTCCTCTCTTGGATAAATTGCAAAACCTACACTTGTTAGATCCTCATTGTCTCTTACAACTACATCAACCATTGATTCTCCAATCTCCTCTTCAAGGCACTCCATACAATCAATCCCTTCAAGAGAAAATAGCCACTCTTCTTCAAAAAGGTAGTAAAAATCTCCATAACATTGGGCATCTTCTTGCATTACTCCTCTTGTGTCCAAGTATCCCTCAACCATGCTCTGTATTCTTAAAGTAAGAACCTATCTTCTGCTTTCATTTGATCTAATTCCACATCATAATTGCAATCATCTTCAAGTCCATCTATCATGCACCCATCAACCTCATATTTCACCTTTCAGAGTGGAGAACCTCTCAATGAAACTAACTACACATTCACTTCTTCTCATGACATTAGATGCTTATGTATCTTATATAGTACCCCCTACATGACTAACATACAAATAAGGAAGTCCAACATATTGACTACTATGACATATACACCCTCCATAGTCTTGTCAACACCCCATCACACATAAACACTTTATTTCACTCTTGCAAAGTGATGTTGCTATCATTCAAGGAAGACCTCTCTACAAAAATATCCATAACATCTGCAAACTCTCCATCCAAGATAGACTATCTTGCATAAAATTAGCTTTCAACTCTTCCATGTGTTTTAGAGTTTCTAGGTCATCAATGACATCCTTCAAGACACCTAGATGCTCGTCAACCACTAGACTCACATAATCTCAATCCTCATAGCTACTCCTTTTCTCTTCACATAGAGCTTCACCAATAACTAAATCTTCAACAACAATATCTACAACAATCCTTTCACACGATTTTGTCTCATCCTTGTTTGCATAGATAATAGCCTTGGATTATTGTAATAAAACAAATCTTGTACCCTTTAGTTTAGGAAAATTAGCTTAATTGAGGCTAGAGTATAAAAGGCAAGAGTGTGCCATTGTAATGACCTTTTTAGCACATTTGTAAACTTCTCCATTTTCTTGAAGCTTGAGGGTTCTTGCCTTCCCTACCAACATTGAGGGTGAATGCTCAATGCCCACCATAGCAAGAGGTGGATTTCTTGTAGAAGCAACCTCTCATCCATGATTCTCATTGTACTTTGATTCAACCTAGCTATGGATCAATTGTGCTATAGTCTTAAATTAATTTTTAGCTATGGCATGGCTATGGCTAGTTGTGTCAATTATTGTTTCTTGATTTTCTTGTCATTTTAATTCACTTTAGGCTAAGGTCATTTCAATGGTATTAGAGCCTTGAATTTGATTCTTGGCAAGGTTGTTTTCAAGCTTAGATATGGTTACCAGTACCATCTAGGGTAATTTGAGTTCAAGATTTGATTACAAGACTTGGTACAGTTTAAATTGTGACTAGCCAGGGTTTCTTGCAGTTAGTCTTTACTAATTTTGGAGTTCTTGGAGAAGATATGAAGAAGAAATGGCAGGAGCTTGGATATTTTGGTAGCTCATGGACAAGAAGAGGCCATTTTTAAGGTTCTAGATCTAACCAGGGTTGATAGATTTTAGAAAAATCCTAAATAAGATTACTTTTTGTTAATCAAGGGTTTCCTTCTTCTCTCTCAGCCTAACCTAAGCTTCCATGGGGCTGATATCTTGATTAGATCTCTTCTCCATGACAAGATCTTCCTTTCCTAAATGCACAACATCATTCCCCTCATCCTCAGGAGCATTTGGATCAACATTGTGACTAGCATTTGTACCAAATCAGCCACGTGAAAGAAGGTATGAAGTTTTGATTACTCTTCAGTCATTACAAGTAACAATGATTCAAGATTGGCATGGAACAAGAAGGTAAAGTTCCTCTTTCTTGGAGCTTCCATGCAGGTTTCATGGAGTATGCAACTAAGATGT
Source organism: Lygodium microphyllum (assembly GCF_053477565.2). Lineage (NCBI taxonomy): Eukaryota > Viridiplantae > Streptophyta > Polypodiopsida > Schizaeales > Lygodiaceae > Lygodium > Lygodium microphyllum. Next base: position 25,715,881 of record NC_141159.1, read on the forward strand.
TCTTTTATCTCTCAAACCCTTTATCTTCCTGTGACAAAGCAACACTTGATCAAGCTTCCTTGCTTCAAATCCTTCATGATGATTACCAATAAGCTTCAGGGAAGTTCAGCCATGGTGTACAAAATAGGCCCAAAAAATGCGGTGCATTTTTTGACTTGATTTTAGCTTGATTCTTGGCTTTGTTGTTCATCCTCCAAGCCACGGTGCTTTAGTAGGTCATTAGCAAGTGAAATACTTTAGTAATTATCAAGATTTGCACTCCATTTTTCATCTTCAAGCTCTCTTGAAACCCTAATTGTGTAGTCCATGGACATCCATGAAAACTCTAACTCAAGCTTCAATTTCTCTTCAATTTCTTGAAGATTCTTCATCATTTTAGCATTGGGATTCATTTCAGTAAAGATTCTTGAAGAAATTGCCAGGATTGAGCAAGAATGGCCAAGGATTCAACTTCAAGAGCTTCTACGGAGTCAAAATTTATTATCTAGAGTTGAGCAGATGGTATTGTCTACTAATCAAACAAAGTCTTCCATTGAGAAGTTGGTGGATTCTACTACCTGAATGAAGGTTTTGATTGATAAATTAGTAGAATTCAATGCTCAAATAATGGCTCAATTTTCCCAATGCAAATGCAAATGGAAACCAAGGAAGATAGGGAGAAAGCTCATCCAAACAGTGATCTCTTAGTCACTTCAGCCACCTAATCAAAATGGCCAAATTCAAGGAATCATTGGATGAAAGGGCATTCCCAATAGTCAATATGAAGTAGGTGATACTTCACAAAGGCATGATGAATATTTGGATAATATAAACGGTGCTAATTTCCAAGCTTATGGGCTAAATCCTCAACCCTCTAGAGGTCCTCTATCATCGAGAATATTTTATACTAGTTCTTAGTTACCTTTTGGAAGAGTACCATCTTATTTTGGAGGTTCATTACCTAATAACCGTGAGCAATCTATTTTGGGAAAACAACCTTTTCATGAAAGGGATTTGAAGGATAAAATCATTTTGGAAAAGTACAATGGGCAGTCATCTTCACTATTCAATCTAGAGGAATGGATTTCAAAATTAGAATCCTATTTTGATATATTCCCTAGAACTGATGATATGAAGACTCATTTTGTATCCTTAAATTTGGAGGGGGTTTGCCCATACTTGGTGGAGATACATCAAGAAAAAGAACATATTTATAGAGAGTTGGGATGCATTCAAGACACTTATGGATGAAAGTCTTTGTCTCTCCTCTTGAAATAGAGAAATTGGCATAGGGATGGTAGGGATTAGAGAAAAGAGGCCTAAGTGTATGGGACTATACAAACCAATCCCTTAAACTTACCATGCATGTAGAGAGCATTAGTGATAAAGCTAAACTCCACAAGTATATGTATGGTTTAGAACCTTCTTTAGCTGATGTTATGATGCAAAACCCTACCAATATTTTCAAAGCTATTGAGCTTGTGGAACGTTATGGAAGGAAGTATGGAAGAGAGTCTTCATTTTAGCCTAGTTATGGACAAGGAATGTTTTAAAATAGGGATAGGTTGCAATGTTTATGGCAGTAATCATGCAGCAAGTGGGAGCTTAAGAATGACAACTTATCTATCATTCAATGCTTCAAGACCTCAAGGCAATTTCAGGATAGCAAATAGTCTAAGAGTGGAATCTAAACAGGGGGACAACAAGTTTAGATATACTTTAGCCACAATGTAAATACAAAGTCTATTCCTATGGACCTCTACAAAGAAAGGAAAGAAAAAGGCTTATGTTTCAAATGTGGAGAAAAGTATACAGCTGATCATGCAATAAAGTGTATATTCAAAAATGCAAAAGCCAAGGTATGTAGTATGCTAGTCTTTGAAGATTCAAAGGATGATAATGATGAGGTCAATGCATTTATGCCTACCACTGAAAATGAGGATATTGAGGAGGAAGTTGGGCAAGAACACTTTTATGATCTTGTAGACATCTTTCCTTTTGATCTCGGTGGTAATATACCTTTTGATTTAGGAGGAACTCATGATGAGCCACTTGATGCCACTAATTGTTCCATTTCCATAGATGCTTGGACATGTTATAAGAGCCCTGATACACTTCATATGAAATGGCAATTTTCATGGGAAGGATGTGTTTATCTAGATAGTCAGTGGCAGTACATACCATTTTGTGAATAAGTCCATTATGGATAGATTGAATTGTCTTCCCATTGATTTACAACAGCCAATAAGAGTTTAAATGGCAATTGGTGAAGAAGAAATCAACACTCAAATATGCCCACAGGTTTCTTAATTGACTTAAAATTATGAAGCAAAAGAAAACTTGATTACTTTGGAAATGGGGACCATAGATGTTGTACTCCGATGTGATTGGCTGATGACATTAGTGTGGCAAATCAGAGTTGGAAGCATGAGAGAGTCTGCACAAGAGGGAGAGAGAGAGCTCAAGTACAAGAATAAGATCTTGCTTAGTAAGTTGTTTAAACGTACAACTAGTACACTCTCCTCAATTGTGAGTGTGTACTTTAGGTAGTTTATATAGCCTCTAGAGAAGTTAGGGTTAGGGTTTTCCCTTGGTCCCCTATCCTCCAGTCCATTTACACCTAGCTACCCTTATCCTCTCCAGTATAAGGAGACTTCACATACTTACTTCTCAACACCCCCCCCAATGCCAGGTGGCATTGAATAAAACATTATAGGATGCCCCCTCTTAATCCACGATGAGATGCATTTATAAATTAGGCTACAAAAGAAGGTTATAGGTAGAGAGTGTTACAAGACTCAAAAGAGTCGATCATCTGTGGATTGGGAGACAAAGTTGGCCTTCAATTCCTTAGGTACTTTGGGAACATTGGGACACTTATTGGTGATATGCCTAGTCTTTTTGCATTTATTACACTTCATTTTGTTATGATATTTCTTCCAGTAATTGCTTACAATATGCCATTTTTTATGATAGAAGGAGCACTTTGTAGAAGTTGTATGGACTACGATTGCTCATGGGAAGTAAGTGCTGAAGTCCCTTCATTATGGTTCCTCTTCTCTTCATCCAGGCATGACTGGATGGTACTTGCCAAGGTTGGGTTCGGGATATTAGTTAGGGTAGTCACAAGGGTTGGAAAGACCTTCTTCATAGACTTCATAAGGATGGCAATGGCATCTTCATCATGAATTGGTGCTTGAATGGAGACCAGTTGTGCCATGAGCCCCTTCATATGTGAAATAAACTTGCTTAGATCTTTTCCCAATTTATATTCCAAGCTAAAAAACTCAATCTTTAGAAAGATCTTGGAGTTCTTCCCTATAGCACCATAGAGCCTTTCAAGTTCATCCCACTTCTCCTTGGCAATGGAGCCTTGATCAATATGATGAATTAAAGATTCATCCAAATGAACCATGATGATGGCCTATGAAGGGCCAGTAGCCTCATTCCATCATTTTTATATTTTACCAGGACTTGCCAGGGATGGAAATCTTTTCCATTGAACTTGCGAATTTGAGGCCTTACATCTGCATAGGCCATGGCCATTATAGGAAGTTCTTACCTATTTCCTTAAGCAATGGCAGTGTCTAGTCCTTTACAGGTGGCCAAGTATGAACCAAATAGTAGAGTTGATAGCCCTACAAATGATAGCCAACTTTAAAGCTGTAGAGATGAAAATGGTTGGAGATCATACATATGTGAGATATTGGTTTAGCCACTTGGCAACCACAACTAGAACTTAGACCTAACTACAACTAGATACACAATACTAGAGACATCATTGGACGGGACTTCTATAGTTTCAAAAACTTGCAACTTGCTCTAATGACAATCTTTTACCTTGTCTCTCAACACTTCACTCTAACTAACCATACATCCTTCTCCCCAAACAAAGAAAGCAATAACACAAGACTAGGATTGAGTTTTTAGCAAGCTCACCTATTTTACATTTTCCCATTGTAGTCCAAAAGCTTGAAGGCTCGATCGATATTGGTTCTAGGAACTAAGAAACATGATCTGATGCCATCACTTATTTGCATCCACCACTAAGCATACCAATAAGTGGGTCAAATTCCTAAGAAAACAATTTCTATGCAGTCCACGAGCTTTTCCGTTGATACCATGAACTATGCATAGTGCGTAATGTGAACGGTTTAGTGCACAAACAGAAGAAAATCAGCATTGTGCATCATGCGAAACCAATCTTTTCAGGATTTCCATGCTAGCGTTTATGTATTGAAACGAGGAGAGACACCGAGCCTTACGCTCATGCTGCCTTTCCCTTTATTTTAAAACAACGTCCTATAGGCATGATGCAACACATAAATTGGGTTTTAGTTTATATTTTTGATGCTGAACCTCTCCTCTTACCCTACCGTTTAATGTTTTGCATTCGTTGATAGGTGAAAGAGTCATTTTATGTGTGGTTCCTTACAAAAAAAGCGATAAACACGAACGAAAACATAGAAACGAGGGTAAACCGAGGCCAACCTCGTGCTTTACCTTCATTATACGTTGCACAAACACACATGTAATTTTTTGGAATTTTTCTTTTACAGTTTCCTAAATTTCTCCCATTTAAAACCCATTTTTACCATTTTTTAGTATTTTTACTCTATTTTCTTCAATAAAAAAAGACTAGAAATTAAAATTAATTGTGGGCTGTGGGCCTTAGATTCCTTGACAACAAAATTTCAGGTTTTGTAGGTGTTATGTCTCATATTTCCCCTTTATCTTGCAAAAAACCCATTTTTACCCCTTAAACGCGTGTTTTTCGGGTTTTATAACATTAATTTCAGCCATATCACTTATGATTTTCCGATTTTCAGAGTATAAACTATTAAAACTCATAGAAACCAACATCATAATGCATAATCAGCCCATGGGAACAATGTTTCATCAATCAAATAGCATAAAAACTCATTTTTCCTTCATAAAAATTGAATTACCGCTTAGGTTCCGTGTCTCGGGATCTTGGTTTTGGTGCGGGATTGCGGGTCAGACCACATTCAATGTCCAGCATCTTCACAATCAGCAATCTTCATATCTTTATCAAATTGGAAGCAATCCAGTCTCAACTGGACAAGCTTTCCTTCACCATTCTTCATTTTTCTCTTGCACACAAGAACAGCCCCTTAGGAGAGAGAGAGGGAGGAGAGAGAAAGACTAGATCCAGTTCTTCTCATTCCCACAGCCATTTCACGGGTGAAGACATACGATAAGACTGGCAAAGAGGGAGAAGATCGGGGCCATGATCGATTGGGTAGGTTGTTTGTAGGCAGCAATCACCATCTCCATCATCATATGGCACATTTTTCGGGCGCAAACTGTTGACATTTTCTTCATCCTCTCTCTCTCTCCATGATTTGATGCAAAGTTTCATGTTGGCATACAATGCCCCAAGCCCCCAAAGGTCACTATCCCTTTTGGCCAAAAACAAGTCCACCTTTTCAAATCTTGCCCATTTGTTGGCCATTTCCCCGTCCGGCATCCGAATCGAGCTCTGAAAAATCCTGGGCATTTGGCTTGACATCCCACATTGACTGGCAACTCCTGACAACCTGCACGGTAGTTTGAATAATTATCAAAAATCAACAAGTGTCGCTCGGGCGCCTTTTAAACGTCATATTTCACTTGGTGCTTAAAATCGTCCTAGCTGGAGCCGCCGCCTTCGATGTTAAATATTTTTTCCCTAAATTATGGATTTTTTGTCAAATTTTAGGCACATCCCGGGCTCAAAACTCCGCTCTTAAGTATGGATTGGCTAGTCCCCAACAATGCTCACATCCATTGTGGGAAGGGCCAAGTTTCCTTTCAGAATCCCAAAGGTGAGTTAGTTACAACTCAAGGAGAAGGTAGTAAACCAAAGCTCCAACTAGCCAAGGCAACGTGAATAACTCAAGGAATAAGGAAAGGATTACCCGTCTATCTGACCAAGCTAAACAAGTCGGAATAGGTAGAGGACTCCAATGAAGAACCATCATGGTTAAAAGAGTATGCCGATGTATTCCTAGAAGAATTGACCGTCTAGGGAAATTGACCATGAGAATAAGCTGATGCAAGGTGCTGCACCAGTTGCAAAAAGTCCTTACAAGATGTCCATTCCCAAAGCTATTGAGTTAAAAGAACAACTCAAAGAGCTTTTGGACCAAGGGTATATATGCCCCATTAGTTCTCCTTGGGGGGATTTAGTCTTGTTCCAGGAGAAGAAGAATGGTACACTTCTCCTTTGCATTGATTATAGAGGCCTGAACCAAGTAACCATCAAGAATAAATATCCTATACCAAGGATAAATGAGTAACTTAATCAATTGCAAGGAGTAAAAATATTTTCCAAAATTCATTTGAGGTCAAGATACTACCAGATTCGCGTCAAGGATGAGGATATTCCTAAGATGGCATTTAGTACCAGATATAGTCATTTTGAATTCATAGTAATGTCCTTTGGATTGACTAATGCCCCTACCACATTTAATAGGCTAATGCACGATATTTTTAGACCATATCTTGATGATTTTGTACTTGTCTTCTTTGATGACACCTTGGCTTATTCCAAGGAAGATTGTATCACACTTAGTTCAAAGAGAATGGAAAATGAGAGGGATGCATCGCTTGACCTCTCTACCCGTAGGTTAAAGTCCCAATATGGTCCCCTAAAACAATATGAGCCAGTATTCTATCCTACATTAACTATGGTCAATACGTCATTGTGGTTTGAATGTTGAGAAGCCTCCTAATTCTCTGGGACCACCCTCTGCCATAGGATGAACCTGTCAGAGGTTCCACCCAGCCGCTTCCCTTGATAGCTTTAGTTTTCTACTTAGCTAAGGGCACATTAGTGGTAATACATTCAAGTAGCTTCCTTAATTAACCTGTTAGTCACATGTTCCTTTATGTAATTTTATGCACTGACACGAAAACAATTCGGACAAATTTCTTGAAAGTAAACCTATTAAAATTTCAATTGAGATACAAATCCCATCCATAGGACGATTTTTGCAATCCGTAAGGATGCATATTATTTTCCTCCAAATTTGCACCCTTGCACTAGTAACACGGCCTCGAGAATCCATCTTCTCGAGTCACGTAGACTGTTTCAATAGGGCCCAGAGGTAGGGAATTTATAGCCAGAGTCACGTAGACTGTTTGAGTAGGGCCCAAAGGTAGGGAATTTATAGCCAGAGCCCCCTTGGCATCCAAGCATCCTCCTATGATTAAATTAATCCACAGAGAGACCTCTTGTGGTGGGCTTGGTCCACATTCTTGTCATGGTTATTTAGAACCCCCTTGGATAGGGCTGGCGGCCAGTTGGGGGTGGCTTGGCACGCCCCTCTAGGAATTTAACCTGATTCTTTATACAAGATTCTTATGAGCTTTGGTCAAACAATCCTTCCATAAACAATGCTCCTAAAATTACCATCACAAACAATAATGCGGGTGAGTGCTCAGAACACTTGCTAAGGTGGAGTTCCTTTTTGAACGCTTATCATTCAACCTTTGGATTTTTCTTGCCTTGATGAGATTGACCATGATGTGTTTGCATCAAATCCTTGATGTTATCGTCCATATCTCTCACATGACGGAGATATCCTAGGTACAAGTCCTCTTACTCCTGGATGAGTAATTTATGCTTCATTCCTTGATAATCCTTGCAATAGGAATTGCAATTTGCCTTTGGTAGGTGTTACCATCCCCATTATTATCCCCACGAAACTTACCCAATCCTCTAGGATTAGAGTTTTCGCATAACTCAAATTAAACCATCCTAGATCACTCTGGGCTCTATGTAGGGTCCCTCCTATTCTCATAACTCAAATTAAACCATCCTAGATCACTCTGGGCTCTATCTAGGGTCCCTCCTATTCTCATTATCTCTCTCCTTTGTTTTCCTTGTAGAAATCACTATCAACTACCTCATGTACGATAAGAATAACTCTACCCTAGTTTGGATGACCACCACCATCATGGGGTTTTATTTTTCCACAATAGTAAACCCTAGTTTGCTACGAATAGTCACATCTTTGTGGGCAACTATGATCTTGCCAACGAGTGTGGAAAGAGAAATTAGTGGTCTTATGGGTCGGTCCTTAGATAGTGTTTCCATCGTCTTGATAGTCGGGTCACAACTATCACTCTAAGGTTTACCTATTGCTCTAGAATCCTTGGGATAACCTATGTGAGTTGACCTTCTTACTTGGGCAGCTTTTAAGTAGTCTAATTATCACATAATTATCACAAGTAGATCAGAGCTTGTATGTCTTTCAAGCATTCAATATTGTAGATACATTTTTTTAATGCTTAAGTGAGCGCAAGTAACCTAATTCATGCACATTGCAATCATGGAGTGTAAACACAATTTTTGTGAAAAAAAAAGAGGAACACTTTTATCTCCTTCAATTCTTTCCTCTCTGCAAAAAGTGAAGCAAAAATAGAATACACTACTTATGCAAGTGAAGAAGAACTTAACTCTTTGCATATGTAGTGAAGTAAGAATTTAATGCTTTTCGTGGATGTATTTATTTCTTGCAGAAATGGATGAAAATATTTCTTTATTAACTAAGATGCTTAGGATCCTACCTTGCAATCATAAGACACAACTTCCTAGATGTAAGTCTCCTTCATGATATTTTTGAGGTAAAACGTCAATCCTTGACAGTTCGTCTCATTTCTCTACACACTCGAGTGCAAGAATCTATCAATTCCTTTTATCTCTCATGCATGCCAATGCTAGTGCATAAAATTTAATGATCGTGTACCCCAAGTTCGCATCATCCTTGAGACTAGGAGGACACAAAGCTTTATGTTAAGAAGAAAAAGTGTGCCTTCCTCAAGAGATAGATCGAATATCTTGGGTTTATTGTGTCAGAAGAAGGAATCTCTATAGACCCTACAAAGGTTAAGGATGTCCAAGAGTGGCCTCCACCAATCACTGTCAAAGAAGTTCATAGTTTTATTAGCCTAACACGATGGTAAAGGATCTTCATTAAGGATTATACCTTAATTGCAACACTCCTTATAAACCTTCTAAAAAAGCAAGTTTCCATAGTGTGGACACCCGTCAAACAAACAAGTTTGATCAACTCAAGCATAGCTTAGTGTCAGCACCAATTTTGAAATTCCCTGACTTGAGCAAGGAATCCGACACTGTTTGCGACTTGAGCGATGACCTAGAGCTGTTAGAAGTTATTCATCCTCTCAAACTTTGGCGACACTATTTGCTTGGCAACAAGTTCTCTTTGGTCATAGACCACAAGAGCCTCAAATGGATCTTCACCTAGGCTGACCTTAATATGAGGCAATGTCGTTGGATTGAGGTTTTATAAGAATATGACTTTGAGAGATCAGGTATTGACCTGGAAAGGAGAATGTGGTTGCTCACGCCTTAAGTCGCAAGGTGTTCCTCAATTCTCTTATTATGGAGGAACCTTCAATGATGGAACCATTAGCGACTATGGTGTCAATACCTAGTAACCCTATCCTTGAATTAGCTAAGGAGAAAGCTAGCCATGACCCAGAATATCTGAAGATGATAACGGAGATTTTGAAAAAGAACCAAAACCCAGACTTAAGATCAAGTATCGAGAATTCTTTGTCAATGGGGGACTTGTCTATTTTAGGACAAGATTATGCATTCCCTAAAGCAACAAACTTAAATAAAGCAAGAAACTTAAATAGAGAATACTCTGGGAGGCACATGACTCCCCCTTTTCAGGTCAACCCGAAATTGTTAAGACCCTCAATACGATCAGGAAGAGCTATCATTAGGAAAGACTTAAAGGAGATGTACTCAAATATGTCACAGAATGCTTGTCTTGTCAGCACATTAAGGCAAAGCATGTCAAGATGCTTGGGAAGCTGCAACCTCTTGACATTCCTAAAATGAAGTGGGAATTTCTCAACATGGACTTTGTTGTTAGGTTACCTTCAGTTCAAGGAGGATACAATTAAATTATGGTTATAGTAGATATGCTCACCAAGGTTGCACATCTCATCTAGTCTCAAGACAAACTATAAAACTTCAGATATTGCTAGATTATTCATTAAGGAGATATTCAGAATCCATGGGTTTCCCAGAAGGATCATTAGTGACCGCGACTCCCTCTTCACATCTCACTTCTAGAGAAGGATATTTGAGGCCATTGGGACTCAACTCTATTTCAGTATAGCCTATCACCCTCAAACTGATGGCCAAACAGAGAGAGTCAACCAAGTCATTGAAGATATTATTAGAGCATATTGTTGCCACGAATCCAAGAAATGGATCCAATATCTACCATTGGTAGAGTTTTCCTATAATGCTTCTTACCAGTAAAGCATTCACGTGACACTTTTTCAAGCATTGTATGGGCATTGAATTTTTCAAATCCTACATTAAGGGTAGAGACTTCCAAGAAAATGCTAGAGGAAATGAATGAGCAGGTTAAAGCCATCAGACAAGACATTATAGTCGCCAAGGATAGGCAGAAAGCCTATGCAAATCTGAATAGGCAAGAGCGGCTCTTCAAAGAAGGAGATATGGTTTTTATTTGTGTACGACCTAAAAATAGCTCCTTATCATTGGGAGAGTTTAAAAATCTAAGTCCAAGGTATTGTGGACCCTACAGGATCCTCAGGTGTCTAGGGCCCACTGCCTAAAAACTCCAACTCCCTAAGAATTGAAAGGTTCACAATGTATTTCATGTTATCCTACTAAAGAAATAGGTATCCAATCCTGGCCATGTACTCAATGATCAACAAGTTGTAATGTCGAGCCAAGGAGTCCTTGAGATCTGGCCAAATAGAATCCTAGACATTCGAGAGAAGTGATTGAGAAGTAGAACTCTCAAAGAGTACCTCATCTAGTGGAAGGACTATCTAGAAGAAGATGCCACAAGGATTGATGAGAGTACTCTCAACTAACAATAACCCCCAATTCTTTTCGAGATGAGGACATCTCGATCCCTTAAGGGGAAAAGGATGTGATAATCCCCCCTTCCCCTTTCATGTCCCATAGGACCCCCCCTAATATAATTAAAACTATTTTAATTTTTTTAACTTCCCCCATGTCGACGCTGCCAACTGGTGGGAGGGAGGGGAAGTAGAAGCTGAGGATGATGATGAGGAGGAGCACACGTGTGCCACCTCCCTCCCCCTCCCCCACTATCTCTCCCCTTGACTTGTAACAATGGCTGCATGGCGACTGCCCGTCATTTTGGACCACCTAGGTGGTGGGTGGGGAGAAGGCCACCGCCACCCTCGTACCACCCCTCCTCCTCCCTATAAAACTCTCCTCTCCCCCCTTGGGATGAGGACGATACCCTGCCCACCCCTTGTCAAGTTGTGTTGAGAGAGAGAGAGAGAGAGAGAGAGAGAGAGAGAGAGAGAGAGAGAGAGAGAGAGAGAGAGAGAGAGAGAGAGAGAGAGAGGGAAGAAACTTCTAGAAGTTTCCAAGACCCCTCCTCGAGAGGGGCTCCTACGCACTATCTTTTGTAAGGAGCAAGCCATCTACCAAGGACGCACATGCAAGGAGCGGATTCAAGTTGCCTTGATCAGAGATTGTTCGAGTCTTCGTCCTTGGCAGGAAGGGTATCCTAGGATAGCCCCCAAGTGAAGATTGCCTCGCATCGATGGAAATCCTGCAAACACCAAACAGAGTCACCGGCCAAGGTGGTATGACAAACAACAACTCAGGTTCAGGTGTAGATAATATGTCCTTGAATAACTAGGTGTATTCAATAAATTTTACTCTAGTAAAAATTATCTTAAAGAAATAATAAACACAGATCAATTACATTAAGTAGGAAAAAAATTATGGATTTTATTGCACTAAGGGTATGTTTACTCTAGTAAAAATTATCTTAAAGAAATAATAAATGCAAATCGATTACATTAAGTAGAAAAAGAAATTATGGATTTTATTGCACTAAGGGCATGTTATAGAATGTAACAATCTGCATAACTTTGGTTTAGATGCTTTGCGCAAAGGAGACCATTTGAAGACCGCGTTTGAAGACCGACACTAGAAGGTTGTAGAATGACTTGACCATTAGAAGCCCAATAAGGTTTAGGTCGATCCTAATAGGGTTGGCCAATACGTTTCATTGTGGAGTAGACTCGAAAGTCGCTACCTGATAAATCTTGTGACATTTCGTGGGAGTGCCAGGCAGTGTCTTTTAGATCAGACTCCCGATGGTGGACTACTAAAACGTATCAAGGATCAGACACGTTACATGTCGGGACCTAAAATGGGCTTGACACTGGCTCTAAGGCACTAGTTGCGGGCCTCACTACTCACCTAAAACCAGCCCACATGGCCTTGTAGCTAGGAGCGTCTAATAACTTTGCATTTGTATATTTTATAGTTCAATGAATAATTCTTTCCACCACTCCTCAAAAGGATTCCCTAAACATGATGGTGTTATACACCACGTAGCACACACATAGGGAGTGCCCCTTGGTTGATCACTGCAGCTCTATTGTGGCTCTCCTACACCTCGGGGATTGGCCCCAAGATGCACCGTAAACATAAAACACTTTCAAAACAAAGTCCACTCTTTTGATAAATGATCCAGTAGATGATATATAAACTTTACGAAATAACTCCCAAGGAACCAAATATCTGGCCCTACGGCTTGGGATACCTCACACTCTCAACATTGGGTCATTACTCATACAAACAAGTTCTATGCATTCAAGATATGATACCATGAGGTGCATCAATGCAAAAGTAAATATGACCATCGTGCTCAAGCAAATACTCATTGAAAATCAGCAATATAAAAGTGCGAAGATAATTCTTTTCATGATTTCCTTTCCTATACGAATGCTTCGTTGCTTGGGGCTAGCACCGAGCTTCTTCGTGCTACTAGTCCCTTTAAATTTAAACAACCGCAAACTCTATATGATATGCAACATCAATCGTCAGCATTTAACACACTTCAACCCCTCAACAACCCCCTTACCCCCTACCGTTTAAGATTTTGCATGCGTTGATAGATGCATGCATGGTTTTTTATGGATATCAGATTTATGGAAAACACTCCGAAGACGATGAGGTTCCAAAGCATCAGCCTCCAAAGGTGGATGCCAAGCATGTCCCTTACACCAAGACGTCTGCTCATGATAATACTTCAAACTATCTACTAGCAGGAGCTCAACTGAGTGCACATACATGACTGCCTGTAAGATGACATCCCCCACATAAACATTCAAGTCCTCTTCATCAAGAATTTGCAGATGTCCGACAAGATACATGAAAGATAATAACTGAACCTCATTGGAAACCAACTCATCCACAAATCTATCAAAAACTCCTCTCAAGAGACCCGCAGACCAAAGATTTGACCACCCATCCTCTGGAGGTTCCAAATCCACATTGCTTAAGGAGATGTACAGGGCAAACCTCTGCTAATTATATTTGATCCAAAAGGATGGAGGAGGTGACACCAATTCAGTATAGCGGGTAAAATCTTCCTGCACATAGTTCATCCTTTGCTGAAGGCGTTCCACTTTAGCGGAGAACCCATCACATAATTTAGCTTTATGGTGCAACTGATCAAGCTCTCCTTTGGAAGATATGACTGAAGAGACAATAGGAGTTGGAGGAGAAACAGAAAGAACAGCCACTTTTTGGTTAAGTTCTTCAATAACTTTATTTGGGACTCTACAATTGCCTGAGAGTGCTGCAACTGACCTTCAGTAGTACCAAGTTTACTAGCCAAAGTGACCATTTCCTCAAGGGAAAAATTTTTCTCAAGCTGCAAGGATGCATTTTCCTCTTCCAACTTAGCAACCTTAGATTCTAACTCTTGGATAGTTACCTTCTGGGAATCCATTAAGTATTAATATCACCGAGTGTAGCCCTTTCTGCAGACAAATCCTCCAGTGCCTTAGTCAATTGACTAGTCAAGGAATCCACCTTGTCTTGCAAGGAAGTATAAACATTGGTATACATTGTCTGAAGACAAGAGGTAAGGGAGGTTTCCAGAGTGGACTGGACATTTGAAACTAGCTGTGAAGGCATAGGTCTAGATAATATAGTATGTAAGGATGAAGGCATCTGCTGATCAATTTTTCCTTCCTTTTGGGCTGAAAATAAATTAGGATAGGAGAGGAAAGAAGGAAGGGCACTACCAGACACATCAGGAATAGGTGCGGGTACAGGGGAAGCAAGTACAAGAGGGCTGGAAGGACCCTTTGTACAAAGGCGTTTCTTGCGAGAAAATATAACAGGGGACTCCTCATCTTTTGAATTTGGTTGCACAGGTGGAGGGGAAGGGAGTGATGGTGGAGGCTGCGGCGGTAAAGGAACAAAATCAGGCACTGGCACACCACCAGGAGGAGGTGCAAAAGTGATAATGCGCTGTAAGAAAGCACCATAGGAAACATTAATGATCACACCCTTCCCTACATGCTGGAAATGTTGATCCATCTTGGAGAGTAAGAAGCTTGCCCAGTTGAACTTAACACCCTCTAGGATCTTCACAGAAGCTGTGAATAGTTCCTTGGAAAGATACTTAGAAGCTGACTTACTCGTCATAAATCGGTCCTGGAGGAACTGACATAACTACTTCCATACTGGAGAAGAGATAGGAGCAATAGAGACCCCTGAACTGTTAATAAGTTGATTGAGAAGCAAAGGGGTAGAAGTTTCCTTTTTCACGAGTGTAACTATCTCTTCAGCAGTAAGTAACTGGTTACCGCTGGGCACAAAGGAAGCAGAAAGGGGCAAGCACAGCGCTTCATGGATATTAGCTGTAGATAAGCAGAAGGTATGATTATAAACCAGGCCAGATTGGTTTTTATAAGAAGACAAGAAGGAGTAACAAAGCTTCTCATCTACCAACGGCAATGTAAGGGCAACAAATGGTCTGAGGCCTGCACGTCGGATGATATCTGCCTCTAGAAGGAGAGAATAATCATGGACTGCGAGGGGAACATGCTGTACCACAATCGGAGGGGAAGAAGAAGAAGATGATGCCATTCAGACTATAGCGAAAACCACACTTACAAACCAGGAATCAAAGAGAAAGCCTGCAAAACCCA
Organism: Lygodium microphyllum; assembly: GCF_053477565.2. Taxonomy (NCBI): domain Eukaryota; kingdom Viridiplantae; phylum Streptophyta; class Polypodiopsida; order Schizaeales; family Lygodiaceae; genus Lygodium; species Lygodium microphyllum. Next base: position 25,730,884 of record NC_141159.1, read on the forward strand.
CAAACAAAACCACCACTGAGACCATCGACAGGAAAAAGATTTAGGACAAGACTGACTGGACTAAACCACCCCAAGCAAACCACATCCTACCGAAAATTCGACATGACCTACGCACATATGCGACTGAAAGCTTGGTGAATATGTAGTACAAACAGGCACCCAAAACCCCGTAATCAAGCACACAAAATAAAACAAAAGTGTCACACATACCGTAACCCAGACACTAACCAGACTCCAAACAGAATCACAGACTCGGACTAGTAAAATAGACATGAACATATATGATCGACATCTTTGACCAAGAAAACCCAATCCCCGTAAACGTTCAGGGTCCTACAGTGCGCTGAAGTGGATGGGTGAAACTAACGACTCATTTTGTTTAAATAATCAATTAAGCATAGTTCATTATTAATGTTTAATCTGTTAATGCATGGTGAGTCGGAAACATAGCCCAGCCCCTCTCAGACTTGACACGACTTTACTTGACTGGGTCTCTATTAATGCAATTCATTGTTATAATTACATGATCTGTGGCACTTGAATGCATGCATGCATGACGTCAGGGGGTTCATTTTATTACAAGTGAAAGGTGTCTGTAATGCGTGTGCATGTGCATTGGTGAATGGGTTTTAACTTACAAAAATTAAGTGGGTTATGGTGCAAAGGTGCTCGTGCAACGACGTGGTTCCTTTTACAATTAACGTTCGGGTTCGTTTTATTACAATTTTATGAAGTGCAGTCTGTTAATTTTTGTGTATGTGCAACGGTCAATTGATTTTAATTACAATTTAAATGTGTGTTATGGTGCAACGTGAGAGAGGGAAAAAGAGAAAAAACTTGGCAATGTGTGGGTCTGTCTGCAAAGTCTGAGACGACGGCCTTGAAAAGGGAGAGATGCAATCCACCGATAATCCACAATACTGACAAAAGGCCGACTAAGACTAGTCATCCTGTCGTACAGGAAAACGAAAAAACAACTGACACATTGACCAAAAAGAAATAATAAAACAAATACGACGTGTGACCAAAGAAAAAAAATGGAGATATTGGGGGTTTGGATTAATTGGGATTTAAGATTATGATTGTTTGGTTTTGTGGATTGTTTTTGTTTATTTTAAAAGTTTGATTTGGTTGTATTGTTTGTTTGTTTTTTAAAAAAAAAGTGTATTTTGATGTGTTTGTTTGTTTGTAAAAAAAAAAATATATGTGGACATTAAATTTCAGTAACCAATCATGAGCATCAAGTGTAAAGAAGGTGATCGGATTTAATTCATTTTTTTCAGCTCATTTGTGGGATTAAAAATGATTTTTTCATTGAATTTTTAAAATAAAAAGATTAGGGTTTTGGCTCCAATTAATACTTTTTCCAATTAAGGAAAGCATTTTCAATGAGAAAATATTGGCAAAATGTACAAAAGAATTTTTAGAATATTGAGAAATTTTTTCTGATATTATTTTGGTATTTTTATGAAATTTTAAGGAATTTTTTTTCATTTTTTTACATGGTTTTGAAAAGATTTTCAATTTTCAATTTTTTTTTCTAAATTTTTTGTAATTTTAGTTTGGAAAAATATGTCAATTGTTTGCAAAAATATTTGGAAATTTTAGGATTTTTTTTGGTAAATTTTTTATTTTTAATTGATTTTGAAGGAATTTTTGAATTTTTAAATGTGTTTTTAGGATTTTTCGAGATTTTAAATTAAAAGGGCAGTACTCGACTGCGTGTGAAAAGCTGATAAGGACTGCGTGTGAACGGCTGGCTGCAGTACACCACCACACGGACAAGGCAGAAGCGCGTCCTCGGGCGTGAACGGCCGGTAAAACAAAGCACGAACACGATCACGAACACGCAGAAATGGGGTGGCAGGCCCACATGCGAACAACCACCACGTGCACACCCTCCGTGTGACAGGGGCCCTAGAAGGGGGTGCGGGTGTGTGTGTTGTGTTTAAATTATTATTATTATTTTTTGGGTTCTGCGCTTCGGGGGGGTTGGGTGGAAAAGGGGGCTTAGGAGGGGTGTGTGTTTGTGTGTGTGTGGGAATGGGGGCTTAGAAGGGGGGGTTTGTAGTTACTGGTGTGCGTGGGGGGTTGGGGGTGTGAATGGGGGGGTAAGGGGGGGGGTGGGGGTTGAAGGGTGTGAATGGGGGGCTAAGGGGGGGGGGTGGGGGTTGGAGGGTGTGCCTGGGGCCCAGGGGGAGGCGACAAGACAGTGTCGGCAGGAGGTTGCGGGTGGCAGGGAGGTAGCGGACAACGTCGGCAGGAGGTCGCGGGTGGTAGGGCCTAGGCGGCGGACAACAAGGTGGCGCCAATGAGCGTCGCAGCAGAGAAGGCGGCGGGCAGCAGGGCGGCGCCAACGGCCGTCGGACGAGGGAGGCAAGGCCAGGCCAGGGCGGCGCCAACGGGCGGCTGACGTCCTCATGGGGGGCAGCAAGGCCCTAGCGGGGGATGGAGAAGGGAGAGGAGGGAGGGGGGATGAAGGGAGGAGGTGGGAGGGAGGAGGAGGAGGAAGGAAGAGAAGAGGAGGGTGATGGAGGGAGGAGGAAGCATGAGGACAGAAGGAAGGAAGGAAGCAGGAGGAGAGAGAGAGAGAGGGGGTTACGGGGAGAGAGAAAGAAGGAGAGAGAAGAGGGAAGGGGGGGAGGTGGTTGCAACGGACGAAGGAGGGGGGTAATAATTTTTTAGATTAATTAATTAATAAATTAAGAAATAGAGAAAAAGACGAAAGGCGTGCCCCCATCCTATGCGCAGGCGCGGGGCGGGGTAAAAAAATTTGCCGTGGTAGGATTGGAACGGCGCCGGGATGTCGGCACGGGGAACGTGTATGCGACGAGGGCGTGTTGAGACGCGTAAAATCGAAAACGGGTGCGTTCATGCACGGGACGAGTTGTGCGAGACACATCAAAACAATGAAAAATTAATATCTCACAATTTGGGCATCGAAACGAAATGGTGTAAAAAAAAAAATTGTGCAAGATGGCAGGGGAAAGACAGGGAAAAAGTGCAACGGGGGTTCCGGGGGGAAGACAAGGTGTTCACATGCAAAATACGCAAAAATGGGTCAAAAAATGCAAATGAAAATTAATATCGAAAGATCCGTGCATCGGAACGAAGTGAAAGAAAAAGAAAAAATGTGCAAAAGAACGTGTCCGACAACTTTATCTTGACAAAACACCATTCCGACTGATATAAGATGCGTTCACATGGAAAAAACTCAAAAAACGGACTCGAAAAGGGATTCAAAAATTAATACGGAACGATCCGTGCACCGGAACGAAGTGCAGTAAAAACAAAAAATGTGTGGGGAACAAAGTATCATAGGCCTGTCACGGTAAAATGCAGTTCCGATAGGGTTTGGAGGCGTTCACATGCAAAAAATACCAAAAAGACACTAAAAAACACTTTTAAAAATTAATAATTAAAAATCCAGAAGTCGAAATAGGGTGGAGGAAAAATGAAAAAAGGTGGAAAAAGGCGGGTTGGACAGGATTGTCAAGTCAAACTTGAATTCTGATGCAAACAGGGCAGGTTCACATGGAAAAATGTAAAAAAGATGCACGAAAAGGTCCCGAAAAACCGCAAAATTAATATTGGACAAATGTGCATCGAAATGACACGGAGCAAAAAGGAAAAATGTTAGGGGGAAAGTGGTTGTCAGGGCTATGACATCAGATCACTGGGCCGAAGCAAGAAAAACACGTTCATATGGAAAACGGTCTAATTTTCACAAAATCTGTAAAAAATTAATAACTCAAAAACCGTGCATCGGAACAGGGGTAGCAAAAAGGAAAATTGGACAGTTCGAAGGGACGAACAGGGCTATAAGTTTAGATTGGAATTTGGGGGAACGTAGGGTGTGTTCACATGGAAACAAAGCAAAATAAAGGAGAAAAAGAAATGCAGGAGGATCATCCCCAAGGGAGGGGTGACAGTGGACAGGTGGGTGGGGAAGGGACCCAGGAGTGTAAAAGAAAGTTATGGCGTACATGCATGATCAAAGTGAGGCATATGCAGGGCGGTATGCAATGTAGATGTGCAGGGATGCATCCCCACACTTAAAATCTTAATGGATAGGGTTGACTGAGTAATAGGGACCTAATACCACACCGACAGACTATCCGCTAATGTCCCCACACTTAAAACATGAACATCACTAACAACAAAAAGTGTAGGGTTAGAAAAACTTGGCCCATGTTGTCAAGAATTAAGGTTGACTGTCCATGGCACGTCCACTGTCGTTGTCGGTAGGAGGTACCAAGGTATTTTCACAGCACACGTCCTTCGTGATAGGGACCACACAGCAGCACCCAGGGAGGTAGTTGGTGGATGAATCGCGTCGAGTCGGTGTCGCTGATGAAGGAGAGTCACTCAGCTTATAACACTCAGATAAGATGAGCGAACAGTCACTCGCCCCATTACGAACATCACTCGATGAATAATGATTGAAAACCATATCTCACACCCGGTTTAGGAATTGACAAGGGAATGGTGCAGAGGGAGTATGCCAGGGTGCACAATTGATGGTGCATCAGTGCGTCCAACCCGTCTGGCATAGGTGCAAGGAGAAAGGTGAGGGAGCCTTACAGTGCAGTGTATAGAACAGGGTGACATGTCTTGTGTTGATGGCAGAGACCCACCCTGTGGGTGCATAGGAAAAAGAGAACATACCTTGCACCAAAGGTCGTAACGTCCCTCAATCTCACCTCTCGGTAATTGATTGAAGAAACTCCAGTCACACTCAGCCCACCCTCTGTCTCACGCTTTGTTGATAGTTATAGAGGGCAGCCCTTTCCTGAAACCCATTGATGTAATCCTCACGGTCACTTGTGCAAAGGTTGTATGCCTTGTGCGCATTTGATGGTGCAACTGTGCATCCCGTCTTGTGCCGGCATATGGTGCGAGAAGGAATGCCAGGGAGCCTTATAGTGCAGTGCACAAGAACAAATCGTGCTTTGTGCATTGAGAGGCCCATCCCGTGCGTGCAACACTTCATTCACACATCTCACCTCTCATTTGATTTGAAGGGAAAAGACTGATCACTCACCCCTACCCACTGTCTCACTCTCTGTTGATAGTTATAGAGGGCAACCCATACTCACTTCCCCATCCAGTTAGGATGAAAGCTCGCATCACTCAATTGTTTGTCGATGAATATTGCGTCGTCAGTTGTTGAAGAGGCATACCCAGGGAGGTAGCCATCAGATCGAACATTGTGTTAGATAGGACCATGGCGTTTGCTAGAGGACTGTCAAATGCTCTGCAGAAAGGCACAGGACACAATGTACCAAGGGAGGCAGCTTCGAAACTAGATCCTGGGGATGTCAACTGATGAATCCACTTTCTGGACTGCTAGGTGTTGCCACCTTTTCCATAGCCAGCTTCTCGCCCAAGGGTGTTAACCACCTTTTCTTGGAACGAGGCTTGCTATGACAGGGAATTTCTTCCTTTTCTCCCATAACAATTTTTTTCTTTTCTTGTTTTCTTTGTTTTTTTTTTCTTTTCTTTTTTCTTGTTGTGTTGTTGTTGTTTTTTTTTTCCCTCCTATTCCCGAGGGTGTCTCCACCTTTTCTCGAAGAACAGGTCGGCATGACAGGGACTGAAGTCCTTTTCTCCCATGACCGATATGTATATTTTTTTTCTTTTTCGAATTAATCAAGGGAATGGTAGAAATACCATTTGTCAGAACCATTCTCGCCACTGTCGCTGGTGGAAAATAGAGGATAAGAGATCAGGGACGGGAGGTGGGGCTGAGGGGATAGAGGGTTGCGTCCACCTCATCAGGAGTGACAGAAGAACGGCTATCAGAAGTAGCATCATAAAAGTTACAGTGCCACGCCAACAGGGGAAAGGATCAGGTGACCGTGATTGTCAAGATCCCCAAGGAGGGAAGTACTTCTTCAGGCGATATCCATTGATCAGGAAGGGATCATCAGAGGCATCAACGGTCTACACTTGGATAGAGCCATTAGGATTGACAGCAAGTACCTTATATGGGCCCATCCACCGCTGTTGGAGCTTGCCAGGAAACTTGCCAAATCGTGAATCATAGGCTAGGACCAAATCACCTTCTTTGAACTCCTTGTGCTTGATGAAGCTGTCATGGTAAGCCTTACGTCGAGCTTGCGTGGCTTCCATGCACTGTAGAGCCATCCTGCGAGTTTTGTCCAAACATTCCAAGTGCAGGAGACGGCGTTGCATTGAATCATCGTCCCCCAAACGCTCTTTGATAGCCACTCGAAAAGAGGGAAATTCCAGTTCAACAGGGAAAACAACCTCTGTACCATACACCAGCTAGAAAACAGCCTCTGTACCATACACCAGCTGGAAGGGTGTCTGTCCTATTGCTGCTTTATGGGAGGTTCTATATCCCCAAAGGGCCTCTGTAAGTCGATCATCCCAGTCACGACGATGTGCGACAATTGTTCTTGTCAGGATTGAGCAGAGGATGCGATTGGTGACTTCGACTTGGCCATTGGCTCTGGGGTAATAAGGAGTGGACTTGCGATGGTAGATCTTATACAGCTCTGTTAACTCTTCCATGACTTTATTAATAAAATGAGTGCCTCTGTCACTTACCAGCTCTAGGGGACTGCCAAAAAGGGTGATGATATTCTCGTACATGAACAGGGCCACGTTGTTACCATCATCCCGCTTTAGGGCTTTAGCTTTACACCACTTTGTGACATAATCCGTACATACTAGGATGTATCTGTTCTGCTTCCTTCTAGTGGGAGGATCTATTGGGCCGACGAAGTCGATGCCCCACTTCTCGAACGGCTTCAAAGAAAGAATAGGTTGCAGTGGTATGGCACTTGTTTTGGTGGGTTTCCCCATTTGCTGGACAGGCATCACATTGCTTATAGTAATCATATGCATCCTTGTGGAGGGTCAGCCACCAATATCCTATGAGCAGAGCCTTCCTGGCTGTGGCTTCTCCTGCAAAGTGGCCTCCACATGGCTCATCGTGGCAAGCCTTCAGAACAATCCCAATCTCATCTCCTGCAACACATCTTCTGAGCACTTCATCTTTGCCTTTCTTGTACAGTGCACTGCCTAACAGGGTGTAGGGGGTTGATTCTAGTAGAAGCTTCTTCCTTTCCCGACTAGAAATGCCAAGAGGGTACTATTGGGTTGCCAGCAGATTGGCAATGTCTGCATACTAGGGGGTTACAATTTCTACCAGAAATAGGGAAGCATCAGGGAGGTCTGGATCATCCTGCTCCTCGTCTGCAGTCTGTGGGATACGCGATAGATGATCAGCCAGAACATGGGAACGACCAAGTTTGGTAATTACCTCAAAGTCCAACTCTTGGAATAGAAGGAGCCATCTCATCATTTGTCCTTTCACGTCTGCTTTGTTCATCAGGAAAGACAGGGCCTCATGATCCACATAAAATTTAAAGTGGGTAGACAGTAGGTAACGGCGAAACTTCTCTAGGGCAAACACCATTGCCAAGCACTCCAGCTCTGTCACTGTGTAGTTCTGCTCTCTATCAATGACTTTTTAGCTTGCGTAATAGATCAGTTGATCTAATTTCGAGGGGCCCTTTTGACATAGGATTGCACCTAGCCCTTCAACTGATGCATCAGTGTGTACATGAAACTCCTTCGTCCAATCAGGAGGTTGTAGAATGGGTGCCTCAATCAGACACTGTTTCAGAGTGTTGAAGGCTTTGTCACATTCTTCCGTCCAAATAAACTCTACATCTTTCCTCAGAAGCTTGTGCAAGGAGGTTGCCTTTGTTGCAAAATGGGCTATGAACCTTCTGTAACCCACATAGCCTAGGAATCCCCTCAAATGTTTGAGGTTGGTGGGTGCTGTCAGAGCTGCGATCTTCTCGATCTTTGCAGGGTCTGTTGATATCCCTTGTGCAGAAACAATGTGGCCCAACAGAACTCCAGAAGAGACCCCAAAGATGCATTTGTCGGGGTTGAGGGAGATCCCATACTCCCGGCATTGGTCAGTATTGTTCCAAATGTCCCCAGTGTTCACAGATCAAACTATAGACACAGAAGTCATCCAAATATACCTCAATAAAGTCGTGCAGATGATTTTGGAATGCGGCCATCATGACTCACTGGAAGGTAGCAAGGGCATTGCAGAGCCCAAACGGCATCACTCTGTAAGCATAGGTCCCCCATTCTGTGGTGAAGGTTGTTTTGGACTGATCTTCTTCTGCTATCTGCACTTGGTTGTATCCATTGAATCCATCCAGAAGGGAATAAAGCTCATGTCCTACCACTGTGTCCAACAGTTGGTCTGTGAAAGGGATAGGAAAGTGATCCTTCTTTGTCTTGGAATTCAACTTGCAGAAATCCACACATATACGAAGCTTGCCATTCTTCTTGGGTACAACCACGATGGGTGAGACCCATTCACTATTTGCCACCGGATAGATGAACTCGGCTTCCAGAAGCTTCATCAGCTTTGCTTTCACCAATGTGGAATAATTCAGATTCATTCCCTCTAGCATTGCCGTACTGGCTTGGCATCAGGCTCTAGATCAATGTGATGTTGACATATTGTGGGATCAATCCCCTTTAGGTCCGTGTATGACCATGCAAAGACGTCCAAATTCTCTTTCAACAAGTTGTACAAGGTTGACAACTCCTCTTCTGGTAGGCTGCTACCCACCTTCAAATGGCATTCAGTGCCATCTGCATCCACAAAGGTTAACTGCCTTTCACCTTCTACTTCATGGATGAAGATCCCACGGACCGCTTCTGGGTACAGATCCAACTCCTTCAAGGGGGTGGTGTCCTCATCTGATGTCCCACTAGACCCAACTTCTTCTTTTGGTAAAGATTTAGGTTGCTCCTTGAAATGCTGAAATGGGATCAGCACTGTCTCAGTTTTGGTTTGAATGTTAATTACCTTAGAGCTTGAGGACTCCTCTTCAGAGGATGCATCCAGGAATGTTACATAACAGGGGCTCTCGGAATTTTGTTGTGGCCTTGGGACTGGTACTTGTTGACAAGGAGCATCATCATCATCCTTTCTTGACAAGTGTGGATGGGTACGACAAGAACCACTGATAAAAGACGGCTTATTTTGCTTGATCCACTACTTATATAGGATTTGCCTATGGAAAGATCCATTTAGCAATCCAAAGGGTACCATTGCCATTCTATCCCACAGCATGGAGTCTTCTGCTTCTGAAGCTTCTGGAACTCCCTCCTCATCTATGCCTTCTGTGGGTGGAGTGGTTTCTTCTGTCTCGCTTTCAAAGTCTCCTTCTTCAGATTCATCATCATCCTCTTCAGACTCCGGCTCTGCCTCTATAGGCGCTCTATAAGAGAAGAACAGGTCCCCTGCTTTGCCTTCTGCCTCTGTCACTAGCTTTGCTATGGCCATGTAACAGGGAGAGCAGTACATCCATGCTTCTATCTCACTGTCAGAAGTGATTTCGAAATTCATTCCTGGTTCAGGCAGGAAGTATTCACCCATTGATAATGGCTTTGCATCTTTTGGGAGTTGGCTTACAGTGCCCACTGTCAGGGACTGTGCCTCTGTTTTCTTGGGAAGGATCTATTTGACAACATCTTCTTCTGCTGATGTTCCATCTGTAGCCTCATTGGGGGAGTCAGAAGATAATTCCAAGGAAGTGGATCCATGTCCTTTTTGAGCACCATATAACTTCAGCACCACTTTATTGGGTCCTCTACCCAAGGTCAAGGTTCCTATGAACCAATCCGTCCTTGCTCTAGCTTCAAAAAGCCATGGTCTACCCAGTAACAGGGGGTAGGATGTACCATAAGAGTTTGGCTTCACCACCAGATAGGTTAGCCAATAATCTTTTCCAGCCACTGTAGTCTTCACATATGGGAGAATGCCCAAAGGCTTGATTTTGCTCTGATCCGCCAGTTTGATGAGCCATTGGGTTGGTTGCACACCTTGTAGGCCTAGATTCTTCATTGTCACATCCGTCATAATGTTCACTGATGAGCCACCATCAATCAGTGCATTTGCAATAAAGCAGCCTTCTATCCACACACCAGTCTCTGGGGTACCAGGATCTAGAAAGGCGTTAGCCACATTCACTTCTTTTACAGGCTTTGGAGCTTTGTTGGACTTTGTTGCTGTTGAGGGAGCAATCCTTAATCCACATCTTCTTGTCAGTATACTTTTGAATCTTTTTCGGCAACTGGGAGACAACATCAACAATTGTCAGAATGTGAGGTTTGAAGGTATCTAGATCTCTGACCATATCGTATTCCTTAATAGGATCCACTAGCTTCTCTAACTAGTTAGGGAATGGGGCAACATCCATTTTCATTTTCCCTTTTCCTTCCAATAGGGGCATCATGGGGCCTTCTTCTGCCACTTGTGGCACTTCCTCCTCTTCTATCTCCTGGACTTCTGGTCCTATCTTTGGAATTGTCTCTGTGACTCTCTGTGGCACTGTAGTGCTCTGTACGGCACTGTAAGGCTTTGTTCTGTTCTATTCTTTTGGTGGAAGATTGAACTTCACTATTCTGGCAGGAGGATTATTTTCTTTTTGGACAGGTGGTTCCTTCTTCTTTGCACGTGTGATGGCAGTAACTTCCAATTCCACTAAATTGGAGGTAGGCTCTTGGGCCTTGGCCGGACTATTAGTAGCACTGTTTTTCACTGGGGCTGGGCTTGGACAGTCTTTTGCAGTGTGGCCTTTTCCTTTGCATCGACTGCGTAAGGGCTTATAATCCACTGACCTTCTGGGATTTGGACAATTTGGTGAAATGTGTCCCTTTTCTCCGCATCTGTAACACTCCACTTTTGATCTTTGACCACCGCCAGGCTGTCTTCCTCTGTAACTTTGGGATGGAAATCTTCTAGGTCCGAAATTAGGACGAAACTCCCTAGGCTTTGGTCCAATATCCTGTATTGTCATTTTGGATTCCAGCAAGTTGAATCTTGCGTCTTCTTCCTTCCTTCTCCTATCATGCATCTCCTTCAGAGAGTAAATATCCTCTGTATGGTTCTTCCGCAAACAGTAGGAACAGAAGGCTCCAGGAATGGTTGGTTTTCATGTACATTCAGTGGCTAAATGGTCTGCTTGATGACACTTACCACACCAAGTATTTAACTGCATCACATCTCTTCCTGCTCCTGCAATGTTGGATATGCTAGCAGTATTTACTTTCAGCGTCTGTAGATGCTCTGTAATCACATCCATCAACTCCTTTTTTATATTTGCAACTAAGTTGGATAAATAATCCTTCAAGCTTTCAGCTCCTGAGGCACTGGTAGTAGGGTTTTGAGGAGTCTCTATAATCACTGCATAAACAGGTTGGACTGGTGTAGAGGGGTCTCCGTTCTGATTCAGATTCAGAGCTCCTGTTTGAACTATTGGCTGTTGGCTCCAGTTGGTAGGGTTCCACTGTTGCTGCTAATTTGGCATTGGGGAAATTATTTGGGACCATTGTTGTTGTGGTTGAACCATCATTTGAGGCATTCATTGTGGCCACTGTGGATTTGGTGCATTGCACTGTGATACTGGTGGCATTTGTTGGTAGGGGTAGGGGACAGTCCCTGGGATTGCATTTGGTGGGTACATCATTCCTGATATCAGAGGAGGTAGGACTCCTCTTCCTGGATTCATCGCCAATCTAGCTTCCACTTCATTATACAGTCTTGCACCTTCTGTTGCAGCTTGCAGTGTGGTTGGTCTTTGTAGCTCCATAAACTTACGGACTTCTGGTTGTAATCCTCTGAGAAACACTCCCTTCTGAATGCCATCATCTAGATTATGGTTAGTCCATCTCTTCAGGATGGATTCCATTCATGAGACATAAGCTTCTACTCTTTCTCCAGAGGACTGACTTAAATTCATAAATTCCTCTCGCATTCGCTCTTCAAAACCTTCACGCTTGAATTTAGTGAGGAAGGCCAACTTCAGGTCGTCCCATGTGCCAAAAGTTCCTGCTGCTTGTCTCTCATACCACTGAAATGCCACGCCCTTGAAAGTGGCGGGGAATATTGCTAACCAATGCTTAAGAGTTTTGTCATTGTTAGCCGCACATGCTACCATAAACTCTGCTACATGAAGATCGGGGTCTTCATTGTACTCTCCCTTAAAAATTGGCAAGGGGACTACATTCGCTGGCATGTTATCAATATTTCCAGGGCAGATTTGGCTTGAAGTGGACCTCCAGTAGGAGGAGGAAGGGCTTGATGTGCCATTGGGACTTCTGTAAAGAGTTCCGCAAGGGTGTCAAAGGCGGCTTCTCCTGCTAGCACGTTCTCGGCTTTGATTTTTGCTTTCTCTCTTCTCACGTACCTCTAGACTCGTTCTAATGCTTGCCTCTTTATTTCATCATTCATCAGGGGGTTGGCTCCACTATGTTGTTAGTGCTCCATAGAGGGATAACAGAAGGCTTCAGTCTCTGGAGGACTCTCTTGCCAACATCTCCTCTACTTCCTTCTTTTCAACATCTTTGAATTCAGCTTTCAAACCACTACAGAGGGGAAGATATTCTGTTCTAAAAGTATCAAAACTCATTCTTCTTAGGATTGTTGTTGTGTCATTATAATAATGCCAGCTTCTGAGGGTTTCAATAGTGTATGTTGTGAAAAACACTCTATCTACCAACTTCCAGTGGGTTGCTAATTGAACAAACAGAAGATTATCAGTGCACCAAGCATCCCATGTATCTTGCTGTTGAGCATCCACGAACAAATTCCAACTCTTTTCCTTTTTGTCTTCATGAACCTCTACAGACCAAGACTCCTGAAGCTTCTTCACAATCTCCCACTTGATGATGTCTGGAAACTTCTCAATGAATGCCAAATCTTCCATGGATGGTCATTCTCTCTGTTTTTGATCTTCAGTTTGTTCCCAAACAGTTTGCCACCAAGATGCAAGTTTCTGCTGCTTCAACAGGAAGAGGAAATAGCCCACCACATAGAGCATGCATCATGATGGTGATATGTTTCCGCCATTGTGGGATGAACTTCTTGTAGAAACTGGCTTTAATTATGAGAAATTCCAACTCTTCAGTGGAAGAAGGAACTTTACAAACATCCATTGCATTCTTCTCTTCTTGGCAATGCCATTTCCTTCATTTTCAGCCTCTTCTGGTGCTTGTTGATGGCAAGTTTCCCCGGCTGCGCACAAAAAACATGGAGCCCCAAGAGGAAAACCAAGGAAAAGGGAATTCTCTTGCAAGAAAATCTACCTTGTAACATCAACAAGCTTTTATTTCATTCTTTTAATCATCAAAACAAAGAAAACAACAATTCTTCACGCAGCATCATAGTAGGTATCTCCCACGGATTTATCTTTAACAAACTTGATCATGTTCTTCATATTCTTCATATTATTCATTAATAGAAAAAGAGAACACAACTTTTGATGGAAAGAAAATCACATAGTATTCATCTTCATTATCTTCATAGTCTTCTCTCTCATAGAAAGATACAATGTTTCACATAGAATCAACTATCTCTTGCATATGATCTCTCACAATAGTATGCTCTCAATACTACATCATATCCTTACTACAATCACTCAATAATCACTCACAATAATCCTCAATAGGTCTTGGATACACCTCCCAAAAGGTATGTCAGATATGAAGAGTCACCAGAGACTTCATAGTGTCCTGTGAGATCTGGCTTCTGTCACTGTCTTCTGTAACCTTCTGTGAATCTTTTGTAAATCTTCAGCAGTTACTTCTTCACTTCTTTTGTCCTGAATAGAGCTTCCATTCATCCTTTTCCTAAGACAAGAACACTTCCCAAAACATCCATACATCCATCATAACACTCAACAGAAACAAACAGAACAGACCACAGAACAACAGAGCAACAGGACTACAGAGCTACAGAAGCACATAAGCTACAGAACTTTACAGAAGATCAACAGAACCCATAAAAATCATAAAAACCAAAACAAAACCAATTCAATATCTCATAAACCTTTTAACACATTTCAATCATCTCTCAAAACATTCATTCAACCATCTCTACTACCAAAACAGAACCAAAACAGAACAAAACGGAAGAAAATCAGGCCTTACAGAACCATACAGAGAGAATTACAGAACTCTTCAGAACAACATATTTCATCAAAAACCAACATAAACCCTTTCAAACATACTCAAACCACTCCAAACACTTCAAAACATCTTCAAACTCAAACAATCAACCACCAAAAACAACCATTCAGCAACAAAAACAACAAAAAAAACAGCCCAAAAACCAATCATTTCCACACTCAACAATACAATAATGCATTTTAATTAAAATTAGTAACTACGGACAAGAAAGATGAGTAACTTACTGGGCCGCTGCGCGTGCATACAATCGGTCGATCAATGCAATGATACCATGTCTCTCTGCATATCGAGTCTCTAGGCTAGTGGGATTGCGGTTTATAATGGAAAGCTACAAAGAAAACAAAATACAACTATTAGAAAAAAGATTGTCAGTACAAGGGATATTGCAAAAAAAAAAGCAAGAAGAACAAAAGAAAAACTTACAAAGTCCTCTAGATAAGTCGTGTGGCCGCCACTCCCAAGATGATGGATCACTCCTGCCTCTAGTCGTGCCCTCGATGCCTCGCGCTGCTATCTTCAATGTCTTGGAGAATCTGTAGCCTCCTCCATGAGTCGGCGCCAGTCATTTGCGTCTAGCCACTTGGGCTTTGAGGCCCCACTCTTAAGTGCCTTGCATGTGTCTGATCGTGTGTGTGACATGTACGCATGCATGGACTCCATCATCTAGCCTGTGGAAAATCTATTTGCTACAGTGGATACTGAAAACTCCAAAAAACTTTTTGGCAAAACTCTCACATGAGCCATCACCCTCCTCCCCTCATCATTTAGGATGATGGCTCCTGTCCTATCATCTATAAGGTATCCATACCCCTTTGGGGTATATCTAAGATGTGTCATCTCCCACCTGCGACCATGCTCCTGGGTATATCTAGGAGACCCCCGTACATTTGGTATACCTACAGGGGTGGTATCTCTTGGAGTAGCACCCATAGGTGTGCCACCTATGGCAGACAGTTGAGGAATGACTGGAATAGATGTCCCCATAGGTGTGACAAATCTCATAGGTGATGCAACTCTAGCAAAATGACAAGATGGAGACACTACATCAGTACCTCCACAACAACCACATGAGCCATGCTCTCTCGAACTTGCACAAGAGTGAGGAGTAGCACTTGTATCTCGAGCTGACCGTAGGCTCACTACATCCACGTCTCCGCAACATCCCCTAGAACCACTCTCTCCATCTGGCCCAAGTCTAGAGCATCGACCTCGTCTACTGGAAACCAAGGCATCAAAGCATACCAAAGTAGATCTAATAGAATGGCTTGATAGTGTCTGAGATAGCTCTTGGTCTGCCATATCTCGGAATCGAGCCATTTGATCTAGAGACATATGTGTGAAGATCCCCTATAGCTCCTCGTCGCTCATCCCTCGACTCATCGTGTGGATCCAAATATCCACAAAGGTCACCTACACAAACAATGTTAGTATAATCAATATAAATTAAGCAAAGCACGATAATATAAATCTTAAAAAAATGATCTTACTTAAAACACATATCTTATGTACCCTTATAAGCAATTCATCGATGAATTGAGTAGGTGGATGCTCCAAGTATGAAATATCCTATGGGCCCATGTCAATCTCCTGACACAACTCCGCATATGTTGGAAGGTTGATAGAAAGGTTACCACAAAAGGATGAGTCCACCTTATTCTTAAAGAATTCTTGGTCACCTATCTTTCCATCATTATTACCCGATTCTTGCTCCTCTACATGCTCCAAGCTTTTGGCGGCCTCTACTCCTTGTAATCTCAACCCCTCTATTTGCATACTATCCTCATCTATGCTGGGAACATTGCTTTCATCATATACTCTTGCACTTCGGGGAGCTGAAGGTAAAACATACCACCGTTGAGGTTGTCTGGGGTTTGGATAGAAAATTACATGTTCAAAATCACGTACAAGAGAGATTTAACTTTTGTGACATGTACCATGTCATAATAAAATTAAAAAAAACATGAGTTCATGTACTATTCATAGTGGACCGGCAATACAAACGTGTCACGCAAATCCGTCCATCTTTTTTCCGAATCTATTTCAAGAGATCCAAATGGACCTTGTCGAATTGTTGCCCTAGCTCCTTCAAGTACCACTTTGAACCATTGCACATCGAATAGGATCATGGAGAAGCTACGGTAATCCACCGTGATAAGACTTTGCAAGTTTCCAAAATACTTCCTCTCATCTATAATGGTGTTTGGGTCCATTTCTCGTCGTTGGCTCTCTTGCTCGAGCTTTACCATGATACCACAATCCGTTGTGGTGCGCATTTTGTTGATACACTCCATGTGGAAATGCTGTTCGCGTGACCAGCCGCGTTGTATATTTTGTACTGTACATTAAAACAGTTAATTAGTTGTCACATATAAAATCTAGATACGACAAAGCCTAAATATGTCGTCACCTTTGGACTACATTCCCTCGAGAATTCCCACTTCTCAGTTGAGACCAGTGCCCCTTCACGAGACGTTGTGGTCAAAGCTCCATGCAACCATCGCATTGACATAAACCGTGGCATCTCCTCCATGTCCTCGAGATATCGAATCAGTCAATGGCACATACTACATCAAAATTCAGATTACGCTTCTTCCTGATCTTTCCTGGCTTGCTCGTATCTAGCGATCATAACCAAGGAAAATGCATTTGACACTCTTGGGATCCAGCTTACTTCTCTTGTCCCTGGGCACATGGCAAAATGCCTCACATCCAAAGACACGGAGATGCGCATAAGAGGGAGGTTTTCTAGTCCATACCTCCTCTGCAACCTGGAAATCCAAACCACTAGAGGGTGACATGCACAGCTATACTAACTGCCTCAGCCCAAGAGCTCTGTGGTAGGCCTGCATGGCTAAGCATACTGCGTACACGCTCCTGGATGGTTCTATTCATCCGCTTAGCCAAACCATTCTGTGGGGGGGGGGGGTGTAGGGGGCGGTCAACTGGTGCTTAATACCCCTCTCACCACATAACTGCTCAAAAGCACATGAGACATACTCACCTCCATTATCTGTCCTTAAACATTTTAGCCTATACCTAGACTGGTTCTCAGCCAATGCAAGCCATCTCTGAAACACAGCCAAGACATCATATTTCAGCTTAATGGGATAAGCCCAAAATTTTCGTGAAAAATCATCTATGAACGTAACAAAATACTTTGCACCACCCATAAACTGACAAGGCATGGGCCCACAGACATCCGAATGTACCAATGCCAAGGGCTCACTCATGCGTGGTCTACCAGACTTCTTATGTGTAGACCTAGTCTGCTTGCCATAAAGACAATGCTCACATGAATCAAAACATGCATAATCAAGGGGTGGTAAGTACTGCAAACCAGAAAGCATTTTCATTCCCTTCAAAGACATATGGCCCAAACGGGCATCCCAAAGAGATACATGTGGGATAGAGTCCACAGACAAAACATGATCAAGGGAAGAAGCTGATACAATCAAGGGGTAGAGACTGCCAGCCTTGGCACCTCTCGCAATCACAAGTCGGCCACGAGTGATCTTCCATGTAGAGTCTCCAAAACATACATGATGTCATGCATCATCAAGATGTCTAGCTGACATGAGACTACGTGTCAAAGCAGGTACATGACGTACATCCTGCATAACAAAACTGCTGCCAGAAGGAAACTGCAGCCTAACATCACCAATGCCCACAATATCAAGAGAGCTGTCATCACCCAAGTGCACAGAACCCGAAATAGTACGGTATGAATGAAACTACTCTCGGCAAGGTGTCACATGAAAGGATGCACCTGAGTCCAAGAGCCAACACTGTGCATACATAGAGTGTATCTCTGCCATCTGGGAAGCACTAGAAGAAGCTATTAGGATATAATCATCATCATCAATATCCTCAGGCTGCATAACATTGATCTCTTCAATTTTAACACTGGACTTTGCAGGTACTATGCTGTGATCAGAAGACTTATCCTGCACTTTGTCTTTCCCCTTATCTTTGTGCCTTTCATTGCACAATTCATGGCATTGTGGCCTAATATGGTCCTTTTTCCCACAATGGTGACAAGTAACATCTACATTCCTGCCACGGGATTTGCTACGTGACTTCCCACAAGACTTGGATCGAGATTTCTAAGAATCCTATCCATGGCCACTACCACTGCCATGCTTTCCATATCCATCATTCCTGTCTCTAACTGTCATAGCATGAGACACACGAGAGACATCCAAATTCTCATGGTTAATCTCTTCCTGCAGGCAGAAAAGCACTCTCAACATCAAATAATTTCAAGGTAGCAGTAGAGGCACATAATGCAATGGGGAATACATCCCATGACTCATTAAGAGTACCAAGCAAGAAAAGAGGAGTGACATCCTCTGCAAAAGTGATGCTTTTAGGCCTTGTTTTTTATGATGTTTGATGCAACACACAATAGAATGAAACAAATACCCATGCATAGTTGAAAGAGAAAGAGAGCTCGTACAAAAGGATTTGAGGCAATCCTTGAGCTGAAAATAAACTGTCATTTGAGTTTTTCCATGGATCAAGATTTCCCTTGCAAGCCAAGGTTGCAAATGAATGATGTTCTATATTTGAGATGTCAACCATAGGTTGAGGGCCGATAGTCAATCTGCTGTAGATCACAAATGCCTCGGGGAGAATGTAGACCTCGAGTAGTCTTGGGTGTGCTTTAATCATGTTTGTTGGACAGGGGGTGGATAACACACAATGGGAGCACATGTTTATGACTATTTATAAGCTATCTTTATTTTTCGAAATATGTCTTGGAGAATATGGTGGCCTATGGATCATCAAAGATTTATTTGTCTTGTAGTGTAGGAATGTTGTTGGCAATAGCCACATGTGAGTTCAAAGAGGAAGACAAAGTGGCTTAGACAGTGTTTTGGAAGAGCTTAGATGAGGTCATGGTGGAGCACACATGCCATCCTACAAACTTTTAAGGTTCATGGTAGAGGAGGCTACAACAAATTGGAGTGTGGTAAGAGCCATTTTCAATGAGAAAAATGAGATGGTTGGAAAAGAAAGATTATGCCTCTTCCACTAGAAGGAGACACTCAAGCTTCATATCCAAAGATACATAGTCTCCCATTTTAGAGATAGTCACATCAATGTGTGCAAGAAATGCACTCTGTTCTTCCTCAAAGACATTATAGTGAAACTTTTCTGTGAGAGACAATACAATAGTGGACTTGCATAACTCATCAAGCTCAAGCCATTCCTCATCTGGCATAGTTGCAAGCGGATGCCCGCTTAACCCTAAACTAGATGCTGCTCTAGTCCAAGTGCAACACTATAAAATGAATCCTCATATGGTTAAGTAGGTCAAATAGGAGTTGGATCAACTACTAAGAGTAGGTTTCAACTATTCACTATAGAAGTAAATGCCACTGCTACCCAACTCTTTGTGGTCATGGTATGAAGTACCTCTGCCTCATCTCTAGACGGATCAATGGAAATGACTAGGACTCTTAAGTCAGTTTTTTGAAATTGTCATGGGACAGTCGTACTACCACATGCTATTTGGAGTGCTGCAAAGAGTAGTTCTCCCTATGGAGTAGCCTACTGTCCTGGAGAAAGCTCATCAAGGAATTGCTAGCAGCCACTTTGCTACTAAAGTGACAACCCACAAAATCCAACAAGTTGTCTTATGGTGGTCGACTATGCACGGTGACGTCTACAGCTGGACCTAGCATTGTGATTCCTATTAGTGACTTAGCCAACCTAGAGCTAGATACCTCTTGCCATTCCAACCAATTCTACCTCTAGAACCTTTTCAAAAGTGGAGATTGGACTTCATTGATTTCATCTCTTTGGCTATGGCATATACAAGAAACAAGTATATCCTAAAGAAAACAAATTATTGCACCAAATGGGACAAAGCATGGACCCTACTGGACAATATCATGAAGTTGGTCACCAAATGTCTCTTTAAGGAAATCTTCGTACAGTATGGAGCTACAATCGAACTTGTCAGTGGTTATGATAGAGGTATACATTTCATTAATAAGGTAATCAAGGAGCTTACACCATTTTTTAAAGTTGTCCATAAGAAATCCTCTTCTTACTACCACAAGCTAATGGCTTAGCTGAGTCTACCAACAAAGTCTTGTGTAAAATCTTAACCAAGTTGGTAGATCAAAATAGAAAAGATTGGGACACTAAGATCCCACCGCATTATGGGCTTTCCAAACATCCTTTAGTTGCCACCACTAGCATAACTCTCTATAAGATTGCCTTTGGTCTAGAAACCATTGATCAGATTGGGAGCACATATATTTTATTGTGGTCCAAGCTCATTAGAAACTCCAAGTTGACTAGTTGTATAAGAAACCACTATTCTAGAAGGGAAAATTCATTCTAGTCTTTAAGACATGGATGTGAATTTTTTTTGAAAAGCTCAAATTCCGATGGAGCGGTCCCTTTTGGGACTTTCATGATTATGGCACCAATTCCTTCTATTTGATAGATTTAGAGGGCAAGTTGCTATTGAAGGCTGTCAATGGATTTTGACTATGCCACTATCGTGCTGATGACATCAAGTGCCCATTTTCAATCACATTGGATTTGGTTGTTTCTATTTTGCCATTGAATTCCATCATTCCATGCCATTGGTCACCCACCTTCATATCGAATGGCTCTTGAAAGTTTCCACATGTGCTAACGTGGTGCTCATCTATGGTGCCCCACTCATTTGATGATATCCCTGATGGTGACATGATTCCTTGGATATCTCATTCTCATCATACTAGGTTATGGCCCATTTTGCTGATGTGGCACATATGCATTGGCTCCACACGCCTTTAACATTTACTCCACAACAGTTTAAGGAAATTTTTTTCTACCACTACCCTTATTTGTTGGCCCCAATTTGTATTTGGTGCCTTAGCTTCACCATCTCCTCTCTCTATATTGCTTGTGTGTCACTCTTCTTAGGTGCTTCTTTCATGGTGAACTTTGAGCTCACCACCAAGGAGGTGTATCCATCTACCCTTGAGGCCATCAACTATCAAGTTCCTAGTCAAGGCCCTCTACTGCACCTAAAGGAATTTAGTATCTTGAAAAAGGTAGCTTATGTGCTCTTCTTGTCTTCTTCTATTGCTATTGCTTGGGTTCATATTCTTAGGGGTGGGCCTCTTCTTCATTGAGGCCAAAACATGTTGCCCACTAGCCATCCACAAGGCCATGAAGGTGAAGTGTGGGTAACACTTCACTCTCCTCTTTTCGCCCCCCTGCTTTGGTCCACCTCCCACACCTACTTGCCTCATTAGCGACAAGCACCTCCCAGTCTCATCCTAAGATTGAAACTACTTCAGAGATCATTTCCCACCCTATCAAGAACCCTATGGAGAATACGAAAGGACAAGGACTCAAAAAGGAGGTCTCGCTTGCCATGGAGACCACCAATGACCAAGTCCTCAAAACGGAGGACCACCTAGAGAATTCCCTCAACCACTAGATAATTTCCCCAAATTTCTCCCACCTAGTGATCCCTCATCCCTCTTTTTCCAAAAATTCCACTTTCGCTACTAGACTCTGCACCAAGATCTCCCTCCTCAAGTTGACAAGCCAAAAGTGCCAGTAGGAGGAGGACCCGCAATAAGAGAACAAGCCCCTCGAACATGCGGTAGAAACTTCCACAGGGGTCATCTGTGATATTGCCATTTTTTCCCAAATTTTATCAAAACCTGACACCCAAAACCTCCAACCCTAATGATTTGAGTCAGGATCAGGGAGATGGCAATCTGCTTTTGGACAATCCTCTCTTTGAAAATACCTTTACTTGCACCTCTGACATCATGAAGTTGGCTAGTATTGGGCTCACCTCACTCAGCCTAAGGCCCTATCCCTCAAATGCTAGCATCAAATCCATGCCCTCCTCATTGTTGAGTCTTGACACAAGCTCAAACTAGAAGGAGTCTAGGCTTGTCTTGCCTAGATCACTTTCAAATAGGACCAACTACAGCAACAAATTTGGCTCGATGTCCTTTACCTAGAGAAGCTTGCCGCCAAGATCACCTCCCACAATGTTCCATAATCACACCTTTGAACTCACATTGACCCGTGGCTGTAGCAACGCCACCTCCAGTACAATCCCCTCCCATGAATTCGCCTCCCACCAAGAGGCCCAACAGCACCTCGGCTTTGGCCCCCACCCAATCCCAACCCACCTCATCCTCTACTACCTCCCCTTCCACCATTGGCCATTCTAGACCACATCCAATCTGATGATGTACCCGACATAGAGGATGATAGTGACATTAGAGAGTAGTTCTATGGGTCCAAGTCCACTATGTGTGCCAATGTTAAAGGTGCAACAATTAATGGAATTTAAACCAAAGTTTCTAGTGGTGCATTAAGGAACTGGTGGATGTTCATAGGGAGCTTCACCTTGAATCCAATGCCTCTAATCTCTCCCTTCATAGACCTAATTATTAGTATATTCTAGTTGCATCTAGTTTCTAGTATGAATAAACATATTAATATTAAATGTGAAAGACCAAGAGTCAAAGTAAAGGCAAAGTGCAAGTATCGGATTTATTTTATGGTGGATTATTATTTTTAGAGTGTTTCAATGTATTATTTTTGGGCACTTGTAATATTTGTGGTACGTCATGGGATACATTATTATTATGATTATATTTTATGAGAGGTGAGATCAACCCCATGTACATTGTATTTATTACCCATAGCTATATTTGTTGCACTTGCAACTATTGTATGGGTTGCACACATGAAAATGTAATTAAAATAGCGTATAGTTTAGCCCTATCTCTTTGTTAAAGTAAGTTTTAATTGTTTTCATAAAAGAAAAATAGATGAAAATTATGCCTTAAACCTACCAAATGAATGCATAACTCTAAACGGTAGGGAGAAAGGGGGTTGTTGAGTGTTTAAAGTACACAGATTTCTGATGTTTCATGATGCATACCATATAGGGTTCGTTGTTTTCAAAGATTAAAAGGGTCTAGTAGCACGAGAAAGCTCAATACTAGCCCTAAGCATTAAAGCAATCGTGCATTAGAAGAAAAGCATGAAAAGAACTATCTTTGCACTTCCAGGTTGTTGATTATTAATGAATAAACTTCTTTGAGCACGGTAGTCATACACAATTGCATTGCACGCACCATATGGTATCATATCCTGGATGCATAGCACCTGCTTGTATGAGTGATGACCTATGTTAAGAGTGCGAGGTATCCCAAGCTATAGGGTTAGAGATTCGATTTGTTGGGGAATATTTGGTGAGGTTTATCTATTATCTCCTAGATCGATCAATCAAAAGAGTGGAGTTTGTTTTGAATGTGTTCTATGTGTTCACAACGCATCTTGGGGCCAATCCCCAAGGTGGTGTAGGAGAGCCATAGTGGAGCTATGACAATCAGCCAAGGGGTGCTCCCTGTGTGTGTACTTATGTTGTGTATAACACCAACATGTTTAGGGACTCCCACTGACGAGTGTGGGAAAGAATTATTCATTGGATTGTAAAATCATGCAAATGGAAAGATCTTAGATGCTCCTGGCTGCGAGGCCATGTGGGGTGGTTTGAGGTGAGTAGTAGAGGCCCGGGTAGTGCCCTGGAGCCAATGTCTGGCCCGTTTTAGGTGCCGACAAAGTGCATCAACCCAACCTATGGCATGGAAATAATTGATAAAATCAGGAGATGCCCTTGAGTATAGTGTATCTAACAAGTGCAATGTGAGGCACTCGTGAATCCAAAAATCCCCAAGATGTACAAAGATATTAACAAAAAAAATACACGTTTTAGGATGTCTAGTAGCTACCCTCAAAGTTCTACTCAATTATGTCAAAAAAAACATCAATCTCAATCAAGGCTATCAAGTTTTCAAGCTCTACAAATCCAAAATAATGATTCAAACAATTCCTACTATAGAGGAACACAAAAATTCCATCTACACAACAACAAAATAAATAGTTATGCAAGCAACTAAACTCCAAAAATCCTACCTATATAATGTTTCACTAGGGATTTTCAGTTTTTATGCGAAAGCGCTTGACACCGTCTTTGTATCAGTTCATTTGAAATTAAAGAAAAAAAAATTCCTCTCATACTTATTGTGTATTCTCTACTCCTTGTTCAGAATCTATCCACTATACTGAAATGGCCCATCATGATCAAAGAACACAATAATCTACCTATAATAATCCTATTGCAGCAAACAACTTGGTGAATTGATTTGTAGGTATATTTAATATTTAATTTTAAGGATTCATACAAAAACATAAAGTATACATCATAATCATTCATAGAATACCACTCTTTTGAAATATATCTATCAAATTATTCTTGAATAGATAACTCATCATAGACAACATTAAATTTCAGGAGACAAGAATAGGATGGAACCAAACATTAGCAACCATGTGTGGGCGCTATTTTGAAGATGCATTAGGGGAAATTCGAGATCTTGAAAATCCACCCTTAGAAAGTTTGACCAAAATATTCCCTCAAAAAATGAGATGACTATAAATTTTTTACAAATGAACTCTAAAGTTGTTTGAGATTACATTTTTAGAACCTACTCTTTCACAAGTTTTCTGATGATATACAACATGATGGGGTTTCAAGATTGGACAAGGTTAGATTCCATAAAGACTCATTTTTACTCTTAAAATATTTGTTATAGTAATATTTCCTAGGCAAAAGGGAATCTTTGATGTAACTTCATTGTTCCACTTCCAAACCTTATCAACCCATATATCATTAGAAAGCTCTTGAACATTAGTTTCTAAAAATACAATATTTTGACAAGTTTAGAGTTTATTTGCCAAAATATTATTATGCTATCATTTTTTAAGAGAATATTTTGATCACACTCCCTTACATGACATTTTTGAGACCTCAAAATTTCCCTAATATGTTTGCATTTCAAATGATAATAGATATGACAAGATACAACTAAAGTAATCAAGACAATTGCCACCTTTCAAATGAAGTCACGCGACATGCAAGGGTGGACGGCTTGATTATTATAGGTAATATTGACAGTGGGATTGCTAATGTCAAGGGCCTTTTGAAACAAAAGTTTAAGATGAACGATCTAGATGAGTTACGATACTTGTTATTGAGGTGATCAGATGTGCTAATGGTATATGGTTGCCCCAAAGAGAGTACAGCTTAGATATATTATCCAAGTATAGTATGGTGGCATGTAAGCCTCTTTCAATGCCATTGGAGCAAAATGTAAAGTTAAGTGCTAATGTAGGGGATGAGATAGAAGTATCTACTATGTTAAAAAAGATAGTAGGGAGTTTGATCTACATGACCATCACAAGACCTATGCAGTTGGAGTTGTGAGTTAGTTTATGCAAATACCTAGGAAGCCTTCTTTGGATGCAATCGAATACATATTGAGGTATGTAAAGTATACCTTATATTATGGACTTTTTAATAAGGCAACTAAGGATGTGCAGGTGTTTGGGTACGCATATGCAAGTTGCCACTAGCAAGTTCGATAGAAGAACTACAACAAATTCACATTTTCCCATAATAGGACAACAATTACTTAGAGCAGCAAAACAAAACCAATGATTGCTTTATCAAGTACAAAGAATGAGTATAGATAATTTCTCCTGTATGGGCTGGAGACAAAGATTAACTTGAAGATAAGTTAAGGAACTTGTTTGTCAAATAGATTGTTTGCTCTGTTTTTGTGTCTGTGCTATAAGTTATGCGAACGAACCATGTTCCCTAAATGGCTTAATTAATGAAGTTGACTTTAAGTGTCACACATAAATGTGGTAGGACCTAATTAGAAAACTAAAGCTATTAAGGGAAGCAGGTGGGTGGAACCCTTGGCGGGTCCGTCCTACGGTAGGGTGGTCCCAGAGAATTTGGAGGCTTCTCAAAAGATTTTACCATCGTTTGACCTTTATGTATTGTTAGGTTAGAACTCGATTCATACCGTTTTAGGGGAGTGAAATGGGACTATGCCCTACGGGTAGAGAGGTTGAGCGGCGCATCCCTCTCATTTCCCATTCTCTTTGAACCAAGTGCGGCATGGGTCTACTTCGGCTTCGGTATCTCTGCGTAAAGTAGGATGTCTAGGATCCGACACTAGAATGCTGTTAGGAGAGCTTGGCCACTAGGAGCCCAAATTCAGGTCGATCCTAGTGGCTTCGACCGTGAACGTTCCGTTGCGAGGTGGATTTGGGAAACCCTAGGCGACAAAACTCGGAACATTCCCTCGGAGTGTCGGGCAACAACACGTAGATTCATTTCTCGATAGACCACTAAAAGCGTGCCTGGACAACCGATGGGCGGGCACCTTACAAAGGGACTATACAATTACAAGATACAATGACCAAGATAGTACTATTGCCAAACATAAGGACTCGAGAAAAATTACAAGATAGGCCCTACTATAAGAGCACCTAGGATGCCAGTCAAAGGAGACTTGGGCAAAAAGACTAAGGTAGGATATGGCATGCATGCCAGTGTCCATCCTACATGCAAAAGAAGCAATGTTTAGCAAAGGGCCAAAAATTCCCTTGGGCTCTTCTACCTCTATTATGCCTGCTATGGCCATCATCGAGTGGTAGGCAGTCCTAATTGGTATATGTCATGGTTAGGGTAGAAACTAGATTGGCTTGGAGATCTAGAGTTGGTTACTTTGGTCTCTTATCATCCACTAGCACAGGCCATCTAGTACCTTCCATTGTACCAACAACACTGAGTGTTATGTGTGACCATGTTGTAAATGTTACACCATCTTTGGTTCATGCATTCAACATGGACATATCCGGGATAATTGCACCATGTGCATAAGAGGTTTTTGACCTCATTCTTCTTATTCTTTCTTCTTCCTCGAAATCAAATACGAATATGAAAGGAATTTAGGCTTCGTTCCATAATGGCCAACCATGTTCTACCAATAGCCAAGTCTTTGTAGCTCCCTCATCCCACGGTGTTGAGTCGTGCTCGAAGTGTGTTGATAGCTCCACCCTCACCCGTGACAAAGTCCCTTGTTGTGCCTCTAGCTACCTTGTAAATGCATTCTATGCTATGAATACGACTTTCTACCCTCAAGATGGGCCATCCTACAAACAAGTGAGCATTGTGTATTCCATGTCACGTTCTATGTTGTGTTGAGGTGTCTCGTGATGTGTTGAGTTGGTGTTATGGCTATGTTAGGGAATGGGTCTAGTGCCCGTCTAGATCTTGGACAGGGTAAAGAGAGGGCCTCGTGTGGGTATCTGAGGCTCGATCATCATCACACTTACAACCTTCTTTGCATCACAAGGATTTAAGTACAATGACTTTATGGGCTTCATTGACTTGACCAGGGTAGTTGATTGTATGTGCCACATCAAACTTCCGAATAAAAGCATCTAGATATTCATGGAAATATCTAAAGAAATTTGGGAGGGATATGCTAGGTTGGTGTGCCATTGGGATGGAAATGACATGGGGAGCTATGACTATGGATGGAACCTATCACTTGATTGATTGCTTATTACGCATTATCTATTCAATAATTTATGTCAATAAATTAATGAATCACTTTTATTTAAGTGTTGATGATGATCTAGCATGGCCATGAGACCATTTAGAGACCAATATTCCTAGTGCATCACTTAATGGGGTGATTAAAGCACTGTGACGACGATATCTGGTATATGCAGTACAAGTTATGAAGGAGGAAGGAAGTGTCTGCCAAGTGTACGAGTGTACACAAGAACCAAGGAATTACACATAAATGAAGATGGATTGAGTTCTAAGAAGAGGAAGTGCATTAGCATTGTGCATATGTATTTATGTGTGCATTTGGGGACCTAGGAATGTTTACTTGTGTGTAATGAGCATTGCATTCATTTGGAGTCATCCTCTCTCAAGGTTTAAGGTATTTTCTTTCATTAAGAAAGATGAGAGAGGTAATTCTCTCATTAAGAAAGACGAGAGATGTGATCATCTGGAAGTGAGGAGAGAAGCGATTTTCCCTTTCTAAGATCTAAAATGACACAAGCTTTTGTGTGGAAGTCAATCTTAAGGTTGAGGCCCAAGGTAATCTAATGAACTCTCCTTATCTATGGCTCAAGGTGGTTGCATGGACCATAAGTTAAGAATACAGTTTAAAAAGCTGCTTTTCTTCAAACATTTTTAAAATATCTCGCGATAGCAAGCTGATCTCTTAAAAAGGCCCTTAAAGGTTATCGAAAACGTTGAGGTCTACAACTTTTGTGTTGGATGTTTTTCCATTCGAGCAACGCACAAATAGATATTTCAAAATTTGTGCCGTAGAGTAGTTCTTGGAACAATGACATCTTCCATGAAGATTAACCTTTCCAATCTTGGCACTCAACTCTCTGTCCAAGAAGAGAAGCTCTTGGAGCCTATAAAAGGGGAGGCTCTCCTTGGCTGTGGGGGAGGTGAAGTAACAAGCAATATATAGCCTAGTAAGTGTTTGTTGAGTTTTTTGGTAGCCAAGGAGACTCCCTCAACATTAGGCACAAACATGCAGACTGGTATGATGATCACAATAGCAGCTCCACAATGAAATGATGACCAATGCTTGCTCTTGAGCTCTCACTAAAGCCTCCACAATGCTCCACGAAAGCCATAGATAACCTCTTGAGCAATGGAAAACCAAATATGTAATGCATACCTTCAACAAGAGCAATGGCAGTCAACCCCTCTTGTCAAGAACCCTAGATCTTCAAGTTTCAAATTTTCTTCACAAATGCTATCCAGCACAGAGCCCATTCATGGCTCTGATACCATGTTGAAAGAGAGAGATAGAGATTTGAATCAACATAGAGGAGCTACTTGCTCTCTTCTCTTTTTTTCATTATATCACTAACTCATCTAACTAAAGTGAATACAACACACTAAGGTCTATAAGACCATTCACACCAAGTACAGACTAAGTCTAAAGTCACTGACTTATTTAATGTCTGCATGTAATACAACTGGACAAGATAAGTGATAGGTACACACAACCTAAAGATAGTAGAGCTGAGCTTTGAAGTCTTAACATCTACTACAATGGATGATACTTCTCAATCAGAATCACTTCCACAACTCTCATTCTCACTAACATCTTCCTCAAAATTATCACTCTTCTCATCCTCACTAACATCTTCCTCAAAATGATCGCTCTTCTCCTCCTCTTGTTCTTCACTCTCATCTGCATTCACCAGTTCGTTTCTTGAAGCCATATCAAACTTATTTGCTATTCCTCTACGATCATAAATCATTATGATTCCCTTTTCCCAATCTTGTATTGCACCTTCCTTTCTAAGCCACAGTCTACCAAGGATAAGTTGAAAAGCTTCTAACCCTACTAGCATAACATGACAATTGGTCTTCATAGACACATTGTAAACCTTACTCTCAAAATTTTGAATTATGCATAGGCACCTCACTTTAGCATAATTAGGAAGTTTGATTCAAAACTTTGATCCCTTGATAATTCAAAGTCGAAACTGCTCCACACAACATGAGTAATCACATTAACTTGTGCTCCTCCATCAATATATGCCTCTTCTATTTTCTGATTCTTATATCAAACATCAACAATAGGACAAATATCATGTAACTCCTCTACACTCAAAGCTCTCATTGTTCCTCTCCTTCTTTCCTTGGCCTTTGGATTCACTATTTTTTTCCAATGTCATCTCATCCTAGGGCACAACTCCATTAACTGAGCAAAAGATATATTGGCCTTCTTACCCATCATATCTCTTCTCAAGTCATAATTATTTTCCCTTCCGCCAAAGGAATATTGAAAGCATGATAATGTTTCCTAGGTGCTCTTGATTTGTTTCCTTCTTTCCTCTTTTTAATCTCTCCTTTCTTAATCTTTCTTCCTCTTTCTTCTCCAGCCCTACTAGTCTCATGTTCATCTCTCTCTACATCTCTCCTCCTTTTGGTAGTAGACATCACATCAACTATTTTATTTTTCTCACTCTGATTTTTCAAAAGAATAAAATAAATGGCACTTTTTCCTTTCTTTTCTTTCGTTGGCCTTGGTGCTTGGGATGTGATATGGTCTTTTATTTCTATCCCAAAATTATTTTGTCTATTTGGAAGGTTTTGAGGTAAAAAATACATATCCCCTCCTGGTTTAGGTGGATAAGGACAAGTTGTGGTTATATGACCTATCTCTCCACAAGAAAAACAAGTCACCATAGGTCTTTTATAATATCCTTATCATATACTAAGTGAAAAGGGGTGAATGTTGTACTTGTCTTCTGCATTGTTCTACAAGCCCACAAAGCTTGATGTAGATAATTGTTCCAATCTTTAGGATGATCTTCCATCATCTTAAAGAGAATATTTTTTAATGTTCCATTGAATGCTTCCACTAATCCATTGCACTAAGGGTAATAAGGAGAAGCAAATCTGTGTTTCAAGTCTAATTTCCCTATTAATTCTCTCAATAGCTTATTTTTGAAGCTAGGACCTTGATCTGTCACTATTTCTAGTTGTATTCCAAATCTGTAGCATATGTCCTCCATGAGGACCTGAGTTACATCCTCTTTCTTGCAATTCCTTGTGGCCTTAGCTCCAGGCCATTTGGTCATATAACCAACTGCAATAATGATGTAAAACTTTCTTGTTTTTTTACCAGGCAAAGATCCAATAAAATCCAAACCCCACTTCTCAAATGGTGCTTGCCAACTTTTACACCAATAAGCAACATCAACACTTAGACTAGGCCAAATAAGTCCTACTAACAAAATTTTCATTTTGGTAAGCTCAAAACCAAAATGACCACCAGATGCTTCCTCATGACAAGAAGATAAACAAGCAAGAATCTCAAAACTATCCAGCACCCTTCTTAGTACATTATCAATCCCCTTCATGTACACTGTATCATATGAGCACATATGCAATGGCCTTTCTGACAATGGCATACCTTTTATATTTATCACTCAATGACTTTAACTCCCCATTCTTTAGAAACTCTTCAATCAGGTGAAGGCTCTCCTTGCCCTCATATCTAGGATTATCTATCCTCATGGTAGCAACGTACTGGGAAAGAGAACTTTCAGCCAATTCATGAGCTCTATAATTGTTCTCCCTACTAATATGCCAAATTTCAAAAAAATTTCAGCTACCTCATGAGGTCTTTTATCTTAAACAGCCAGTCCTTCAAAATATCTTTATTGGCTTTCCAAACATTTCGAACATATTTGACCACCAACATAGCATCTCCTTTTGCAACTATCTTCTTGTATCCTAGCTGAATACAATGTTTTAGGCCAGCATGTAAACTCGCATATTTAGCTTCATTGTTACTTTGTTTCTCTTTACTTTCTTTACTTCCAGAAAAGACTTCTCAATTTTTAGCATCCATAATGACAAAACCCAATCCTCCCTTTTTTAGCACTCTTCTGTAACTGCCATAAAAAAATGAGGTAGCATCTTTATTCTTTGATGGGACCTGAAATGGGCCGGCACTGGCTATGGCACTAGCCGGACCTCATGCTCATGACACACAAACACCCTCACGGCCTTGCGGACCAGGAGCGTTAATCTAATGCTAAAGGACAAACTACCCTAAAGCTTAATTCATGCGTTTGTAGTTTCATCGTCTTGTAGTCCAACATTTCCCTTCCCCATAAACTCCACAGAGGGAGAACCCATATACATTGGTAATTCCATGATCACATACATGGAGGCAACCTCTCGGTAGAAACACCGCGGCCCCACTGTAGCTCTCCTACATCGCAGGGATTGGCCCTTTGATGCGCTGCTCAACATATAACACAATCGAACACAAACTCCTCTCTTTTATATTTCTTGTATTTCCAGGAGATATACCATGTGTCCTCACTTGACAGTCCCTTAGGAAACCGGCCCTCTATCCTACGGCAAGGGATAACCCTACGCTCTCAATCGTGGGTCAAATCCCTAGGAAAACAATTGCTATGCAGTCTAGGAGATTTTCCTTTGATACCATGAACAATGCATAGTGCATAATGTGAATGGTTTAGTGCACACACAAAAGAAAATCAGCATTATGCATCGTGCGAAACAATTCTTTTCATGATTTCCATGCTAACGTTTATGTAATGAAACAAGAAAAGACACCGAGCCTTACGCTCATGCTATCTTTCCCTTTATTTTAAAACAACATCCTATAGGCATGATGCAACACATAAACCAGCTTTTAATTCATATTTTGACGCTCAACCTCCCCTCTCACCCTATCGTTTAATGTTTTGCATTCGTTGATAGGTGAAAGGGTCATTTTATGTGTATTTCCTTATAAAGAAAGCGATAAACACGGACGAAAACATAGAAACAAGGGTAAACTGAGGCCAACCTCGTGCTCTACCTTCATTATACATTGCATAAACACACATGTAATTTTTTGGAATTTTTCTTTTACCGTTTTCTAAATTTCTCCCATTTAAAACCCATTTTTCACCATTTTTTGGTATTTTTCCTCTATTTTCTTCAATAAAAAATGACTAGAAATTAAGAGTGATTGTGGCATGTGGCCCTTAGGTTCCTTGATAGCAAAATTTCAGGGTTTTGTTGATGTTATATCTCATATTTCTCATTTATTTTGCAAAAAACCCCATTTTACCCCTTAAATGCGTGTTTTACGGGTTTTATAACACTAATTTCAGCCATATCACTTATGATTTTCTGATTTTCAGAGCATAAACTGATCAAAATCATAGCAAACAACATCATAATGCATAATCAGCCCATGGGAACAATGTTTCATCAAACAAATAGCATAAAAACTCATTTTTTCTTTATAAAAATTGAATTACCGCTTAAGCTTTGTGTCTCGGGATCTCGGTTTTGGTGCGGGACTGCGGGTCAGCCCACATTCAATGTCCAGCATCTTCACAATCATCAATCTTCATGTCTACATTGATCTGGAAGCAATCCGGTCTCAAGCGGACAAGCTTTCCTTCACCATTCTTCATTTTCCTCTTGCACATAAGAACAGCCCCTTAAGGGAGAGAGAGGGAGGAGAGAGAAATACTAGAATTGGCTCTTCTCATTCAGGCCACCATTGGACAGGCGAAGGACGGCGATATGATCAGCAAGGAAGGAGTAGATCAGCCCCATTGTCAGTTGGGTGGGCTGCATTCAAGCAGGCATCTCCATCTCCATGATTTGAGGCACAAAAATTGGGCGCAAACAGGCGGCTTCATCCACATTTTTTTTCCATCTCTTCATGCCCACGATTTGATGTTGCATAAAATGCTACCCAAGGACCCAAAGGTCATGTCCACTTTGGCCAACAGCAAGTCCACCTCTTCATATCTTGCCCAATTTGTGGCCATTTCCCCGTCCTGGCTCCGATTCGAGTGCTGTAAATTTCTGTGCATCCGGCTTGACATCCCGCATTGAGTGGCAACTCCTGACAACCTGCACGGCAGTCTAAAAAATTATAAAAAATCAACAAGTGTCACTCGGGTGCCTTTTAAGAGTCGTATTTCACTTGGTGCTTGAAATCGTCCTAGCTGGAGCTGCTACCTTCGATGTTGAATATTTTTCCCCTGAATTCCAGATTTTTTGGCAAAATTTAGGCACATCCCGAGCTTAAAACTCCGTTCTCATTGGCGACCATGGGATAGAGCAACTCAGCCCGTCGAATCCCACAACAGATTTGCACAAAACAACCAAAGGAAGCATCAAGTTGATACAAAATAGATACATACTAAAACATAGCAGAATGCTCACCCTACCCCCTGACAAGACCAAGGCATGACATCCACAAGGAGTAGGCCTAGCATAATCCAATAGAAGGTCCGAAGCTAGTCACTAACCAACTGCTCCAACACGGCCAGACTAAAAAGAACTATCAAAGAGGTTGCCCTAAGTGGTGGTCTGAACTACCTACCTAACTAAGGACAACACAACTAGGAGCTCCTACTAGGCGAGGACTCCTATAGCCTAATCAAGAAGTATTTTCTTTTAACACATTTCTTCTTTTAGAGTTTTATTTTTTCATACTCGGGTATGTAAAAAGGAGGGAGCTGAGCGTAGTGATCCAAGGAGAACAGGGCATCGGCCTCAGGTCCTGTCTCGGTACCCAAGAACCTACCAAGCCCTCGCAAGGCGACACTTAATCCTTTTCTAACGTTCACTTTTATTTTCACTCCAACCTTCCTTATTTTCTTCTTTTTCAGCAAGATGCTACCCCTAGGAAGACAAGGCATCGGCCCCTGGTTTGACTCGTCCCCAAGAACCTACCAGGCCTTTGCAAGGCGATGATCAACCGCTTATAGATTTTCCTTTCTTTTCTTTCTATTTTGATAGGGGTTAGAACCCCTTTTTACACACCTTTGTATAGATTTATTTTCTTTAAGATATTCAGGGTTTGTTTTCTCTTATATCATCATCATTTCCTTTCAGCGGGCTTCTCTAACTGCCTCACAACTAACAAGAACTCCTAGAATGGCTGCCTAGCAGGCTAGCAGAACACGGCCACTAGGACTACCTTCTAAAATACGTCTTTCAATGCCTGACAATGTCTTTACAGGAGGCAACAACTACTCAGACCTCCCTCAGACATACCTAACCTAAACCTGGGACTTCATGCCTTGGACACCGGTCCCCAACAAGAAACGAAAATCCCCTACAAGTACACAGACACAGATAGCATAAAAACCACGGTACTCATAAAGGAGAGATATCACCTGGATAGGGCCACGAGAAGCTTTCGCGCAATAAAAGGCTCCTTCCAAGCTCTTCTTCGAACCTGTCTAGCACAGAACTAAAACAAGAAACCATTAACCGCACCCGTACTACTAAACAGACAATCGGCCCTCTTGGCCTAATGAAATAAAACACTTCACTACAAAACTTGATCAGCCCTCTTGGCCTAATGAAATAAAACAGAATAGCACCTACACATCCCTCCCTGGAATAATACATATATACAATAATATGCTCCTTTCCAAGGAGGAAAAACTAGGACTCCCAGCCCTAAACTAAATGTATAAGGTTATGACCCATCCCTCCTGCATATATAGTAAGAGGCGTACGCATAACATGTTGTCTAATCAACTTATGGGTCCAGGATAGCAACGGTAGATTGGTCTCAGCTACTCTTTGCATCACCCATATCAACCATCGTCTGCCATATATTGCATGCTATGATAACATTCCCCATAAGCGACCAGGTCCTGTCTCATTATTGATAGCAATATCCAAAGTAGGACCATAGTTAAAGAAAAGGTCTTCTTCATAAGCAAGATTTGCCAGTGAATTTGCAAACTGATTCCAGTAACGTGGAATCAGTTGAAAAGACACTCTCTCAAACTCCTCAAGTAGGGTCATGGCAGTACGATGATACATACAAAGAATGGGATTCCGCACTGTGTATGTCCCATGTAGCTGATTTAGGATCAACTGGCAATCCCCTTTTACTAACAACTGCTGAATACCACCTTTTTTGGCAATATGTAGTCCCATAATCAAGGCTTTATACTCCGCCATATTGTTAGTGAATCCTACCCCGAGATAAGCAGCTAACTTCATCGTAACTCTACGTCGGGCATCTCGGATTACTACTCCAACACTTCCTTTTTTATTAGGGACCTTGGACGCTTCGTCAAAATATAATGTGTATGTCCACAATGGGTTTACACAGGCTGCCATCACGAACTCCTCTACTCGTAATTATGATAATCAAAGTTTACCATGTTTAGAGGGTGAACTGATGGCTCCATCCCACCTTCTTCATTGAACTCAACAGGGATACTTGTCAACAGTCGTAAGCAGTGATGGCAGAAGACTTTGATCTCTCACACAAAGGTTCCGTCATCTTGCTCAATCACTTTGTATCCTTTACTCCACCAGATAAGTTTCCCTTGATGGTATCTCTGCTCCAGATATGGGTGCTCCAAATAAGGAATTAACCGCCCCATCAACCAACTTTAAGCTCTTTTGCAGGTCTCAAATCAGCCCCAGCATGGACTGCAATGCATTTTCCCGTATTAGCATACTTATAAATAATAAGGTTTAATCTTATTAAGATTAACCTTATTTTTAAACTCTACTCCCTGTTGCAGACTAGCTAGTAGAGCTGTAGACCTATTTTTCCCTATCCTAACAATCTTGTAGGGGCCATCCCATCTAGGTTCCAACTTTCTTGGAAACAACTCCCTACGCGCATCATAATACAGAACTAATTGCTCTTTTTTAAATGTATACTTCTTCGCTTTAAGGTCGTGCAACTGCTTCATCCGACGTTTAGCTACCTCCTGATGTAATAAGCTCTGCAATTTCAGTTCATCCAGGTGGGCTATAGTCGTGAAACGTTCAAAGAGTGAATCCTCATCTCCCAAAGAGTGGTTAATTGCAAACTGTATGGTTGGCAAATCGATTTCAAGGGGTAACACACACTCTTCCCCATAACCCAATTTAAATGGAGTATGCCAGTAGCTCGCTTGAACATTGTATTATACGCCCATACTGCCACATACAACTTCATGTCCTAGTCTTGTTTCTTCTCAGAGACTATTTTAGACAAGATACCCACAAGCTGCTTATTAGTACTTTCAACTTGACCATTTGCTTGCGGATTATAGGGGGTTGTTTTATTATGCTTGATTTGCCAAGCTTCAGTCAAGCTTTTTATCACCTTATTTAAAAATTGGGTTCCACGGTCCGACACTAGTTCCTTCGGTGGACCAAAACAGCAGATAATCTGCTCTAAAAGAAAACTTACAGTTTCTTTTGCATTGTCCTGCCTCGTCGCCCGTGCTTCTGGCCATTTTGTAAAATAATCAGTTGCTACTATAATGTACCTCTTCTGGGTAGTAGATGACGGGGTGATAGGACCCCACAAAGTCAATAATCCATTTCTCAAATGTAAGGATAGCCATGATAGGCATAAGTGGGCATTTCCTATTCTCTCTACTGTCATGCCTTTGACAGGTATCACATCTCTTAACATACTTAAAGGAAACTTAGAAGATGGACGGCCACCAATCTCCAGCTCTTAAAGCTTTCTGTGCCTTCAACCATCCAACGAAGTGCCCTTGACATGTAGAATCATGGCACTCTTCCAAGATAAAAGGAACCTTGTCAAGCATCACACATCGGCGGTAGATATCATCAACACCCTGCCGATATAGTGTTCCTGCGATTAAGGAAAACTTCAAATCCTGTTGTTTGATTTTCCTCTTTTTTGACTTTGATAGACCAGCTATAGTCTCTCCTGTTGATAGATAATGCGTAATAGCAGCATACCAAGATGGGATAGAAGCTGCATAAATTTTAAACATTTCTTCAATATCACTTCCTTCAGCCAAAGTCTCTTTCGGCTCCCCGAAATCCACAAGGCATTCCACAATACCTTGCAACCTTGGTGGCTTACTCTTAATCTCATAATCAAACTCCTGCAAAGTGATTAACCACTTTGCCAAACGATCAGGTGGCTGTAGCTTGTTCATAAGCAATCTAAGCCCTTCCGCCTTCGTATAGAAAACTACCTTCTCATAGAGGATATAGTGCCTGAATTTCTTAGTCCCAAAGACCATCGCAAGACAAAACTTCTCCATGTAGGTATAGTTGATCTCTGATATGCCTAATTTTTGACTAGCAAAAGCTATCGGATGATACCACTTTTCCTCCCAGATTTGGGCTAAACAGCAACAGCTGATACTATGCATGGTGGCTACTGAAAATATATAAAATACCTCGCCTCTTTTGGGTGCTTTTAAAATTGGTACTTTTACAAGCTCCTATTTCACATCCTCAAAAGCTATCTTACAAGGGTCGCTCCATTCAAATAGACAACTTAAGGATAATAAATTCGTTAGTGGCAACGTCCTTTCTGCCAAGGCATTTATAAACCGCCGATAGTACCCTATCGATGACAGAAAGCTATGAACCTCTTTCAGAGTGCGTGGTGGACTCATAGCAACTATAACCTTGATCTTTTCAGGGTCAGTTGCAATTCCTACTAAACTGACCACTTGGCCCGGCATTAGCCCATAAGGCACTCCAAAAACACACTTCCGTGGGTTAAGAGCAATACAAAATTGTCTGCAATGCTCACAGCACTTTCTCAAAATAATCAACATCCTTTCCCTTATAGTGGCTACCCCCAGGTCATCGATAAATACTTTCAACTCATTTGGGGAGATGTCACCAAAGGTCTTGTCTGCTGTTCATTGCCATGATCCAGGTGCATTGCACAAACCAAAGGCCATCACATGATACACAAAAGTGCCAAAGACAGTAATAAAAGTTGTTTTCAACTTGTCCTCTTCTGCAATTGCCATCTGGTTATATCTTGCAAAGCAATCCATAAACGAATATATTTCCCTACCCGCTAATTGATCCAAAATCTGGTCAATAAATGGCAACGGGTAGTAATCCTTAATAGTTTGCTTATTTAGCTCTCTAAAATCTACACATAATCGGATCTGGTTGTTTTTCTTCTTCCTGATAACAACTGGTGAACACCATTCTATGTGTTGTATGGGGAAGATTAACCCAGCTTTCCTTAACTTCTGTAACTCCTCAAACAGCCCGTCCCTCAATTCAAAAGGCATACGCCTTACTTTATGATGCACAGGACAACTGCCTTCTTTTACAGGAATAGTATGAACAGCCAGGCTGGGAGGAATGCCTCTCAGCTCATCATAACTCCAAGCAAAGATGTCGTAGAGCATGCTATCGTAGACACTGGGTCCTCTGAGCATGGAATCTAATTTAATTGGCCGCGAATCATTCCGCGTGCCAAGGTCCAACTCAATCACATCTGCATCTCTTATCCTATCTTGCGACTCTATTGGCTCATTTAGAGTTATCTTATAAATATCCTCTATAGTGGACCCCTCTTTAGATTCATCACTGGATGATGTCTCACTACCAGATGGATCATCTACTGTTTCTAATTTAGTAGAGGATAAAGGAGCTCTCTCACTCTGAGAAGACTTAGGATAAGCATCGACTATCACTCGATTAGCACCTCTACCTAGAACCACTCGACCAGCGGGTATATCGACTTGACAGTCTGTTCGTAAGATCCAAGGCCTACCCAGAAAAACTCGATAGCTAGGACATCCTGCAAATCGG
Organism: Lygodium microphyllum; assembly: GCF_053477565.2. Classification (NCBI taxonomy): domain Eukaryota; kingdom Viridiplantae; phylum Streptophyta; class Polypodiopsida; order Schizaeales; family Lygodiaceae; genus Lygodium; species Lygodium microphyllum. The sequence goes on from NC_141159.1 coordinate 25,769,948, forward strand.
ATCACCCTAAAGTCCAGGAAGCATTCTACACTTGCAACTGTAATATGAACTTTAGTAACACAACCTTCTAGTTGTCTTAGACTATCATCAGCCATTCTAAGAAGGGTGGAGCTATCTTTTTGGATGCCTAGACCCAACCTCTCCATCAACTCTGAACTGATGATATTGACAGAGGACCTAGTGTCTACGATAGCATGCTCTACTAGTATTCCATCCACATATGCTGGAACCCTAGGGCAATGCTTTTCAGCATGGTCAAACCAATCTTCCCCTACTCGTGCTATGCCCAAAGGTTCTATGATATACCCAATACACAAGATATTCTTAAATTCCTTGCGTACTCCTGGAGATAATTTGATCAACCATAGAAGGTTTATGTCTGGTTTGACTTCGCAAAGAGAACTTCCTAAATCAAAATCTTGATAGGTAGCCAAAGCTCTCTTTTCTCGCCAAACCATTCTCTCTTTTGGTCTCGAGTACGGCTTTGGTGCTTCTTTTTTAGCTCTTGCCTTCTTTCTTGGCACTTCCTCATCCTTCTTAGGATCGACTTTTTTGTCAATGGGCCTTAGAGGTCCACTTTCCATGCAAGGATTCATAACTCACATCCCCTTATCCCCTTGCTTAGGGTTTCCCTCGACCGGTTTTGCCTTTTTAGTCTCTTTAGCCTCTTTAGCCTTTTGGCCTCTTGTCACAGCTCTTAGGTTAGAGGTTTCAGCGTCATTGACACGTATAGCCTAAGCAAGGGGATAAGGGGACGCGTATAGCCTATACGTGTTAGCCTTATTCTTTGTCAGCCTCTTTAACCTTTTGGCCTCTTGTCATCACGGCTCTTAGGTTAGAGGTTTCAGCGTCATTGACACGTATAGCCTTGATAAGGCTGACTCCATTGCCTTGTGGTAACTCTTCTATAGTGGTCTTTTCCCTTTGCAGTATTTGTCTTGGTACATCATTTTGCTACAGGTTATTACCTGGCGCTCTATGATTAACTGGACCTAGCTATTTACTCCCTTTTTGGAGGGAACTAATCTTACTCCAACAGGTAGCGGCTTAGTGGCCCGACTTCCCACAAATATCACATTTAACATTTGGATAGTTTCTAGGGAAATGTTGTCCACCACACCACTTACAGCTGAATCTTGAGGGTCCACCCTCTTTAGGGCGTCGACTTCCTATCAAATTCTGCTGCTTCTTCAAGAAATTGACGTCAACAGCTATTTGCTGATATTGTTTAGAAATCATGTCAGTGTAATGCTTCATCATATCCTTATCTTCACCAAGGACATTAGATGCACTCGACTCATAGCCTCAATCATCTACCCATCGTTCCATTGGCCTAACAATTTGATTAGGCATTGGTTGTTGACTCACAGGAACAACATTAGAATTCGAAACTTGCCCCCCAACATTTGGTGGAGCCAACTGACTAGCCATAGGCATAGTCACACTGGGAGGAGCTAGCAGCAAAGGTACATTCTGAACCATGCTTCCTCTCCCATTAGGGTTAGTCATAGGCATCCCTTGTCTTCCATTCGTCAATGGTAGATTGCCTCCAGGTACTAAACCCGCATTAACATTCATTCGAAATGAGTAGGCCATTTGTAATCGCGCTTCTACTCCCTCTGCCTGCGTAATAGTGGTGTCTATATCAGCCAAAGCCACACTGCTCAATTGCACCTGAATATTGAAATCCAATCCATGCAAGAAGTATTGCAATTGGGTAGCCGACGGAATAGGAATGTAAGTTTGTAACTTATGAAACACTTCCTTAAGCTTCTTGGCATAGACTTTCACATTCTCATGGAGGTCTTGGCATGTTACATTCAAGATATGCAACCAGTATTGGCCACCTCTTTCAGGGGCATATTCTCCTTGGAAAGCTGCATAGAATTGATCGATTGTGGTTATGGTTCCAGACTCTATGCTATGATACCATACCGCAGCCCTTCCTTTTAACGTCATGTTAAAGAACATCATGAGATGTCCCTAATCTTGGATGCGGTAATTAAACATCAATCTTTGGAATTCACAAATGTGAAACTCAGCATCTTCTTCGGCTAACCCATTAAAAATGGGCAAAGGAACTCCTAAAGCTGGAAAATCCAGCATCCCTACAGGAATTGCAATGGGTTGTGCCATGGCGACAATCGGATTGACACTAGGAGTTTGAACTGATGGACTCACACCCCCACTTGAAGTGGGCAGACTTGGTGGAAGAGAGAAAGAACTTGCGCTTCCTCCTGCACCTAATAGACTATGTGCAGCAATTGGGTTAATAAGCCCACTGCCTCTTATGCATATTGAGCTACTCCTTTGAGGAGAATAACGACTTACAATCTCTAACCGCCGTCTAGCCCTCTCAGCACGTTTTGCTTTTTGTATTTCGGCTTGATGGTCCTTGTCAGAGGACATAAACCAAATTTTTGGTCCCTAGAAACCCTAGATTCGAGAACCACCACTTATTGGCAGCTCTCAGTAGACACACCACTGATGGGACCTGAAATGGACCGGTACTAGCTATGGCACTAGCCGGGCCTCATGCTCATGACGCACAAACACCCTCACGGCCTTGCGGACCAGGAGCGTCAATCTAATGCTAAAGGACAAACTGCCCTAAAGCTTAATTCATGCGTTTGTAGTTTCATCATCTTGTAGTCCAACGTTTCCCTTCCTCATAAACTCCACAGAGGGAGAACCCATACACATTGGCAATGCCACGATCACACACATGGAGGCAACCTCTCGGTAGAAACACCGCGGCCCCATTGCAGCTCTCCTACGTCGTAGGGATTGGCCCTTTGATGGGCTGCTCAACATATAACACAATCAAACACAAACTCCTCTCTTTTATATTTCTCGTATTTCCAGGAGATATACCATGTGTCCTCACTTGACAGTCCCTTAGGAAACCGGCCCTCTATCCTACGGCAAGGGATAACCCTACGCTCTCAATCGTGGGTCAAATCCTTAGGAAAACAATTGCTATGCAATCTAGGAGATTTTCCTTTGATACCATGAACCATGCATAGTGCATAATGTGAATGGTTTAGTGCACACACAAAAGAAAATCAGCATTGTGCATCGTGCAAAACAATTCTTTTCATGATTTCCATGCTAACGTTTATGTAATGAAACGATAAAAGACACTCAGCCTTACGCTCATGCTATCTTTCCCTTTATTTTAAAACAATGTCCTATAGGCATGATGCAACACATAAACCAGATTTTAATTCATATTTTGATGCTCAACCTCCCCTCTCACCCTATCGTTTAATGTTTTGCATTCGTTGATAGGTGAAAGGGTCATTTTATGTGTATTTCCTTATAAAGAAAGCGATAAACACGGACGAAAACATAGAAACAAGGGTAAACTGAGGCCAACCTCGTGCTCTACCTTCATTATACATTGCATAAACACACATGTAATTTTTTGGAATTTTTCTTTTACCATTTTCTAAATTTCTCCCATTTAAAACCCATTTTTCACCATTTTTTGGTATTTTTCCTCTATTTTCTTCAATAGAAAATGACTAGAAATTAAGAGTGATTGTGGCATGTGGCCCTTAGGTTCCTTGATAGCAAAATTTCAGGGTTTTGTTGATGTTATATCTCATATTTCTCATTTATTTTGCCAAAAACCCCATTTTACCTCTTAAACGTGTGTTTTATAGGTTTTATAACACTAATTTCAGCCATATCACTTATGATTTTTTGATTTTCAGAGCATAAACTGATCAAACTCATAGCAAACAACATCATAATGCATAATCAACCCATGGAAACAATGTGTCATCAACCAAATAGCATAAAAACTCATTTTTTCTTCATAAAAATTGAATTACCGCTTAGGCTTTGTGTCTCGGGATCTCGGTTTTGGTGTGGGACTGCGGGTCAGCCCACATTCAATGTCTAGCATCTTCACAATCATGAATCTTCATGTCTACATCGATCGAGAAGCAATCTGGTCTCAAGCGGACAAGCTTTCCTTCACCATTCTTCATTTTTCTCTTGCACACAAGAACAACCCCTTATGGGAGAGAGAGGGAGAAGAGAGAAAGACTAGAATTGGCTCTTCTCATTCAGGCCACCATTGGATGGGTGAAGGATGACGATATGATCAGCAAGGAAGGAGTAGATCAGCCCCATTGTCAGTTGGGTGGGTTGCATTCAAGCAGGCATCTCCATCTCCATGATTTGAGGCGCAAAAATTGGGCGCAAACAGGTGCCTTCATCCACGTTTTTTTTCCATCTCTTCATGCCCACGATTTGATGTTGCATAAAATGCTACCCAAGGCCCCAAAGGTCATACCCACTTTGGCAAAAAACAAGTCCACCTCTTCATATCTTGCCCAATTTATGGCCATTTCCCCGTCCTGGCTCCGATTCGAGTGCTGTAAATTTCTGCGCATCTAGCTTGACATCCCGCACTGACTGGCAACTTTTGACAACCCGCACGGTAGTCTAAAAATTTATCAAAAATCAACAAGTGTCACTCAGGTGCCTTTTAAGAGTCGTATTTCACTTGGTGCTTAAAATCGTCCTAGCTGGAGCCACCGCCTTCGATGTTGAATATTTTTCCCCTGAATTCCGGATTTTTTGGCAAATTTTAGGCACATCCCGAGCTCAAAACTCCGCTCTCATTCTTCATCTCCTCATGAATTTGTGGATGCGGAATCAGTTTCCATCTTATAACTGTTGCACTTTCAACAGGTTCTTTATAAGTCAAGATATCAGCTAAGGTAGCTCTTACAGTATCCTCCTTCGAACATGTAAATTCAAATTCTTACAAAGCTAGCAGCCACTTAGTAACTCTTAGAGCATTTTCAGCACATCACAAAACTGTGGAAGCAATTGGGAACTAGTTAGTACTACAAATGGTTTCTGAATCAAGTATGATTTCCATATTTTAACTGCATATACCAACCCCCATACCAACAATTCTTCTTTCATCCAAGCTTTTTCAGTTGCTCTAATGGATCTGCTTATATAAAATAATGGCTTCATATAAGACATCCCCTTTCCCTTCTGCATTAAATTGGCTCCCACTACATTTTTTCCAACATTGATACTAATAAAGAAAGGTTTATCCCAGCATGGAGGCATAAGAACTTACGAAGTGCTTAACTTTTCTTTAATCTGTAAGAATGCATCCTCTTCAACTTGCATCCAAAATAAAGGATTGCTTTGAGTTGCTTTCTATAAAGGATATACATATTTAGCCACCATATGGAAAGACCTTGATAGATACCTCAATTTTTGAACAAAGCTCATAAGTTCTTTTACAGTTTTTGAAGAATCCACAAGAAGTAAAGCCTCAACTTTACTATGCTCAGGTGAAATACCATTAGCAGACACTTCATGACCCAAGAGTATCAATCTAGTTCTTGCTATCTTACATTTATCAGGGTTCAATTGACCACCATCCTCATCAAGTCTACAAAAAACTTCATCAAGTTTTTTAGAGTGTAATGCCCTTGATCTGTACACATAAAAGTCATCCATAAATACCCGCAAAGATTTCCCAATCAAAGGGGCAAGTACCCAACTAATCCATGTTGAAAAGCTAGCGTATGCATTCATCAAACCAAAAGGCATCACTCTATAATAGAAGCATCCCCATGGGGTAATGAACGTTGTTTTCTTCTAATCTTCTTCCGCTATTCTGATTTGGAAATATCCAGAGTACCCATCGCACATACTATAAAATTCATGACTAATCCAATATCTCATCCTGAAATGGAAGAAGATAGTAGTCCCTCTTAGTAGCTGCATTAAGAGGCTTGAAATCAACACATACTCTCCACTTTCCATTCTTCTTTGGTCTAATTACAACATGAGACACCTAATTTGCATCATCAACAGGATAGATAAATTCAGCATCAAGCAACTTCTAAATTTCAGCTTTAAGTACATTTTCCTGATTTGTACCAAGTCTCCTAAGTTTTTGAGCCATTGGTTTATACCCTTCTTTCAATTTGATATGGTGCATAATGCTGTTAGTACCCCTCAGTTGGTGATATTCTATAGCTAATAGTTTTGGGTATTTCTAAAAAATGATTGAATATTCATCTCTTTCATCATTAGTCAAGTCATTTCCCAACATATTCATAAGCTTAGGCAGTCCAACATTCATTTAAGGTTGCTGATCACATGTTTCTTGCATGAAATCTGTACTTCATGTAGCAATATTTACCACTTTTTCCTCTCTTGTGGATTGACAACCCAAAGAGGTCAACATCCCTAGAGAAAGCTAGCTTCCCATTCTCTATCTTCCTCAGTAAGGCTAGAAATTTCTAAATCACTACTTTCATCACCTCCAACATCACTTTCATGTCCATTTTGAATAACAGACCCTGTTTTCATGTCAAAGATCACCGTCTTATGAATTGGCTTCTCTAGATAGAGTTCCAATTGACCTCTATACCAGTCTTGTCTGGATCTCATACCAATCAACCATGGTCATCCCAAAATGAGAGGATATGCCCCAAGTTTTGTAGGCATAACATGGAAATCCAAACATACTCTTTGACCTCCAATGTTGATCTCCAAGTTCTCAATGACTTTCAAACATTTCACTTTTGAGCTATTTTCCATTTTAACCTTAAACAGTGACTTCCCTATCATTTTAAGATGCATTTGCAACATTGCTTCTTCAGAGATTACACAAACTTGTGCACTACCATCAACATAAACTTGATCAATTTTCCTTCCATGTATCCATGCGTCCATGACAGGTATAATGTCTTTCACATCTGATAGGTATACCACTCCAACATGCCCAGTTTGGGTTTTTTCTTTCTTGATGCTAACTAAACCATGCCATTGCCTCCTCAGAGATGAGTTCATCTACAGTAGTCGACCATATGTAACATTAGTCTTCTTACCTTTTAAATCCTCAAGCAAGTCGTAAGGAACTTGATTGACTCCCAAAGCAAAGTCACCCATTTGAATCGTCCTTCGTTGTCTAGCTTTCCTACTGGTTTTTGGATCGTCTGCAACCTGTTTTCCTTTTTTAATCCTTGTTGCCCTTTGAGTCTTAGTTTCAATATCCCTCTCTCTAACTCTCTTATTATCTAGAACATCTGTATTTTCCCCATCATTAGACATATTGGTTTCAATCAAATTCATACCCGATGTTCCTTCATTAGGTCTTCTTTCCAACTATTACCTAGCATTTCCTTGTGGCATGGATACATCTACCCTCCTGCTCTTCTTAGATAAGGGAAATCAGGAGCAATGTGACCTCTCTCCCTACAATTAAATCATTCAAAGTTTTCCCATCTATTTCTTGGAGGTCCTCTAAATCTAGGTTGCATTTGAGGCCGCCTTGCCTGAAATAGGTTCATATTCAAATTCAGATTTGCCAGCTATTCCTACAATTTACCAATCACATCATCATTTGATTTCCTATGGCCTTTTTGAGTCCCATTCTCCGCTCTTTCAAATGCCCCATGAAGATTTATAGCTTGTTTTCCTACATTTCCTGGAACAATGCCAACTTAATTAGGCTATAAAAATGCATGCACAACAATACCTCTTGATTGATCTGACATAAATTGTATTTTCCTTTGCTTTTCTTTGGCTGTTTTGACTACATCTTCATATGTATCAGGGTCTTTGATCAGAATTTTTTCTTTAATTTCAAGCCTGAGCAATGAAATAAACTTGTCATTTTTCAGGAACATCATGGGAGGTTGCTCCATACTTTGTGCAATTTCTATCCATTTTGCTTCAAATCTCGCAACAAATTTAGACACTTCCTCATTTTCCCCCTGAAACATCCTTTCTGAAGATTTCCACAAACTCTCAGGAGTTTGCTTAGCTGAAAACCTTGTAAGGAACTCACTTTTTACTTCATTCCAATTTGCCCTTGTCTCTTCATTCAACGAGTTCCACCATAATCATGCAGAACCTTCAAGTAGCATGTTGATCATTTGAAGCTTATCTACATCAATGTCTCTTCAATCTTGTCAAGCCATCCACTCCAATCTCTTGATAAATTGATTAGCATACTCATTTTTAGTACGAAAGAAGGGTTCATATCGAAAAGCCACCATGCTTGAGTTTGTGTATAGGTTGGTTTCCAAACCTTACACTTCCCAAAATTGATAAGATTAGTAAGAGATCTTCAACAAAACAGATCCTCCATGGGGGCACCAATCTATGGTAGGTGAATTGGATAGTCGGCCTCTAACAACCCCCAAGACAACACTACAGGATAAAGACCGAGAATCTCACGAGACAGCACCATTGAACACATGATCAAATATTTTTGATCACTCACTCCTTAGTGAGACTTCAGGCTCAGATCTAGTGCACAGATTGGATGCCGTATGCTTGCATAGTGAATGCCGGAAGGTCCCCAAGAACAAAATAACTCTACTTTTTGCACAAAACTCAAGGTAAAAAGCATGCACGACATGAACAAGAGACCAATTGGGTGCAATCTCCCCCCATGCCTTGTGTGAGCGCTCCACAAAGCATGTATTTTTTTTGTATTAATCATCTTCAAGCTCAAATAATAGCCCAAATTACAAAATAGCACGCTTTTGGCTTTTGAGTTTGCTTTAGCACAAAATAGAAATAAAGCTAATGGGTGGGCACCCAAAGAGTCAGGCATACCCAATACAATGTCCAAATACAAATATCATAATCGTGCGCCCATGCGCATACAAAATAATAAATAAATATCCAACGCCTCAATAAATAGGCACGACAAAATATAGGCGCCATGCCTAAGGTATGAGTCCATCAAAATATAAGTGATAACTTGAATACTTGCTATCCTCCAATGCTTTCCTTCGCCACTGCTGCTATCTCTACACATCAACTGAAGCATTCACAATCGTTAGTAAAATAATACAATTAAACCGACAAAAGTGAATACCTAGCAGTCTTCAGCTACATAAATAAATCAACTGGTTAGAAATCAATCCTAACCTTAATTTATTACGAGTGCGCAATCTAAACTCATAAATGTTTATTAATTTAATATGTATTTTACGGAATCACTCGCTATGGAATCACCCATGTACACACTAAATTAATGAAACGCCTTAAAAGGATAGGCGTCCCCATCAACTTCTCGCACAAAGAATCCACTTTGTGTATGAGCCCCGGTCAACAAAGTTTACGAAATCCACCGTAAAACCTTACGAAATCCACCGTGAAATATGCCTCCTGGCATCATACCCCCGGGGTGGGATAGCAATTGACCTCAATTGCTATTAGCTCAATGTGGAGCTAGTAGAGTGGGGAAAGCATTTAAGTCTCTAGCGTGCATCCATTGGGATTCCTCTACAGGATGGTTCTTAAACTTGACTAAATATCTAGAATATCTTCAGCCAGTTCTAGTGGTCATAAAGTCAGTATCTATGATAGCTTCAGGTTCAAGTATTTCAGTCTCTTCATCTAACAAAGGTGGGTTTTCATAAACAGGGTGTACAGGTAATTGGCCTCTAAAGGGTCGTAATAAACTAATATGAAATGTGTTGTGAATTTTCCAGTGAGGTGGTAATTCTAACTTGAATGCATTGTCATTAATTTTGTGAATAACCTTAAACGGTCCATAAAATCTAGGTGCTAATTTCACAACTGGATGTTTATCTACACTTTGTAATCTACGTTTTTCTATTCTCAACCAAACATAATCATCAACTTTGAAATTCATTGCTTGTCTTTTCTTATCGGCTTGTTTGGTATATGATTGCTGGGCTTTGGCAATCATGTCTTTAACCTCATAAAAAATAGTAGAGTGCATAGTAGCAATATCATCAGCACTCTGAATTCTATTTGATAAAGATGCAACAGGTGCAGACAATCTATAACCATAAATCACTTCAAACGGTGCTTTCTTTGTAGATGTGTGTGGTGTATTGTTATATGCAAACTGTAGTAAATGCAAATGTGTGTCCCATGTCTGTGGTTTAGAAATAGTGTAAGCACGTAAAAGATCTAGAATAGTACTGTTAGTGGCTTTTGTTTGTCCATTAGTTTCAGGATGAAATGCAGATGAAAAATCAATTTTTGTTCCTAGGTTAGCAAACAAAGTAATCCAAAAGTTGTTACAAAATCTAGAATCACGATCAGAAATAATAACTTTTGGTAGTCCATGGTTAGTGAAAACAATTTTCAAAAACAATTGTGCTGCCTGAGATGCTATTAAAGTTTTCTTACATGGAATGAAATATGCTTGTTTACTAAACCTATCTACTACAGTCCAAATCATGTCATGGTTAGCTTTAGTATTAGGTAAACCAGTAATAAAATCCATAGAAATATGTCCCATGGTCTTGATGGAATAGATAAAGGCATAAGTAATCCATACTGTTTACCATGATGTCTCTTAACTCTTTGACAAATCAAACATTCAGAAACAAAGTTAGATACATCAGTGTCCATATGTGGCCAATAAAAATCTTCAGTTAATGTACGTAAAGTAGATATGATACCTCTATGACCTTGGTATGGAGGACAATGAATCTCATTCAAAACAAAAGATCTAAATGGAACTGTAACACATAATCTCCTTTCATAAAACATGAATCCATCATTATAAGACAGTGAATCAATAGGAATCCAGTTATTTCCAACTAATTTATTCCAATCAGCATGAAAAGTAATGTCCTAATGATAAGTATCTTTCATAGAAGTTAGAGAATCAAATGATATAACAGAAATATTATGAATGGTGGGTCTTCTACTTAATGCATCGGCCACTACATTTTCTTTACCTTGTTGATATTGAATGATGGGATGAAAACTCTGAATAAAGGCTGCCCATTTGATATGTCGGTCAGATATTTGGGGTTGGCTAAGTAAATGTCTAATACTTTGTTGATCAGTCTTAATCATAAACTCAGAACCCAGTAAGTAGTGTTTCCATTGTCTTAAAGCTTGTACTACAGCTAATAATTCTTTATCATATGTGGAATATTTAAGTTCGGAGGGTTTCAGTTTACAACTAGAATAAGCTATGGGATGATTATCTTGCATAAGTACGGCTCCTATTCCAGATCCGCTAGCATCAGTAACTACTAAAAAGAATGGTCTATTAAAATCAGGTAGTTGTGTACAGGAGCATGGGTTAATGCATGTTTGAATAAGTCAAAGGATTTCTGTTGATTATCAGACCAATGATAAACAATACCTATATTTAAAAGTTTAGTCAAAGGCAAAGTAAGTAATGAAAAATTTCGCACAAACTTCCTGTAGAAACTAGCAAGACCTAGGAAAGATCGTAACTCATGCATATTTTTAGGTATAGGCCAGTTCAATATTGCTTCTATATTCTTAGGGTCAACTTTAATACCATCTGATGATACAATATGACCTAAATATTCAGTTTTTGTTTTAAAGAACTCACTCTTTTCCGGATTAGCATACAGTTGATTATCTTTCAACAACTTGAAAACCAATGACAGATGTTCATAATGTTCTTTCTCATTTTTACTAAACACCAAGATATCATAAAAAAATACAATAACACAATGCTGATATTTCAAAAATATACGATTCATCATTCTACTAAATGTAGCAGGTGCATTAGTCAATCTAAAAGGTATCACTAAAAATTCATAATGACCAAATTGTGTTCTAAATGCAGTCTTGAATATGTCAGACTTATCTAATCTTACCTCATGATAACCAGATTTAAGATCTATTTTACTAAATATGGCAGAACCTTGCAGTTTATCCATAAGGTCATCGACTCTAGGAATTGGATATCTATTCTTTACAATGATCTTATTTGAAGCTTGATAGTCAATGCACATACGATAAGTATTATTCTTCTTCTTTACCAACAAAACAAGTGCACCAAATGGAGAACTACTAGGTCTAATCAATCTTCTATTTAGTAATTCCTCAACTTGATTTTGAATTTCTTTCTGCTCTATCTGGTTATGCCTATATGGTGCTTTACAAGGTGGTTGTGTACCAGGAATTAAATCTATTTTGTGGTATTCAGGACGTGAAGGAGGTAAACCAGGTGGTAGATCTTCTGCAAAACAGTCTTTAAATTGTGCAAGAAATTCTTTATGCCTAGGGTGCATATGTTTTTCTTTAACTTGCAGTTCATTCACCCAAATTAGATAAGATTTACTACTTTTGCGTAATGCACGTTTAGCTTGAGTATGAGAAAGCAGTGGAAAAGCATTAGATGCATGCATACCATACAATGTAATGTGTTTTCCTTGAAAATGAATATTAATTGAATGTGTGGAATAATCGATATTAGGGTTATGTTGATGATGCCAAGGCATACCCAAAATAATATCACTGGATTGTAATGGTACAACTAGAAAATTCCTTCTTTCAATATATTCACCAATTTGAATTTCTAGATCATGCACCTCTTGTGTTCCATTATACCTTGTGCCTAAGAATGTTGCTTTAATGCGATAATGTGTAGGAACAGTTTGTAATTTCAATTCTTTCACTAACTTTGCAGAAATAAAATCATGAGTACTACCATCATCATGCAAAATAATCTTTTCTTTTCCACGCACTAAACATTTCATTGTCAATAAAGAATGCGGAGTTGGCATACCTGGCAAAGTATCCGAAGGAGTAGTAATGTCGTCTTCATCTTCCGTAAAGTCATGCATTTCTTCATGTTCATCATCTTCCATTGCTCCAAGGTAGTTGATATGGACAGGTGGCTTCTTCGATTGGCAATTGGCTGCTAGATGTCCAGGTTGGTGGCATTTGTAGCACACTATAGGTTTGGCTTTAGATACATTGTTTGCAATGGCAGGAAGTCTAGGAATATTAGGATTTGGCTGTGAAATTGGCTTAGGGTTTTGATTGGTATTCGATGGTAAAGTTGGTGGTTTTGCCCAAGACTTACGGAAAGATGATGAAGGAAAACGACCTTGATTAAATCTTCTAAAATTTGAATTGAATTGCTTAGTTCCATAGTTATCATTGGCTTGAAATTGCTGTGGACGCTTGTCTCTTCCTCGAAGCTTGTCTTCAGTGTCATGAGCTAAAGAAATTGCATCTTCAAGAGTTTCAGGCTTGAACATATTGACTTCAGTGTAGTAATGCCCAAGTAATCCAGACATATACTTGCGCTTGTGATCGCTTCAAGTACGTCTTCAAGCATGTGTAACTGGAGTAATGCATTCCAGAAACGTTCGGTGTACTGAGGAATAGGCTCACGATCTCTTTGCTGAAGAAGGTCCCATTGCTTTATGGCTTTTTCATGGAATTGTGGAAGAAGGAAATTTTGCATAAACTTATTCTTGAAATTCTCCCAGGTAGTGGGACAATCTATGCTCTTACGAACCACGGTCCACCAAAGAGATGCTCTATCCACTAAATGATTAGTGACACACTTGATTTTATCTTTTTTTGCGTATGTTTCCTCATGAAAGTAATCATCAAACTGACTAATGAACGCAATAATAGTTTTTCCATCTCGAGTGCCATTGAAAGTACAGAATTTGAAATTTCTTTTACTTATCTTTGTTTCTTTGCGGATAGATTGAGCTTCGAGAGTCGCATCGATGGTACATCGGATAAGATCTTCAGATTGTGGTTCCTCTTTGTCAGTAGTCGATCTTTGTAAATTAGCCAATTGAACTTGCAATGCTTGCCTAGCTCGTCGTTCTTCATCCAACTGCATCATAATTAAATCTAGCTTTTGCTCCATTGTAGGTTCAGGTAGATCGCCTTCACCTATTAAATCATCCATATGTGGTTTCATCATCCTGCAAAACTTCAAAAGACCTCACACTCTCAAAATCCAATTAGCGGGATGAGCGTAGCTCAAGATCGGGTGTACAAGGCTTATATATTTTTGTGTGTGGCTTTCACAATCTTCGTCTTTGGCTATTGTAGGATTTACAATCTTTGAAAAATCTGCATTTTGACCTTCTGCGTGTGCTGAAACTGGTTCAACAAGTCTGCATATGCGAACAGTACCTTCCAAAGAACAACTTTGTAGTTTGGTACTTCTGCGTAGGAACAATGCTTCTAGGAGTTTTGGGCACAAGTCAGTTCTGACTTCAAGTTACTTGCTAGACTTGCAGAGTAAGTAATTTTTGACTTGCAGAATTTAGACTTGTAAACTTTGTAGATTTTGTGTGACTTGACTTAGAGTAGTAAGCTTGAAGCTTATCAGTCACGACGTCGAATTTTAAGGGGGGGCCGTTTTTTCACGCTGCGAAAATCACGCTGATCTCCTCCTGATGCCGTCGAATGAGATTTTGAAGCTTTTAAGCTTCTTTAAACTTAATAAGCTTTATATTAAGCTTTTAAGCTTATGAGTTTTTGAAACTTATATGTGTATCTCCATGACTTGTAAAAGAGGATGTAGGAGTGGTCCTCCGCCGTTGCAGGCCGGTCCTTCGCGATCAAAGGCTGGAAACAGAGGTTATTGACCGCCAGGAATCACTCCTATCGACCGTTCGCGATGAGATTGACCGTAGAGCTCGATCATTCCAGGAGCTCCGCCTTCGCACAAGATGGGTAGCAATTGGAAGCTCTCAATCTCAGCTTCGCTCTGATACCACTGGTGCGTAGATCGGATGCCGTATGCTTGCGTAGTGAATGCCGGAAGGTCCCCAAGAACAAAAGAACTCTACTTTTTGTACAAAACTCAAGGTAAAAAGCATGCACGATATGAACAAGAGACCAATTGGGTGCAATCTTCCCCCATGCCTTGTGGAGCACTGGTGCATGCCTTGTGGAGCGTTGGTGCGCAGATCGAATGCCGTATGCTTGCGTAGTGAATGCCGGAAGGTCCCCAAGAACAAAAGAACTCTACTTTTTTGCACAAAACTCAAGGTAAAAAGCATGCACGACATGAACAAGAGACCGATTGGGTGCAATCTTCCCCCATGCCTTGTGTGAGGGCTCCACAAAGCATGTATTTTTTTTGTATTAATCATCTTCAAGCTCAAATAATAGCCCAAATTACAAAATAGCACGCTTTTGGATTTTGAGTTTGCTTTAGCACAAAATAGAAATAAAGCTAATGGGTGGGCGCCCAAAGAGTCAGGCATACCCAATACAATGTCCAAATACAAATATCATAATCGTGCGCCCATGCGCATACAAAATAATAAATAAATATCCAACGCCTTAATAAATAGGTGCGATAAAATATAGGCACCATGCCTAAGGTATGCGCCCATCAAAATATAAGTGATAACTCAAATACTCGCTATCCTCCAATGCTTTCCTCCGCCCACTACTGCTATCTCTACACATCAAATGAAGCATTCACAATCGTTAGTAAAATAATACAATTAAACCGACAAAAGTGAATACCTAGCAGTCTTCAGCTACATAAATAAATCAACTGGTTAGAAATCAATCCTAACCTTAATTTATTACGAGTGCACACTCTAAACTCATAAACGTTTATTAATTTAATATGTATTTTATGGAATCACCCGCTATGGAATCACCCATGTACACACTAAATTAATGAAACGCCCGAAAAGGATAGGCGTCCCCATCAGGTTCTCGCACAAAGAATCCACTTTGTGTATGAGCCCCGGTCAACAAAGTTTACGGAATCCACCGTAAAACCTCACGGAATCCACCGTGGCACGGAATCCACTGTGAAATATGCCTCCTGGCATCAAGATTTTACCACTTTTAGAGAGAATTTGACACTCAAAACAACCATAGTTGAGACTTTGACAACACGAGCTTTCAGATTCACACAACTCTTATTTTTTAGGGATGGTAACCCCACACAACAAACTGCCCCACAAAGCGGGGTTGCCTCAATCAGTGAAAAACCAGTTGTAGATCCTTTTTGTTCTTATTTTCTCAGAGCACACATAAATACCATCTAAATACACATGTAAGCAAAGCTTTATACAACAAATTTTCATGCCAATTCAACGGAACTTCAAGCATTTCACTGTTGTAGACATTCCACTACTGCATCAAAATAGAGTTTACACTGATATAGCAATGGAAAATCATGATGACTTTAATGGGAAACCAAGTTGGTAATGTAGATGCTGCTGAATTCACTTGTTTCCTCATAGAGCATTACATAGAACAATTCATAACTTTCTAATTAGATCTCGGATTGCCAAGCTTTAAAAGAAAATTTGTAGCTCTCTTTCCAATCTGTAACTCTTCAGAACAATTTAGAGTCAAATTCCTTGATCTGCTGCCTTGAAACAACTTTGCATGGTCTGTAGTCCTAAATTCCTACATGCGCTATACAACAAATACAACTACTTTATTCCAAAATCACAAACTTGCAAAGGGGAAGACACATTCTTTGACTTCAGATTGTCATTTCAGCATACCAAGAGATACATCTTAGCATATCTTTGTTTGATGAAGAGTTGCAGGAGCTTCAAACTTTATGAACTCTGATCCATTATTTCTTGGCTACAAATCCTTTCAGATTTCCACTAACTCAAACCCATGCATTCAACATCTACCCATAACACATATTCCCAGCCATATACTTAGTTTAAGATGTAGAGATCCTTTACTTCCATTTTTCTCTGCTGACGGGAAGCCTCACACAACAACCAACATACATCACTCTCAACATGATGAAGAACAACCCTCTACTATCTTTCCCTCATATCCATACAGCAAAACTGATCAACGAACTCTCTGCCCCACACACAAATAGAAGAAAACAAGAAAAAAAGAAGACTTTTATTACCACAATCTAAAAACTGAGAACTCACATTAGCCCATTGACTTTAGCAGCCCTGCCATCATGTTTCACGACTCCAATTACTTCAGCTTCATAGTCTCTTTCTTTTGAAAATTTGTTGTTCTTCTTCTAAGCTTTAGATTTCTCCCTTCTTCAGCTTGGAAGATTCTTCTTCTCCCTCCCTCTCTCTCTCTCTCTCTCTCTCATGCTTGTTGTGTTGTGTCAAACACTTCTCTTCTCTTCTTTTTCAAAAAACCTCACGTTATTGCTTTTCCCCCTATTTTACTAAGTTGCCCTTGCTTCCCCTTAGTTGTTAGATGACAAACATGCCCCTTGCCATTAAAAATTCCATTCAAGGACTCAAAATTGAAAGTGAGAACACATTTTCTTCTCTTCCTGCATGAAGCACATGTCTCAAAACTGAAATATCACATCCATGTGTCGAACATGCATGGTACCACTTGGGATTTCCATTTATCAACCCAACTCCCACTATGGGTAAGTGTTAGAAAGACAAAGAAATGATATTTTCATGTGTTACCCCACTTGAATTCACACAACATCATGTCCCCGGTTGCTCGTCTTCACTCACCAATGTACTGAGGAGTCAATAGAAACATGAAATCAAACAAGGATTCAAAACTTGGAGAATCAACTAGTAATAGAGAAGTTTTCTAAAGGAGACACATTTGAAGCATTCATCACTAGGATTGAGAATCTACATCATCAGATGGTTGGAGCTGGGATGATACAAAAACTAGTATGAGGAGCTAGCTTGAAGATGTATTTGAATTTATCCACCAAATTTTGATGGATTGGTAACTGTCCTAAATACTCAAATGAGACTCCAAGCTTTGACGTTGCAAGAATTTTGTGCACTACTAATGGAGGAGGAGTGGTGGCTTAAAGCTTGAGAAGGTAGCAGTAGTGG
The DNA here is from genome assembly GCF_053477565.2 of Lygodium microphyllum. Lineage (NCBI taxonomy): Eukaryota > Viridiplantae > Streptophyta > Polypodiopsida > Schizaeales > Lygodiaceae > Lygodium > Lygodium microphyllum. The sequence goes on from NC_141159.1 coordinate 25,787,524, forward strand.
AGATGATGCATTCTCACCAATGTGAAAGAGAAGGTGGTTCCTCTACCAATAGTGATAAAAAGAAGAAGGGTGGTGAGAAAAAGTTTCAAGGAGAGTGCTTCTAGTGCAAGAAGAAATGATATACAATTGCAAATTGTTGTGCTAGAAAGGAAGCTGAAAAGAATGGTAGGATGGTGTATGTTTCTTGGATGGTGAGGTTTGTCTTGAAACTTTTAGATCGAAAAAATTTAGTAATTTGATGAGAATTTCATGGATGATTTTTGGTAACCTATAAAGGATTTATTTGAGAGAAACATGGCATTCATTTTCTTGGGTTTTGAGGTTGGGAGAATTGTGGATAGATCGTTGGACCAGATTTTTTATTGGCTCATAAACGTTGCATTGTTTTATGAAAGCAACTGCTGCGCATAAATGCTTGCACGAGGCTTGCACAGGAGGGGGAGAGCTAAATATGTCAAGCATTTTTGCAAAAACTAAAAAGCCCTAGTAAAACTTTAGCTTGATAGGATTTTTGTTGCTTAGCCTTTTGTGTGATTGTTTGATTTGTTGTTTCGTAGTTGAAATTTTATGTTTGTTTTTCAGGTAATTGTGTTTTTCATTTTAGTTTGGATTTTTGAGTGTGGAAACTTAATAGCTTTGGTGAAGATTGGATTTTTCTAGACAGGGTGGAGCTAGAGTATAAAAGAAAAGGAGACAACCAATATGACTGAAGTAGTTCTCTAGTAATTCATGGAAACCCTTGAGGAAGTGTGTTACTCAATGCAAGAAACATCTACCATTGACTCATGGGTATTGGACAGTGGAAACTCCTGCCAAATGATCAATAAGAAAGGTTTATATAGTTCTATGAAGCCTTTGCAAGATTCCATCACTATGAGAGTTGAAAATGATGCAAAATTTCCTATTGAGGGCATAAGTACTATTTTCTTTGTTATTGCAAATGGTGAACTCATTTAGCATAAAAAAAGGCATCATAGACTTGGAATGTATTGAGGAGTTATTAGAAAAGTGAAATCAAACAAGGATTCAGAACTTGGAGAATCAACTAGTAGCAGAGAAGTTTGTTGAAGGAGAGACATCTTAAGCATTCATCACTCAGATTGAGAATTTACATCGTTAGATGGTTAGAGCATGTGGAATACAAAAAACTAGTGTGAGGAGCTAGCTCGAAGGTGTCTTTGGATTTATTTGCCAAAGTTTGATGGATTGGTAACTATCCTAAATACTTAGGTGGAGGAGGAGTTGCGGCTTAAAGCTCAAGAAGATAGCAATAGTGGAGATGCTACATCCTCCGCCAATGTGAAAGACAAAGGTGGTTCCTATACCAATAGCGATAAAAGAAGAAGGGTGGTAAGAAAAAGTTTCAATGAGTGCTTCTGCTACAACAATAAAGGATATGCAATTGTAGATTGTCATATTAGAAAGGCACATGAGAATAATGGCATCATGAAGACTAAAGAAAAGAAGATGACCAATAAATTGAAGTAGAATTGGAGTTATTAATGGCAACCCTTGAGGAAGTGTGTTTCTCAGGACCGCAATAAATATCTACCATTGACTCATGGGTATAAAAAAGGTCAATATAATTCTATGAACTCATTTAGCATACAACCAAGGTATTAGAGACTTGGAACATACTGAGGAGTCAATAGAAACATGAAATTAAACAAAGATTCAAAACTTAGAGAATCAACTAGCAATAGAGAAGTTTGCTGAAGGAGAGACATTTGAAGCATTGATCACTCGGATTGACAATCTGTATGATTAGATGGTTGGCATTGGGATACAAAAAACTAGTGAGGAGAGCTAGCTTGAAATAATATTTGAATTTATCCACCAAAGTTTGATGGATTGGTAACTACCCTAAATACTCAGGTGAGACTCCAAGCTTTGATGTTTTAGGAATTTTGTGCACTACTAATGGAGGAGTTGCGGCTTAAAGCTCGAGAAGGTAGTAGTAGTGGAGATATTGCATTATCCACCAATGTGAAAGACAGTTTCTCTACCAATAACAATAAAAGGAAGAAGGATGGTAAGAGAAAGTTTCAAGGAGAGTGCTTCTACTGCAAGAAGAAAGGATATGCAATTGTAGATTTTCATGTTAGGAAGGCAAATGAAAAGAATGGCATCGTGAAGACTAAAGGAAAGAAGACGACCAATATGACTAGAGTAGAGTTGGAGTTATTCATGGTGATTAATAAGAAAGGTCTATATAGTTCTATGAAGCCTTTGGAAGAATCCATCACTATGATGATTGGAAATGATGCAAAATGCCTTACCGAGGGCACATGTACTATTTTATTTGTTAGTATAAATGGTGAACTCATTTAGATACAAGAAAGGCATCAGAGACTTGGAATGTACTAAGGAGTCAATAGAAATATGAAATCAAACAAGGATTCAGAACTTGGAGAATCAACTAGAAACATATAAGTTTGTTGAAGTGGAGACATCTGAAGCATTCATCACTCGGATTGAGAATTTGCACGATCAAATGGTTGGCATTGTGATCCAAGAAACTAGTGAGGAGCTAACTTGAAGGTCTCTTTGGATTTATCCACCAAAGTTTGATGGATTGGTAACTACCCTAAATACTTAGGTGAGACTCCAAACTTTGATGTTTCGAAAATTTTGTGCACTACTAATGGAGGAGGAGTTGGGGCTTAAAGCTCAAGAAGGTAGCAATAGTAGAGATGGTGTATTCTCTGCCAATGTGAAAGACAAAGGTAGTTCCTCTACCAATAGTGATAAAAAGAAGAAGGGTGGTAAGGAAAGGCTTTAATGAGAGTGCTTATACTACAAGAAGAAAGGATATAGAATTGTAGATTGTCATGTTAGGAAGGTAGATGAAAAGAATGTCATCATGAAGACTAAAGAAAAGGAGATGGTCAAAACAACTGAAGCAGAGTTGGAGTTATTCAAGGCAACCCTTGAGGAAGTGTATTTCTTAGCGCAATAAATATCTACCATTGACTCATGGATATTGGATAGTGACGGCTCCTGCAGCATGATCAATAAGAAAGGTCTATATTGTTCTATGAAGCCTCTATAAGAATCCATCATTGTGATGGTTGGAAATGTTGCAAAAAGCCCTATTGAAAGCACATGTACTATTTTCTTTAATACTGCAAATGGTGAACTCATTTAGCATACAACCAAGGCATCAAGGACTTGAAACATACCGAGGAGTCAATAGAAATTTGAAATCAGATTTGAAACTTGGAGAAACAACTAGCAACAAAGAAGTTTGCTAAAGGAAAGACATTTGAAGCATTCATCACTCGGATTGAGAATCTATATGATCAGATGACTCGCGCTATGATACAAAAAAATAGTGAGGAGCTAGCTCAAAGATGTCTTTGGATTTATCCACTACAGTTTGATGGTTTGGTAATTGCCCTAAATTCTCAGGTGAGACTCTAAGCTTTGATGTTTTAGGAATTTTGTGCACTACTAATGGAGGAAGAATTGTAACTTAAAGCTTGAGAATGTATCAGTAGTGGAGATGTTGCATTCTTTGCCAATGTGAAAGACAAAGGTGGGTTTTCTACGAACAGTGAAAGAAGAAAGGTGGTAAAAAAAAGTTTAAAGGAAAGTGCTTGTACTGCAAGGAGAAAGGATATGCAATTGTAAATTGTCATGTATGGAGGAAAATGAAAAGAATGGTATCATGAATATTAAAGGAAAGGAGATGGCCAATAAGACTAATGGAGTTATTCATGGTGACCCTTGAGGAATTGTGTTCCTTAGCACAAGAAATATCGACCATTAACTCATGGGCATTGGATAGTGGCAGCTCCTGTCACATGATTAATAAGAAAGGTTTATAAATTTCTATGAATCCTCAGCAATAATTCATCACTGTGAGGGTTGCAAATGACCAAGTCTACTGGCAATATGTAACTCCTCCTCGGTGAGAACCTTATCAATCAAAGGGCCATGTAGCCTAGTCCCAGCCAAGTCCGCACCCTGAATGTCAGTGAGCACTCGAAGGGAAGTTGGTGCCACGTAGGTTGGGTCTCTTTGAGACTGCCATTTGGCCAATCGCTCTTTTGAGACCGTCATGATCTGAGCCCCTAGTTCGGCCATTACAACACGGCTTTCGCACCAACGCTACTCAAATTGACTCTGGCCTGCTGACAGTCGCTTTAGTAGCTCTATGTCTACGAGATTCGGTCGGCAGAGCACTTCATTGAACGTGACGGTTAAGCGCAGTTCGTCAGCCTCCTTGTCAGGGATGAGTCGCATTTGTTCATGTAGGAGCCTATCGTAGTGCCCGTTAAGATGTTCTTGTTCTTCCCATGATAGAGGAAAGGTCAAGTAATCTCCAAGCTGCTCCTTGGGGATCGTGCCCACATCCGCAAGGACATAGACACGCGCAACCACTTTGAGCTTAGCCTCCAGCTCAGTTAAGCATTCTGCGACACTTCTATGTTCAACGAGGGCTTGCTCGGTTGCTATCTCATGTAAAGTTCTAAGAGTTTCCTTAGGCTTTAGCATGGCTGGGGGCTCAGGCCTAGATGAGCAAGATTGGTCCACGCTAGGTTTTCTTATGCTCTTGGGGTTCTCACGTTTCTCCTGAGGTTTTGCTGTTATTTCATCATGGTTCTTCTCGGATGTGACTGGTATAGATTTCTCACCCTATTGTGATAGCGTTGTATCCACTCTTGATTGATCAATGTGAGTTCTATTGTCAGTGGATAAAGTGTTGCAAGCAACTGTTGATGGCAACAGTTGCTTTGGTTTTTCAGAACACACAGATGTGTCTAAGGTTTCACCGCTATTAGGAGAGGCATCAGTGGGTTCATTGGTGGATGGACTCGATGCTTTATTCATCAGCTCTCTCGCGCCCTTTGTCTCAATGTTCTTGGGGTCCACAACCACCTGCAACTGTTGTTGTTTTCTCTGCTTTCTCCTCTTTTTCTTAGTCAATGAGGGTGCCTCTCTCAACGACTCAGGACCCTGGACTAGGTCAACTCTTGATGTGCTTGGTTGGACCTCAACATTCTCCTTCTCTAGTGTGTCCTTATGGGACGTGGCCATGGCCTATTGAATAGCCTCACTAGGTTGTGAGAGCACAACTACCTCCCTTTTCGGAGAGTCTAGCTCTTCAGCCAACTCCCTTGCGTGTAACTCCCCCGTCCTAGGCTTTAGGCACTTTGAAATGCTGGAGTTGTCGAGGGCTTTGGTTGTGACACCTCCTCCACAGGTAAACTACTAAGGACACATTCCACAAGGGGCATTGTCACAGCCGAGGGCTGTGACTGCCGTAGTCCCTGATTGGAAGTAGTAGCAGCTAGTTTAGTGGGTTGGCTACCCTTGGTGGATTGCGGTGTCAAGTCCCTGGGCGATCAGAAGTGGTTGTGTCTTTTGTTGGCCTTTGAGCACTCATCTGTGTAAATCAAGCATGAGTTGATTTGGTCACATTAGGTTGCTCATGCATATCCTTGGGTCGAGAGCTACAGATGGAGTCATGTCCCACCTCTTGGACATTTGGAAGCTTAGATGGAGATAGAGATTGTAATTGAGCAGTTTCCCTTGACAACCACTGTTGTGCTTCTTGTGTCCATTTGGAAAAAGAGGATGTAGGAGATCTAGGACTCTTAGGTGTACTTGGCACTCGCTGAATGACTTGCTCGAGGCTATTAGACGATTGTGCCATTTGATTTGTTGAGCGATCAGCCTTGCTTTGAGCAATGTTGTGCCTATGATGCTTGTTCTCCCCTTGGGAAATCAAAGGCTCCTTGGGCACTAACGGTTTTTGTGCCTGCTCAATGGCTACATATGACATCTGTCTATTTAGCATGCTAGGCTGGGGCTCCTTCCTTTGAACAATCATGCATGGTTCCTTGCCTTGAGACTTAGAGCTTCTCTTAGATCTCCTCCTGTGCCATGCTTTTGACGCATTCTGGCCTTCAGCTGATAGAGGTGGTTTAGTAGGGGGTTTTGGTACCCAAATCCATTGGTTGCCTGCATAATATCCTTGAGCATGAAGCAACGCTTTGGATATCCATCGCGGCGTTGTACTAGCTCTCCATCGATGCCTTCGCCTATAAGGCTTGGGCTTCTTTCGTGGTCTTCTACAATTTTTGTGAGTCCAAACCCTGTCCTTGGCCTTGTCTCTTGACCTTCTTGTTTTCGGCATGGCCTCACTCACTGGTTCTCGTTGTTCGACCTGTGCTTGCATCAACTCTTCCAACAAGTCCTTGCCCTCGTTTGTAGGCTTGACTGTTATGTCATCACCTTCCTTGCCTTTCCCTTGAGGTTCGATGAGGTCACCCTTGCTAAAGGTGGTGACTATCCTCACACCCGGTAGTGTCAGGTGTATCCTCTGTGCTACATAGTCAGCCTCACACTTGGTTGCCCTTTTAAAGGGTCTTCCTAGGAGAGTTTCTTTCATGCAGCTAGCACTTTTTGGAGGAACATGAAATAGGATAGGCAAGCTTTCCGTTTCAATTGTCGTAAGGATTTTGCACTTCCCTATGAGTGCTTGTGGGTGTCCCCATAAGGGCTAAGAGTTGCACTAGTCAGTGTGAGCTCTGGTTGGCCTAGTAGGGTCCACGATTCATAGGTCAAGATGTTAAAATCTGCTCCTTCATCAATCAGAGCATCGATAGTATGCTCTCTTTTCGCGGTGAGTTTGACCCTAAGATAAGCAGGTGGTACTATGTCTTCATCTTCCGGGTCCTGGCTTGTAAATTTAAGCCTTCTGACAGATGCCCTTGAGTTCTCGACTGCACGACCAGATGTGGATTCTCCACTGCTTTCTTGGATCATCAGTGCAGTGCTATTCAAGGTACATCTCTCGTCAAGAGTGTCATGTCTAGTCATCTTTCTCATTTGTAGCTTGCTGAAGTTACATTTTGCTCTGACTAGACACGGTTTGAACACAATGTCTTTGTGTTCTCGTGGTGTGGCCTTTTTGCCCTTGATGGCTAGATTGGCCCATTGATGTTCTAGGGTCTCTGTTTCTCTCTGTTCGGGTATGGGCTTTTGGTTGCTCTATTGCAAGTGAGACTCCATGCTGGTGTAGAGCCATTACTTCACTAGGGTCCAATTTGGAAGGCCTGTCACGGCGTGCGTTTTCTCTCCAACCTACTCGGGGGAGGTGCGGAGGGGGCAGAGCCTCCTCTGTGGGGGTTCGGGGGGGCAGTCCCCCCCCAACCCCCAAGGCCGTTACGGTAAAAGCCATGCACAATTTGGAGGACCGTTTATAGCCAAATTTTGAACTTCGTGCTCTAAATTCTAGCCTAGTGAGGATCTGTGATGTGCCTTTAGCTCTACGTAGCCTTTGGGGTCAATTTCGGGGTTTAGATGCATCATAACTTGTGTTCTAGATACCTATCCAATTTTGATAGTTTTTTGGTCCGATTCTAAGATGTTCGATTTTCAAGAGTCCGATTATCAGAATCGGACGTCCGATTTTGGGTTGGTCCGATCGGACCAATGGTCCGATTTTGGTCACGTCCGATTCTAGGAGTCGGATCGAAAAGTGGTCCAATTCTGGGAATCGGATTGGACAGGGTGGTCTGATTCTGGCTGGTTCGTGATCCTAGCTAGTCCGATCCTGAGCTGGTCCGATTCTGGGACTCGGACAGCCTGGTCTGATTGTGAGTGGTCCGATTATGGACTCGTCGGAGTGTCCGAGTCAGACGGATTGGTCCGAGTGTTCAATTCTCAAAATCGGACGGGTTGGTCTGAGTGCCACGTGGCATGTCCGATCGGGCTGGTCCGATTCTGGGAATCGGATGGTCCGACTCCCAAACTCGGGTGGTCCGATTCTGGGAATCAGACCACAGCAAGTTAATCCGAGTGCGTCAGCGGCGAGCGCGATTCCCGCGCGTTTGACCCCTCCTCACTGTCTGGTGCACACAATCCCCACAGACTTTCTAGATCTGATCAGGGCACTTGTTGGAAAGCACCAGACTCACCTGGAGCAGCACCAATCATCGGTGCCTAGAAATCGGGGCAGCGCTTCCTCACTCTGTGAACCAGAAGTTCTCTCTCTCTCTCTCTCACACACACAAGGCAAACTAAGGAAATGAGGTCTGTCCTAGCCTCCTAGGCCTCTTAAGGTCCTTTCCCAGCACTGTAGAACCTCACAGCTAGTTCCCTGTCCCTGTCTCACCCAGAACTTGAATGTGGTCCCCTGTCTCCCTGTTTCAGCCTGTTATACAACACAGAAAACCCTACTGTTTGCCTGTTTTTTTCTTCTTCTTCTTTTTCTTTGTTTTTTCCTACCCTAAATGCATCCAAATCACAGAATAAATACCTATACTACTCCATTCAACAACATAAATCTCAGAAAGCAAAAAACCTACTTGCCAAGGAGATCGAACACCCTCTTCAACCCCCTCGCTTCCTACCTATCTACCTCAAGCACCGGTTCGGGGGAAAACCCTTACTTTGATGCTCGATTCGAAGCGCACAAGTGCTCAAGGCTTGAATCCATTGGTCTCGGCAACGGAACCAAAATGTGGGAGCTTTTACTCAACTGCCAAGACCCACAGACCGCTTATTGATTCAAGCGTTCCAAGCTGAGCACTAATGGCTACCTCTCACATAGCCGACGCGCCATCCATATCTACGGGTGTAGTGAGCTTACCTCCATGCCGTTCGAGTTACCTCCTCTCCTATGCACTCCGGTAGCTCCACGATCCAAGTGCAAGCTTCAAGAAAGCTCCATCCTCAAGCTCCATGCTCCAAGCTCCATTGCCGCGAGCAAGACAAGAGAAGAGAAGAGAAGAGAAGAAGAGAGGAGAAGATGGAGAGCTTCTCCTCCTCGGTCCCTCACCCTCACACACTCACTCCCTCACACTCTCACACTCCCTCTCTCAAGCACAAGCTCAAGAAAGCAAGAAGAAGGAGAAGAAGAAGAAGAGGAGAGCCACTTTTGGCCACACACAAGAATGAGCTTCTCATTCACTTTTCAACTTTATATACAAAACCCTAAATCCCTTTTGGGCGGTCATCCCCTTTTCCCCTTTTTACATGGCCGGCCGTAGCCTTAGCCCTTTTTCCCATTGTCCTTCTATCTTCCTAGCTTCCTGTCCATCGCCCGTCTATATTTACAAATTGCACGGGTGAGAGCCCGGCACTCTTTTACAAGATTTCAGGGTGCGCCTTTTTATTTTAAAATGTGCCTTTTCCCTTTTGCCTTTGCCTTGGACTTTTAAGGTTGCCCTTGCAATTTTGGCCTTTTCTCCTTTTCTTTCTTCAGTCGGGCTACTTTTTTTCCGCCTTTGCCCTGCATCTTTTCCACTTCCTTTTGCTTTCTTCGTATTGGGGTTAACATGGGGCAACACCCATTTTCATTTTCCCTCTTTCTTCCAACAAAGGCACCACAGGAACTTCTTCTGCCACTTGTGGCACCTCTGCCTCTTCTGTCTCCTGGACCTTTGGTCCTGTCTCTGTAACTCTCTGTGGCACTGTAATACTCTGTATGGCACTGTCAGGCTCTGTTCTTCTGGTGGAAGGTCGAACGTCACTGTTCTGGCAGGAGGATTATTTTCTTTTTGGATAGATGGTTCCTTCTTCTTTTTGCACGTGTGATGGCAGCAACTTCCAATTCCACTAAATTAGAGGTAGGCTCTTGGGCCTTGGCCAGACTATCAGTAGCACTGTTTTTCACTAGGGCTGGGCTTGGATAATCTTTTGCAGTGTGGCATTCTCCTTTGCATCGACTGCATAAGGGCTTGTAATCCACTGACCTTCTAGGATTTGGACAATTTGATGAGAAGTGTCCCTTTTCTCCGCATCTGTAACACTCCACTTCTGATCTCTGACCACCGCCAGACTGTCTTCCTCTATAACTTTGGGATGGAAATCTTCTGGGTCCAAAATTAGGACCAAACTCTCTAGGCTTGGATCCAATATCCTGTGTTGTCATTTTGGATTCCAGCAAGTTGAATCTTGAGTCTTCTTCCTTCCTTCTCCTATCATGCATCTCCTTCAGAGAGCAAATGTCATCTGTATGGTTCTTCCGCAAGCAGTAGGAACAAAAGGCTCCAGGAATGGTTGGTTTTCGTGTACATTCAGTGGCTAAATGGCCTGCTTGATGACACTTACCACACCAAGTATTTGACCACATCACATCTCTTCCTGATCCTGCAACGTTGGATATGCTAGCGGTATTCACTTTCAGCATCTGTAGCTGCTCTGTAATCACATCCATCAACTCCTTTTTGATGTTGGCAATTGAGTTGGATAAGTAATCCTTCAAGCTTTCTCCTCCTGAGGCACTGGCAGGAGGGTTTTGAGGAGTCTCTGTAATCGCTGGTGTAGAGGGATCTCTGTTCTGATTCTGATTCAGAGCTCCTGTTTGAACTGTTGGGGGCTGTTGGCTCCAGTTGGTAGGGTTCCACTGTTGTTGTTGATTTGGCATTGAGAAAATTGGTTGGGACCATTGTTGTTGTGGTTGAACCATCATTTGAGGCATGGATTGTGGCCATTGTGGATTTGGTGCACTATACTGTGATACTGGGGGCATCTGTTGGTAAGGGTAGGGGACAATCCCTGGGACTGCATTTGGTGAGTACATCATTCCTGGCATCAGAGGAGGTAGGACTCCTCTTCCTGAATTCATCGCCAATCTAGCTTCCACTTCATCGTACAGTCTTGCACCTTCTGTTGCAGCTTGTAGTGTGGCTGGTCTTTGCAGCTCCACAAACTTACGGACTTCTGGTTGTAATCCTCTGAGAAACACTCCCTTCTAAATGCCATCATCTAGATTATGGTTAGTCCATCTCTTCAGGATGGATTCCATTCGTGAGACATAAGCTTCTACTCTTTCTCCAGAGGACTGACTTAGGTTTATAAATTCCTCTCGCATCCGCTCTTCAAAACCTTCACGCCTGAATTTAGTGAGGAAGGCCAACTTCAGGTCGTCCCATGTGCCAAAAGTTCCTGCTACTCGTCTCTCATACCACTGAAACGCCGCGTCCTTGAAAGTGGCGGGGAATATTGCTAACCAATGCTCAGGGGTTCTAGCATTGTTAGCCACACATGCTACCATAAACTTTGCTACATGAAGATCAGGGTCTTCATTGTACTCTCCCTTAAAAACTGGCAATGGAACTACATTCGCTGGCCTGTCATCAATATTTCCAGGATGGATCTGGCTTGGAAGTGGACCTCCAGCAGGAGGAGGAAGGGCTTGATGTGCCATTGGGACTTCTGTAAATAGTTTCGCAAGGGCGGCTTCTGCTGCGAGCTCGTTCTCAGCCTTGATTTTTACTTTCTCTCTTCTCATGTACCTCTGGACTCATTCTAACGCTTGCCTCTTTATTGTGTCATTCATCAGGGGGTTGGCTCCACTATGTTGTTAGTGCTCCACAGAGGGTTAACAGAAGGCTTCAGTCTCTGGAGGACTGTCTTGCCAACATTTCTTCTACTTCTTCCTTTTCCACATATCTGAATTCTTCTTTTATGCCACTGCACAAAGGAAGGTATTCGGTTCTGAAGGTGTCAAAATGCATATGTCTAAGCATTATGGTGGTGCCATCATCATAGTAATGCCAGCTTCTGATGGCTTCAACATTGTATGTTGTGAAAAACACTCTGTCTATCAACTTCTAGTGGGTTGCTAACTAAACAAATAGAAGATTATCAGTATACCAAGCATCCCATGTATCTTGCTCTTGAGCATCCACGAACAAATTCCAACTCTTTTCCTTCTTGTCTTTGTGAACCTCTACAGACCAAGACTCCTGAAGCTTCTTCACAATCTCCCACTTGATGATGTCTGGAAACTTCTCAATGAATGCCAAATCTTCCATGGATGGTCATTCTCTCTGTGTCTGCTCTTCGGTTTTTCCCCAAACAGTTTACCACCAAGATGCAAGTTTCTGCTGCTTCAACAGGAAGAAGAAACTGTCCACTACATAGAGCATGCATCATAATGGTGATGTGTTTCCGCCATTGTGGGATGAACTTCTTGTGGAAAGTGGCTTTAATTATGAGAAATTCCAACTCTTCAGTGGAAGAAGGAACATTACAACCATCCATTGAATTCTTCTCTTCTTGGCAATGCCATTTCCTTCATTTTCAACCTCTTCTGGTGCTTGTTGATGGCAAGATTCCCCGGCTGCGCACCAAAAACATGGAGCCCCAAGAGGAACACCAAGGAAAAGGGAATTCTCTTGCAAGAAAATCTATCTTGTAACATCAACAAGCTTGTTTATTATGTTTCATATGATCACAATGAAGAAAAGAACACCAGGCACAACAAATCCTCATGCAGCATCATGTAGATCTCCCACGGATTTGATAGAATCAACCATATTCTTCAATATCTTCACAAAATCCATCAATATAACAAAGAAAGAAAAGGAATACACCATATTTGAATGGAAATACATCACATAGTATTCATCTTCAACATCTTCATAGTCTTCTCTCTCAATCTCTCATATATAATCACTCTGTTTTGGTAGAATTGGCTATCTCTGACTCTCTCTCTCTCTCTCTCAATCAATAATACATCATATCCTCACTACAATCTCTCAAAATCACTCTCAATAATCCCTCTTAGGTCGTGGATACCCCTCCCAAGAGGTATGTCTGATATGAAGAGTCACCAGAGCCACTACAGTGTCTTTTCATAGCTCACTACTGTCACTTCACTTCAGTCTTCACTTGAGTCTTCAGCAGCTACTTCTTTCACTTCTTTCAACTCTTTTGCACTTGTATTCACCTCTTTCCAAGGCTAGAAAACTTTTCCAAGCTACACTCTCATCCAACAGAACACATACAGAAGCATACAGAACAGTCGAACAGTACCAGAACAACTACAGTACAGAACACAACAGAAATAGAAGCTCTATAGAAGACCTACAGAAGGTTACAAAAGGTCATCAAAACCTCATAACTCATACTCAAACCATTCCAAACTCTCAAAAACTATTCAATAAGATTTCACAAGATCTCAATCTTCATCAATCAATACTCCATCCCTCCTTACAGAAGACAATCAGAATAAAACAGAACAAAACAGGACAAAACAGAAACTATACAGAAGGTATACAGAACCAATCAGAACCTATCAGAACATCACAGAACCACTAATAAACATCATGAACTTCCAAAACACAATCAATATCATCCAAAACACTCTCAAACCACTTCCAAACCAATCAATCATCTCATAAAATCAACCATTCAACTCTCAAAAACAACAAAAATCAGCCAAAAAACAAGTCATTTCAACACTCAACACCCTTTTTCATGAAGACGTGAATCCACAAGCTAAGGCTGAAGTTGAGAAAATTGAAGCTCTTTTGCATCAATGCAAAGAGAATATTAGGATGCCACAAGATGTTATGAAGGCTTATGCTAATGAAAAGAGGAAACCTTTGGAGTTTGAAGAAGGAGATTGGGTATTTTCCAAAGTGCCTAAATCTAGGTATACTTCTCTCAAAGGCGGTCATAATAAGTTGGCCCATCATTACTATGGGCCTTATCAAATCCTAGAACGAATTAGTAAGCTTGCATACAAGCTTGATTTTCCTTTTTCAACAAGGATACATTCTACCTTCCATGTTTCCCAACTTAAGAAATATGTGGGTCTAGCCATAAAGGTTTTAGAAGAGTTACCTCCCATGGATGAAGATGGTCTTATCATTTATGAGCCGAAAAAGGTTATTGGCAAAAGAAAAAAGGTTTTAAGGAACCGTTCACTATTGGATTACCTTATTAAATGGGGAAGTTTACCCATAGAGGAGTCTACTTGGAAACCATCATCGTACCTTGATTATTTTCCATTGCTTATGCAGGAAGCAGAGTAATATCTGAACATGACAACTTGCTATATTAAATTTGTCATAAAAATAATTGCTCTATAGTCATCAGAATTGGATTTTTATGGCATGGCTGGATACTAGGGATTGTCCTTTATGTTTTTATATCTCATATATGGTTATTGGGCATTTCTTCTTCAAGTTATGGTTGATCTTGTGCACTAGTCTATTTTGGACAGTTTCTAGTAGTATATTCAAAATTCATTCTTGAACTTCATGAACATATGAGATCTTCTTCAGCTTGGAGTTTCATTACAACATGGATTCAACATTTATAAAGCTATCCTTATAATCTTTCCTTGTAAATTGTACCAAATTCTATCTTTGAGGAAAAGCTCTTTTAGGCTAGGATGACTTGTAATAAAGCATAAATGACTTAGTCTAGGATAAGTATAAAAGGTGGAGGTATAACATGTGAATCATCTTTTTGCCATTTTACAAACATTACTTATTTCAGGTCTCAACCTCCCACCATCTAAGAGGATGAATACTCTTGGCCACCATAGCTTGGGGTGCATACCTTGCTGTAGCCACTCATCATTTGATTCTCAGCCAACATTTGGTAATGTCATTTCTTGCCTAGCCACCTTGGCTATGGTTTCTTGGCATTTTATGTCTATTTCTTCTATTTTCAGTTTAATGGCTTGCTGTGGGAATTAGCTTCTTTACATGCTAGGTGTGATAGTCTTATGGATACTCATGTGGATGCTACTTTGGGTATTGTTCCTACTACCTATGTGACTTCTATGATTCAAGACTTGATATTGACTAGTATGTCAAATGTATTAGAAGTGATGCATAAACTCTTGGGATATTTATAGCAATATGACAAACATAGTGTCATGAAAGGGACAATTGGTAGGAGCTTGCAAGATTAGTTGGTTCTACAGTAGAGTATAGGTCTGATAGTCTAGCACAGTAGTTGCAAGTTAAGCAAGATGAGTGTGATGCATCAAAATTGAAGCATATTGAGAAGATTGCAAATTTACAGTAGGTAATTAAGAAAGATAAGATATCTTAGCTACTAGTGAGCTTCAAATAAAATGTGTGGTTGAAGTTCATGCATTTATGGATAAATGTATTCAACTACAAGTGGTGCTTGAGAGATTCTAGCCATTGAAAGTTGTGTAGAAGAAAATTTGAATAACATTGAAGTGGATGTGGATGCAACTATTATGCTTAAACTAGAGCTTCATGATATTAGGAATATCTTATTGGTTTCTTGGGAGACCGTGGCACAAAAATTTACTAGAGTGATCTCTTAGCCTTATGAGATGCTCAAAGATTCCTTTGTTTCGATTGTTGATGCTCCTTTGGTATAGGAGAAGGAAGCTTTGACACATACAGCTCATGAACTAGAGATTATATGTATGGAATTGAATGCCAAACTAGATTATCGTTTGGAAGTTAAGAGAAGAAGTGATGATTATATTGCATGTTTGTTGCACCAAAGGGAGTTAAAGAGTATTGACAGAGATGTTGTACTCAAGGAAGTACTTCATGAGGTGTATGAAGAGTTTAAGGAAACGGAACATGATTCTTCCTTGGTGGTTAGTGGTGATCAACTGGTATCTTCATGCATGACCATTATTCCTTTATGTACCTAGATACAATATCTAGTTCCTTTTCGAGTTGTACTTTTCATTTTTGCTTCATCATAGACATTAGTTTCATCTTGTTGAGACGTAGGGCCAATTATGCAACTACATAAGAGGGCTCTAGGTATCCTCGAAGGGCTCTACTCATTGCTACTCAATGTGGCTTGTCAAGGGGTGTAAGACCTCTAGAAAGATATAAATGTGTTCTCTGGGGGTTAGTTTGGATACATCATGCTACTTAGTTGCATGTGTGCATTCAAGTCCTCATTGTCCCACTCATCCAATGTGCTATGCATATGTTAGGGCTCAAATTACACCATTACTTTAGCAGTTTCACTTTAATACTTATGCATACTTATAGGTGCTTTGTAACCCTGTTGACTTTGTTACAGGCTAATTTACTGCCTGCGATTTACTCCCTGAAAAACTACTCTACCTGACATTTCTGAATCCAACTGACTTACTTTCTGACTGCACTGACTTCATATAACTTTCATACACACATTCCATCATTACAGTACACCTTTACAGAACCATCTGACTTCATTTCAGCAATAAATAACATGAATACTGAAAACAGTTTACCACTTCAAGACAGGGAAACAATATCTGACTCTGAACTGTTCTTCATATCTTCAGTTTCTGCTTACAGACAGACGCACAGACATGATCTACACCCGCATATGCACTTTGACTTGAACAATTACATTCGGGGATTGATAACTCCTCACATCCCTTACTTATGACTATTCATTCCAAAAACTTACACCCCTTCATATCTGACTTACCCTAAGGCTTAACTTGACTTCTAAACTCCTAATACATAACTCTAAGGTGTAGTGTCAACTTAGTCTTAACACTGGCACACCCGGTGGATACTATTTTCCCAAAATAGTGGACCTGAGCCCACAACATCCCTTGATCAGTTATCAACTAGAAAATACTAATTCAAGTAGTCAGGAATATTTCCTTGTAAAGTGCAGTGGCTGAAAATGAATCCCACATACACAAATACTTAGAAAAAACCATTTTTCCTGAAATCAGATTCTCTGTCAAATCTGAAATTTCTTCAATACTGACTTGTCAGTTTGGAGTAGGATCATCATCATGTCCTCCCCCTTCTTGCTTTGATCTAACATCCTCTGTTTCTGAAGCTGGTTGCTCTTTCTCATCAGTCCTAGCAGAGACTGTTGCTGCTATGCATCCCACTTGAACTCCTTCTTCTTCAATGGCAACATCCCTGACTGTGCCTAAAGGCACAATTGCCCAACATTGATTTATCATTCCCTCTGGCAAAAACAGTTTTAACCTGAAACCATTCACAGGTTTCTTTAACAGTGTGCCTTGCAAATCCATCAACTGAAATGTCCCTTGTCCCAAATCCTTGTAAATTCTATATGGTTCAACATATCTGAGTTTCAGTTTCCCTAGATGCTTTCCCAACTTTGAGTTGTACATCAGGACCAAATTTCCTTCCTTAAATCGTTTCTTCTTCAAATACTGATTCACCCATGCAGCTCTCCTGTTTTGAATCACAGTTGCGACATAAGCACTCTGAAATCTGTCTTCTTCCAGAGACAGTAAGTGTTCCAATCTGTGTTTCAGAGAATCCTCCTGTGTTAGCCTGTGTTGTATTGCTATCCTCAAAGATGGTACAACAAACTCCATAGGCACTACAGCCTCAAGGCCATACACTAGTCTAAAGGGTGTGAGACCTGTACTGACTTTGTAAGCTGTTCTGAATGCCCATAGTGCTGAATTCAACTTCAAGTCCCAATCCTTTCTGTTTTCTGAAACTGTTTTCTTCAAAATTTTAACCAACACCTTATTACTACTCTCAGCTAATCCATTTGCTTGTGGATGATATACAGAAGACATTTTGTGACTAATCATGTGTGTTTCTGCAAGCACTTTGATAACTTTATTCAGGAAATGAACACCTTGATCAGATACAAGCTCAATAGGACAACCAAATCTGGTCATAATATTGTTGTAGACAAAAAAGGCTACACTCCTGGCTTTATTATCCTTCAAAGCAACTGCTTCTACCCACTTGGTACAATAATCAGTAGCCACTAGAATATACCTGTTTCCTGAATGTTCTGCTGCAGGTTTGAATGGACCCATAAAATCCATACCCCACTTCTCAAATGGCCCTAAAGGCAGTACTGGATTTTGAATCATCCTGTCCTGATTCCTGGGATATCCATCTCTCTGACACTGTTCACAGGTTTTTGCAAACAGGTATGAGTCCTTAATAACAGTTGGCCACCAAAGTCCACTCTGAAATATTTTCTTGCTTGTAATGTCCCCTGAATAGTGACCATCTGAAATTCCTGTATGAGCTTCAAACAAAACTGTCTTTTTCTGACTTTCAGGAACACACCTTCTAAGTATCTAATCAACTCCTTTCTTGTATAAATGTCCTCCAATAACTGAAAATGTTGCACTTCTGAGTACCAACTTTCTTCTGTGATCACTGTTCATATTTTCAGGAAAAACTCCTTCAGTAAGATAGTTCAGCATTTGTCCATACCAGTCTGTTGACTGAGTTGGTTGAATCTGAAAAAGATCCGCATCAGGAAGATCATCTGCTATTCCTTCAGTTGGGTCTCCTGATTCCAGTCTGCTCAAGTAGTCAGCAATTATATGATCTTTACCAGGTCTGTGTATGATGCTGTAGTCAAATTCCTGCATCTGCAATACCCATCTGGCAATCCTTCCTGTTGGATTTGGTTTATTCACAAGATATATCAAAGCTTGATGATCAACATGTATGACAATAGGGTTTCCCAACAAATAGTGTCTGAATTTTTTCAGAGCAAAAATCACTCCCAAACACTCTCTTTTTGTAACTGAATAATTCCTTTCAGCTCCTGTCATTACTTTGCTTGCATAATAAACAGGCCTGAACCATCCTTTCTGCTTCTCTTGCATCAAAATTGCTCCCACAGCTACATTTGATGCATCTCCAAAAACATGGAAAGGTAAATTCCAGTCAGGTGGTTGCATTATAGGTGCCACCTGTAACATCTTCTTCAGTAGCCTGAATGCTTTTTCCTATTTTTCTGTCCATTCATACTTCACATCCTTCTTTGTGAGCTTAGTTAATGGAACACAAACATGGGATAGGTATTTCAAAAATCTGCTGTGCCATTTTATCTGACCAACAAATCTACTGAGTTCCTTCAGATTGACTGGTGCTTTAGCCTTCTGAATGGCTTGAACTTTTCTTGGATCCACCACAATAGGTGATAGCCAAGTCACCTTCTCTACAGGATAGATGAAACCGACCTTAAGTAGTTTATCCAACTCCTCCTTAACAGCTCTAGCATAATTAGGATTCATCCTGTATCTTTGGGAAATGACAGGTACTGCATCCTTTTTGAGATTAATCCTGTGCATACAGAATTGTGGATCCACTCCCTTCATGTCAGTATAACTCCATGCAAATATGTCCTTAAATTCCTGTAACAGCTCCTCCAAATCTGACTTAAACTGTCCTGTCACATGAATACTAACTTTTACCATTTTGGGATTCTGTTCAGTCCCTAAATTCAGATCCTGAAGATCATCCTCTTGCACCCTAGCTGTTCTGGCCATTTGTTCTTCAAAGGCTTTTTCAGCTTGGATTATTTGCTGAATGTGCATTTTCTCCTCCTGTTCAGTCAGAATTTTGTTTACATCCTCTCCTTCTGGTACATCCTGTAATGCTTCCTCCTGTTGTAATAGATTACCAGAAAGTTTATTCTCCTTAAACTGCTGCACAATTTTAACCACATCAATATCAAAGACAGGAATCACTGACTCATTGGTTTTAAGAAAAGCATCTTCCTCATCATCATCTACTTCTTCTAACATATTCAGTCCCTGTGCATACAGTGCTCTAGCCTCTCTGGGTAGAGTTGCAGTAGGAACCATACTCAGGTGTACTTTCTTCTTTCCTCTTCTGAGTGTTATTTGAGCTGCCCCCCAATCCTGTCTAACCTTGGCCTGTTTTAACCATGGTCTTCGCAACAGAATAGGATATGGACTGTCTCCCTCATCCATTTTCAGGACTACAAAATTCACTGAAAAAGTGAGCCCTGCAACTGTAATCTGTTGATTCCTGAGAATTCCCATAGGTTGGATTCTTCTCTGATCAGCCATTTTTAACTGAAATGGAGCTTCATCAAGATCCGGCAATTTCAGCTTAGTATACAGGAATTCAGGTAAAATATTTACCCCTGATTCTCCATCCAGAAGTGCTCCCTGTATATCCTGTTGCTGAAAAGTCACAGTAATCTTGGGAACTTTGTAATCCACATCTTCAGGTTCAATCTGACAAGCTTCAGGTTCAACTTGCTGAACTTCTTCACAGTAAAAGGTTCTCAATACCTGTCTTTTAAACTCAGGTACCAGACTGAGAATTTGATCCATTGTGACAGTGGTTGCCTTTAGCACTTCTTCTGTCATATCAGCTTCCTTCAATTCTTGCTGATGGATCTCCTCTTCTATACTGGGAAGTACAACAGGTAATGTTTGATGCATCTGTGTCCCCATCTTATCTGTCTTCTGACTTTTCTGAATTTCTTTCACACAACCAATCTGACCTGTCTCTGTGTATCCCAAAATTTAGGATTCTTCATCTCCTTATGGGAAATAACTGGGTCAGCAACATATTGTGCACCTGATCTTGTAATCACCAAAACAGGAGCAACTTTGTCAGTAGTCACCTGTTCCTGTAAACAGTTAGAACAGTCACATTGTACATGCATAGCATCCAGATCCTCATAATGAACATTATGGCTCACAACTCCATGAATCTCTTTAGCCTGTTCTACAATTACTACATTTGCCTGTGGAGGTCTATTTTGTTGCTGTTGCACTGGTGGCCTTTGATTGTTGTATCTGACAATGGGTATGCCTCTTTCCTCTCTGTGTTTACACCATAAAGGACAGTTTGGACCCTGTCTATGACCCACCTCTGCACAGTAAGTACAAGGATCAACAGGTCCTTGTTGATTGGGTGGTACCCAATTATTTCTTCCTCCAAATCTATTTTGTTGGCCATCCCCTACTCTGCTCCTGTCAGGTTGTACTGCATTAGCAGCAGGTACATTGGCTCTCTGTGTTTGCTGGTTGGAATTTGCCCTGTTATTAGGGTTGTACCAACAGTTAGCATCACTATGACCATGTTTCTGGCAAGTATTACAGTAGGGATTTTCCTTCTTTGCTGAAGTGGAGATCCCCATACTTTTAAGAGTGGCAGAAATCTGTTTAGTCAGGTCTTGAACCTTCCTTTTGGATTTTCTGTGTTCTTTCCTGTCTCTAGAGTCCTTACTCCTGCTTTCAGTTTGTGTTTCCTTTTCTTCTTCTTTGTTTTAGTTTTTCTTCCATCTTCTTCTGAATCAGTATCCTCTGAATCTGAATCATATGCTTCTGACTCTGAATCTGTGTCAGAATCTGTATCTGTACCTGAATCTGAATCCTCCTCTGAGTCAGAGTCAGTATCATGTTTTTTCTTCCTGAATCTGGTAGAACCTAGTCTCTTCTCTGCTCTCCTTGCAGCTGCCACTAGTTCATTAAAGCCTCCAACACCTCCAGGTATTTCAGTACTTGCTACTGCTGTCCTTAAAGTTCCCCTGAGTCCATTGCAGAAATATTCCCCCAATATCTCATTGGTAGGTCTTTCTGCAGGTGCTAATCTCCCATTCAGATCTAGAAACTGTTGTGCATAATCTTCAACAAGAAGTCGCTTCTGTTTCATTGTTTTAAGCTGTTTCAAAATATCAGTTGGTGTCTTCCATTTTCTGAATCTAGACAGGAATGCTGTCTGTAATGCCACTGTGTCAGGAAAATGAGCTGCCCCATACTGAGTAAACCAATTCATGGCTTTTCCCTCCAATGTGGCAGCAAATTGCTGCTTTTTCACATCATCCCCATACACTCCTGCTAAGCCACTTGCCTCCCATTTAGTGCTGAACTGTGCTACATGGGCATCAGGATCCTCTTTTTTTGATTGACCCTTGAAGTGAGCAAATCTGACTCTCAAGTCTGCTGGGTTAGGGGGTTGTGCCATTATGACTGGTGGTACTTTTGGTGCAGTCTTCTTCCTCCCTGACAATTTAGGTAATGGTTGGAATTTCAAACTCCTTTTAGACTGTCTTTGAAGTTGGGACCATGCCAAACTTCCTAGAAACCTGTTCTTGTTTCTCTGTTCTTCATCTGGTGTAAGTGGTGTAAATGAAATAGGTGCAACATCAGGGATACTCTGGCTTGGACCAACTTCTTTAGTTTGTATCTCCTGATCACTCAGATAGCCCAGATCCAAACTGTCTACCTGACTTCCACTGCTGGACCTGTAATGTCCCTTTCCTTTCTGTTCTAGTTTCTGCTTTTCCTCTTGCTCTAGCCTTGCCTGTAATCTTGTATAATACTTGCCAAAGCCTTCCCCTCTATACTTCTCTGCTGACATAAAACAAGGATTTCTCTGTCATTAGCCTGTCTTAGTGATGTTCTCCTGTAATGCAGCAGTGACAATGATGACAAGTCAAACACAAGTTAGAAGTTCTCCCCCGTCTGTATCTGGATGATATGGAATTAAAGCCATATGCATGGTGGAACTGCCATTTCTCATGATTAACCCATATCCTCCTGATCTCTGCAGTTGTTCGACTTCTGGCTATTGGGCAAACCTTGCTCAACTGAAATTTCCAGACCCTATCCCTGACTAATCTGACCACGTCCACAGGTAAGTCAGGAAAATAATCAGTCAGGAAATTTTGGCCATACACCTCAAATTCCTCTTCTGGTGTAGTCCAATTGTAAAATTCCCTGCAAAGAGATTGCGCGAAGGCATCTTGCTCCTCTGCTTCTGTTGTCCAATGTTTAAAATCGTCCAACCAAGACAGTAGGACCTCTTCCATTCTGAAAGCGAGAATTAGACAATTCTGCCATTCGCATGCATAAGACCTGTGCCGTCTGAACAATTCGCAGGATCGCCAAGTGTTACAGGCTAATTTACTGCCTGCGATTTACTCCCTGAAAAACTACTCTACCTGACATTTCTGAATCCAACTGACTTACTTTCTGACTGCACTGACTTCATATAACTTTCATACACACATTCCATCATTACAGTACACCTTTACAGAACCATCTGACTTCATTTCAGCAATAAATAACATGAATACTGAAAACAGTTTACCACTTCAAGACAGGGAAACAATATCTGACTCTGAACTGTTCTTCATATCTTCAGTTTCTGCTTACAGACAGACACACAGACATGATCTACACCCGCATATGCACTCTGACTTGAACAATTACATTCGGGGATTGATAACTCCTCACATCCCTTACTTATGACTATTCATTCCAAAAACTTACACCCCTTCATATCTGACTTACCCTAAGGCTTAACTTGACTTCTAAACTCCTAATACATAACTCTAAGGTGTAGTGTCAACTCAGTCTTAACAGACTTGTAGGACACGTCTTAGCAGCCCATCGGGAAGAGAGTCTAGAAAGTGCCACCTGGCACTCCCAAGGAATGTCACGGGGTTTGCAATCTAGGTCTTCCTGAGTCTCTCACAAGGCGGAAGCATTCCAGCCATTCCCACTTAGGACTGACCTGAATCAGGGTCTTCCTAATGGTCAAGTTCCTAGAAGGTAGATAGTGTCGAGCCCAGACGAACTACTTTGTGCAAAAACATCAGGGTCGAAGCGCATTTATAATGCACTTGGTTCAAGGAGAATGGGAAGCACATTTATACTGCACTTGGTTCAAGGAGAATGGGAAATGAGAGGGATGCGAAGCTCGACCTCTCTACCCTCCCATTTTGTTCCCCTAAAATAGCATAAATCAGGACTCTAGCTCTATAGATTCTAGGTCATTGTTACCTCGCTGTCAATTCCTTTGAGAAAATTTCCCAGCCAACCGGGACCACCCTTCCATAGGACGGACCCAGGGTCACATCCACCGCACTTTCCTCAGTTGCTTTGGTTATCTAATTACCTACCACATTTAGTTTGGCAAGCAAAAACAGCTTCCTTAATTAACCAATTAATCACTAGTTCCTTCACGTAACTTAGGCACTGACATAGAAAAACAATGTCAAGCAAGTTCCTTTTCAACATTTAATATTTATTTATCAATCTTTGGAATACATCATATAATCCGCCCGAAGGCTATTCCAGCAATCGTCAAGGATTTCTATTCCAAGTTTCGCCCGTTGACTAGTATGCGGGCCTCGAGATCCCATCTCGAGTCACGTCGGCCTCTTGTGTAGGATCCGGAGGCAAGGCATTTACGGCCAGAGCCTCCCCTTGCACCCAAGCGTCCTCCTACTCCAAGTAGCATCCACTGAGATACCTCTCGTGGCGGGTTTGGTCCACGTACCCGGTGCAGCTAGCAACCCCCTTGGATAGGGTCAGGCAGACAGTCAGAGGTAACTGATACTGCCTCTCCCTCTAGGCTTTCAACCTGAAGCATTAGTTATTTTTCCAGTATTGGTTCCTTGAACAAAGAAGTACAAACAGTGCATCTAATTGTAAAATCAAGAACATTCTAGTGGTCGTTTGTATGGCGAACTGCTAAAGTATAATTCCTTCTCCTCGAATGCTTACAGCATTCAATCCTGGATCAATCGTGACTTGGCAAGATCCCAAGGGTTTCGTAAGTTGAGTTGCTTGTTTACCCTTTTTCCTTGGGTTAGGGTTTATACCCTGTTGACCCAAATTTTCAATACCTTAGGTTTCCATATATTATGGTCAATAAATCCTGGACAACCTCATTGTCCTCACTTGATTGGTCAATTGCTTACTAGGCAATTCATAGTTACCCTAACTTGGCAAATTAGCCCCAAGGAACGGTGATGTAGCAGGATGACTACTCATCCTCTAGAAAATTAGACTTGTACTTAGGACTCGCCAAACTTGTTCTAAGGAGTGGTAATACTATTTTGTGATTTAGACACAAAACCATGCGACGTTGCAACTTGTTGCACGAGATAGGTGTCAATACCAACTTGTGGGATTATATCTTTCTTTGTACGGTCTTTCTTGATCAATAATACCTTTGATCAAGATAAGGGGTTGGGAGTCCTCTTGACCCAAACCAACCCTAACCCTACTAGACTGTAATATTCCGCGTAGAAAAAAATAAATCGGACTTTTCGCGTAGAAAAAAATAAATCAGACTAATAGAAAATTTTTTATTCCCCCCTTATCCCTCCAGCTCGTCAGTCGAGCTGGAGGGGGAGGGGAATAGAAGGAGCTACTAAGCTCCTTGGTGGAGCCTTGGAGGGAGGGGGGGGGGACATGCGTGTTGACAAGCAAGAAGCAAAGATCCCCCTCCCTCCACTATTTAAACGAGGGGAGGGGGGGGGCCGCTGGACAGAAAGGCTGGGAGCCATGAGAAGAACTGAATGCCGCCATAGCTCCGAGCTGAATAAAGGGAGTCGAATCGCCACTGCCACGCCGACCATCTGCCCTCCATCACGTCGCCATCGACTACTGCAGTCCAGTCCCGCCGTTTTGGCTGAATTAGCTTTTCTTCCCCCCCCCCCCCCCCCACGTGGCCCTTCCAGAAGCCCCTTGGAAGGTTCCAAGGTGGGCTTCCTAAGCCCTTGTTCTTCCCCCCCCCCCCCCCCCCCCTCCCGGGGTTTTAAATCCCCCCCCTAAGGCCCTTGTTCCCCCCCCCCCCCCCCCCCCCCCCCCCCCCCGGGTTTTTAAACCCTCGTAAGGCCTTGTTTCCCCCCCTCCCGGTATAATCCCCCCCCTAAGCCTTGTTTTTCCCTCCGGATTTTAATCCCTCCAAAGCCCTTATTACTCCCCCGGGTTTTAATTTCCCCCCTAAGCCCTTGCTCTCCTCATAGCTCTTTAGATTTTTCAGGTCACAACCACAGGCCTACTTTGTCCTAGGCTACCTTGCAGACTTCCATTCTCTTGCGTTAATCCCTTCACTCACTTTCAAATCTTTTTGTGCAAGTGCTCTCGTAGTTGAGCTTTGTGTTCTTAATCTTATCAAACAAGCCAATGTCCACACACTCCCATGTCCTAAAAAATCCAATTCATCATCATGGCTTCGTATGGTATCCCGTAAGGAAGAAATAGCCGTGAGATAAAAGATACGGAAGGAAGTAGAGGGAGTGAAAAGAGGGAGTGAAGGAGGAAGAATGGGAAAAAGGTAAAAGATAAGGAAGGAGAAGACGGTGGAATTCCAAGAAGAAAAGGGAAAAGGCTATCTCGCATTCGAACTATGATGCCGCCAAAGAAAATCCAAGGTGTAGCTGCGGGAGGGTCATCTCCCGGTATCCATATGGATATCTCACCTCAAAGCCAGATTTTTCTTCTTGGTGTTAATTCGGTTTTAAGTCAATCATGCAAAGAAAAATTGTTAAGGAAAGATATATTTGTTCGAGTTATTTTTAACGAAGGAGTTAGCTTATGAACGACAATGTATACAAATTAGCTTTCTTCAAATTGCATCAAGCATTATAAAATTATAAGCAAGATTAACCATTTACTATAGTAATATATTCCTAAAGTGTAGAAATTATATCTTGCACCATTAGTCTTATTCCTTTCGCAAAGAATCATGGTAAAATAGCTAAATTCATGAAAGGTTTCTTTCGATGCTCAAATTACTAGGAAGTTATCTTTGCTAGTTGCACATCTTAGCAAGGCAACTGTTGTTATTTGGCATGAGTTTATCTTTAAAGAAAATGGAAGTTAAATGTTAGGAATTAACAAGTATAAAAATTAAATATACGAACTCATTTGGAAAGAAAATGTAATGGGGAATTTTTGGATGACACTCTATTAACACTTTTGCCCTGCTATTTGAGGACTTGGAACTAATAAAGTGTGTATACACCAATTTCTCAACTTGGCCTATTTGTCCCAAGGAGTATTGTCATCTTTGTATCATCTTGGCATTATGCTATATGCCAAATTAAACTGTATTGATTAGGAAGGTTAATTGTCACAAGGATAGTAAAACCGTAACAAGACGAGTAAGATTACCTTCCAAAAGATAATCGAACCAATCTAAACATAGAAACATTCATACCCTAAACACTTGACTACTTTCCTTACCGTAGGGACAATAAATTCATAAAGATAAGAAACTAGGGTTTGTCCCTAAGGTTCTTAAATGAAGAAACCCTAGGCCTGACATACGTCAGCTTAAGGAATCTAAACAGATTATTCCATCGCCGGACTTGCGCAACATGTATGAAATCATTTTGTGATCAATTCACAAGGAGAAAAGGGAAAAACCCTCTTCAAGGACGGCAGATCCTTACGCAAGTTATCTTGCAAAAAAGACGTAGTTTTGGATATCCTTCTAAATAAGGAAAGTTGTAAAATAGAAACTAGCATATCTAAGGTACCTTAGGGTTAACCAAGTTGAGTATGCCCTACATTGGAATGTAAGAGATCTTGCCAAGTTACAAGACACCTTGGGAACGAGTGATGATACACTCAAAAAGGAAAGAACACTTAGCAGTTTGCCATATAACTGGGTTGATTAATGGAAATGTTTGTGCTTGCTAGAGATTTTAGGGCTCTGTTTGAATTATGAATTACAAATTAAATAAGTACCTATACTTCAAGTTAAAGGCCTGAAGGGAGAGGCAGCTTCAGTTACCCCCGACTGCCTGCCTGACCCTAACCAAGGGGGTTGTTGACCGCGCCGGGAACGTGGACCGAACCCGCCGCGAGAGGTCAATCCGTTGAGTTCTACTTGGAGCAGGAGGACGCTTGGGTGCCAGGGGGGCTCTGGCCGTAAATCCCTCGCCTTCCGGGTCCTGCACAAGAGGCTAACGTGACTCGGGATTGGATCTCGAGGCCCGCATACTAGTTGACGGGCGAAAGCTTGGAATAGTGATCCTTGGAGATTACTTGTTAGCCTTCGGGCGGAACTCCTTGTATTTCAAAGATAAAATGATGAAATGTTAAAAGAACTTGCTTGATGTTGTTTTTCTATGTCATGTGATAAGATTACGTGAAGGAACTAGTGCTTAACAAGGTTAATTAATGAAGCTGATTGTTATATGTCAAATTAATGTGTTAGATAATTACATAACTAAAACAAATCGAGGAAAGTGCGGAGGATGGGCCATGGGTCCGTCCTACGGTTGGGTGGTCCCGGTTAACCGGGAACTTTTCTCAAAAATCTCGAAGAACAACGAAATGATCATCATCATCAAAAAGAATAACGAGAACGATGACCTAGAGTTACGTCTTACCCAATTTACGTTGTTTTAGGGGAACGGAATGGGACTATGCCTTATGGCAGAGAGGTTGAGCTTTGCATCCCTCTCGTTTCCCATTCTCCTTGAACCAAGTGCCGCGTGAATCCGCTTCGGACCTGGCGTTTCTGCGTAAAGTAGTTCGATCGGGTCTGACGCTAGTTGCTGTTAGCTAGTGACCCATTAGGAAAACCCTAATTCCGGTCGATCCTAAGTGGGAACGGCCAGGATACTTCCGCTACATGGCAGACGCGGAAAGAGCTAGATCGCAAAACCCGTAACATTCCATGGGAGTGCCGGGCAGAGCTTTCTAGACATCCTTTCCAATGGACTGCTAAGACATGTCCTGGATGATACTAGGGGACACGTTACATAGACCGACAACATTTTGGCCCTAGGGTTCCTAAATTCATATTGAGGTCTAGTATTTGGTCAATTGATCCCTAGGGTAAGAACCCTAGATCATTCTTGCATGGGCGCTTAGATAACCCAAACATTCCGTGAATGTGGGTAGGACCTTTAAGATCGGAGATATTAGGTCGGCATCCCAAGTGCGATACTAGGCAGAATTTTATCATATCTTAACCGTAACTAGCATATTGAGGTGACCGTCATATGCTAACTAATCACACCTTTATGAGTTTCATGTAGGCTACTCATTTTACACATAAATTACTTAATTGGTCTAACCAACCAACGATTAAAAATGATCTTTCCTCTAAAAATGCAAATGCTTTCTTCTAGAGTTCGCAAGACTCTTCTTAAAATATGGAAGTAACTGCAAGATGTATCATTCCATGCGAATATAGACATTTTGCCTTTATGCAACTAGAGATCTTTCTTTTCCTTGCCCTATACTATAATGATTGACATTCAGAGCTAAATCTTATAGACCCTACGTCGATGCATCGAGTTCAAGCTTTGATATTTTAATGAAGATGCATCCTTTCCAATGTATTCAAAATTGCCTACGAGAATTAAAGACATGCTTAATGCATCTTTTCATGCGGGAATGTTATCCGAACCTGGGCATTAAGAATTGAGGTGTTGTCCACTCGCGTACTCGGGTTGGAAGCTCCCACCTGTGCTCCTCTCGCCTTTTGCTTAGGAGCCATTGACGTAGCAAATTTCAATTCAAAAAGCTTCCCCTTGGATCTTTACGTGTTACGAAGGTCACTCTGCCCGAGATTCTTGTCTTCTGCACAGGAATTTGGGCCTTGTAGTCACGATTTTAATGAACCCGGCAAGGCACGGGTGAATAAGGCTTATGGAAGCGTTAATGGAAGCTTCCAAGCCTCTGTTTATAGGCAAGTGATGTGGAGAGAGAGTGATTGGGATGATGATGAAGATGACGATGGGTGAGATGAAGATGATGATGACGATGCTGATGATGATGGAGGCGGAGGCGACAACAGCGTGGCGGCACGATGGCAGCTGGGCAGTGACGGCGGGCAACTCCCACAGGGTGGCGGCATAGCATGATCCTCTTTCCTCCTCTCTCCCCTCCCTCAAGCTTGGGAGGGGGGGTTCTTATAGGCTTTAAGGGGGGAGGGTAGCCACAAAAGTGGGAGGTGGCATGCTACCCCTCCCCATGCTCTCCTACTCCACACATACTCATACTCCCTCTCCCCGCCATGCAATGACTGAAGGGGAGGGGGTTTTAAAAAAATTGCTCAAATTAATTATCTCTTTGTCCCATGAAGGGATGTTCTCGCGGAGGCCTACAAAGGCTTGCGGTTTTCAAGCCACGGCTTCCTACACATGATGCCGGGCTGGTGTTTGTTGATACACGTGGAGGGAGAACTTAGCCCAACGTCTTTTGTTGCGGGAGATCACTTGAAATTGCTCTTACGCAGGGTATGTGGGGTCTAGGGTCGTTGATATTTCATTGCGGAAATATTACATTCTTTCCCCCTTAGAGGAATCATGATGTCCTCATCTCGAGAAGATCTAGGGGTATTGTTGGTTGAGAGAACTTTCATCCATCCAGGTGGCATCCTTTTTGGGGTAATATTTCCTTTGGATGACGTATTCTCTCAGGGTTCTGGATCTCAAATGCCTCTCCCTAATATCTAAGATCATGTCAGGCCGTAGCTCAAGGACTCCTTGGCTAGGCATTACAACTTGTTGATCATCAAGCACGTGACTAGGGTTAGGCACATACTTTTTCAATAGACTGATATGGAATACATTATGAACTTTTAGGTTTTCAAGGAGTTGTAATCTATAAGCATTAGGCCCTAGGCACTTGAGAATCTTGTAGGGTCCACAATACCTTGGACTTAGCTTTTTGCATTCACCCAAGGATAGGGAACTCTTCTTTGGACATATGCGAATGAAGACCATATCACCCTCAACGAAGGATCTGTCTTGCCGTTTCAGGTCCATGTAAGCCTTCTATCTGTCCTTGACGGCTTGGATGTCTTGTCTTATTGATTTGATTTGATCATCCATGTCTTCCAGCATCTGCTTTGAAGCTTCAACCCTCAAGGTTGGATCCAAAAAGTTCAAAGGACTATGACAATCGTGTCCATACAATGCTTGAAAAGGGGTCATTTGAATGCTTTGTTGGTAAGAAGCATTGCAAGCAAACTCAACCAGTGGCAAATATTGAATCCACTTTTTGGGTTTGCGACATCAGTGTGCCCTAAGCATGTCTTCAATGACTTGGTTGACTCGTTCTATTTGACCATCAGTTTGGGAATGATAAGCTGTACTAAAACAGAGTTGAGACCCAATGGCCTCGAAGATAGCCCTCCAAAAGTGTGATGTGAAGAGGGAGTCACGATCACTAATGATTATTCTGGGTAACCCATGCAATTTGAATATTTCCTTGATGAATAACCTTGCGATGTCAGAGGCTTTATAGTTTGTCTTAACATGGATAAGATGTGCAACCTTGGTGAGCATATCCACTACAAGCATAATGGAGTTGTATCCTCCCTGAACTTGGGGCAGGCCAACAAAAAAGTCCATACTAATGAATTCCCATTTCATTTGGGGAATGTCAAGTGGTTGCAATTTCCCTGGCATTTTGACATGTTCGGCCTTAATGTGTTGACAAGACAAACATTCAGTGACATATTTAAGAACGTCATCTTTGATCCTATCCTAATAATAGCTCTTTCTGACTACATTAAGGGTCTTGGCATAGCTAGGATGTCCTGAGAAAGGGGAGTCATGGGCTTTCCAAAGTATCTTCTGCTTGAGTGAATGGATTGCCGGAAGACATAATCTTGTCCTAAAGTAGACAAGTCCGCTATGGATAGAGAATTCATGATACTTCATTTGTAGCTTTGGGTCTTGATCTTTGATGGGGATCTCCCTTAGCAATTTCTGATAGGTTGGGTCATGGCATGCCTCTTCTCTAGCTAGCTCAAGAATTGGGTTGTTTGGCATGGACACCTTTGTGGTTAGAGATCTTGCTGTTGATGGATCTTGCAAGATTAGAGAATTCAAAAATGCCTTGCGAGACTAAGTGCATCAGCAACTACATTCTCCTTTCCAGGCCAGTATTTGATTTCGAAGTCATATTCTTCCAGCACTTCAATCCATCGATGTTGCCTCATATTGAGCTCGTTCTATGTGAAAACCCATTTAAGACTTTTGTGGTCCATCACTAAGGTAAATTTGTTACCCAGCAAGTAGTGTCTCCAAAGTTTGAGAGCATGGATGACAGCCAACAGTTCTAGATCGTGGGTAGCATAGTTCCTTTCATGGTTCTTCAGTTTCCTTGAAGAGTATGCTACGGGATGACCTTCTTGCATGAGCACACATCCTAAGGCAAGTGCGCTAGCATCATTTATCACTTCAAACTTCTTACTAAGATCAGAAAGTTTCAAGATGGGTGCTGATACTAAACTTTGCTTTAGTTTGTCAAAGCTAGACTGTTTAGTAGGTGACCATACAATTGATACTTGCTTCTTTAGTAGATCAGTCAGAGGCGCTACAATCAAAGCATAGTTTTTGATAAAGACCCTATACCATCCTGTCAATCCAAGAAAACTACGTATTTATTTGACAGAAGTTGGTGTTGGCCACTCTAGAATGTTTCTAGCCTTGGCCGGATCTACTGAAATTCCTTCCACTGATACAATGAATCCCAGATATTCAATCTGTCGCTTGAAAAATGCACACTTCTTCTTGTTGGCATAAAGCTTGTGTGCCCTCATTGTCTCAAGGATGATGTGAAGCTGGCGTTCATGATCTTTTACTTGCTTGGAGTAGACTAGGGTATCGTCCAAGAACACGATACAAAGTCATCAAGATAGAGCCTAAAGATCTCCTACATTAACCTGTTGAAGGTAGCCGGTGCATTTGTTAGCCCAAATGACATGACTAGGAATTCAAAGTGTCCATACCTTGTGCTGAATGCCATCTTTGGAAAATCTTCTTCCTTGATCCTTATCTGATAATATCCAGAACTGAGATCTATTTTAGAGAAGATCCTCGCACCTTGAAGATAACAATATATTGGGGAATATGGGAATTTTGCATAAGTTTGGGACATGTGGTCAAATCTTTGGATTTGTCATAACTTGAACATTACAACTCCAAATCGAGCACTCTATAGCTCAATAGATTCCATTTTTCAAGAGCTTTCCAATGATAGGTCACATCATATGGTTTTGTGAAACTTGTGGGCATGTTATCCGTGTACCACCTTTTTAGTATTCAAAAAATGAAAATTGGGAGATTCCCAAACTCACTAATATTGTGTTAGATGGTCAAGAAATTCATCTATTATTGGAATGGCGTATTTGTTTTTAATGGTCGATTGATTCAACCCTCTGTAGTCAATGCATAGCCGAAGCATTTCATCTTTCTTCTTCAAGAACAACACTGGAGCTCCCCATGGCGAACTACTGGGATGGATGTAGCCTTGGTCTAACAATTGCTTGAGTTTCTTCTTTAGCTCAATTGCTTCTAGGATGGACATTCTATATGGTTTCTTTGCGATTGGTACAGCTCCTGGTGCTAGCTTGATTTCATGATCAATTTCCCTTTGAGGAGGAAGTTCCGTCAACTCTCCAGGAAATACGTCTATGTATTCCTTTAACCATGAAGGTTCTTCCCTTGCCATCAAATTCAGGTGGCTTAATTTGTTTGAGAAGGAACTTCTTCTCTTGAATTACAACCGTATTTAGTGCAGGGGTTGGACTAGGAATCTACACTTGAGGTTGCGCATGGGCAATAAGATTCTTTACATTAAAAACTTGCTAAACCTTTTTTACATTACATTAATATGCCCAGTTCAGCTTTTAGCCAAGTGACCTAATCACTTAACTCCTTTACCAACACTTATAGCCATGACAGATAGTGATAAAAAGTCTATTTCATTCATGTGGGCATAGCCCTTCTGAGTACATTTATTTTGGGAAGGTAGAACAAGCTCATTGGAGCATCATTTGGGGAGAATAAGTTTGTGTTACATTCGGCTATGGGAACTGAGTAATAATATGGAGTGGGGTCATGGATTTTCAGGAACCGATAGGTCATAGGAAGCTTGGGGTATCCCTTCCTTTGATACTCGTTCTTCTCATAATGTCCCAGCACCTTGATTCTATCGACAGGGATTATTCGAGTCACTTTCTCGTACACATACTTATTCTGCTTGACCTTCCGACCGCCGACATGTAGGGTTGCATTTGAGTGAGCCTCAACAAAGATGTACAGCTTCACGATCTTTAAATCCTCCATCCACTTGATTCTCTTTAAGTTGGTCCGAAGGTACGCAAGTTGGTGGGCCGCTATGTAGTATATTCGTGGATCACATGTCCATCTCCGTTCCATGTACAGGGGTGAAGGATTGAAAATACGGTCTAGGATATTCATCATGCCTAGCCTCCATCGATAATCCGAAGCACGCATTGCGGTCATAAACATAACTTAGAACACTAAGAATTTGTTCCATGCTTCGCGACTCTGCAGGCCAGCATCCATAAGTAAGTAAGGAAATTTTCTTAACGGCACATTGCTCTACTTCCCCTTATTAATTTTCCTTATGAATATTAAATCCCATTGGTTTGCTCTGATACCAACTATAATGTGTCCCCCTATCCACTTGTAGGACACGTCTTAGTAGCCCATTAGGAAGAGAGTCTAGAAAGCACCACCTGGCACTCCCAAGGAATGTCATGGGGTTTGCGATCTAGGTCTTCCCAAGTCTACCACGAGGTGGAAGCATTCTGGCCATTCCCACTTAGGACCGACTTGAATCAGGGTTTTCCTAATGGTCAAGTTCCTAGAAGGTAGCTAGCGTCGAGCCCAAACGAACTACTTTGCGTAGAAACATCAAGGTCGAAGCGGATTTATACTGCACTTGGTTCAAGGAGAATGGGAAACGAGAGGGAAGGGAAGCTCGACCTCTCTGCCCGTAAGGCATAGTCCCATTCCGTTCCCCTAAAACAACATAAATCGGGACTCTAGCTCTATAGATTCTAGGACATTGTTACCTCGCTGTCAATTCCTTTGAGAAAAGTTCCTGACCAATCGGGACCACCCTTCTGTAGGACGGACCCAGTGTCACATCCATTGCACTTTCCTAAGTTGCTTTAGTTCTCTAATTACCTACCACATTTAGTTTGACAAGCAAAAATAGCTTCCTTAATTAACCAATTAATCATTGGTTCCTTCACGTAACTTAGTCCACTGACATAGAAAAACAATGTCAATCAAGTTCCTTTTCAACATTTAATATTTATTTATCAGTCTCTGGAATACATCATATAATGCGCCCGAAGGCTATTCCAACAATCCTCAGGGATCGCTATTCCAAGTTTCACCTGTTGACTAGTATGCGGGCCTTGAGATCCCATCTCGAGTCACGTCGGCCTCTTGTGTAGAATTAGGAGGCAAGGGATTTACGACCAAAGCCTCCCCTAGCACCCAAGCATCCTCCTGCTCCAAGTAGCACCCACGGAGAGACCTCTCACGGTGGGTTCGGTCCACGTACCCGGCGCGGCTAACAACCCCCTTGGATAAGGTCACACAGACAGTCGAAGGTAATTGATGTTGCCTCTCCCTCCAGGCTTTCAACCTGAAGCATTAGTTATTTTTCCAGTATTAGTTCCTTGAACAAAGAAGTACAAACAGTGCATCTAATTGTACAATCAAGAACATTCCAATGGTCGTTTGTACGGCCAACTGCTAAGGTATAATTCCTTCTCCTCGAATGCTTGTAGCATTCAATCCTGGATCAATCGCGACTTGGCAAGATCCCAAGGGTTTCGTAAGTTGAGTCTCTTGTTTACCCTTTTTTCTTGGGTTAGGGTTTATACCCTGTTGACCCAAATTGTCAATACCTTAGGTTTCCATATATTATGGTCAATAAATCCTGGACAACCTCGTTGTCCTCACTTGATTGGTCAATTGCTTACTAGGCAATTCATAGTTACCCTAACTTGGCAAATCAGCCCCAAGGAACGGTGATGTAGCAGGATGACCACTCATCCTCTAGAAAATTAGACTTGTACTTAGGACTCGCCAAACTTGTTCTAAGGAGTGGTATTACTA
The DNA here is from genome assembly GCF_053477565.2 of Lygodium microphyllum. Classification (NCBI taxonomy): domain Eukaryota; kingdom Viridiplantae; phylum Streptophyta; class Polypodiopsida; order Schizaeales; family Lygodiaceae; genus Lygodium; species Lygodium microphyllum. The sequence continues at coordinate 25,822,672 of NC_141159.1, forward strand.
TTTTGTGATTTAGACACAAAACCATGCGACGTTGCAACTTGTTGCACGAGATAGGTGTCAATACCAACTTGTGGGATTATATCTTTCTTTGTACGGTCTTTCTTGATCAATAATACCTTTGATCAAGATAAGGGGTTGGGAGTCCTCTTGACCCAAACCAACCCTAACCCTACTAGACCGATAACGTTTTGGCCCTAGGGTTCCTAAATTCATGCATAGGTCTAGTATTTGGTCAATTGATCCCTAGGGTAAGAACCCTAGATCATTCTTGCATGGGGATTTAGATAACCCTAAAATTCCATGAATGTGGGTAGGACCTTTAAGATTGGAGATATTATGTCGGCATCCCAAGTGCGATACTAGGCAGAATTTTATCACATCTTAACCCTACCTAGCATATTGAGGTGACCGTCATATGCTAACTAATCACACCTTTATGAATTTCACATAGGCTACTCATTTTACATGCGGATTACTTAATTGATCTAACCAACCCACGATTAAAAATGATCTTTCCTCTAAAAATGCAAATGCTTTCTTCTAGAGTTCGCAAGACTTTCCTTAAAAGATGGAAGTAACTGCAAGATGTATCATTCCATGCAAATATGCAATTTAAAAACCCATAGACCTTTTGCCTTTATGCAACTAGAGATCTTTCTTTTCCTTGCCCTACACTATAATGATTGACCTTCAGAGCTAAGTCTTATAAACCCTACGTCGATGCATTGAATTCAAGCATTGATATTTTAATGAAGATGCATCCTTTCCAATGTATTCAAACTTGCCTACGAGAATTAAAGACATGCTTAATCCATCCTTTCATGCGGGAATGTTATCCAAACCTGGGCATTAAGAATCGGGGTGTTGTCCACTCGCGTACTCGGGTTGGAAGCTCCTGCGTGTGCTCCTCTCGCCTTTTGCTTAGGAGCCATCGACGCAACAGATTTCGATTCAGCAAGATTCCCCTTGGCTCTCTTACGCGTTAGAAGGTCACTTTTCCTGATATTCTCCTCTTCCGCGCAAGAATTTGGGTCTTGCAGTCACGATTTTAAGGAACCCGGGAAGGCACGGGTGAATAAGGCTTATGAAAGCATTAATGGAAGTTTCCAAATTAGAAGCTTCCAAGCCTTTGTTTACAGGTAGGTAATGTGGAGAGAGAGTGATTGGGATGATGATGAAGATGACGATGGGTGAGATCAAGATGATGATGACGATACTGATGATGATGATGATGGAGGTGGAGGCGGCAGCAGCGTGGCGGCGCGATGGTAATTGGGCGGTGACAACGGGCAACTCCCATAGGGCGGTGGCACACCACGATCCTCTTTCCTCCTCTCTCCCCTCCCTCAAGCTTGGGAGGGGGGGTTCTTATAGGCTTGAAGGGGGGAGGGTAGCCACACAAGTGGCGAGTGGCATGCTACCCCTCCCCATGCTCTCTACTCTCCACACATACTCATACTCCTTCTCCCCGCCATGCAATGGCTGAAGGGAAGGGGGTTTTAAAAACATTTGCACAAATTCATTATCTCTTTGTCCCATGAAGGGATGTTCCCACGGAGGCCTACGGTGGCTTGCGGTTTCTAAGCCATAGCTTCCTACACATGACGCGGGGCTGGTGTTTATTGATGCACGCGGAGGGAGCACCTAGCCCAAAGACTTTTGTTGTAGGAGATCACTTGAAATTGCTCTTGCGCAGGGTGTGTGGGGTCTAGGGTCGTTGATATTTCGTTGTGGAAATATTACATGCTTAGAATTAACACATATAAAGTGAATACATGATAACTCCACCATCTATCTCTACCCCCACATCACATAGAAATAATGAACATGAAAAAATGTGAACTAGTTATTGTTTAAATCTTAAGCCTTGTTTCATGCTTAATGAGAATTCAAAGGGCATAAATATGAAACAGAGGGGGGGGGGGGGGGGACCCGTTTTTTTCGGCGCCCACTACAAGGATTTGAGCTAGTAGCGGCGGTGATTGGCGACGGCGGGTAGCGGTGTCGCTATTTGCATCTCTATTGGCATCGCTATTTGCGTCGCAAATTGCAACGCAAATAGGGAAAAAAGCGGGCCGAAACCGAGCGCGGCTTTATTTCACGTTTACACATTTTGTGTTTTGAGAGCGAGAGCGAGGGAGAGAGCGACCGTCGTGAGAGAAGGAGAGGAAGAAGACTTGCCGCCGCCGCCGCCGTTGTTCGCGAAGGAGAGGAGGAGCCTTCATCACAAAGAGGAGCCGCCCCACACTCGCCATATCTCATTGGTGAGTCTCCCTCTCTCTTTCTTTTGCTTGTTTAAGGTTTAAATCACTTTCTCTTTTGCTTGTTTAGGAGAGGAAATGAGAGAGAAAGAGAGGGAGAGGGAGAGAGAGGGAGAGAAAGAGAAAGAGAGGGAGAGGGAGAGGGAGAGGGAGAGGGAGAGGGAGAGGTAGGGAGAGTACATTCTCTCTCTCCCTCTCCCTTTTGCTTGTTTAAGGTTTAAATCACTTTCTTTTTTGCTTGTTTAGAAGAGGAAATGAGAGAGAAAGAGAGGGAGAGGGAGAGGGAGGGGGAGGAAATGAGAGAGGGAGAGAAAGAGAAAGAGAGGGAGAGGGAGAGGGAGGGAGAGTGCATTCTCTCTCTCCCTCTCCCTTTTGCTTGTTTAATGTTTAAATCACTTTCTTTTTTTCTTGTTTAGGAGAGTAAATGAGAGAAAGAGAGAAAGAGAGGGAGATGGAGAGAGAGGGAGAGAAAGAGAAAGAGAGGGAGAGGGAGAGGGAGGGGGAGGAAATGAGAGAGGGAGAGAAAGAGAAAGAGAGGGAGAGGGAGAGGGAGGGAGAGTGCATTCTCTCTCTCCCTCTCCCTTTTGCTTATTAAAGGTTTAAATTACTTTCTTTTTTGCTTGTTTAGGAGAGGAAATGAGAGAGAAAGAGAGAAAGAGAGAAAGAGGGAGAGGGAGAGGGAGAGAGAGAGAAAGAGAGGGAGAGGGAGAGGGAGAGGGAGGGGGAGGAAATGAGAGAGGGAGAGAAAGAGAAAGAGAGGGAGAGGGAGAGGGAGAGGGAGGGAGAGTGCATTCTCTCTCTCCCTCTCCCTTTTGCTTATTAAAGGTTTAAATTACTTTCTTTTTTGCTTGTTTAGGAGAGGAAATGAGAGAGAATCAGAGAAAGAGAGAAAGAGGGAGAGGGAGAGGGAGAGAGAGAGAAAGAGAGGGAGAAGGAGAGGGAGAGGGAGGGGGAGGAAATGAGAGAGGGAGAGAAAGAGAAAGAGAGGGAGAGGGAGAGGGAGGGAGAGTGCATTCTCTCTCTCCCTCTCCCTTTTTCTTTTGGAGAGTGTTAAGATATATTGTGAGAGGGAGAGGAAATGCGAGAGAAAGAGAGGGAGAGGGAGAGAGAGGGAGAGAAAGAGAAAGATAACATATATTGGAACGATAGCATATCCATGATTATGGTAATGGTATCCACTTTGCTTTTTTTATGGGTACCATTACATCGACTCCTTAAGAAGGCTAAAAATTAGTCATACACTTTATAAAGTCTAATTAGGAGATTTAAGATGCACGATAATAGACTTATCGATAATGGTATGCAATGTGCTTTGCCATGGGCCACGTACATTGATGACTCTTTAAGATGGCTCAAAATTGGTCATATCCTTCATAATGTCAAAGTAGGGGATATAATTGTGATATGCATAATTCATTGTTTTTGTATTAACTTTATAGGCATAACAAATTAGAAATCATGCCAACTAGTCAACGTAAGGACTAAAAGAAAATGATACCCTAGCTAATGGTCATTACGGTACTTCATCAAAATGAACCCAAAAGTATTGTTATAGAAGAAGAATCCCTTAAATTGAGCATATGATATTTTCTTCAAATGTTATGACTATGAGTAGAATTGATTGAAACAAATTTTATTACTATAGTTGATAAATTTCATAGATGGCATTAATTTTAATACGCGATCCTAGGACAAAAAAACCACATTTCTAAGATGCTTTTTGTTGAGATTGATTTATTATTAGACTAAGAGATCCTCAATGATGCTCATAAATGGATTACTTATACTCAAAGCCCTCTAGTGCAGTTGTATAAGTAATCCTAGTAGAGCCCCTCTAAGATACTCAAAGTACATAACCTAGAGACTGTAGCTAGGCATATAAGGTATAATGGTTGTATAAGAAGACACCTCAATAATTGACTTATCACCATTAAATCCCAAAGAAGAATCGTGTTCCATCCCCTTCAACTCTATATTCACCTCGTGAAGAACTTCATTAATCATAGCATCCTTGTCACCAATCTTTTTGTTGCAATGATGAAGTAACATATTCATCACTTTTCCTTTTAACATCTAAGCCATTATCCAATCTTTTAGTCAAGTCCAAACATTTAGTCTTCGACTCATGAACCTTATGAACCAATGCCTTTTTTTTTTTACAATAACAATAATTATCTACCGGGACAAACAAATCCTTGAGCATGGTATATGGCCGAGATATAACATCAATAAATCTCTCAACTACTATGTACAATGCATTCTTTACATTAATCAGTAAAGCATTTCTTATATCTTGAAGTTTAGATTTCAACACCATGGATGCATCAATATCAACCTCAATGTTTTACAAAATTTGCTTCTCAAGCTCTTGCAGAGGCTAAAACCTCTCAAGCAAGAGCTTATGGTCAACTTGCAACTTGACATACATCTCCATAAAGCTATCCATTTGAGCCTCATTTGCTGTAATGTAGATAAGATGGAAAACGAAGAAGGTCTTATTGTTCAAGATCGCAAGGCGTATCTTAATCAGCGTGTCCCATGTCCTTACTCTCAATGCAAGTTGGCAATTAGACGAAAACACCGATTGTCTATAGAACACATACGACGATTTGGCGAGTTTCAATCTAAGATCATTGATCAGGCGATTGTGGATTTTCAGCAAACAGTAATTTGAAGTTAATATTAATCATGCATTGTACTCGTAAGCTAATTGAAAACCATACACAATAAGATTGGGTCTTGTTGGCAAATTTTCTATCCAGGGGGGTGATGTCTCGTCCCAAGGGGGAGTGCACCCTTTGCAGCCAATTAGAAGAGTTTGTGGGCGTGCGATGGATGGAGTGCAGGAGCCAATCCACCATTCACAAGGCCAATCTATACTGTCAATGCCAGAGGAGATAGACAACCTTCCAGACCTAGCTACAATCTTGGAGCCTGAGATGGAGGCAATGATCGATGCATTGATTCCCATGGATGTCAAGACATCTAATCCACTTAGAGAGGAAGCATCCATACCATTATATGATGGGTGCCGAGTATCTCAGTTGAAGACATTGCTTGCACTATTAAGTGTGCAAGAAAAATACAGGTGGAGCGATACGAGTGTGACTGAGTTATTCAGGTACCTTGCACATAGGCTTCATTGATTATTATTTTTTGACACTATTATTACAAACATTTGTGCTTTTTCAAGGTGTTTTATGATTTTTTCAGGTTATTAAAATATCATATATTACCACCTGCAAATACCATGCCTGAGTCTCATGATGATGCACAACATGTTTTACGGAAGCTTGGCATGGACTACAATAACATCCATGCATGTATCAACGATTGCATACTATTTCGAGATGAATACGAGACTATGGAGACATGTCCAAAGTGTGGTGCTCACACGTATTGACAGGACTTGCAAGGGAAAACCATCCCTCAAAAAGTTCTCAGACACTTTCTGCTCATCCCCCGCATAAACCACATGTTTCATACATCCGACATGGCAAGCTTGACAACATGGCATGTGCAGAATAGGTCCACGGATGGAGTTCAACGAATATCAGCGGATTCGTGCGCATGGAGCCACATTGACTCTACCTTCCCAGGCTTTGTGCGAGAGCCAAGGAATCTTCAGCTCGGTCTTGCAATGGATGGTATGAACCCATTCGGTCTGCGCTCAACTTCTTACAGTGTGTGGCCTATAGTCCTTGTCAACTACAACATCCCTCCATGGATTTCTACGAAGAAAGGACATCTCATCCTTAGCTTGCTCATCCCAGGCCACTACAAAGTAAAAAATATGGATGTGTATCTTCGTCCATTAGTCAATGAGCTTAAGATTTTGTGGGAGGAGAGGGTCACTGTGCAAGATATGAGCAGGCGCGATGGTCGGCGGTCAGCCAACATTCGAGCCATTCTCATGTGGACGATGCATGACTTTCCAGGATTGGGAGAGTGCTCAGGTGAGCAGACCTCCATTCTCGCTAGTAATATCTATATTTTATCTCATTCAATCAAGTATTCACTAGGTCGTGGCTCGCCTTATAGGTCTGGTTACCTCAGGTTATCATGCATGTCTATTGTGTGGGCCACAGTTAGACTCTCGAAGGTCACGAACCATGAAGAAGATGGTATATCAAGGACACGCCGCTTTCTTGCCAGAGGATCATGAACTCAGGGAAGGTTTCCTTGGACAACATCCAACACGTATGAACGACGCAAGCTTGTACGAGCTAAAAATGGTAAACCCGGAATCACATCCAAATGGAATGCGATGGTTCTCAGTTTTCTACGAGTTGCCATATTGGACCCACTACAAGTCAACCACTTGTTGGATCCCATGCATATTTTCAAGAATGTGGGTAGCTTGCTATGGGACCACATCACAGGAAAGAGAGACACTATAGGGGCACGAATGGATTTGAAGGAGGTAGGTAAGATGGAGGCGCTTTGGCCGCAGTCGAGTGCTGATGGTCACGTGCAGCTTCCTCGCACTCCTTGGGTTTTGTCCACTAAAGAAGAGCGCATTGTGAAGCAAGTAATCAAGTCTATCCACACTCCGACGGGTATGATGCGTTCTCTCAGGTCTGCATTTTCTAAAGATGACCAATTGTCGAGGCTAAAATCCCATGATTGGCATAAGATATGTCAGGTTTGTGCTACGAATGGATTGTAATTAGCGTGGGCATTTTGCAATTTGAAAAGTGGCCATTATTCATAATGTTTTCTCATTTGTGGCAGTTTGTCCAACCGATCACGATCGCAAGATGCCTTACTCCAAAAATTCATGGGGCCATTTACAAGTTGTCGACTTTGGTGCAATGGATCTCACAGAAAGAGATTAAGATGTCCTCTATTGAATTCGCGAGGCGGGGAGCAGTGGAGACGGTATGTCTCTTTGAGAAATACCTGCCCACTAGCATGCTCACGATACAAGTCCACCTTCTTGTGCATCTTGTGGACGAAGTGGAGATTGCTGGACCTCTCCATACGCGATGGATGTTCTTCCTAGAGCGCTTCACGAAAACCCTGAAAGGCTTTGTGCGACAACGAGCTCGGCTAGAAGGTAGCATGGCCGAAGGTTGGTTGGTGTCAGAGATGTTAGTGCATATCTCACAATGGCTACCAATGGTGGAACCACACAATGAAATGCTATGGACGCTGAAGGACGATAATAGACTGACTGGAGATGTGGTGGTTGGAAATCCGGTAGAAAAAAGAATTGATGCCTCAATGGAAGAGAAGGTGAATCACTTTTGTATGTTGCACCATGCCTCCATGGAGACGTGGCTCGCGAAGTACCAGATTGCAAGGCAAGATCGAGAGGAAGCGCGAGCTAAATTCTGACGTAGTACGCGTCATCGACCAATTCGATATCCCGAAGGCATGGAGGAGATGCCGTGGTTTATGTCAACACGATGGTTGCATGAAGCCTTGACCGACCGCAGCATCCAACGAAGGGACAGAGGTCTCAATGGAGGAGTGGAAATTCTCGAGGGGATGTAGTCCAAAGGTGATGAGGGTTTAGAATCTGTCGTATCTAAATTTTATATGCGACATCTAATTTGAGTGTTTCAATGTACAATACAAAATACATAGTGCAGCATGGTCGCATGGACGATATTTTCGCGTGGAGCGTATTGACAAAATTCGCTTCACAATGGACTATGGTGTCAGAGCGATGAGGAGTTGCAAGACATCTTCGCACACATGTCTCCAGACCAGCTTGTGAGATTCAGAGAGATGGTAGACCACGAGCTGTCTCGTTCTTCGTCAGGACGCTCTGCTAGATCTACTTCAGCGCGATCGGATGCTTCAGCTTCGAGCAGACGATCTCAACGCTCACGACTTGGGCCAGAGGGAGGGACTGCATCGGGATCAGGGGGATGCTGCTGTGGAGACACGGATGTAGTGTCTCCGTCTCGTCGCTTAGCTGGAGCTGCATCACCTCCAGGATTTGTCACACCTGTGGGGACGTCTACTCCAGTTACTCCGGCCTTTGCAAAGTCGTCAGCAGGTGCCACCCCTTTTGGTGCCACCCCTTTGGGTGCCACTCCGAGAGAGGTTACCCCCGTCGGTACACCGGATGTAGAGGGGTTTCCTAGATATGCCCAGGAGCGTGGATGGAGATGGGAGAGGACCCATCTTAGGCAGACTCCTAGGGGTTATGGATATCTGGTCGATAGTAGGTCAGGAGCCATCATCATGAATGATGAGGGGAGGAGGGTGATGGCTCGCATGAGAGAGTTGTGCCAACAAGTTTTTCGGCACAACGTCCTGGATCATTGGAAGAACATACCGGAGGGGAGCAAGGACTACATAGTAGCATCCTTGCACGAGGAATTTCCGGTGCTAGCCACAGTAGATAGATTCTCTACAGGCTGGATGATGGATTGCATGCATGCATACATGTCACATAGACGATCCGACACACGCAAGGTAATCAAGAGTGGGGCTGCAAAGCCTGAGTGGTTAGATGCATACGACTAGTGCCGACTGAGGGAGGAGGCTACAGATTCTCCAGGACGTTGGAGTCAGCAACGCGAGGCGGGGAGGGCACGACTCGAGGCCGGAGTGGTCTATCATCTTGGGAGTGGCGGCCACAGGACATATTTGGAGGACTTTGTAAGTTTCTCTTTTGTTTTGCTTGTTTGTTTTTTTGAAATATTCTTTGTACTGATAATCATGTTTCTAACAATTAGCATTTTGTTTTCTTTGCAGCACTCCATTACAAATCGCGATCCGCAAGGCCTTGAGACTCGATATGCAGAGAGGCATGGTCTCAATGCATTGATCGACCGATTGTATAGACGTGGCGGCCCTATAAGTCACTCATCTTTCTTGTCCGTAGTTACCATGAGATATTTAAATGCATTATTGTATGGTGGATTGATGTGTTGTTTCTTTTTCTGCAGAATCCGTTCGATGCTCCTTTGCGGCGGGACGAGCTTTCGGGGGACAAGGATTTGTAGCTCGCCCTAGGATCCTTGGAGCTCACACACCTTTATTTTTTAGTCGCCTGATCTATGTAGACATTCTCTATGTATTAGTGATATCCTGTCATGATTGTACCAATCGTTTTTTATGCAATCATGTATTTATTTCATGTATCAGTTTTATGATTTCAGTATACATTCTTTTTGTTTGCAAGCGCTTTGTATACAGTAATGCAGAAACTATTTTGTATGGCTCTCATACAGCACACAGTGCTATATGTGGCTGCCCTGCCACAAAAAAAAAAATATCCCTATTACCGTCGCTATTGGTGTAATTTACTGCTCGCGTCGCTATGCGCGTCGCAAATTTACATGGTTGCGTTGCTATTGGCGTCAATATATGTGTCGCTATTTGCATCGCATTTGCGACGCTAAGACGCCAATAGCGATGTTTCTATGGTGTCGTCAATAACGATGCTTTTTGTGACGACATGGGCAAATTTTGTTGTTTGTATTTTCGTCGCTTTAAACGTCGGTATAAGGTCTATATCTTGTAGTGGCCCGAAAAAATGATTTAAAAATGCATTTTTTGCTCGGTGGAGTTGAGATGAATGGAAAGGGAAACAAGATAATCAATTTCTTTGCCATCTAATCATGAAAAATAGATCAAAAAATGATGCATTGATTGAATATTCAAGATTTTAGTCTTTCTCTCTCCTCTCTCCTCTCTCCTCTTGTTGTACATTTCTATGGGTTAATGTGTATGAGAGAAGAGGGTGGGCTGAGATGAAAGATTTTGATCATGTGATGATGCAAGAGTGTAAAAGAGCATAGATCAAGGTCAGAAGGATTATCAACGGCTGTTGGGGAGCGTGAACAGGCCTCCAATTACGAAATACATATGTCATCAGGCACAATTTCATGAGTTTCGATAGATTTCATTGTTTTATGACAAATTTTAGTTGGAAATGATTGCATGCGGTTTCCAGTGCTCTGATTTATCAGCAATGTTAAAATAATCAAGAAAATTCAGTTGTATAATAAATTTATGCTAAACATGCAAAACCCATAACTTTGCGAGTTAAGAAAAATTATGCGGTTTTGGGGTTTTATCATGCATATAGTGTTCCTATGGATTGGAATATGATAAGAAAATCATCCAATAAGATCAATCAATATAAACTAGTAAATTAATAAATATCAATAATTATTTATAAATAAACAAAGAAAAATAAAGAAAAATAAGTTTATGCATCTAAAAACTAAGAAAAAATAAGATTTATATTTGTGAATGTATGGTAGAGCTAAAGCATGAGGCAATCTCTATGTTAAAGTGGATTTTTATTGCTTTCGTGAAAGAAAAATACATGAAAAATATGCCTTAAACCTACCACTAAATGCATAACTTTAAGCGGTAGGGAGAAGGGGGTTGTTGAGTGTTTACAATACACTAAATTTTGATGTTTCATGATGCATGGCATATAGGGTACGTTGTTATCTAAAATTAGAAGGGTCTAGTTGAATGAGAATGTTTATTACTAGCCCTAAGTAATGTAGCAATAGCGAATTAGAAGAAAAGCATGAAAAGATTTGCTTTTGCATTTTCATAATGTTGATTATTAAAGAACAAACTTGTTTGAGCATGGTAGTCATATACAATTGCATTGCATGCACCATACGGTATCATCCTGATGCATAGAAATTGTTTTTATGAGAGATGACCTATGTTGAGAGTGTGAGGCACCCTAAGCGCTCTAGGGTTAGAGATTCGGTTCCTTGGGGGATATTCAATGGGACTATCTATTACCTCCTGGATCAATCAATTAAAAGAGTGGAGCATGTTTCAAATGTGTTCTATGTGCTCACAGTGCATCTTGGGGCCAATCCTCGAGGTGTAGGAGAGATGTAGTTGGAGCCGCGGTAATCAACTGAGGGGTGCTCCATTTTTTTGTGCTTACATGGTGTATTACACGAATATATCTAGGGATTCCCTCTGAGGAGTGTGGGAAAGGATTATCCATTGGACTACAAATCCGTACAAACACAAATTTTTGTACCAAACGGTAGGATAGTGTACCCATTAGATGCTCTTAGTTGTAAGGCCATGTGGAGTGGTTTGAGTTGTGTAGTAGAGGTGGGGATAGTGCCATAAAGCGAGTGTCAACCCGTTTTAGTTCCTGAAAAGGATAAAGCATCATCTTCGAATGATGAGAAAAAAGTTCACCGACCTACAATCATGCCACTAGAAAAGCTATTGCCATCATGGGTGAAGAAACTCTATGATTGTAGAAATCCTAGGAAAAGATAGATGGTGGACCAATGAGGTCTCTGAGAATAGAGGAACAAAGAAAGGATTTTTCTCACATAATAAATATGGTCTTGATGACTGAGATTATAAGAGAAGTAAATGAGCTAGGAGACTTGGAAGAAGCACTTGTTGATCCCACATGGAGAGTAGCTATGCAAGCTGAGGATGATAGCATAATAAAGAATGATACTTGGGAGCTAGTTGATCGATCAGAAAAGAGGAAGATTATTGGCACCAAGTGGGTCTAGAAGGTAAAGTAGAAGGCTGATAGAAGCTTAGAAAACTACAAAGCTAAAGTAGTTATACAAGATTTTCATAGGTTAAAGGATTTGACTTTCAAGAATCATTTGCTCCAACTACTGGAATGATCACTATTTACACAATAATTGTTGCAAGGGTTGCTCATAAGAAGTAGCAAGTTTATCCAATGGGTCTTAAATTAGAATTCTTGAATGGTGACCTCAAGAAGGAGGTATATGTGGCTCATGCATCAAGGTTTGAGGCCCCTTATTCTAAGAACAAAGTTTGTAATCTAAAGAAGGAATTGTATGGCCTAAAATAAAACCCTCGAGATAAAAAATTTTTAGACTTTAATTTCAAAAGATGTGCGTGAGATGCTAACTTACATGTTTATAGGGATGGTGAAAAGTATAAAATGATTGTTCTATATGTGGACAACCTTCCTATTACAAGTGACTATGAAGATATAATTCATAAGAATCAAAAGGCTTTAAGCTTTGAGTTTGAAATGATAGACTTGGTCTTGTTGCTTTATTGTTTGGGGATTGAAGTCTACCTAGTGAAATCTTCATCTCTCATTTAAGTATGCATGAGAGATCTTAAAGGCATCTAGCATGATTGATTGTAAGGAGATAGCTACACCTATGAGGTCAATATGACTAAGGATACATCATCACTAGTAGACATTGGGAGGTGTAGGAGGTTGATTGACAGCCTCATCTACTTATGTAACACCACACCAAATATTAGTTATGGAGTTGGTGTATTGATCATGTTCTCATAAAAAAACCATGAGAAAGTCATTAGAAAGCTACAAGTGCTTCTCAAACTACCTTCCCAAGCTATAAAAGGGAGAATCCTCCAAAGCCATCATTAATCTATCTTTCATCTAGTTAGAGTTCTTCCAACTAGCCTTAAACTCTTTGCCTATCATCCATCTGGATCACCATCTAAGCTTTAGAGTGGAAACTCATGGGTAGATAGATCCATTTGGCAATTTTTGTTATTCTCATATTTATTGTGTACTCTCTACTCCTTGCTCAGATTCTATCCACCATTGCATCGTGTAATTTCTACATGTAGTACCCCTTTATTCTATCTCAATACAAGATAATAAAACTATATTCTTTTTTTATTTCTCCAAACAACATCACCATTTCTAAAAGAAAACATAAATTTGTTGATATATCTCTTTTCTAAGATACTACCAATCCAATCTATATCCATATAACCATGCAAACCCATTTGTAGATCTCTTCTTTGCCCAATTTGCACCCTTATCACCATACAAGTCCAGCTGTACACTTACTACATAGAACAAGGCATAGTCAAGTGTAAAGCTCATATATTGCAATATTTATCACAATGTAGCCAAATGTGACTTCTATGGAAGCTACATGAATTGACTCTCCAAAGCGACTATGTAGTTTAGATTTGACCTAGTGATCATAAGATAAATACAGCCATCCACAATCTCTCTATACATTAGTAATATTCTCAATCACATCTCCCTCATGTATAATAAGCTTAGCATTGATATCTAGAGGTGTTGAGATTAGCCATACTATCACCTTTTTTAGCATATCTAAAGCATTTTGTCTCTATGATAACCATACACCCACTCATGTCCTAAATATCTCCATACCAAGAAAATCATATAGCTCTCCCAAATTCTTCATCTCAAACTGTAACGTGTCCCCTTGTCCGCTTGTGGGACACGTCTTAGCAGCCATCGGGAAGAGGGTCTAGAAAGTGCCGCCTGACACTCCCAAGGAATGTCACGAGGTTTGCGATCTAGGTCTTCCCGAATCTGCCACGAAGCGGAAGCATTCCGGCCTTTCCCACTTAGGACAGACCTGAATCAGGTTTTCCTAATGGTCAGATTCCTAGAAGGTAAGTAGCGTTGAGCCCCAGATGAACTACTTTACATTGAAACATTAGGGTCGAAGCGGATTCATGCTGCACTTGGTTCAAGGAGAATGGGAAACGAGAGGGATGCGAAGCTCGACCTCTCTGCCCGCAAGGCATAGTCCCATTCCATTCCCCTAAAATAGCATAAATCGGGACTCTAGCTCTATAGATTCTAGGTCACTGTTACCTTGCTGTCAATTTCTTTGAGAAAAGTTCCTGGCCAATCAGGACCACCCTTCCATAGGACGGGCCCAAGGTCACATCCACCGCACTTTTTTCGGGTTGGTTTAGTTATCTAATTACCTACCACATTTTGTTTGACAAGCAAAAATAGCTTCTTTAATTAACCAATTTATCACTAGTTCCTTCACGTAACTTAAGCACTGACATAGAAAAACAATATCAAGAAAGTTCCTTTTCAACATTTGATCTTTATTTATCCAAGTGTCCTACTACTCCACGTAGCACCCACTGAGAGACCTCTCGCGGCAGGTTCGGTCCACGTACCTAACATGGCTAACAACCCCCTTGGATAGGGTCAGGCAAACAGTGGGAGGTAACTGCTGCCTCTCCCTCCAGGCTTTTCAACCTGAAGCATTAGTTTTTTTTTGGCATTAGTTCCTTGATCAAAGAAGTACAAACAATGCTTCTAAGTGTACAAACACAAGCACTCCAGTGGTCATTTATACGACCAACTGCTAAGCTGTGAATCCTTCTCTCTGAATACATCCAGCATTCGATCCGGGATCAATCGCGACTTGGCAAGATCCTAAGGGTTTCGTAAGCTAAGCTGCTTGTTTACCCTTTATCCTTGGGTTAGGGTTTATACCCTATTAACCCAAATTGTAAATACCTTAGGTTTTCTTATATTAAGGTCAATAAATCCTAGGCAACCTTGTCGCCCTAACTTGGTTGGTCAATTGCTTTCTTGGCAAATTCATAACTCCCCTAGCTGGAAAATTAGCCCCAAGGAAGGGTGATGTAGTAGGATGACTAGAAAATTAGACTTGTACTTAGAACTCGCCAACCTTGTTCTAAGGAGTGGCAATACTATTTTGATTTAGGCACAAAACCATGTGACCTTGCAACTTGTTGCACGAGATAAGTGTCGCACCTAACTTGTGGGATTATTTCTCCCATCACATGGTATTCCTTGGTCAGGAATACCTTCGACCAAGATATAGGGTTTGGGAGTCCTATTGACCCAATCCAACCCTAACCCTACTAGTCCGATAACGCTTTGGCCCTAGAGATCCTAGATTCATACGGAGGTTTAGTATTTGGTCAATTGATCCTTAGGGTGAGAACCCTAGATCATTCTTGCATGGGTGTTTAGATAACCCTAACATTTTTGAGAATGTGGGTAGGATCTTTGGGATCGAAAATATTCAGTTGGCAACCTAAGTGCGATATTAGGCAGAATTTTAACATAACTTAACTCTACCTAGCACTTTGAGGTGATCGTCATAAGCAATCTAATCATACCTTTATGATTTTCATGTAGCCTACTCAACTATATGTGGATTACCTAGTTGATCCAACCAACCCATGATTTAAAATTATCTTTCTTTTAAGGGTGCAAATAAATTCTTCTAAATTTGCAAGTACTTTCCTCTAAAAGATGTAAGTAACTGGAAGTTAGGTGAGATGCATCATTCCATGCGAGTATGCATTTTCAAACCATAGACCTTCTACTTTTATGCAACTTAGAGATTATTCTTTTATGTGCCCTATACTATAATGATTTGACATTCAGAGCTAACTCGTATAAACCCTACATTGATGCAACGAAGTCAAAGCTTTAATATTTTTATTGAAGATGCATTCAAACTTTGATAAAGAACTCCATGCTTGAGCAAATGCCATGAGTCCATCATTGACTTAATCCTTCCTTTAGCACTTAACCCAACCTAGAATGTAATTATCATCACATGCAGTACGCAAAGTACATAAATCCTTCCCATGCATTGCAACTATTCGGTCATCATTTAATGGGCGTCTACGATTATTTTACCCTTGACCATGGAAATGCAAGCACTTGCGAATACTCGACATGCAACTAATTTTTGCAGATCGAATGAGCAAATAAATTTCCCAATGTGTTTAAACTTGCCAATTAAACATGCCTAGTGCATCCTTTTCATGAGGAATTAATTTTAGGAACTTGGGCATTAGGAATCGGGGCATTGTCCACTCGCGTACTCGGGGTGGAAGCTCCCGCGTGTGCTCCTCTCGCCTTTTTCTTAGGAGCCATTTATGTAGTGAATTTCATCACGGCAACTCCCCCTTGGTTTACTCACGTGTTTCGAAGTCTCTCAGTCCAAGATCTCCTCTTCCGCGTAGGACACAGGCCTTGCGGTCGCGGTTTTAAGGAATCCGGGAAGGCACGGGTGAATAAGGCCTATGGAAACCTTAATGGAAGCTTCTAAGCTTCTGTCCACAGGCTGATGACATGGAGAGAGAAAATTGTTGGGAAGATGATGAGGTTGGAGGTGAAGATGATGACGATGATGATTATGATGTTGATAATGATGGGGAAGGTGGAGGCAGCAGCAGCGTGGCAATGGCAGCAGGCTCCCAGGCAGCGTGGCAGTGTGGCAGGCAGCACGATCTCCATGGCTGGCAGCAACAGCACAGTCCACTCCTCCTCCTCTCTCTCCTAAAGCTTGGGGAGGGGGTGTCATATATAGTGTGGAAGGAGGGGGGGTAGCACACAAGTGGCGGGCAGCATGTTCCCCTCCCCATGCTCCTCCTCCACTTAACTCCTTCTCATACTCACTCTCCCCCTCCCCGCCATGCAATGGCTGAAGGGGAGGGGAGTTCTAATAAAAAAATTTGCCAAAAATTTATCCATTATCTCTTTTTCCCCCTTGAAGGGGTGTTCCCGTGTAGGCCTATGGTGGTTCACGGTTTTCAAGCCATGACTTCCTATACGCGACACGGAGCTAGAGTTTTTTATTGCACAAGGTTGGAGCACTTAGCCCAAGGTCTTTTTGTTGTGGGAAGTTGCTTTGAATTGCTCTTGCGTGAGATTTAGGATCTTGAATATTTCATTGTGGAAATATTGCACAAACTTAGCATTGAGAAGACTCTTCACATGGTTAATCTCTAACTCATTGTCCCCCACAATAATTAAGACATCTATGCATATAGTGATGACCATAATACCCACGTCACTCTCATATACATAAAGTAATTGATAAGCTTGTGCTCTACAAAATCCAATGCTACCAAGATATTTTTCAATATTGTATGCCATGCCTTGGGTGCTTGCTTTAGCCCATATATGAAATTTATGAAGCCTACATATATAATCACAATACCTATCATCCACCTAACTTTGTGGATAACCTTCATTATCCACTACATCCTCAAAACTAGTGGGCTCTATATCTTATACAACCTTAGCAATGTATGTATAGTAATAAACTATATAGCTATCACACTTCAATTGTTGCATAGAATTTCTTACTATTGTTGACCTGTGCGAACCTGGATCACTACCATGTGTCTTAGCATCCTTGTGTGCCTTCCTCACACTAGTTGTCTTAATAAATGGAATCCCAAACTCTTCATCTAAGATTTACTCAATCAGAACAACTTGAATCCCCATAAACATGAGATAAACATGATGATATATTTGTCATAATAGGTGAGTACCTTACCTTCTCCTTGCCTTTCCTTGTGAAAAATCTAATGTACTTGGTAGAGTGGCTTTGACCATAATCTACCATTCCAAGTTCTATCAATAAATCCATGGAACTAGGGGACTCACATGGCCTACTTAATTTCTGTGACTGCTAAACTATTTTCTACATAGCCACACTTTCATGTACATTAGCTCCAACTATATTCTACATATTGCTACACTAGTTCCTCATTTCATCAAGGATAATATCCCTACTAACTCTCAACTCATCTGTAATAGGATTATAGCATTTGTATCCCTTCTGTTCAAGAGAATATCCTACAAATACATATTTTTCTACTTTGGAATTTGATTTATTGTGCAAAATGTGTACATGAGTAATATATACAAATACTTTTAAATGGGATAGATTTGGCTTTTTACCTATATACTTATCCTCAACTATCATACCATGTAGAAAATCCATAGGTATCTTATTTATAGCATATACCACCACTCCACCTTCTCCCCATGCCCCCCCAATAATAAACCCCCAAATGCCTATATAAATTCCCCCCCATTGTAATGAAAATAGATAGGAGTCCTTAGAGGAGGGGCCAGGACGCTGTAGGGAAAAAGAGGGAGAGAGAGAGAGAGAGAGAGAGAGAGAGAGAGAGAGAGAGAGAGAGAGAGAGAGAGAGAGAGAGAGAGAGAGAGAGAGAGAGAGAGAGAGAGAGAGAGAGAGAGAGAGAGAGAGAGAGAGAGAGAGAGAGGAGAAGAAGAGAAGGGGAAGAAGAGAGAAAGGGAGAAGAAAAGAAGAAGAGAGGTAGAAGAAGAAGAGGAAGAGAGAGAGGGAGAAAGAAGAAGAGAAGAAAAAGGAGAAGAAGAGGGAGAGAGAAGGAAGAAGAAGAGGGAGAGAGAGAGGAGAAGAAGAAGAGAAGAAGAAAAAGAAGAAGAGGGAAAGAGGGAGAGAAGAAGAAGGGAAGAAGAAGAAGAAGGAGAGAGAGAGAGAGAGGAGAAGAAGAATAAGAGAGAGAGAGAGAGGAGAAGAAGAAGAATAAGAGAGAGAGAGAGAGAGAGAGAGAGAGAGAGAGAGAGAGAGAGAGAGAGAGAGAGAGAGAGAGAGAGAGAGAGAGAGAGAGAGAGAGAGAGAGAGAGAGAAGAAGGGAAGAAGAAGAGGAAGAAGAGGGAGATAGAGAGGAGAAGAAGGAGAGGAAGAAAATGAAGAGGGAAAGAGAGAGAGAGAGCCAAAATATGACCCATGGGACCTTTCCACATATAGAATGATTCTCCTCCCCCGTGGTAGGAAAGGGTAGCTACGGTGAAAGAACGATCTATGCAGTATGGTTCTCCCAAAAGTGTAACATGCGGGTGATGAGAGCCCCTAACTTTGATATCGGAGTAGTGGTCAGAAATTGGTGAAGTGGCCCCTGTAAACGGATATCAAAGACATCCCGTATGTGTACATATGCTGGGCATGTCATAATCATGTGCTCCTCTGATTCTACACGCTATAGTCCACACAACTTGCATAACCTTGTCTCTCTTGCCTGTCCACTCCATGCACCTGTCTCAATCAATGAAGTGTGTTATCAAGTTTGAAGTTGTGCAATACTTTGTCTAAATACCACTAAGACTGGATTGGCTATGTATGGCTATACGTGTGCCTTTGCCTGCATGTAGGATTCCCAACATGAGAGATAGATATGCATATTGTAATAAGCAAGTTTGTCATTTACTTCCTTGCTTTGATGTTTTGCTTGGTAGGCTCATAAGAGGTCTGATTGAAATGTGCCCATGCATATATCGTCAAATGCCATATCTATATATATATCCACTCCCTACCCTTTAAACCATTTTTGCATATCCAACACCCATCCTATTGAAAGCGCCCGTTTGGGGAGCCTACTATCACACATTTGACATACTCGCGTGGCATATCTCAATACTTGGATCATAGCATGTACCTCAATTGGCCGACAACCAGTTTCCAAAAGCATAAGTATATATAGTGTGGTGCTTTTGATGCCCAAATGTTTATGAATAAAAGATTTCTACAGCTTCTTAGTGTCATTCCATGCAGATGAGAAGATGCTCCCTCCCCACACTTCCACTCCATATAATACCATTTGTAGAACATATGCATCAAAAATCATACAATGTATTTTCCAGCATTTGGAGAGTGAGAGAGAAAGAGAGAGAGGGAGAGAGATTCTTTCCCTTCCCCTCCAAAGAGGGTGGCCATACGCATCTTTTTTTCCTGTGGTAGTGAACCTATACCTGTCTCGTGAGATTATCCCCCACTCACAAATGGCCCCACTACTCGAGCACAAAGTGCAGAACTCTTGGACGCATTGCAAAGATCAGGGATGGCCCCCAAGCGAAAAATGACACATGTGAATGGAAACCTCACAATGAGCAACAAAGCCTCGCACAAGGACATCACTACCAATCCGCATGTGATATCGATCGCAAGTAATCTATTTCCAAATTAATAAATTCTTGCTTTGTTTTTTCGCATGAGATGCATTAGACCCATTTATGCCATACAGGAATAGGACATTAAAAATGATAAATTGCATCGCAAGTGTTCGAAGGATTGAATTTTCCAAATGCCTGTGACCAAAGAAGTCAATTGTATTTAGATACCATGCGATGAATTCATAAAAAACATTTAAGGCTTCAAGCATGTCCTTGAAATAGTAGGTGCATTTTCCTCACCTTGAAGGTAGATGTTACAACTTGCACGATTGAAGAATTGCATGGCAAACAACTTAGTCTAGACAAGAATCATGAATTGCATGGCAAACAGCTTAGTCTAGACAAGAATCATTATCAAAGCTCTAGACCATTGTCCAAGGTCTCATTAATAGCTTATGTTTGATAGATTGGGAGTTTTGATGTTATGCATAGTTAACACAAACAATGATCATAAGGGCTAAAATTGAGATACCTTAAGACTCGATTGATAGCTACGATGTTATCAATCCTATTCGAGGACTGGAATAGATACAAACAACTCCAAGACTCAAAGGAAAATGAAGAGCTCGAGGGTTAGGAAACCCTAAGTAAAAAACAAGATTGATGCTTTTGTACTTGTTAGGAAGAAGGTTCAGTTATCAATCAAAGTAATGGATTATTAGAACTCATGTCTTGAGCAATGTTGAAACTTCGACATATGTCCTAGCCAAATGGAGGAAGTGTTAAGTAAATTTTTCATAGAATCCCTTAGATCCCCAAGGGGGAGAGCAAATACATGATAGAAAATTTATCGCGACTATTCCTGCAATGTTTGAAAAAGGATACCATTTTTTTTGTTGAATGATCAAATAACGTCCTAAATGCTTTTGCATTAAACTGATTGTGGAATGTGATTTGGATGATTATTCCAAGTGTTTGTATTTGATGGTAAATGCATGACAAGGGTCAGTAATGACAAGTTGCCATGGGGGAATAAAGGAATGCTTTCCTGGTAGACGATATTAGGTTGATTGCCTTGATTGTGTTTGATTCTCAATTGGATTAATTAAGGAAGGATATTTTGCATGGGTGGATCATCTCCAAGGTCATGCCACATTTTAACTCGAGAGGGCATTGCTCAATTGGAGCCCCAAGAGGAACACCAAGGAAAAAGGGTTTCTACTACAAGAAAATCTATCTTGTAACATCAACAAGCTTTTGTTTCATTCTTTTGAGAACCAAAACAAAGAAAAGAACAAATCTTCACGCAACATCATAGTAGATATCTCCCACGGATTTAATAGAATCAACCATAATCTTCAACATCTTCATAGAATCCATAAATTAAAAAATAAACACAAAAGGATACACCAATTTTGAATGGAAATAATCACATAGTATTCATCTTCATTGTCTTCATAGTTCTCTTTCTCAATCTCTTATAGATAGATACATTGTTTTGATAGAATTGGCTATCTCTCACTCTCGCTATCTCTCTCAATCAATAGTACATCATCTCCTCACTACAATACTCAAAAGGTCGTGGATGCACCTCCCAAGAGGCATGTCTGTGTCGAAGAGGCACCAGTGCATCTACACTAACCCTTCATATCTCGCTTCTGTCTTCATCACTCTAGTCTGCTCTTCAGTCTTCAACAGCTACTTCTTCCATTTGTTTTAGCTTGTTTGAGCTTATATTCATTCTTTCCAAAAGTTAGAAAACTTTCCCAAAGTCACACATACATTCCACAACACACTTATAAAAAAT
The DNA here is from genome assembly GCF_053477565.2 of Lygodium microphyllum. Classification (NCBI taxonomy): domain Eukaryota; kingdom Viridiplantae; phylum Streptophyta; class Polypodiopsida; order Schizaeales; family Lygodiaceae; genus Lygodium; species Lygodium microphyllum. The sequence continues at coordinate 25,844,177 of NC_141159.1, forward strand.
CTACAAAATAAAACAGAATAGGAACATAACAAAGACAAAGGCTCTACAGAAGTTCATTAGAGGGTTACAGAAGGTCATCAGAGAATAGCAGAACCTCATAACTCATACTAAAACCATTCCAAAATATAAAAAACTATTCAATAAGATTTTGAAAGATTTCAACATTCATCAATCATCAATCCATGCTTTATACAGAAGAAAATCAGAACAAAATAGAAGCTAAACAAAAGGTATCAAAACCAATCAAAATATCAAACAGAACCTACCAGGTCATCACAGAGCTTCATATTTCCACTAAGAATCATCATGAGCTTCCAAAACATAATAAATATCATCTAAAACAATTTCAAACATTTCCAAAACAACTAATCATCACTCAAAATCCATCAAAATCAACCATTCATGCCTAAAAAACAACAAAAAATCAACCAAAAAATCAGTCTTTTTCCACTCTCAACATATCCCCACACTTAGAAAGGAAGTGTCCTCACGACCTAAGGAAAAGAAAAACATAAGTTCAATAAAGAGATTAATTTGAAATTTTTTTTAGTATCTTCAATAATCACCCAACCATGACCCCAACTTTGTCACCTATATCTAAGAAAGAATACAACTAAAGGAAAACACCGTTATGCATTAACACATCTTATAAACAATAGAAAGTCATGACAAATTTGTAAAGTATATAAGAGGTTCCTTAGATTTGCATCGTAGGTTTTCCAAACACCATCACCCTCAGTGTCAATAGTTGAAAAGAGAGTTCTCGAACAAATCCATTATTCAACCAGTACGAACTCATCACATAAAATTTAATACAACACAAACACAAAACGACCATCTAAATGGCACCTCCAAAAGAGAGATATAGCATTAAGAAGCATAAAGGATACATCCAGGGGTTTTAGTGAAGATGATCCCTTTTGAAAGCTTGATGATTACAAAAATGATCCATGGATGAGGATTCATCTACAAAAGATTTTGGAGGATTCTGAAAGAATTGAAGGCAACACATCCTTTCTAGCAAAACAAGATATCTACTAGGTAGATAAAGGGCATGAAAATATAGGACATCCAGTTGTTAGGAATCAATGTTCACATTGACATTCATACAAATATTTGGAATGGCCTTTTGATCGTTATGGGAATGCCTATGCATATATGCTAGGTACCAAGCAAAATGGGTTGTCAATCTCACTGAAGGATATTAATGGACAATTAATCTGTGGTCTTGTAAGAGAATCAGTTGAGCTCCATCCTCTTCTTCTTGGAATTTTCTGATCAAATCCTTCATACCCACTAACCAACTGAGGGGGTTGAGAAATTGAAGTGGTAGGAGATGGAAGAGGAATGAGTAAAAGAGGATGAAGAGATGGGTAGGCAAAATCATAAAATGAGGAATAAGCTAAAGAAGGATTAGCTAAAAATTTGGGCAAATCAATTAAGAAATGTGTTAATTGATAAGAAGGAAAAGTAGAAGGTATATGGATAGATGGGGAAGGACAAGATAGATAAGGGGAAAATACTCAATCTTCAATGAAAGAACAATAGGTAAAGATTGGAATTTGAGGAGCACCCTGAGGTTGGAAAAGGAGAGGTAAGATGGCTACTGAGTTGGATTGATAAAGGAAAAATAAGCATCATAGCGATGGGCCATTTATTGATAATAAAATAAGTTAGGAACAGAGGGACCTAAAACAAATCGTTGATGGTAGGCATCAAAGAAGGATGAATCAAAGGGATGGTTCTTGAGAAGATAAGCTAAAAGATCCACCCTCAATTGGTTAGTGTTCTGCACATGAGTAGAGGTTGTATTTTGTCATTGGTTCAAGACTACAGAATCAATCATTGAATGCCATAAAGTGTCAAGGAAAGCAGCAACTCCAAATGGTTGACATATAAGGCAACTTGTAAGACCACATCCCCTACATACCAAGCCAGATCTACATCATCTGGAATTAATAGATCACCTCGTAGATACATATAAGATAGCAACATGGTATCCAAAGTCATAGAATCTTCAAAGACCATACGGACAACTTTTGTCAACAAATCAAAAGACCAAGCTCCACTCCAACCATCCTCTGGAAGAGGTAGATCCATCATTGAGAGCTTAATATAGAAGGCCAACTTCTAAGCTGATAGTGGACAAAAAAGGAATGGTTGGGAGGAATATACTCCTAAAATTGCTCAAATGTAGACCATAATAAATTCATCCTAGACTGTAATCTTTCCACTTTAGCTTGAAACAACGGAAATAATGTGGCATGTCTCTGGAGAACTGCCAACTCTGCAAGGGTCAAAGAATGAACTGGTTGCACAATAGGGCTCTATGAAGAAGAACGTGATTGGACCAGTCGCTCATTAAGGTGTTGAGTTTGGTTTCGACTCTGGTCTATAGTGGTATTTGCTATTTTAAGCTCCTCTATCTGGGTAGATAAAAAAGCCAAAAGCTCGTGATATTATTTCAACAATCTATATTGTTCATCAGTTACATGAACCACTTGATTGTTAGTGTCATCTAATTGAGTGTGCAAACTAGAAATTTCCATTTTCTGAGTATCAATGATCTTAGTCTGTTACTCCATTTGGGTAAAAATATCAGAAAAGTGTTCATGAGTAGAAGAGAGCTCTGTATTTGCTTTTGTCAGCTCTTCTTTGGTCTGTTAGACTTCATCATAATAAGAGGAATAGAGCTGCTAGATACATGTAGTCAGTGAGAGCTCAATAGAATGTTGAACATCTTGACATAGGAAGGGAATTGCATCTCTAGTTTACCAAGCCTTGCACTGAAGGGATGGAAATCTCCAGAGTACCCTCATGATGTGCCTTGAAAAGATTCAGCATTGTGAGTAAAATTGGTAGGTGACTGCTAGATTGATCAGGAACGGAGTCTGGAGAAGGAGCTAGAGCTAATTTAGCCACTCGTTTTAAGCATTTCCTCTGAACTACCACAAGAGGGATAGGATCAAGATGCTCAATGATAACATCAAAGTGTTCAGCAGCAGGGGGAGGAGCATATGGTGGATCAACTATCAAGGTAGGAACTTCCTTCGAAGGGGTGACATATGCCAAAAAGATAGAAAGATATGAAACAAATGTAATATTAGTTAAATTACCCCTGGTAGCTCTGACAAAGTGTTGATCCATTTTGGACAGAAGGTAGGAACTCCAATCAATCGTTATGCCTTTTAACACTATTCTAGAAGCTATAAACAACTCCTTTGAAAGGTAATTAGAGGGTGTCTTAGCAAGCATAATGATTCCAGGAGTTACATTACACGGTGGATTCCATGCCATGGTGGATTCCGTGAGGTTTTATGGTGGATTCCGTAAACTTTTATTACTGGGGCTCATACACAAAGTGGATTCTTTGTGCGAGAAGTTGATGGGGACGCCTATCCTTTTCGGGCGTTTTGTTAATTTAGTGTGTACATGGGTGATTCCATAGCGGGTGATTTCGCAAAATACATATTGAAATTAATAAATATTTATGAGTTTAGAGTGCACACTCATGATAAATTAAGGTTAGGATTGATTTCTAATCAATTAATTTATTTATGTAGCTGAAGACTGCTAGGTATTCACTTTTGTTGGTTTAATTGTATTATTTTACTAACGATTGTGAATGCTTCAGTTGATGTGCAGAGATAGCAACAGTGGCAGTGGAAAGCATTGGAGGATAGCGTGTATTCGAGTTATCATCTATATTTTGATGGGCACATACCTTAGGCATGGTGCCTATATTTTGTCACACTTATTTATCAAGGCGTTTGATATTTATTTATTATTTTTGTATGCACATGGGGACACGATTTAGATATTTGTATTTGGACATTGTATTAGGTACACTTGACTTCTTGGGTGCCCATTAGCTTTATTTCTATTTGGCACAAAAGCAAACTCAAAAGTCAAAAGCGTGCTATTTTGTAATTTGGGCTATTATTTGAGCTTGAAGATGATTAATACATAAAATACATGCTTTGTGGAGCGCTCACACAAGGCATGGGGAGAGATTGCACCCAATTGGTCTCTTGTTCATGTCGTGCAAGTCTTCTACATTGATTTGTGTGTAAAAAGTAGAGTTCTTTTATTCTTAGGGACCTTCTGACGCTCACTACGCATGCTTACGGCATCCGATCTGTGCACCAATGGTATCAGAGCGAAGCTGAGATCGAGAGATTCCAATCTCTTACCATCTTGCGCGAAGGCGGAGCTCCGGAAACAATCAAGCTCTATAGTCAGTTTCATCACGAACGGTCGATATGGGTGGATTCCTGGTGGTCAAGAACCTCTATCTGTAGCCTCGAATCATGGACCGGCTTGAGGAGGCAGAGGACCACTTCTACATCTCCTTCTTCAAGACGTTTTTTTTTCACAGTACAGTAAGCTTCCATATCCAAAGAGAAAGTTTAAAAAGCTTACTTCAAAGTTTATTAAGCCTTAGTTTTAAGCTTTATAAGAAGCTTAAAAACCTTCATCCCACAAATTCGTCATCAAGCGGCAAGAAGACATACTCGTCAACGTCAAAACAACAGCAAACGTCCTTATTTACACGAAGATCACGCAGGGAAGATCAAGTCTAAAGTTCCTAAATCATCCAAGATACTCTAAGTCTTCCAAGTTACTTTACTCTTGCAAGTTACTTAAGTCACAAATGTCAATCAAGTCAACACAGACTTATTCAACTATTCCCATAAAGGCTGTTCACACGCAGAAGCACAGAATCACCGAATTGCTCTCTGGAAGACCATGTTCCTATTTGCAGACTTGCTGAACTAGTTTCAGCAAACGCAAAAGATCATACACAGTTTCTACGAAGACAACGAATCCCGCAATTGCAAAAGACAAAGACCGTAAAAGCCAAATAAAATTATAAGCCTTGTACACCCAACTTTGAGCTACGCTCATCCCGCTAATCAGATTTTGAGATTGTGAGGCCTTTTGGATTTTTACAGGATGATGGAACAAAATATGGACGATTTTATGGCTGAAGGTGATTTACCCGAACCAACGATAGAACAAAAATTGGATTTAATTATGATGCAGCTTGATGAAGAACGAAGAGCCCGACAAGCTTTGCAAGTTCAATTGGCCAATTTGCAATGATCTACCACCGACAAAGATGGACCGCAACCCGAAGATCTTATACGACATACCATCGATGCGATGCTTGAAGCTCAATCCATCCGCAAAGAAACAAAGATAAGTAAAAGAAACTTCAAATTTCGTACTTTCAATGATCCAATCCCAAGATGGAAAGACTGTACTTGCATTTATCAATCAGTTTGATGATTACTTTCATGAAGAGAGATATGCTGAGAAAGATAAAATTAAATGTGTCACTAATCATTTAGTTGATCGAGCATCTCTATGGTGGACTGTGGTTCGCAAGAGCATTGATTGTCCCACTACTTGGGAGAGTTTCCAAAAGAAGTTTTTGCAGAATTTCCTTCCTCCTCAATTCCATGAAAAAGCCATAAAGCAATGGGATTTTCTTCAGCAAAGAGATCATGAACCTATTTCCCAATACACTGAACGTTTTTGGAATGCCTTACAGCAACTACGCATGCTCGAAGATGTACCTGAAGCGACTCACAAACGCAAGTTTATGTCTGGTCTACTTGGACATTACTATGCTGAAGTCAATATGTTCAAGCCAACAACCCTTGAAGATGCAATTTCCTTGGCTCATGACACTGAAGACAAGATTCGCGGAAGAGACAAGCGTCCACAACAATTTCAAGCAAATGGTAACTATGGTTCCAAGCAATTCAATTCAAATTTTAGAAGATTCAATCAAAGTCATTTTCTTCCATCTTCATTCCGTAAGTAACTACCTAATTTCAATAGACCATTCTTTTTAGTAGTTACTGATGCTAGTGGATCTGGAATAGGAGCCGTACTTATGCAAGATAATCATCCCATAGCCTACTCTAGCTGTAAATTGAAACCATTTGAACTTAAATATTCTACATATGATAAGGAATTGCTAGCTGTAGTACAAGCTTTATGTCAATGGAAACATTACTTAATGGGTTCTGAGTTTATGATTAAGACTGACCAACAAAGTATTAGACATCTCCTTAGTCAACCCCAAATATCTGACCAACATATTAAATGGGTAGCTTTCATTCAAAGTTTTCATCCCCTTATCCAATATCAACCAGGAAAAGAGAATGTAGTAGCCAACGCTTTAAGTAGAAGACCTACAATTCATAATATTTCTGTGATATCATTTGATTCCCTTATCCCTATGAAAGATACTTATCATCAGGATCTTACTTTTCAAGCTGATTGGAATAAATTAGTTGCAAATATTGAATTCCTATTGATTTATTGTCTTACAATAATGGATTCATGTTTTATGAAAAGAGATTATGTGTTACAGTTCCATTTAGATCTTTTGTTTTGCATGAGATTCATTGTCCTCCATATCAAGGTCATAGAGGTATTATATCTACTTTGCGTACATTGACTGAAGATTTTTATTGGCCACATATGGACACTGATGTATCTAACTTTGTTTCTGAATGTTTAGTTTGTCAAAGAGCTAAAAGACACCATGGTAAACAGTATGATTTACTAATGTCCTTATCTATTCCATCACGACCATGGGAACAAATTTCTATGGACTTGTGACTCTTGACTAAGCTAGTCATGTCATTTGGGCGCTGTTGATGGTTAACCAACAAGCATCTCTGGTTGATCAAGCTTCTGCTGACTGATGGGCCTGTTTTAACTGCATCTCAAGCAGCTCAATTGTTTTTGAAAACCATGTTTACTAATCATGGTTTACCAAAAGTTATTATTTCTGATCGTGATTCTAGATTTTGTAATAATTTTTGGATTACTTTATTTGCTAACTTAGGAACAAAGATTGATTTTTCATCTACATTTCATCCTGATACTAATGGTCAAACAGAAGCTACTAATAGTACTATTTTAGATCTTTTACGTGCTTACATTATTTCTAAACCACATACATGGGATACACATCTAGATTTACTTCAGTTTGCATATAACAATACACCACATACAACTACAAAGAAAGCACTATTTGAAGTGATTTATGGTTATAGATTTCCTACACCTGTTGCATCATTATCAAATAAAATTCAGACTGCTGATGATATTGCTAACATACACGCTACTATCTTTGATGAAGTTAAAGATATGATTGCCAAAGCCCAGCAATCATATACAAAACAAGCCAATAAGAAAAGACATGCCATGAATTTTAAAGTTGATGATTATGTTTGGTTACGCATAGAAAAACGTAGATTACAAAGTGTAGATAAACACCCAGTTGTGAAATTAGCACCTAGATTCTATGGACCATTCAAGATCATACACAAAGTCAATGACAATGCATTTAAACTGGAACTCCCACAACATTGGAAAATTCACAACACCTTTCATATTAGTTTATCACGACCCTTTAGAGGCCAATTACCTGTACACCCTGTCTATGAAAACCCACCTTTACTAGATGAAGAGACTGAAATCCTTTAGCCTGAAGCTATTATAGATACTAAATTTATCACCACTAGAATTGGCCATAGATATTCTAGATATTTGGTCAAATTTAAAAACCATCCTGTTGAAGAGGCCCAATGGATGCACACTAGAGACTTAAATGCTTTCCCCACTGTGTTAGCTCCACATTGAGCTAATAGCAATTGAGGACAATTGCTATCCCACCCCGAGGGTATGATGCCAGGAGGCACATTACATGGTGGATTCCGTGCCACAGTGGATTCCGTGAGGTTTTACGGTGGATTCTGTAAACTTTTATTACCGGGGCTCATACACAAAGTGGATTCTTTGTGTGAGAAGTCAATGGGGACGCCTATCCTTTTCGGGCATTTTGTTAATTTAGTGTGCACATGGGTGATTCCATAGCGGGTGATTCCACAAAATACATATTTAAATTAATAAATGTTTATGAGTTTAGAGTGCGCACTCGTGATAAATTAAGGTTAGGATTGATTTCTAACCAATCAATTTATTTATGTAGCTGAAGACTGCTAGCTATTCACTTTTGTCGGTTTAATTGTATTATTTTACTAACGATTGTGAATGCTTCAGTTGATGTGTAGAGATAGCAGCAATGGTAGTGGAAAGCATTGGAGGATAGCGTATATTCGAGTTATCATCTATATTTTGATGGGTGCATACCTTAGGCATGGCGCCTATATTTTGTCGCGCCTATTTATCAAGGCCTTTGATATTTATTTATTATTTTTGTATGCACATGGACGCACGATTTAGATATTTGTATTTGGACATTGTATTGGGTATGCCTGACTTCTTGGGCGCCCATTAGCTTTATTTCTATTTGGCACAAAAGCAAACTCAAAAGCCAAAAGCGTGCTATTTTGTAATTTAGGCTAGCGCTCACACAAGGCATGGGGGGAGATTGCACCCAATTGGTCTCTTGTTCATGTCGTGCAAGTCTTCTACAATTATTTGTGTGCAAAAAGTAGAGTTCTTTTGTTCTTGGGGACCTTTTGACGCTCACTACGCGTGCTTACGGCATCCGATCTGTGCACCACATAAACCTGTCCTGAAAGAATTGACATAGTTGCTTCCACACAGGATTGGAGATCATGGAGACACTAATTCCAAAAGTGGTAAGAAATTTCTTGGGATCCAACACATCCTGTGCCTCCTTTTGCAACAATTTAAGGATATCCTCATTCGAGAACAATTGTCTAGCAGTAGGGAAAGAGTCTCCCCAATAGGATAATGACAGAGCCTTGCCCAAACTTTTAGGCGTCAATTGGACAACTATGCCTCTAACACGACTAGACCTCTTACTGTAAGAGGCTAGAAAATGATCACAAATATCAGTATCCTCTAGAATAAGTGGTAGTGAGAGTGCGATGAACTTTATTAAGCCTACTTTGCCAATAAGTTCAGACTCTAGGAATAAGGAATAATCGTGAGAGACCAATGGGACGTACTAGACTGGAGGAGGATCTTGAGGCACCATTCAGATAGATTACACACATACCACACACACATACAATCATAATGAATGCCTGCAAAACAATAGAATATCCATAAAAAATAAATCAATCAGAATAAGCACATGCAGACGTGACTAACCAACTAACCACCCCAAACAATCCACATCCTAGAAAAAAATTAGCATGACCTCTACACAAATGCGACCGAAAGCTTCATGCTATGCAACAAACAAGAACCCGATACCCCGTATTAGGCAAAAAAGAAAACTACAGACCACACTTGTTAACATATCATACAATCAAACCATAATACCTCAATAACCCACTCGGGATATAACCAAAACTTCTGTAAGCAATGACAACTTGAAAGACTGCACGTACCCATCCCACGAAGCACATTTATTGAAAAGGGAAAAAAAAAGCAATGAGGGGAATGGTTTTAGTGAAGGGTTCATTTTAATAATTTATTAACAATGAGTGAACTTTTATCAGGTTGTACACCTTAATAAGAAAAGAGCAGTTCCTTCTTACAATATTAATTACAAATTATTAGGGTGAAATGGTGCTTTTAACGAATCTTGAACTTCGATACCCAAACTCAGGTCTCTAAATGCATATTCATTGATTAAAAATTAAGTGTGTGTTTAATACTTTTTGTGTAGTACGTGCACTTATGATAGCGGGTTCATTTTTAATAAACTTAGATGTGTCTATAGCGCACGAAGCGTATGCTAAGTGAATAGCTGATTCATTTTATTTATTTAAAAAAAATTGTGTTTGGTGCGAGTGTGCGTGGAAAAGTGGGTGATTTAAGTTCATTTTAACCATTAACCGTGGTTAAGGGATGACTAAAAAAATAAATAAAGTAGGAAATATTAATACCTAATAGGGGTGTGTATGCAAGAGATTGAGGGCCCACGGATGGATCCCAAGATGCAATGAGTCCAACAAAAAAAAGCAAAAGCCACTGCTGAAAAAAATGAAACACCTTATTCTTTAAAAAAAGAAATATGAAGGCGAGGTTAGTTGGGTCGTATTTGGTTTAGTTAATTCAGATTAGTATTTGGGTGTTATTATAAATTTTATTGTTATTTATGTGTTTTTTTCCATGATTTGTGTTTTGTTTTTTATTTTTATTTTTATTTTTGATTTATTATGGTTTTTTTAAATTAATAACTAGCTTTTGGTAATCAACCTTGAGTGAGAATTCAACCATTAGGCTTCAACAATGGATCTATATTTTTCAGTAAATTTTTAGTCTATTTTTGAAATTTAAAATGAAATTTCTATGAATTTAGGTTAAAAATGTAACATTTTGGCCTGAAAATAATAGGGTGATCATGTGTCAATGCTTTTTCAGCATATGAAAATATTCAAAAAGTAGTCAAATGCATTGATGGAATTTTTTGTTATTTTTTGAATTTAATTCTGATTTTTATAGATTTTTATTGATTTCTATGGATTTAAGGTTTCCGCGCGGAGGGAGGGAGGGTGGGAGTAGGGGCTTAGGAGGGGGGTTTGAAGGTATGGGTGGGGGGGATAAAAGGCCGAGCGATTGGGAAGGTAAACGGGGGGGGGGGAGGAGGGGGTTTAAAAACGGGCGAGCGAGGGGTAAATTGGGGGGGGGGGGGTTTTAGAAAAATGGCAGCAGCGTGTGGGGAGGGGGGGGGGGGGGAGAAAGAAGAAAACGGTGGCGGGTTATGGCGGCTACGGGTGGAGGTGAGAGGGAGGATGGTAGGGGGCCAGAAGGATGGCGCCGAGGGAGAAATCGAGGGGGGGGGGGGATTCCTTGATGATGGGGGAGAGAAGGTGGGGGGGGATTGCTTCACGACGGGGGAGAGAAGGTGGGGGGGAGTTAGGAGGAAGCGGTGGGAGGCGGCAAAGGGAGGCAAACGAGGAGGCGGAGGAGGCGGAGGAGGGGAGAAGGAGGGAAGAAAAGAAGGAAAGGAGAAGGAGGAGGGGAAGAAGAAGAAGGAAAGAGAAGAAGGAGGAGGAGGAGGAGGAGGAGACGAGGAGAGGGGAAAAAGAGGTGGAAGGGAGGGAGAAGAAGAAGAAGCAGGGAGAGAGGGGAGAGAAAGGGAGGGGTTGGGGAGAGAGAAGAAGAAGAGAGAGAGAGGGGAGAAGGGGAGGGGGGGAACCGTTGGGGAGCGAGGGTAATTTGAATGTGGTTTTTTTGTTTTAAAAATAAATAAATAATAAATAATAAATAAAGAGAAAAATAATTTTAAAAACCCTCATCGTCCCATGCTTATGCATGGAGCGAGGTAAAAAAATTTGTAGTGGCGGGAAGCAACAGGGATCGGGACGGCAACGGGGAAGGCGCAGATGCCACGGGGGCATGGCAAGGCACGTAAAAGCAAAACTACACACGTTCACGTGCAAGACGGCAAAACAAAGAAAATTCAATAACATGCAAACCACGCATCGGAACAAAATTTTGTAAAAAGGAAAAATGGGTCGAATGACGAGGGAAATAGGTTAATGGGGTGTCCGAGAACAATGCAAGACGTTCACATGGGAAAAACGCAAAAATTGAGCTCGAAAACGCTTACAAAAATTAATATTAAAAAATCCATTAGCCACAATAAAACGCGGGAAAAAAGTCATGTTGGACATGTCTATCATGTTAGAACACCGTTCTGACGGAGATAAGACATGTTCACTTGAAAAAACCAAAAAAGGACCCCTGAAACGGGACACAGAAATTAATATAAAAAGATTCTGGCACCGAAATGAAGGGCAGTAAAAAGGAAAAATGTCGGGACACATATTAGCCATACGGTTGTCACATCAAATCTTAGTTCGGATGGGGTTAAGAGATGTTCACATGGAAAAAAGGCAGAAAATAAAGCTAAAAAACACCAATAAAATTTAATAACAAAAAATCCAGAGGGTGAAACAGGGCAAAGGGAAAATGATAATTGTGCAAGAAGGTGGCCGAACAAGGCTATCTAGTCAAAATTGAATTCTGAGGAGAATAGGGCATGTTCACATGGAAAAAGGTAAAAAACGTACGAGAAAAAAAAAACAGGAAACCACACAAAAATTAATTACGGAAAAATCGTACATCAGAATGACAGGTGATTAAGAGAAAAAATATCAAAGGGAAAGAATAGGACATGGCTGGTATGTTAGATCATTGTTTCGAAGCGATAAGGATGTGTTCGCATGGAAATACATCCAATTGTGCAAGAAAAGCTTCAAAAATTAGTAACGCAAAAATGGTAAGCCGGAATAGGGGGATTTTTTAAAAAAAGTGTGTCATTCAAAGGGACGAACAGGGCTATAAGGTTGGATTGGGAGTTTGGTGAATGTAGGATATATTCACATAGAAAAGAAAAAAATTGCACAATAAAAGGAACCACAAGGGAAATGGCCTCGACGACAGGGGTATGAGGGTGGGTGGGTGAGGAAGGGACCCCATCATGGTAGAACTAGTACGTGGTAGACATGCATGATTGGGTAATGACATATGTAGGGGATATGCACATCAGATGCATAGGGACGCGTCCCCACACTTAAGACCGTACCGGTTAGGGTAGATTGATGGACATGACCGCGGACTTGTCAACAGACTAGACGCTGGCATCCCCACAGTTAAGACATAACATGCACTTGCAAAAAAAAATATAGGGTTAGGAACATTGGGCCCATTCCGTAGATGGTTGAAGGGAACAGTCGTTGTTGATACAAGAAGATTGAAGCCGTCGTTGGGTGGCAGGAGGGACCAAGGCGCGCCACAGAACATGTCCAGCATGGCAGGGACCATGCAACAGCACCCAAGGAGGTAGCTTTGAAGATAAATTCCATCGTCAAGTATCGATGATGAAGAATAGAACTCTTAGCTTACGGGCACTCAAGAGGATGATAGAATAGTCGCTCAACCCATGACGCACATTGCTCAATGAATAAGCATGAAATCCCATAACTCACCACTAGTGTAGAACTAAACAAGGGGAAATGATTGGAAGGGAGTATGCCACTGTACATAATTGATGGTGCATTTGTGTGTTCCACCCATCTGGCATAGGTGCAAGTAGGAAGGCCAGGGAGCCTTATCATGCAGTGTACAGAATAGGGTGGAATGGCTTGTCATGGTGGCAAAGACCCGTCCCGTGTGTGTAGAGGGACATGGAAACATACCTAACTCCAATTGTCGTAACATCCCTCAATCTCATCTCTCGGAATTGATTGAGGAGAAACACTAGTCACACTCAACCTACCCTTTGTCTCACACTCTGTTGAAAGATACAAAGGGCAACCCATTCCTTACACCCATTGATGTAATCCTCACATTCACTTGTGCAAAATTGTTGTATGCCTTGTGTGCATTTGATGGTGCAACTATGCATCCCACCCTCTGCCAGCATACGGTGCGATAAGGAAGGTTGGGAGCCTTATAATGCATTGCATAGGAATAGATCGTGCTTTGTGCATTGAGAAGCCCAACCCTTGCGTGCAACGCTCCATTCACACATCACACCTCGCAATTGAATTGAAGGGAAAGGACTGGTCACTCACCCCACCCTCTATCTCATGATCACTAATAGATACAGAGAGCAGACCATACTCACATCCCCATTCGGTTAGGATGAAAGCTCACATCACTCAGGGGTTGTCGATGAAGATCACTTTGTCTGTTGATGAAGAGGCATACCTAGGCAGGTAGCCAACAAATTGGAACTATGTATCGGATATAGAACATGTCGTCTGCTAGAAGAGTGTCACACGCAGGGCAGAGAGGTGCAAGACACAGCACACCAAGGGAGGCGGCTTCAGAACCAGGTTCTGGAGATGTCAATTGATGGATCAACTTTCTGGACTGCTAGGTGTTACCACCTTTTCCACAGTCAGCTTCCCGCCCAAGGGTGTTTGCCACCTTTTCTTGGAACAAGGCCTGCTATGACAGGGAATTGCTTCCTTTTCTTCCATAATAGTTTGTTTTATTATTATTATTTAATTTTTATTTTTAAAGAGTATGGTAGACATACCATGTGGTAGGACCATCCACATTACCACTGCTACTGGATCAGACGAGAGGAGAACATAGTAAGGATGGGAGGTGTCTGGGAGGGGCTAGCAGAACGAGACCGCCTCATGAGGAAGATCATAAGATCTATCAGAAGCATAAGGAGAAGGATAGTGTACCGCTCACAATGAAAAGGGTGTGTCTACTCTGATTGTTAGGATCCCCAAGGAGGAAAGTACTTCTTCAGGTGATAGACATTAACCAGAAAGGGATCATTAGAGGCGTCAACAGCCTGCACTTGGACAGAGCCATTAGGATTGATAGCAAGTACCTTATAGGGATCATCCAACGCTGTTGAATCTTTCCAAGAAACTTCCCAAATCGCAAATCATAGGCTAGGACAAGGTCACCTTCTTTGAACTCCTTGTGCTTGATGAAGCTGTCATGATAGGCCTTGCATCACGCTTCACTGGTTTCCATGCACTGTAGGGCCATCCACCAAATCTCATCCAAACATTCCAAATGCAATAGGTGGCGTTAGAGGGACTGATCATCTTCAAGGAATTCTTTAACTGCCACTCACAAAGAGGGCAACTCCAGCTCAATAGGAAAGACGACTTCTGTTCCATACACCAACTGGAAAGGAGTTTGTCTTGTACCAGCCTTGTAAGAGGTTTTCTATGCCCAAAGGGCCTCTGTAAGTCGATCATCCCAATCATGATGATGTGCGGCAATTGTCCTTGTCAAGATCGAGAAAAGGATGCGATTGGTGACTTCAAATCTTCCATGATCTTGTTAAGGAAATGAGTACCTTTGTCACTGACCAGCTCGAGGGGGCTGTCAAAATGGGTGATAATATTATTGTACATGAACAGGGCTACATTATTACCAACGTCCCCCTTTAGAGCTTTAGCTTCACACCACTTTGTGATATAATCCATACATACCAGCTATTCTGCTTCCATCTGGTAGAAGGATCAATAGGACCCACGAAATCAATCCCCACTTCTTGAACGGCTTTAGGGGAAGGATAGGTTGTAGTGGCATGGCACTTGTTTTGGTGGGTTTTTCCATTAGCTGACAAGCATCACATCTTTTGCAGTAGTCATAGGCATCCTTGTGGAGGGTCAGCCACCAGTATCCTACGAGCAGAACCTTTCTACGTATCGCTTCTCCTGCAAAGTGTCCATCACATGGTTTGTCATGGCAAGATTTCAATACTATGCTGATTTTGTCTCCTGCAACACATCTTCGCAACACTTCATCTTTGTCTCTCTTGGACAGTGCACCGCCTAGCAAGGCGTAGGGTCCAACAAAAGCTTCTTCTTCTCACGGATCGAGATGCCAGGGGGATACTATTGAGTTGCCATGAGTTTGGCTATGTCTACATACCATGGGGTAATTGTTTTGACTAGAAACAAGGAAGCATCAAGAAGATATGGATCATCATGTTCCTCTTTAGTTCTTCTTCTAGAAGATTTAGACCCACTTTCAAGTGACATTCAATATTGTCAACATCTAGGAATGTCAATTTCCTTTCACCTTCCACTTCACGGATAAATGTCCCATAGATGGCTTCTGGATAGAGGTTTGAATCCTTCAAGGGAGTAGTGTCATCATCTGATGTTCCACTAGAACCACTGTCCTCCTTCCAACAAATAAATGACTCGTTTGTCTATTGGGATTGCTGGAAGGGTGCCAGAGCTTTGTTTGCTTTTGTGTGAGTGATGATTTCTTCTGGACTTAGAGATTCACTTTCAGAGGAAGCATCCAAGAATGTTACATAGCACGGACCTTCTATAAGCCGTGGCTTTGGCTTCTATTGACAAGGGGCATCATCATCATCTTTTCTCAAAAATGAATGGTCAGGGCAATAAGAGCCACTAGTGAACTTACTTTTTATACCTTTGATCCATTGCTTATGTAGATTCTGCATACTTTGTGGTCAATTGATCAACCCAAATGGAACCATGGTCATTCCATCCAACACCCCGAGATCTTCAACCTCCGAGGTCTTTGTAGGGACATCAACAAGATCTTCCGCTATTAGAGGAACTTCTTCATCTGCACTTTCATAACCTGCTTCTTTTTTTCCTCATCATTTCTTGAGATATTTGCAATCACACCTACTTCAGTCCCTTTGTGAGAAGCAATGAGGGCTCAGGTATAGAATCCCATATGCACAGTAGGAGAAAATACCACCACTCAATTCCTATAAAGCATTGCACTTGCACTCTTTTTCTAATGCAATGATAGTACTCTTTTCTTTCCAGTAAAGTGACATGTCATTGTCAATACACAAGATTGTGTTTATGAGTTCAAGTCTCAATCTTGGAACCTAATTCACTTGTGTAACAATTTGTCCTAGTCAGGGTCAATGTCTTCATGAGTTCCTTTTTCCTCTTTCAACCTCGATAGCTTCTACATCTGCCATGCTCTAGATCCCTTGTATTTAACATGGTATCAGAGCACATCTAAGCATGGCTTAACATGTCTCAAGTCTCTTCTCTGCTTCTTCAGCTCCTCTTCAACCCTAGACAGCTCAGGATCAGTGTATGACTTCTTTTCTCAACTTCATTTTGAGTCAAGCTTGTGGCAGTCATAGCCAAAAAGCACATAGCTATGATTGAGCCCCTGGATCTCACACTACAAGCCATTTCGGCTCACGATCTCTTTTGAGAATCTCTTCATCACCTGAAGACACAGCTCCCTGGTACATCACAATTAAACATTGGTGATCATTCGAGCCAACATTTCAGAAATTGGATATCGCTGCCTATTTTTGCGCCTGTGATGTTCGTACCATCAAGTCTCCCTCTACGCGATGCCATACTCTCTATGATCTTAGGGAAATTCAAGCTTAGCTTATAAGCCTTCCACCCACCAGATATCTTCCAAAATAATCATTTGTATACGCTGATGTAAATGAAAAATCAATCGCCTATCTGTCAGAAAATTTAGTCCTCCATAGCCATTTCACTTCAAGATTTTATCTCTCTTCTAACACTCAAACCAGCCTACTATCACTTTGATTCACTGACTTACTGAGTGAAAAACATCAAGGAGAAGACATTTGTGAAGTATCTTGAAGGCTTGGAAGTTTTTTTGAAGATCATCAAGCCCTAATGCCTCAAACATAAACTTGTAAACTCCTGAGTTAGCCTTGTACTACAGCCTCTGTACACTTTGTGAGGCCCCTGCTACAGCCTCTGGATGTCCACCATGTTCTTGTGACATCCTCTAGTGTTTTGCCATGTTTATGGTGTGCCCACACTTTGCAGGTGTTGCTTTCACTAAAACCTCTATATGCTTTTTACTTCTGATTGTGATTGAGGAGGGGTGTTGAGATATTTGCAATCACACCTATTTTAGTCCCTTTGTGAGAAGAAGTGAGGTCTCAGGACCACAATCCCATATGCACAGTATAAGAAAATACCACCACTCAATTCCTATAAAGCATTGTACTTACACTCTTTTTCTAATGCAATGATAGTACTCTTTTCTTTCTAGTAAAGTGTCATGTCACTGTCAATGCACAAGATTGTGTTTATGAGTCCAAGTCTCAATCTTGGAACCTAATTCACTTGTGTAACAATTTGTTCTAGTCAGGATCAATGTCTTCATGAGTTCATTTTTCCTCTTTCAACCTCGATAGCTTCTGCATCTGCCATGCTCTAGATCCCTCGTATTTGACATCATTTTCATCCTCTTCCTTTGAAGGCTCTGTTTCTGCTTCTATAGAGGCTTTGTAGGAGAAGAATAGGCCCTCCACCTCTGTGTCTACTTCTGCTTCTGCCTCTATCTTTGGCTCTGTCTTTGCTTTTGACTCTGCGATTGCCATGTAACAGGGAGAATAGTACATCCATGCTTCTATTTTTTTGTCAAATGTGATTTCAAATGTCAATTCGGGTTGAGGCAGGAGGTATTCTCCCATGGACAAAGACTTTGCTTCCTTCGGTAGTTGGCTTACAATGCCCATTGTTAGGGACTATGCCTCTGTTTTCTTGGGAAAGATCTATTTGACAGCCTCTTTGTCTCCTAATATACCATCTGTTACTTCATTGGTGGAGTCTATTATGACTTTGATGGATGTGGATCCATTGCCTTTTTGCGATCCATACAATTTCAACACTATTTTATTGGGTCCTCTATCTAGGGTTAGGGTGCCTTTGAACCAGTCCATCATGGCTCTTGCTTCAAAAAGCCAAGGTCTTCCCAAGAGCAGAGGGTATGAGGTCCCATAAGAATTTGGTTTGACCACCAAATATGTCAACCAATAGTCTCTTCCTACCAGGGTTATTTTTACGTATGGGAGGATGCCCAACAATTTAATTCTGCTTTGGTCTGCCAATCTGATAAGCCACTGTATAGGTTGAATTCCTTGTAAACCTAGATCCTTTATTGTCACATCTGTCATTATGTTTACTGATGAGCCTCCATCAATCAATGCATCTAAAATAAAGCATCCTTCTATCCATACACTAATATCTGGAGTTCCAGGATCCAGGAAGGCGTTAGCCACATCTACTTCCTTTACAGGTTCTGAGGCTCTGTTGGACTTTGTTGTTGTTGGGGGAGCAATCCTTAGTCCGCGTCTTCTTGTCAAGATGATTTTGAATCTTTTTTGGCAACTAGGAGATAGCATCAGCAACTATCAGAAGGTTAGATTTGATTTAAAGGTGTCTAGGTCTTTGACCAAATCATACTCTTTGATAGGATCCATAGGCTTTTCCAATTGACTAGGGAGTGGGGCCATACCCACTTTTATCTTCCCTTTTTCTTTCAGGAGTGGCAACATCTACGCTTCTTCTTCATGAGGAGGTACTTCTGTATCCTCTATTTCCTGGACCTCGGGTCCTACCTCTACAACTGTCTCTGTAGCTCTCTGTGGCTCTATGGTGCTTTGTACTTCCTTATTTTGGATTGCATTGTTCTGCTTTTCCCAAGGGAGGTTGAACTTCACCATCTTCACATAAGGAACATTCTCTTTTGGAACTATGGGTTCTCCCTTCTTTGCTTGCGTTATTGCGGCCACTTCCAACTCCACCAAATTGGAAGCAAGTTCTTGGGTCTTCTGTTGGGTATCAGAAGTAGATTTCACAAGGGTTAGACTTGGACAATCTTTTGCAGTATGGCCTTCTCCTTTGCATCGGCTACTACAGAAGGGCTTGTAATCCACAGATCTTCTAGGGTTTGGACAATTTGGGGAGATATGACCCTTTTCTCCACATTTGTAACAAGTTCCACCTCTAATCTCAAACCACCGCCAGACTGTCGTCCACTATCACTTTGAGAGGGAAACCTCCTTGGACCGAAATTAGGACGAAACTCCCTAAGCTTTGGTCCAATGTCCTACATTGTCATTTGGGATTCTAGTAAGTTGAATCTTGTGTTTTCATCTTTCTGTCTTCATTCATGCATCTCTTTCAGAGAGCAGATATCCTCTATATGGTTCTTTCTCAAACAATATGAATAGAAGGCTCCAGGAATGGTCGGTTTTTGGGTACATTCAGTGGCTAAATGTCTCACTTGATGGCACTTTCCGCTCACCATGTATTAGAACACATCACATCTCTCCCTGACAACAACCCTCCCACGAACATAATCAACCACAAAACCAGGGACAAAGCACACAAAATCTATGTGTATGGCTCTGCCATTAATCTCAAAACTGAAAAGAAACCATAAATCTCTTTTTTAATAACGAACCAATTTGTCATCTTCATCATCTTCATCCATAGCTTCAATCATTATGCAAGAACAAAAGGGAAAAGAGGAATTTCTGCACAAAAGATAGAGGAGAGAGAACAAATTTTTGGCACCACCAAAAGGGAGAATATGGGATTGGAGAAGAGAGAGGGAAGGGAAAGAGCCACATAACCACTCATGCACTCCACCCCACCTCTTTCCCAAAAAAACACACCTCTTCGTATTTTTATTATTTCTTTGAAATTTTGATACATTTGATATTATAAGGCCTTTAGCCTTTAATTTTGAGTATTCCTACCCTTTACAAATGCATTCACGTAACACTTGAAAGCATACCATTGACTTTAATAGATGTGGCCCCCCTTCCCCTTTTGTGGGATATTATTTTAGTGATTTTGCAATAATGTAGTATTATTCTCTTGACAAAAAATAAAAATATTATGCATGCTTAGATTCTTTTGTGCCTTGTTTTTATGCTTCTTTAGGTGCCATCACTCCCATCTCCCAAAAGAGTGGATATGTTGGTGATATTTACCTTCAGCATCTGTAGTTGCTTTGTAATCACATCCATAAGCTCTTTTTTGATACTTGTGACTCAGTTGGATAAGTAATCCTTCAGATCTTCACTTATTGGAGTACTTGTAGTAGGGTTTTGGGAAGCGTCTGTAATGACTGCATATATAGGTTGGGTTGATCCAGAGGGTCCTCTGTTCTAGTTCTAATTCAAAGCTCCTGTTGAGACTTGGGGTTGTTGATTCCAATTGGTAGGGTTTCACTATTGTTGAGTCACCATTGGAGGAGCTATTTGAGGCCAGTGATGTTGTGGTTGAATCATTATTTGAGGCATTGTTGTTTGTGGCCACTGTGGATTAGGTGCATTGTACTACGACACTGTTTGCACCTTGGAATAGGGGTAGGGAACTCTCCCTAGGACTGCATTGGGTGGGTATACCATTCCTGGCATGTAAGGAGGTAAGAATTCTCTTCCTGGAGTCATTGACAACCTTGCTTCAACTTTATCATACAATCTTGCACCTTTCCATTGTAGCTGCTTGTAGATTGGCTGGTCTTCTTAATTCCACAAACTTGCAAACTTTTAGTTGTAGGCCTTTGATGAACACTCCTTTCTAGATACCTTCATCCAAATGATGGTTAGCCCATCTCTTCAGGATGGATTCCATTCGCGAGACATAAGATTCTACTCTTTCTCTAGAGGACTGACTTAGGTCCATGAACTCCTCTTGCATCCGCTCTTCAAAACCTTCATGCCTGAATTTAGTGAGGAAGGCCAACTTTAGGTTGTCCCATGTGCCAAAAGTCCCTGCTGCCTGTCTCTCATACCATTGAAATGCCATGCCCTTGAAAGTGGCAGGGAATATCGCTAACCAATGCTCAGGGGTTCTAGCATTGTTAGCCACACATGCTACCATAAATTCTGCTAAATGAGTTTTGGGATTTTCATTGTACTCTCTCTTAAAAATTGGTAATGGGACTACATTTGTTGGCCTGTCATTAATATTTCCAGTACTAATCTGACTAGGAAGGGGACCTTGAGTCGCCATGGGGACTTTTGTAAAGAGTGATTTAAGGGCATCAAAGGAGTGCTGCAAGCTCGTTCTCAGCCTTGATTCTTGCCTTTCTCTTCTCACGTACCTCTGGACTCGTTCTAGTGCTTGCCTCTTGATTGCATCATTCATCAAGGGTTTGGCTCCAACCACTTGGTTTGTACTCAACAGAACAGAATTAGAGAGGGGCTTTAGTCTCCGAAGGATTCTCTTTCCAACATCTCTTCTACTTCCTTCTTTTCAACATCTCTAAATTCAACTTTCAAACCACTACAGAGGGGGAGATATTCCCTTCTAAAAGTATCAAAACTCATTCTTCTTAGGATCATTGTTGTGCCATCATCATAATAATGCTAGCTTCTGAGGGTTTCAACAGTGTATGTTGTGAAAAACACTCTATCTACCAACTTCCAGTGGGTTTCTAATTGAACAAACAGGAGGTTGTCAGTGCACCAAGCATCCCACGTATCTTGCTATTGAGCATCAACAAACAAATTCCAACTCTTTTCTTTCTTGTTTTTGTGAACCTCCACAGACCACGGCTCCTGAATCTTCTTTACGATTTTCCACTTGATGATGTCTAGAAACTTCTCAATGAATGCCAAATCTTCCATGGATGGTCATTCTCTCTTGTTTCTACTCTTCAGTTTGTTCCCAAACAATTTTCCACCAAAATGCATGTCTTTGTTGCTTCAACAGGAAGAGGAAATAGTCCACCACATAGAGCTTCCATCATGATGGTAATATGTTTCTACCATTGTGGAATGAACTTCTTGTAGAAAGTGGCTTTTGCAATAATATTCTCCAACTCTTCAGTGGAAGAAAGAACTTTTCAAGCATCCATTGAATTCTCCTCTTCTTGGCAATGCCATTTCCTTCATTTTCAGCCTCTTCTGATGCTTGTTGATGGCAATTTTCCCTGGCTTCTGACAAAAAACATGGATCCCCAAGAGGAACACCAAGGAAAAAGGGTTTCTACTGCAAGAAAATCTATCTTGTAACATCAAAAAGCTTTTGTTTCATTCTTTTGAGAACCAAAACAAGGAAAATAACAAATCTTCACGCAACATCATAGTAGATATCTCCCATAGATTTAATAGAATCAAACATAATCTTCAACATCTTCATAGAATCCATCAATAGAACAAGAAACACAAAAGAATGCACCACTTTGAATGGAAATAATCACATAGTATTCATCTTCATTGTCTTCATATTTCTCTCTCTCAATCTCTCATAGATAGATACATTGTTTTGATAGAATTTGCTATCTCTGACTCTCTCTCTCTCTCTCTCTCTCTCAATAGTACATCATCTCCTCACTAAAATACTCAAAAATCACTCTAAATAATCCTTATTAGGTCGTGGATGCACCTCCCAAGAGACATGTCTGTATCGAAGAGGCACCAGAGTATCTACAGTAACCCTTCATATCTCGCTTCTGTCTCTGTCACTCTAGTCTGCTCTTCAGTCCTTTAGCAACTGCTTCTTCCATTTGTTTTAGCTCTTTTGAACTTAGATTCATCCTTTCCAAAAGTTAGAAAACTTTCCCAAAGTCACACATACATTCCACAGAATACTTATAGAAGAACTACAGAATAGAAACTAAACAGAGATAGAGGCTCTACAGAAGTTCATCAGAGGGTTACAAAAGGTCATCAAAGAACAGTAGAAACTCATAACTCATACTAAAACCATTCCAAACTATCAAAAACTATTCAATAAGCTTTGAAAAGATTTCAACATTCATCAATCATCAATCCATGCTTCATACAGAAGAAAATTAGAACAAAATAGAAGCTAAACAAAAGGTATCAGAACCAATCAAAACATCAACAGAACCTATTAGAATATCATAGAGCTTCATATTTTCACTAAGAATCATCATGAGATTTCAAAACATAATAAATATAATCCAAAATACTTTCAAACATTTTCAAAACAACTAATCATCACTCAAAATCCATCAAAATCAACCATTCATGCCTCAAAAATAACAAAAAATCAATCAAAAAATCTGTCTTTTTCCACTCTCAACATCAATTCATGGGCCGAAGGTCAAGTGGTAAAAAGACCAACCATTAAAAGTTGTGTCTCACTCCTAGGTCACTTGGGGTCAGTGGGGCCCTAGACACCCCTTGCCTAGACTGAAACATAGTTGTGGATTGCCATGAGCCCAATGTCTAGGGTATAGGAAGATCCTATTCTAGATAAAGGATGGAAATTATGGTGCCACGTGATTTGGACCATGTACTTTTGTTGGATAGAAGGGGATATATAATTCTCCAGTATGGGTAGGAGACAAATATTAACTTGAGATAAGTTAAGGAACTTGTTTGAACTTGTTTGTCAAAAGACTGCTTACTCTATATTCGTATCTGTGTCGTAAATTACGTTAACGAACCCTGTTCTCTAAAAGGCTTAATTAAGAAATTTGATTTTCAATGTCGAACATAAATGTGATAGGACCTAATTAGAAAAATAAAGCTATCAAGGGAAGCAGGTGGGTGGAACCCCGATGACAGGTCTGTCCTGTGGGGCAGGATGGTCCTGTCCATCCTGTGGCAAGGTGGTCCTAGAGAGCTGTAAGGCTTCTCACAAAGTTTTACCATCATTAGACCTTTAGGTATTATTGAGTTAGAACCTGATTCATGCCATTTTAGGGGATTGGAATGGGACTATGCCCTACGGGTAGAGAGGTCGAGTGGTGTATCCCTCTCATTTCCTATTCTCTTTCAACCAAGTGCGGCCTGCTTCAGATTGGATATCTCTACGTAAAGTGGGATGTCTAGAATCCAATGCTAAAATATTGTCATGATACCTTGATCTTAGGAGCCTAGATTTCAGGTTGATCCTAGTGGGTTCGGCTGCGAATGTTCCATTATGAGGCGGACTCGGAAAACCCTAGGCGACAAACCTTGGAACATTCCATGGGAGTGGCAGGCAATGACGCTTAGATTGGACTGCCAAAAATGTGATTGCATAGCCAATAGGTGAGCATGTTACAATTGGTATCAAAGCAAAACTTTGTAATGATGCATGATTGATTAATGTATGGCTCATAGAGACATCCAAAACAAAATAACCTAAGTGGTATGGCTTGATATTCAGGCACCTTCTGCACCCACATATTCTAACATGGAAGATAAAAAAATTCCTTCTCAAGAAAAGTAAGACACCCAAGTTTTATGGAGAAGGGATAGATGTCACAGTAGAGGTAGAGATATGGATGGAGTTGATGGATGACTATTTCTCTGCTTTAGGAATCGCCTCTACCAATCAAGCAATGATAGCCAAACTTAAGTTAATTGTCCAAGCTTTGTTATGGTGGAAGCAATGGAGCAAGAATCAAGGTATTTCTGAAGCCGCTGTGACTTGGGCTTAGCTGAAAGATGTTGTACATAGATGATACCCTCCACCAACCTACCAATATTTGAAGATGAATAAATTCTTCAAGCTCAAGCAGCTAGAATTAACCTTGGAAGCCTACTATTCAAAGTTTGTAACCCTACTACAATACACATCGCCTATAGAATATTGCACAATCCAAGTTTTGCCATAGCCTAAACACTCCTCTAAACCACCATCTAGAAGCAATGCATCCAACGAAATTGCAAGACATGTTACTTCAAGAAAAGCCAATCAGACAAAGAGGATTCCCAAGAACGGGGCAAGAGATGCCACATGTGTGAAGAGATAGGGCACATTCGTAGGAGATGTCCCTATCCCCAATGTTTCCATTGTAATGAGCTAGGACACATCCAAGCTGACTACCTCGGAAGACATTGAGCCTCCAAGAAAACGAAGCTACACAAGTGCAGTCTATGGATATAAAGAGGAGTTAGATGAAGACGATGAACTAGAGCCTACTACACCTTATTAGAATTATTAGAAATCCTAGAAATTTTATCAACATATAATACAAATTATATTGGAATAAACTTTACTCTTGTAACTATAGTTAACTTGAGTAATATGAGTTGCATCTATTTTTAGCCTAGAACTTAGATACTCAACAAGGAATGATAGTTATAACTTGCAATGAATTTCTCTTAAGTCATTTTTTCTCAACTAATATGGATTGGGTCTTACCATAATGTCTAAGCTTAGAAGTATTATTTAGTATTACAAGCAAAGCCGATTGTCCATGGAGCTTAGTCCTGAATTAAGAAGAGGACAATCTGGGAACATAGTTTCCAAGATAAAGGACCACTTTGATCTACTAAAAGGATCCTAGGACAATTTGGTCTAAAGAAGAAACTCCTTCCAAGGACAACCAAGAACCTTGGGACCCCAAGTGATAAAGCTTAGTGTTGTTTATATTGCAAAGAGTTCGGTCATTTCAAAAGGGAATGTCCAAAGCCCCCTAAACACCAATGCTCCGAGTGCCACAACATTGGACATAACTGTGTCAATTCCCCCAACAGAACTCAAAGAGAACTTGAACTTACAAGGAATGAAATTGTATAAGTCCCAGTGATCTAGAATATATCAGATATTTAGGAAAAACTTAGAAGATATCCATGAGATATAACTACAATAAACTCTTCTCTTGTAATCCAAACTTGGATAGATCTAATAGGGCTTGTGAGAATCCACGCGTGAGAACTCCTCTCAAGGGGGAAGAACTTGGAGGTTCCTTGGGAGATTCCTCTTCTCTCTCTCTCACCCTCTTTCTCTCTATCACAACACCCTCTCTCTCTCTCTCCCTCTGTCTCACTCTCTTTCTTTATCTTTCTCTTTCTCTATCAACATAGCAGGGGGGGAAAGAGGTGGAATCTATTCGCTTCCAAGGGGGGGAGATTTTATAGTATTATTGGGGGGAGGGGGAGGGGGGGGAACAGCGTGATATGGAGCCCCTTATCTCCATCTGGGAGGCCAAATTGGCCGCTACCATGCAGACTACACTTAAGGGGGAGAAGAGATAGTGAAAGGGGGAGAGAGATGGCACACGTGTGCCCCTCCCCCCCATCGATCTCATCATCGTTCTTATTGTGATGATTTTCATGGCTTCGGTCTTGCCATTGACATCATCTACTTCAACTCCCCCTCGCTCCACTATCTGGTGGCATCGATAGGGGGAGTAAAAATGTTTGAATAATTTTGATTATTAAAAAGGGGAGGTCCTATCATCTATAGGGAATATTACATCCTTGATTATTAGAAAGGGGGGGGGTCCTATGGGCTACAAGGAATATTGCATCCTTCCCCCCTTAATAAATCAAGATGTCCTTATCTCGAAAGGAATTGGGGGTATTGTTGGTTGAGATTACTCTCATCAATCCATGTGGCATCTTCTTCTGGATAGTCCTTCCATTGGATGAGGTACTCTGTGCAAGTTCTAGTCCTCAATTGTTTTTCCCAAATGTCTAGGATTTTATCTGGTCAGAGCTCAAGGACTCCTTGGCTTGGCATTACAACTTGTTGATCATTGAGTACATGGCTAGGATTGGATACCTATTTCTTTAGTAGGCTAACATGAAATACATTGTGAACCTTTACATTCTCTGGGAGTTGGATTTTGTAGGCATTGGGCCCTAGGAACTTGAGGATAATGTAGGGCCGGCCGCAATACCTTGGGCTTAGCTTTCTAAACTCTCCCCATGGTAGGGAGATCTTCTTGGGTCATACATGAATAAAAACCATATCTCATTTGAAGAGTCACGCTTGTCTATTTATATCTGCATAGGTTTTCTGCCTATCCTTGGTGACTCTAATGTCTTGTCTGCTGGCCTCGAACTACTCATCCATATCCTCAAGCATTTCATGCAAGATTCTACCCTTAAGGTAGAATCTAAAAAATTCAATTGAGTACGACAATCATGTCCATACAATGCTTGAAAATGTGTCATTTGAAAGCTCTGTTGGTAAGAAGCATTATAGGAAAACTCTACCACTTGAGAGAATTTGTTAGCATGGACTTTTTTGTTGGGTTACCTTCAGTTCAAGGAGGATACAACTAAATTATGGCTATAGTAGATATGCCCACCAAGGTTGCACATCTCATTCCAGTCAAGAAAAACTATAAAGCATTAGATATTGTGAGATTATTCATGAAGGAGATATTTAAACTCCATGGTTTTCCCAGAAGGATCATTAGTGACTGTGACTTCCTCTTCACATCTCACTTCTGGAGAGGGATATTCAAGGCCATTGGGACTCAACACTATTTTAGTACAACCTATCACCCTCAAATTGATGGCCAAATAGAGAAAGTCAACCAAGTCATTGAAGATATTCTTAATCTAGGGTTTTGGTGCTTTTCCAAAATCTCCTTTATCATCTTCAGATATTCTGGGTCATGGCTATCTTCCTCCTTAGCTAATTCAAGGATAGGGTTACTAGGCATTGACACAATAGTTGCTAATGCTTCCACCATTGAGGATTCCTCCATAATAAGAGAGTTGAGGAACACCTTGCGACTTAAGGCATGAGTGACCATATTCTCTTTACCACGCAGATACATGATCTCAAAGTCATATTCTTGCAAAACCTCAACCCAACGTTGTTGCCTCATATTGAGGTCGTCTATGTGAAGATCCATTTGAGACTCTTATGGTCCGTGACCAAAGAGAACTTGTTGCCAAGCAAATAGTGTCACCAAAAGTTTGAGGGCATGAATAAATGCTAGTAGCTTCGAGTGATGAGTAGCATAATTCTTTTCATTGGTCTTTAGCTTCCTCGATGAATATGCTATAGCATGACCTTCTTGCATTAGTACTCAGCCTAGTGCAAGTGAGCTAGCATTCATGATAAATTTGAACTCCTTGTTCAAGTCATGGAGTTTCAGAATTGGTGTTTCACTAGAAAATCTTTCAGAATTGGTGTTTCATTTGTTACTCACTTTCAGAATTGGTGAAACAATCAAGCTAAGAGGAAGAGTGAAATGATGTTTCACTAGAAAATCTTTCTTCTTTTACTCACTTTTGGATTGTTGCTACTTCCAAACCTACGAGGCATGGAGCAGATTCCTCATATTTTGTATCATGTTTACAATGGCTATGAATTCTTCAAGTTATCACAGAAGACTGACATGATGGGGATCCTGGATCCTCTCTACAACCCTTCACCAATGTATGCAGAAAGGCATTGGACTTGGAGTGCACGTTACTGCTACATAGATACCAACCCACTTGCCTATCTTCAAAACAATATGAAGAGGCTAAAATGGTTGGAGGACTTGAAGATTATCAAGTTATTCATCTTCCATGAGGCACGTGTGAACTTGATCCTACACATCAGACACTGGCAAGTAGAATAGACTCTTTACATCTATGAGGAGGTGGTCAAAGTCTTGCCAATAGATAGAATTAAAGTAATGGGGTGAAATCAATGTCATGGCTATCAAAAATGGGGATATCCTGAACTTCCCATTACTTACCACTTCTTGAGAATCCATTTCCCAAACCCATATTATTATTCCATTCCCATAGTTGATTCCCATAGTTGAATCCAATAGGTAATTATTAACATGGCACTGATGTATCTCTCGAAAGGAAAATCATCCTAGCTTATCTCTATCTATCCCCGAATAATTGTACTTGAGTCTTATGCTTCTTTATGGATAAATAATAATTTTATGATTATTTGATTTGTTGCATAGTATTGATGAAAAATAATTTGCACATTAAGATAAGTTGTGATGAGATGTGTAAATGAAATCTTAACACGAAATTTTAAATTGAAACTAGATACAAACCCAAATGCAAAATTAGAATTCTGCTCTTGCACTAAGCTCGGCGGAGGCACGAGAGAAGAAATTTCTTCTCAAACAAATCAAACCACTAGAATTTGATGGGAAAGGGAAGAATGTTGAAGCTGATGTCGAAGTATGGATTGAATCCATGGAGGATTACTTTAGTGTAGGAGGAACAGTACCTGCAAACCAAGCTATGATTGCCAAGCTCAAACTCACTGGCAAAGCTAGGCTCTAGTGGAAGCAATGGTGTAAAGACCAGGCAGTCACGGAAATCACAGTAACTTAGAATAAGCTTAAAGAAGCAATGCAGGGAAGGTACATGCCACTTGCATATAGAACTCAGAAGATGAATGAGTTCTTTCAGTTGAAACTGTTGGGCATGTCTCTGGAGGCGTACTACTTGAAATCAGTCTCCTTGTTAAAATACGCCCCAACAATGAGTATTTTCCAACAAGTCTCTACGTTCTGTGATGGGCTAAATCCACCAATGAACACTCGATTGGAATCAATGCGTCCTTCACATTTACAAGATGCATTGATAAGAGCGGGATGACCCATCACCCAAGAAGTCAAGCCAAAGTCCCAGAATAATAAATCCTCATCTCACAAAGACGAGAATCAAGGGATGTTGAAAGCTCAATTTAAAAGGGCACAAGGATAGAATCAAGGTGAATGAAATGAGCCGAGGGAAAACACAATCAGTGACTTCTTCCCCACTCAAAGAAACGACCAAAGTCTGTGATGTTTTTACTACAAGGAACCTAGGCACTTCAAAAGAGAATTTTCCAAACTTGGCAAAGATCGTCAATAAGGAAAATTCAATGGCCAAGCCAAGGCTACCCCTGGCCATGGTCGTGTAGCAATATGAAGTGCAAGGACTTCCATTATCACCACTAAGGGAATCAATGAAGAAGAAGACATGTCCATGGAAGCTGAGATTGAGAGGGCATCCATTCATGCCGCTCTCCATAAAAAGGGCACGAATCACCAATTTTCGATGATCCAAACACCATCAGATTACCAAGGTAAGAAATTAAAAACCCTCATTGATTGTGGTAGTACTCATTCTTTCATTTCACCAACTTGTGCAAGAAGCATAGGATAGCCACTATAGCTACACCTACTTTGCCTGTCAAACTAGCAAATGGACGAGAAATTACTTGCACAAGACAAACTGTTAAGGTGAAATTTCTACTCAAAAAAGAACCCACATCTATTAAGTTTAGGGTAATGAATCTAGGAGTCCATGAGTGCCTACTCTGGATGGACTAGCTAGTCCCCAACGATGCTCACATCCATTGTGGGAAGGGTGAAGTCTCCTTTCGGAATCCTAAATGTGAGCTAGTTTCAACTCAAGGGGAAGTGGGTAAACCAAAGATCTAGCTAGCCAAGGCAACACGAATAGCTCAAGGAATAAGGAAAGGATTACATGTCTA
Source organism: Lygodium microphyllum (assembly GCF_053477565.2). Lineage (NCBI taxonomy): Eukaryota > Viridiplantae > Streptophyta > Polypodiopsida > Schizaeales > Lygodiaceae > Lygodium > Lygodium microphyllum. Next base: position 25,874,527 of record NC_141159.1, read on the forward strand.
TCTGATCAAGCTTAACAAGCTAGAACCAATGAAGAGCTATCATAGTTAAAGGAGTACGCAAATGTATTAGAGGAAGAATTGACAAAATTACCACCACCTAGGGAAGTGGATCATGAGATTAAGCTAGTACTAGGCATTTCACCAGTTGTTGCAAAAAGGACCTACAAGATGTCCATTCCTGAAGTTACTTGATCATTTGCAAGGAGCAAAAATCTTTTGCAAGATTTATTTGAGGTCAGGATACTACTAGATTCGCATCAAGGATGAGGATATTCCTAAGATAACATTCAATACCAGATATGGTCAATTTGAACACTTCTTCTTGGCATAAAGCTTGTTTGCCCTCATTGTTTCAAGAACAATGCGAAGCTGGGGTTCATGATCTTCTTCTTGTTTGGAGTAGACTAGGGTATCATCAAAGAAGATGAGCACAAAGTCATCAAGATAGGGCCTAAAGATATCGTGCATTAGCATGTTGAAGGTAGCAGAAGCATTTGTCAGCCCGAATGACATGACTAGGAACTCAAAGTGTCCATATCTTGTGCTGAATGCCGTCTTTGGGATATCTTCTTCCTTGATCCTTATCTGATAATATCCAGACCTGAGATCGATCTTGGAGAAGATCTTCGCACCTTGAAGACGGTCAAGAAGTTCATCTATTCTTGGAATGGGATATTTTTTCTTAATAGTTGATTGATTCAACCCTCTATAGTGAATGCATAACCGAAGTGTTCCATCTTTCTTCTTCTGGAATAGCACTGGAGCTCCCCATGGTGAGCTGCTAGGACAGATGTAGCCTTGGTCTAACAGTTGCTTGAGTTGCTCCTTCAGCTCAATCGCTTCTGGGATGGACATCCTATATGGTCTCTTTGCGGTTAGTGCAGCTCCTGGTGCTAGCTTGATTTCGTGATCGACTTCCCTTTGAGGAGGAAGCTCTGTCAGCTCTTCAGGAAATACGTCTATGTACTCCTTTAACCATGAAGGTTCTTCCCTAGATTCTTGGTTCTGATCTAGCTGATTTAGCTTAATCAAATAGACAGGTAGCCCCTTTCTAACTCATTTTATTATCCGAGATGCTTTGGCCAGTTGAATTTTTGGCTTCCCAGCCTCTCCTTGAGTTGTGACCAATTCCCCTCTAGAATTTTGAAAGGAGACTTGGCCCTTTCCATAGTGAATGTGGGTATCATTAGGTTTAAGCCATTCCATTCTGAGCAAACACTCGTGGACACCTAGGTTCACAACCCTGAATCTTACCCTACTTTCCTCCCAGACGGAATTTCACCTTAGCAGTTTGCCTGGTACAAGTGACCTCATGACCATTTGCTAATTCCACAAGGTAGGTGCATCTTTTGTGGCTATTCCTAATCTTCTTGCACAAACTGGTGAAATGAAGGAATGTGTACTGCCACAATCAATCAAGGTCTTGAAGCTTTTACCTTGGTAATCTGAAGGGGTTTGAATCATCGAGAATTGGCGATTCGGGCATTTCTTATGAAGAGCGGCATGAACGGTTGGCGTCTCAAAGTCAACTTCCATGGTTGGGTCTTCTTCATCACACAGCTCCTTGTTGGCAACACTGGAGGTTCTCCCTCTGGCCTTGATGGTGGCTCCTTGTCCATGGGCGGCTCCTTGGGATGGCCCTTGACGTTGTACTTTGCTAAGCTTGGGACACTGCCTTTTAAAGTGATCGGGCTCATTGCAATGGAAGCAATGGAGATTGTGGCCATTACCTTTGGTAGGAATGAAATTATTGACAATGTTGGCCCTGGCTTTCTTCCTTTGTGCCTGATTCTATCCCTGCATTCTCTTAGCCTGGGACCTATACACTCCCTTGTTTTGATCCTTGTATGACCAAGTCCTGTTATTTCTTGGCTTGGTCTGCCCCTCTTGTATTATCGGTGCAACTCGAATGAGTGCATCCTGTAGATCTATTAGGCGCATTGATTCCAGGTGGGTGTTTATAGGTGGGTTTAATCCAGCACAAAACTTTGACACCTTTTGTGTCATATCCATTTGTGGCACGTACTTCAAAAGAGAGAACTTTGAATAATAAGCATCAAGGGATAGACCAAGCTGCTTCAGTTCATAGAACTCATTCATCTTCTGCATGCAGTAGGCAGGTGGTAAATATCTCCCTCTCACAGCTCTTTTAAGCTTTTCCCATGTAACTGACCCTTCAGAGATCCCTTGGTCTCTGCACCATTGCTTCCACCAAAGGCTTGCTTCGTCGGTAAGCTTCAGTTTGGCGAGCATCGCTTGGTTAGCGGATGCAATACCTGTTGCTTCGAAATAATCCTCCATGGATTCGATCCAGATCTCGGCATCAGTTTGGATCGAATCCAGGTGGTTTGATTTGCTTGAGAAGGAACTTCTTCTCCTCAAACTACTTTCGTACTTGGTGTAGGGATTGGACTAGGAATCTACACTTGAGGTTGTGCATGGGGAATAAGATTCTTTACGTTAAAAACTTGCTAAGTATTTCTCACATTACATTACATGCCCAATTCAGCTTTTAGCCAAGTGACCTAATCACTTAACTCCTTTACCAACACTTATAGCCAAAAAATTATATTTCATTCATATGGGCATAGCCCTTTCGAGTACAATTATTTTTGGGAAGATGGAACAAGTTGATACATTAATTTGGGGAGAATAAGATCATGTTACATTCGGCTATGGGAACTGAGTAATAATATGGATTGGGGTCATGCATTTTTAGGAATTGATAGTTCATGGGAAGCTTAGGGTTATCCTTTCCTTTGATACCCGTTCTTCTCATAACGTCCCAACACCTTGATTCTGTCCAGTAGGGATTACTCGAGTCACTTCCTCGTACACATACTTGTTCTGCTTAACCTTTCGACCGTCAATATGTAGGGTTGCATTTGCGTGAGCCTCAACAAAGATGAACAGCTTCACGATCTTTAGGTCCTCCATCCACTTGATTCTCTTCAAGTTGGTCTGAAGGTACGCAAGTTGGTGGGCAGCTATATAATAAATTCCCGAATCACCCGTCCATCTCCATTCCATGTACTAGGGTGAAGGATTGTAGATGCGGTCTAGGATATTCATCATACCTAGCCTTCATCAATAATCCAAAGCATGCATTGCAATCATAAACATAACCTGGAACATCAAGAATTTGTTCCATGCTTCGCGATTCTGCAAGCCAGCATCAAGGAAATGTTCTTAACAGCAACATTTGCTCTCTTTTCCCTCATTAAGTTTCCTTGTAAACATTAGATCCTCGTTGGCTCACTCTGATACCAACTGCAATGTGTCCACCTCTCTACTTCTAGGACACATCTTAGCAGCCCATCAGGAAGAGAGTCCAAAAAGCACCACCCGCACTCTCCCATGGAATGTCACGAGGTTTGCGATCTAGGTCTTCCCGAGTCTACCATGAAGCGGAAGCATTCCGGTCATTCCCACTCAGGAACGACTTGAATCAGGGTTTTCCTAATGGTCAAGTTCCTAGAAGGTAGCTAGCGTCGAGCCCCAAATGAACTACTTTACGTAGAAACATCAGGGTCGAAGCAGATTTATACTGCACTTGGTTCAAGGAGAATGGGAAACGAGAGGGATTGGAAGCTCGACCTCTGACTCTAGCTTTCTAGATTCTAGGTCATCGTTACCTTGCTATCAATCTCGTTGAGAAAAGTTCCTGGCCAACCGGGACCACCCTTCCGTAGGATGGACCCATGGTCACATCCATCGCACTTTCCTCGGGTTGCTTTAGTTGTCTAATTACCTACCACATTTAGTTTGACACACCAAAAATAGCTTTCTTAATTAACCAATTAATCATTGGTTCCTTCACGTAACTTAGGCACTGACATAGAAAAATAATGTCAAGCAAGTTCCTTTTCAATATTTGATCTTATTTATTAGTCTTTGGAATACATAATATAATCCAGCCCTAAGGCTATTCCATAATCCGCCTAAAGGCAATTCCATAATCTGCCCAAAGGCTATCCCATAATCGGCCCAAAGGCTATTCCATAATCCGCCCGACGGCAATTCCATAACGCCCGAAGGCAATTCCAGCAATCCTTAGGGGTCGCTATTCCAAGTTTCCACCCATAGACTAGTATGCAGGCGTCCAGATCTAATCTCGAGTCACGTCGGCCTCTTGTGCACGACCTAGAGGCAAGTGATTTACGGCTAGAGCCCCCCCTGGCACCCAAGCGTCCTCATGCTCCAAGTAGAACCCATGGAGAGATCTCTCGTGGCGGGTTCGGTCCACGTACCCGACGCGGCTAACAACCCCCTTGGATAGGACCAGGCAGATAGTCGGGGGTAACTGATGTTGCCTCTCCCTCCAAGCTTTTAACCTAAAGCATTAGTTCATTGAGCAAAGAAGTACAAACAGTGCTCCTAACTGTACAAACACAAGCATTCCAGTGGTCGTTTATATGGCCAACTGCTAAGGTATAATTCCTTCTCTCCGAATACATCCAGCATTCGATCTGGGATCAATTTTGCCTTGGCGAGATCCCAAGGGTTTCATAAGCTGAGTTGCTTGTTTACCCTCTTTCCTTGGGTTAGGGTTTATACCTTGTTAACCCAAATTAACAAATACCTTAGTTTTCCTTACATTAAGGTCAATAAATCCTAGACAACTTCATTACCCTAACTTGATTGGTCAATTGCTTGCTAGGAAATTCATAATTTCCCTAAACTTGGCAAATCAGCCCCAAGTAAGGGTGATGTAGTAGGATGACTCTGCAAATTAGACTTGTACTTAGAAATTGCCAACCCTTGTTCTAAGGAGTGGCAATATTATTTTGTGGTTTAGACACAAAACCATGCGACGTTGCAACTTGTTGCACAAGATAAGTGTCGCACCTATCTTGAGGGATTATTTCTCCCGTCACACGGTATGCCCTGGTCAAGAATACCTTTGGTCAAGTTGTAGGGTTTGGGATGTCCTCTTGACCCAACCCAACCCTAACCCTACTAGGCCGACAACGTTTGGTGGCCCTAGGGTTTCTAAATTCAAATGGAAGTCTAGTATTTGGTCAATTGATCCTTAGGGTAAAAACCCTAGATCGTTCTTGCATGGGCGTTTAACTAACCCTAACATTCCATGAATGTGGGTAAGACCTTTGAGGTTGAAAATATTAAGTCAGTTTTTCGAGTGCGATACTAGTCAAAATTGTATCGCAACTTAGCTCTCCTAACGCATTGAGGTGATCGTAAATAATTGCAAGATATAACACTCATGCAAATATACAATTCATAGATTTTTTTTCCTTCTATGCAGCTATAAGTTCTACAATGATCGTTACTTTTCCTTGCCTAAACTATAATGATTGACAAATTCAGAGCTAACTCGTATAAACCCCACGTTGACTTACATCAAGAACTATGCCTATAAACCCTTTGTTTAATGTATTGAATTCAAGCTTTAATATGAAAATGCATCCTTTCATAAATACAAACTTTGATAAAATAACTCCATGCATAAGCGAATGCCATGAGACCATTAATGATTTAATTCGTCCTTCAACACTTAGCCCAACCTAGGATGTAATTATCATCGCATGCAATATGCATGGTACATATATCCCTTTCATGCATTGCAACTACTCGGACAACATTTAATGGACGTCAATGATTATCTCCTACAAATCACAACTAGGAAATTATTACCTAAGTGCATTATGCGCTGCTCTTTTTTGTGAGAAAATCAAGGATGCATTTAGACAAATCCACCTTTTAACTTATGCAAAATGTGTTCGGGATTGCAACTTGGAAGTGCAAGTATTTTCAAATGCACGGCATGCACTAAACTTCGTAAACAAATGAATAAATTCATTTTCAATTTTCCTAAAAACCATCATGCTTAACGCATCCCTTTCATGCAAGAATACAATTGGAACCTGGGCATGAGGACTCATAGTGTTGTCCATGCATGAACTCGGGTTGGGGGCTCCCGAGTATGCACCTCATGTCTTTAGCTTTGGAGCCATTTATGCAACGTAATTTTTCGTAGCAACTCCCCTTGGGTCACTTCCGCGTATCAAATCTACTTATGTCCAATATCTCCTCCTTTTGTGCAGGACACACGCCTTGGAGACTTGGTTTTAAAACCCCGGGGATGCCATAGGAGATCAGGGCTTATGGAAGCTTAAATTTAGAAGCTTCCAAGCTGTAAAGTGAAGTGATGCTTCACTAGAAAATCTTTCTTCTTTTACTCACTTCTGGATTGTTGCTACTTCCAGACCTACGAGGCATGGAGAAGATTCCTCATATTTCATATCATGTTTACAATGGCCATGAATTCTTCAAGTTATCATAAAAGAACTAACATGATGGGGATCCTGGATCGGCTCTACAAGCCTTCACCGATGTATGCGGAAAGGTTTTGGACTTGGAGTGCATGTTACTGCTACATAGATGCCAACCAACTTGCCTATCTTCAAAACAATATGAAGAGGCTAAAATGGTTGGAGGACTTGAAGATTATTAAGTTATTCATCTTCCATGAGGCATGTGTGAACTTGATCCTACACATCAAACACCAACAAAGTAGAATGAACTCACTCCATCTATGAGGAGGTGATCAAAGTCTTGCTAGTAGATAGAATTAAAGTAATGGAGCGAAACGAATGTCATGGCTATGAAAATCTTGAACTTCCCATGACTTACCAGTTCTTGAGAATCCATTTCCCAAACCCATATTATTATTCCATTCCCATAGTTGAATCCAATAGGTAATTATTAACCTAGCGATGATGTATCTCTCAAAAGGAAAATCATCCCAACTTATCTCTATCTATCCCCGAATAATTGTACTTGAGGCTTATGCTTCTTTATGGATAAATAAGAATTTTATGATTATTTGATTTGTTGCATAGTATTGATGAAAAATAATCCATGCATTAAGATAAGTTGTGATGAGATGTAAAAATGAAATCTCAATGTGAAAGTTTAAATTGAAACCAGATACAACCCCAAATGCAGAATCGGAATTCTACTCCTGCACTAAGCCCTGGAGAAGGCACAAGAGAAGAAATTTCTTCTCAAACAAATCAAACCACTGGAATTTGATAGGAAAGGGAAGAATGCCCTAATGCATCCAAATCACAAAGCAAAAACCTGCAAACTCCCTCACTTCCTAACTATTTACCTCAAGCACTAGTTTGGGAAAAACCCTACTTCAGTGCTTACCTCCATGCATGATCGAGTTGCCTCCTCTCCCGAGCACTCCGATAGCTCCACGATCCAAGTGCAAGCTTCAAGAAAGCTCGATCCTCAAGCTTCACACTCCAAGCTCCATTATCACGAGCAAGACAAAAGAAAAGAAGAGAAGAAGAGAGGAAAATATGGAGAGCTTCTCCACCATGGTCTGTCATCCTCACACACTCACTCCCTCACACTCTCGCACACTCTCTCTCAAGCACAAGCTCAAGCAAACAAGAAGAAGAATAAGAATAAGAGGAGGAGGAGGAGAGAAAAACCCTAAATCCCTTTTGAGCAGTCATCCCCTAATCCCCTTTTTTATATGGGCAACCAGGGCCTCGGCCCTTTTTCCCATTGTTCTCCTATCTTCCTAGCTTCCTTCCTACTACACATCTACCTTTACAATTTGCACAGGTGAAAGCCCGGTGCTCTTAAAATAAATCATGATGTGCCTTGCACTCTTGTACAAAATTATTGACTTTTGTTTTTTATTGTGTGCCTTTCTCCTTGATTTAGGATTTTCTACACTTCTTGTATTTCCATATTTTTCTTGGCATGCCTTCGTCTTCTGTTTCACTTTTTCCTTGACCTTGTCTTCTACTTTAGATTTTCTAAAATTTCCACCTTGTTCATCTGAGGGTTAACAAATATGACATTCAAGAGAGCTACAAGCCACACCCCATTCAAGCTAGTATATGGGGAAGAGTGCCTTTCCATGGGAAATAGAGTTGTCCACTATGCGTTTTACTCTCAATCACTCATTGGGTGAGACAGAAGCATTGCAATAAATATTTATTTCTCTTGCGTATCTTGATGAAATTTGATTGCAAGTTTTATTACATCAAGAGGTATGGAAGAAGAGAATGAAAGCGCTTCATGACCTTTGGGCTAAGAAATATAAATTTAGAAAGGATTAGTTGTGGTATTATACTACAATGCTCATCGTGAGCTATTCCCTGGTAAACTAGAACCCAAATGGGATGGGCCGTATAAATTTGTTTATATAAGAATAAATGGCTCCTCTTTTAGCAGACTTACAGGGGGTAGAGTTTAAAAATAAAGTTAACTTTAATAAGTTGAAGCCTTACTATGCATAAGGGTTGACGTTAGACTTGGTGCCTATGCAGGTCCTTTATGATTCAGCTTTGACTTGCAGTAGGTACGAAGACGATTGAATGGGAAGAATCATTCCTTATCTTCAGCATCCATCTTTAGAGCAGCCTTACCACCAAGTTCGAGTGATCTAGTGGAGTAAGGGTTATCAGGCTATTGAGTAACAAAACGGATCTTTTGCATGGGATATTAATGTTGGAACTATATATATCTCACCCTATCTAGACTAGGTCTTACCTATATATATGTAGATTGTGATCAATATTATATAGTCTTTGGGAGTGTATATGGTGTGTCTCTTCTCTCTCTCTCTCTCTCTCTCTCTCTCTCTCTCTCTCTCTCTCTCTCTCGTCTCTACACATCTTCTCTCTCTACATTTCAACATGGTATCAGAGATATCACAATCGACTACAACCAATTCCTTGAAGAAGACAATCAAGAAGTATACCTATGTAGTATCTCTTCTATTCTTAATTCGTGTTCTTTTTATGCTTAGACTTGATGTATTGCGTATGTTATGAATTTTAAGTATAGAAGAAGTTCACTTAATCATTATTTATATTGTAGATATGTTGAATTGTAGATATGCCTTGCTTGGACACCCTAAAAGTTTCTATTTGGGAAACTCTTAAGGAAACACCTTTCTCAAGAAAACTCACAAGCTTTCTTCATGTCAAATCGATGCTCAATTTGGAGTTGTGTCAAAATTTATGTCAGTTCAAGTAAATCGGACTTGAAATAGGAAAATAAATAGGACAAATATCTTTTCGTGCAAATTTCTCCGACATAGGTTTTGTCACGATTACTCAATCTTGTGTTTTTTCCAAAATTAGCCAAATCATCATCTATTCTTGACCAAAAAGTAAAGTTATAACATTTTGAGCATTGTTTATATTTCTTGTCTATGTTAGACATATTTCTTCTCTCATACATTTTTTTCTATTTTGGGTCACTTCATTCTTGCCCACCTTTCATCTATCTTAGGTCTCTTTCTTTTGGAGTATGCTTTTTGAACTAAACATTATTCCTTACAATATATTAGGTGCCCTCTCTTTATCCCCCCCTCTCACTACTATATTGTAATCAGCCTCTCTCTCTCTCTCTCTCTCTCTCTCTCTCTCTCTCTCTCCAACCCTACGCAGAAGCACTGCCTGAATCCATCAGGCTTCTTCCATGGCTCCCACGATACGAGGAGAGACAAGAGTAATCCTGACGGGATGAGATGTTAATCGAGAAGGAGAATACTCTATTCCATAAAATGGGGAGCGATAAGAGCAATCTTGATGGGATCAGATGCTGATCGAGAAGGAGGAGACTCTATTCCACAAGACAAAGAGACATCATCACGCTCAACCCAAGGAAAGGGATACGCTGAAGGTCTCTCATCCTCTTCTACTCTAATCCGAGAAGAGAAGATATTGAAGAGCTCTATCCTATTCGATCATACCTTTACTCTCTTCTATATTCCTTCATGGCCCCGAAGAGAAAGAATTCAAAAGTAGAAATTGTGAATGACCCTACTAACATGAAAGCAACAGTTAGAGTTGTGAGCACAAGAGTCACTAATGGAGTCAAGGGCGTAGATAACAACTCTTTACCAATCACGATACCACAAGTATTTCTAAAAAAGTTCTATTAAAATAAGATAAGTCTCTTGATGAGGAATACTGACTTAAGGCCAATAAACTTGGATACAAGAACTGGGATGTTAGAGATCCCAAAATCTAGATGCCCCTAGTTAAATTCCAAGGGGAAGATTTCATTATGTGAAACTCAAGTGTCGATTGCTACTAGAATTAAGCATCACTTGAAAGTTGCATGATTGACTAAAGTCATAACTGCTTGCAGACATCAATCTTGTTTGTGATCTTCTAGATTAGATCCTGATTGGATTAAGAATTGGAACAAATAAGAATTGAGAACCCCTATACCTCCCCCAAGGATAGGTACTGAATCCCCATACCAAGAGGGGATGTTTTTACCGCCGCCGACAGCTTCGATGGTGAGAGGTCTCCTAGCAGGGATCATATTAAGTAGGAGGTGGATAGGGTGCCAGGGGGCTCTAGTTAGTAAATCCCTTTTCGCACTTAGAAACTACTTGGTTCCCTGTATGGCCTGATTTCTACTTGGGACACCTATGAATGCTAGCTATAGGTGGATTTGATCTTGGTGGCATGCAGATGCATCGGATGAGGCAACATGTGACGTGCAGATGCGCTAGATAAGACAACATGTGAAATTGTAATTTTTCTCCTGTATGGGTGGGAGAACACACATTATGGAATATAATCAATGAGCTTGTTTTATTCTGATTGTATGTCCATGAGTAAATTATGTAAAGGAACAACTGTGCATAAAGGGATTTTAATTAATGAAGCTATTTTTATATGTTTCACGTAATGTGGTAGATAATTAGACAACTAAGAACTTCCATAGAGGAAAGCGGGTGGATGGATTCCCGATGAATCCAGTCTTATGGCAGGGTGGTCTCGGTTAGTCGAGAGGTTTCTCCAAAAACAAATGCTAGGAAGAAACTCTAAGAAGGGTCGATTCATTGACTTACCTAGGGTTTGGTCTCAGAACTTGAACTGTAAATTATCTTAGGGGAAAGGTATAGCGGCTTGCCAGAGCATTGCAATGGATCTCATAACTTCTTAGTCTCCTACTAGAAAAAAGCGTTGTACTCCATGAAACAAGGGTAATGGCAATCACTCCTTCCAGAAAAGAAGCCTCTCGAAGGACACCTTTAGATGTGAGCTAGTTGTTGATAGGTGATCTTTAGATCAATAGCAACCTTCATGTCTGTCCTCCATGGGTAACGGTAGGACGCTTCCATTGCGGGTCTATTGTGAGGTAAACCTAGGGTTCACCAACCGGACAAAATCCAATCATTCTGGTTAGAGTACAGATGGCGATGGTTGAAACATAAACTCTAGGTGACTAGTAAAATGTTACTCATCACGTAATCAAAGGCGGTTATGTCACAAGTGGTATCAGAGCAAAAAGAAATATTAAAAAACTTGGTATTGTAGCCTGAGATATGAGTTGTTTTTTTCTTGGCCAAGGCAAAAATGTCGAGTTTGAAGCACAAATATGGATCGAGTCCATGGAAGATTATTTCATTGCTATTGGAATTGCCCCAGCTAATCAAGCAATGATCAACAAGTTAAAGCTAACATGAGAAGCCCAAATTTGGTGGAAACAATGGTATAAAGACTAAGGAATCTCGGAAGTATAAGGAGGATCAATAGAAGACCACCTTTATCACATCTTGGGGGTGTTTGGCTTACAAAGTAATGCCATTTGGATTAACAAATGCCCTAGCTACCTTCCATCGATTCATGAATTATGTCTTCAAACCATATTTTGGTAAGTCTATCACGGCCTTTATTGATGATTTTTGTATTTATAGTTCTAAGGCTCTACATCTAGGGAAGGTGGATGAAGGTTTCAACCACCTCGCACAAATGGGAGGGCAGCTAAACCATGAGAAGTGTTGTATTGGTGAAAGTAGTGTAACTCTATAAGGGCATGTCATAAGTGAGAGGGGCATTGAAGCGGATCCAAAAAAAACTAAGACCCTATTGGCAATGCCATCACCATCTTCTGTGTTAGTTGGGACATATTAAAGGATGTAGTGTGGGGCCAGTATCTTCTGCCAATATAGCACACACAAAAGATGAATGAATTATTTGTTCTAAAGCAACCTAGAATGACACTGGAAGCCTATTACTCGAAGTTCGTAACACTTCTCAAGTATTCACCATCTATGGACATTGGACAGCAAGTATCCAAGTTTTGCCACGAATTGGATGATCCGCTAAACACACAGCTTGAAGCAATGCGTCCATCCAACCTCCAAGATGCATTGATAAGAGCAAGACTAATTGTATAGGATTTTTAGTCCAAACCGAGAAACAATAAGCCTTGGAATAATAAGTTCCAAAATAGAAATATAACTAGGGGCTATGCAAAAAGAACCCAAGTTCAATTCCAATGTGCTAATAGCAAGAAGGCTAAGACATTGATAGTGGAGAAATTTAATGGTGGTAATAATGATACTCTCAAGTGCTATTATTATAATGAACATGACCATATCTAAAGGCGATGTGCCCAAAACTCGAATAGAACGAATGCCAAAGTAAGTTTCGTAACAACCAAAGTTGATTGAAAACCCACATGGAGAAAGAGAGAATTCACCTCTCTCAACAAGAAGGGACCAAATCGATAGTTCTCAAAAATTCAAACACCATCAACCTATAACGGTAAACCCTTTAAAATTTTGATTGATGTGGAAGCACACTTTCATTCATATCACCAAGGTGTGCTAGAAAACTGGGCATAGACATAATGCATGCACCTGGACTAATAGTTGAGCTAGCTGATGGAAAAGAAGTTTCCTCAATACAATAGACAAGTAAGGTGGAGTTTAATCTGGGTGGCAAACCAACATGAAATTCAGAGTGATGAACCTAGGAAGTCACATTCTTGAATCTTATAGGACAACAACTGACCACACAAGGAGAAGTAGGAAAATCGAAGATTCAATTAGCAAAAGCTTCTGAATCGCTAAAGGTTTAAGAAAAGGCTCACATGTGTACCTAATCAAATTAAATAAGACTGAACAAGATAAAGAAGTCGAAGATGAACCATCATGTCTTAGGGAACATGTTGACATATTTTCTAAAGAATTAACTAAACTTCCACCACAGAGAGAAGTCGAACACGAAATCAAGCTAGTACTAGGAGCTGTACCAGTTCCAAAATGACTATATCAAATGTCCATTATAGAAGCCACAGAACTAAAGGAACAACTCAAACAAGTCTTAGATCTTAGACCCAGTAACTCATCCTAGGAGCTCTGGTGTTATTTCAAAAAAAGAATGATGGGACTCTGCGTCTTTGAATTGATTATTGAGGGCTAAATCAAGTAATAATCAAGAATACATATCTGATTCCAAGGATCGATGAACTACTTGGGTGACTACAAGGAGCAAAGATTTTCTCGAAGATTGATCTCAAATCAAGGTATTACTAGATCACAATCAAGCAAGAAGATATCCCAAAAACCACTTTTAGTACAAGGTATGATCATTATGATTTTATCGTAATGTCATTTGGATTAATCAATGCCCCTACTACCTTCAACAAATTAATGCAAGATATATTCAAACCTTATCTTGATGATCTCATCCTTCTATTCTTTGACAACATCTTAACATATTCCAAGGATGAAGGAAGTCACAAGTCACAACTGCAGACAGTTCTTGAGACAATGCGAACTCACAAGCTGTATGCTTAGAAAAATAAGTGTGTGTTCTTCAAGAAGAAAATCGAGTATTTAGGGTTTATAGTTTCAACAGAGGGAATTTCAATAGATCTGGCCAAGGTCAAGGATGTACAAGACTGGCCGCCTCCAACCACTATAAGTGAAGTTCGTAGCTTTTTGGATTTAACAGGATGGTATCATGTCTCTATCAAGAATTATGCCTTGATTGTTGCATCCCTCATCGACCTACTCAAGAAGTAGGTTGCCATTAAATGGAGCCAAGTCGAACAGTCTAGCTTTGATAGGCTCAAGCTAAGTTTAATCACAACCCCAATCCTCAAAATACCTGATCTTAGCAAATAATTTGAAGTGGTGACCGATGCAAGCTCTCTTGCTTTGGGATGCATACTCAAGCAGGAATGACATCTAGTAGCATATTCCTCCAGAAAATTGAAGACTCACGAGAGAAATTATGTTGCTCATGACTTGAAATTACTTGAAATTATCTAGGTTCTTAAGTTATGGAGACATTATCTACTCGGGAAGAAATTCTCACAAGTAACTGACCATAAAAGTCTTAAATGGATCTTCACTCAACCAAATCTAAATATGAGGCAACACCGGTGGATCGAAGGCTTGTAAGAGTATGATTTTGAGATCAAATATAGACTGTGCAAAGAGAATGTAATTACAAATGCTTTAAGCTGCAAATCATTTCTCAATGCACTTATCTCAGATGAACCTCTTAGAGCTCAAACAGTAACTACAATGATATCAATGCCTAGCAATCCCATCACCCTCAGTTCAAGGAGGATAAAACTTGATCATGGTAATTGTGGACATGTTGACTAAGGTTGCCCACCTTATTCCGGTCGAAACTAGCTACAAAGCCTCTGATATTGCTAGGTTATTTGTCAAAGAAATATTTAGAATTCATAGAATACCAAAGAGAATTATCAGCGATAGTGATTCTCTATTCACTCCACATTTTTGGAAGGGATTATTTGAAACTCTTGGTATACAGTTTTGTTTTAGTATAGCTTATCACCCTCAAACTGGGGCAGACAAAGCATGTAAATCAGGTCATTGAAGAAATACTTAGGGCATATTGTTGCAAAGAACCTAGATGGTAGATACAATATCTACCTTTGGTGGAATTTTCTTACAATGCATCCTATCATCAAAGCATTCAAATGACCCCATTTCAAGCTCTATATGGAGAAGAATGTCTAACCCCACTAAACTTCTCTGACCCTACCTTGAAGATTGAAGCTTCTAAGAAGATGCTTGAAGAGATGGACAAATAGGTCAAAACCATCAAGCAAGATATAGAAGCTACCAACGATCGGCAGAAAGCCAATGCTGACCTAGGGAGAAAAGAGCAAATCTTCCAAGAAGGGGACAAGGTTTTTATCTGTGTATGCCCAAAGAGGAGTTCTTTATCATTGGGAAAATTCAAGAAGCTAAGCCAAAGATACTGTGGACCTTACAAAGTCATAAAGGCTCTTGGACCTAATGCTTATAAGCTTCAACTTTCTAAAACCTTAAAATTTCATGATGTATTCCATGTCAACCTCTTGAAGCCCTATGTACCTAATCCTGATCATATTCTTAATGATCAGCAAGTTGTAATGTCGAGCCAAGGTTTACTTGAACTTCAACTTGATAGAATCTTGGATGTAAAAGAAAAAATCCTTAAGAATAGGACCCTTAGGGAATATCTCATCCAATGGAAGGATTATCCTGAAGAGGATGCCACTTGGGTCAATGAGGTAACCCTTATGAACGAATACCCCCAGTTTCTCTCAAGATGAGGACATCTCGATTTCTCTAAGGAAGAGGGAGAAATGTAATGTCCCCATTACTTCGTTTATTTTAATAAACAATGTGCATATACATTCCAAAGAAAATTGATTTGTGTTGCACATGTTAGATATGATCAATGCCCCACCCTCATTAGGTGCCACCAATGATCCATGGTGCTCAAAGTTGTAAGGCCCCCATTATGAGGAGAAGCCAAATGCAAGCTCGGACATTGGTTGAGTCCTGACTTATATATCAGATGAGGTCTATGTGATCAGATGGCAAAAAGGTGACCGTTGTGGGTCTAATCTTTGGGTTAGACGGAGTGGTTAAGGTGGTAGCAACTCGAGGTGTATTGCATCGAGTTGCGGGGTAAGGGAGTTAAAAGGGGCCCCGATGGTAAAGGGAATATTCCTTGGCTGACTAGTGGAAACTCATATGGTAGGTCGGTCAGGCCGACCTAACGGCCTTCGCGTGCTGGAAAAGTGAAACCCCTTCACAGCCATCCATCATTCATCTTTCACCCAATCAGAGTTGTTGTTCTAACTAGCCTTAAGCTCTTCACCTATCTTCTGTCTAGATCGCCATCTAAGCTTCACACAGTGGAAGCGCACGGGTGGAGAGAGCCATCTTTGTATCAGTTGTTTGGAGCTAAAAAATTTAATGATTCTCCTCTTATCTGTTGTGTTCTCTCTATCTCTTTCTCAGATTTTGTTCGCTGTGTTGTGTAATTTTTTTACAGCACATCCACACATGGAAAAAAAAAATTGCAGAACCTCTACAGGATTTACAGGAAGCAAGACTGGTTTACTAAAATAGTCTAAATTTTCTAATATCATATTTAGATGACTTAATTCTGACTTGAGATGGATCCAAACATATATTGTGACTTATTTTGAAAGGAATAAGTTGTCCAAGACAAAAAAGGATAAAAATAATATGATTTATAAAAATCATTATTTTTTCCTATTGTTGATGGATTTTTGCAATTCAGCCCACACAAACTTATCAATCAGATGTGTTCCAATCATTTTAAGTACCCAAACAACTATATTTGGAGTTCATACGATCAAGTTATGATCCAAACAAGTTGGTAGGAAAAAAAAATCTTTGTCATCGATCATGTCATCAAAAACACCAAAAAGTAGGTGCCCTCTCTTTACCCCCCCCCCCTCTCACTACTATATAAACATGGGTAGATCATCATGTAAAAGACACAACGACCCATGCAGAAGTCTCTCTGCTGCTATTGACGCAACAAAGACCTGCTGTAATCAGCCCAGCCTCTCTCTCTCTCTCTCTCTCTCTCTCTCTCTCTCTTTCTCTCTCTCTCTCCAACCCTACGTGGAAGTGCTGCCCGAACCCATTAGGCTTCTTCCATGGCTCCCACGAGGCGAGGAGGGACAAAAGTAACCTTGACGAAACGAGACACCGATCGAAAAGGAGGAGACTCTATTCCACGAGATGGGGAGCGAAAGAGAAATCCTGACGGGACGAGACACTGATCGAGAAGGAGGAGACTCTATTCCACAAGACATCATCCCATTCAACCCAAGGAAAGGGATACGCTGAAGGTCTCTCATCCTCTTCTACTCTAATCAAAGAAGAGAAGATATTGAAGAACTCTATCCTATTCTATCATATCTCTACTCTCCTCTCTAATCTGTCATGGCCCCAAAGAGAAAGAATTCAAAAGAAAAAATCACAAATGACCCTACTAATGTGAAAGCAACAGTTGGAGTTGCGAGCACGGGAGTCACTAATGGAGTCAGGGGCACAGATAACAACTCTTTACCAATCGTGATACCACAAGCTTTTCTTAAAAAATTATATTCAAATAAGATAAGTCTCTTGATGAGGAATACTAACTTAAGGCCAAGAAACTTGGTTACAAGAACTGGGAAGTTTAGAAACTCCAAAATCTAGATGTCCCTAGTTAAATTCCAAGGGGAAGATTTCATTATGTGAAACTCAAGTGTCAATTGCTACTAGAATTAAGCATCACTTGAAAGTTGCATGATTGATTGAAGTCATAACTGCTTGCAGACATCAATCTTGTTTATGCTTCTAGATTAGATCCTGATTGAATTAAGAATTGGAACAAATAAGAATTGAGTACCCCTATACCTCCCCCAAGGATAGATGTTGAATCCCCATACCAAGAGGGGATGTTTTTACCGCTGTCGGGATCGGCTTCGATGGCGAGAGGTCTCCTATCAGGGATCATATTAAGTAGGAGGTGGATAGGGTGCTAGGGGGGCTCTAGCTAGTAAATCCCTTTTCGCACCTATGAACTACTTGGTCCCCTATATGGCCAGACTTCTACTTGGGACACCTATGAATGCTAGCTATAGGTGGATTTGATCTTGGTGACATGCAGGTGTGTCGAATGAGGCAGCACGTGACGTGCAGATGCATCGGATGAGGCAATACGTGAAATTGTAATTTTTCTCCTGTATGGGTGGGAGAACACACATTATGGAATATAATCAATGATCTTGTTTTATTCTGATTGTATGTCCGTGAGTAAATTACGTAAACAAAAAACTGTGCATAAAGGGATTTTAATTAATGAAGATGTTTTTATATGTTTCACGTAATGTAGTAGGTAATTAG
This sequence comes from Lygodium microphyllum, assembly GCF_053477565.2. Lineage (NCBI taxonomy): Eukaryota > Viridiplantae > Streptophyta > Polypodiopsida > Schizaeales > Lygodiaceae > Lygodium > Lygodium microphyllum. Next base: position 25,892,516 of record NC_141159.1, read on the forward strand.
ATAACTAAGAACTTCCATAGAGGGAAGTGGGTGGATGGATTCCCAACGAATCCACTCCTATGGCAGGGTGGTCTTGGTTAGCCAAGAGGCTTCTCCTAAAACAAATGCTAGGAAGAAACTCTAGGAAGGGCTGATTCATTGACTTACCTAGGGTTTGGTCTTAGAACCCAAACTATAAATTATCTTAGGGAAAAGGTACGGTGGCTGTATCAGAGCATTGCGATGGATCTCATAAATCCTTAGTCTGCTAATATATGCTATGTCTTTAGCAAAAGAAAAAAGCTAATCAAGCGCAGGTGATAAATGTCTAGTCAATACTATAGAATTCAAATAAGTGATGTCTCCTTGCATTGCACTGGTTTATTACAGTTGCGGCATACACAATGCATATGCTCTCATGAAGCGACAAGTGGATGCAGGATAATACAGGTCCTTGTGCGAAAATGTTCAATGCCCAAATCACCGCAACACCTACAACCCCACAATGAGCCGCGGCAAAGCCACGCTGCCGAAAGCACCCTTGCCAATCGGCCACATTGCATGGCCCACAAAACATTCCTGGGCCACGCCCCTTTCTGGGTCAAGCTCTATAGTTGGCTCACGGCAATCGTTACCTCAATTGTACCCACATCGCATGTGCTGCAAGGAGGGTTGCGATATCTCAAGTGTATCTCCCCCTTTTGCCAACAGCTTCTCTAACAACGAGGCTAGGGCACCATCATCATTGTACTATTCATTTTCTGAGCCTTCGAAGCTTGACATTTTCCAACCCATTGAAAGGCTGATAGCCTCAACAGATTGTAATGGTTGTACTCAGGCAAAAAAAAAAAAAAAGAGAAATGAATGGAAAAATAAGAAGCACCCATGATCACAGCACAGCACCTAGGGGTCCTCAAATTAGGTACGTCTGGTGACCTTGGTCGACCGGCTTCGTCCCTAGTCCCCTAGCCCCTTACACTCACCCACAATTGTTCAAGGCACATCAAGGGCAAGACATACTTGGGGAGCTTGTCTTGCCTAGGGTTAGACCTGTTACCCTAACCCACTTGCACAATTTTCTTTTTCACTCTGCCTTCGTACCATTGCAATCAGTGGTGATAAGCACCGCATGATTGGCCATGAAAAGTACACAGTACTCATCAAGCAAGTCCAATGGTTTCTAGCTAAAAGTGCGGTGTCCTTGTATTCCATTATGCTACATTGTGCAGTCACAATGCAAAGGATGTCTCATATGCCTTCACGCGTACTCCTTCTCCACATGGACAACTTTGCTTCATCCGCGAATTGTTATGAGAAACTAGCCCACGGTCTTCTAACTATGTAATATCTAAGTATGCATGAGCACTCACATAATATTTGCACCAAAGAATATCCATAGTTTGGGTTCTCAAGTGCAGGACAATACTCTAGGCTTGCTTAGCATTTGACTTGTCTCCCAAACTAATCAAAATATGTCTTGTGCATGATGAGAAGTCTAGCACTACCCCTTAAGGAGAGATCACAGGTGAGGTTTTCCAATTGCAAGTATAAGGTATTGTTTGCTCTTCATCAACACTCAACTTTGATACTTGTCCCTTACCACCCAACAAGCCCGCAAGGAATTGTCATGTGCAGAATCCCCAACAAACCAACACTCGTGCTGGCCATCAATGCAATCCCCAACATAGCATAGCCCTACCACCAACTCCAACAACCTTCCACCTGCCACCTTGGCCACCAACAGGCCCCCAGGACCTTCTTCCATACCACCACCAACACTCCTCCACGAAAACCACACACGTCCTTGTCACCCACGTCTTCGGTGCATGCTACTGCCTGCTACCTACGACGGTGAGTGCCATGGGACTGGCACTCATCTAGGAGGGGGGTAATGTTAACCTCAACACGAAGAAAGCAAAAGGAAGTGGAAAAGATGTAGGGCAAAGGCGGAAAAAAGGTAGCCCGACTGAAGAAAGAAAAGGAGAAAAGACCAAAATCACAAGGGCAACCTTAAAAGTCCAAGGCAAAGGCAAAAGGGAAAACACGCATTTTAAAATAAAAAGGCGCACCCTGAAATCTTGTAAAAGAGCGCCGGGCTCTCACTCGTGCAATTTGTAAATATAGACAGGCGGTGGACAGGAAGCTAGGAAGATAGAAGGACAATGGGAAAAAGGGCCAAGGCTACGGCCGGCCATGTAAAAAGGGGAAAAGGGGATGACCGCCCAAAAGGGATTTAGGGTTTTGTATATAAAGTTGAAAAGTGAATGAGAAGCTCATTCTTGTGTGTGGCCAAAAGTGGCTCTCCTCTTCTTCTTCTTCTCCTTCTTCTTGCTTGCTTGAGCTTGTGCTTGAGAGAGGGAGTCTGAGAGTGTGAGGGAGTGAGTGTGTGAGGGTGAGGGACCGAGGAAGAGAAGCTCTCCATCTTCTCCTCTCTTCTTCTCTTCTCTTCTCTTGCTCGTGGCAATGGAGCGTGGAGCATGGAGCTTGAGGATGGAGCTTGCTTGAAGCTTGCACTTGGATCGTCGAGCTACTGGAGTGCGCGGGAGAGGAGGTAACTTGAACGGCATGGAGGTAAGCTCACTACACCCGTAGATATGGATGGCGTGTCGGCTATGTGAGAGGTAGCCATTAGTGCTCGGCTTGGAACGCTTGAATCAATAAGCGGTCCGTGGGTCTTGGCGGTTTAGTAAAAGCTCCCACACCCCATTCCCTAACGGGTTAGAGAAGCCAGTGGATCCTATTAAGGAATACGATTTGGTCAGAGATCTAGATACCTTTAAACCAAACCTTACATTCCGACAATTATTGATGTTGTCTCCTAGTTGCCAAAAAAGGTTCAAAAGTATACTGACAAGAAGACGTGGATTAAGGATTGCTCCCTCAACAGCAATAAAATCCAATAAAGCTCCAGAGCCTGTCAAAGAAGTAGATGTGGCTAACGCCTTCCTAGATCCGAGTACTCCAGAGACTGGCGTGTGGATAGAAGGTTGCTTTATTGAAAATGCACTGATTGATGGGGGTTCATCAGTGAACATTATGACGGATGTGACAATGAAGGATCTAGGCCTACAAGGTGTGCAACCAACCCAATGGCTCATCAGATTGGCGGATCAGAGCAGAATCAAGCCTTTGGGCATTCTCCCATATGTGAAGACTACAGTGGCTAGAAAAGGTTATTGGCTAACCTATCTGGTGGTGAAGCCAAACTCTTATGGCACATCCTATCCTCTGTTACTGGGCAGACCATGACTTTTTGAAGCCAGAGCAAGGACGGATTGGTTCAAAGGAACCTTGACCTTGGGTAGAGGACCCAATAAAGTGGTGCTAAAGCTATATGGTTCTCAAAAAGGACATGGATCCACCTCCTTGGAATTATCTTTTGACTCACCTAATGAGGCTACAGATGGAACATTAGCAAACGAAGATGCTGTCAAACAGATCCTTCCCAAGAAAACAGTGGCACGTTCCTTAACAGTGGATACTGTAAGCCGACTTCCAAAAGATGCAAAGCCATTATCAATGGGAGAATACTTCCTGCCTGAACCAGGAACGATTTCCGAAATCACTTCTGACAGTGAGATAGAAGCATGGATGTACTACTCTCCCTGTTACATGGCCATCGCAGAGCCAGAGACAGAGGCAGAAGATGAAATAGAGAACCTGTTCTTCTCTTACAGAGCTCCTACAGAGCCAGAAATAGAAACCGAGACATAGACAAAGACAGAGACAGAAGAGGATGGAGATGATATGGACAAAGAAGGTTATGAAAGTGAGCCAGAAGAATCTATCCCACCGGCAGAGGATACATTTGAAGAAGAAGTTCCAGAAGCATCAGAAGCAGACGAGCTCATGCTATGGGACAAAATGGCGATGGTACCATTTGGTCTAGTAAACGGATCTTCTCATATGCAAAATCTTTATAAGAGATGGTTAAAGAAGAACAAGCCGTCTTGCAGCAGTGGCTCATGCCGTCCTAACCCATCCTTGCCAAAGAAAGATGATGATGATGTAGCGTGCCAACAAGCACCAGTCCCACCAACCCAACACACATCAGAGGGTCCCTGTTATGTGATGTTCCTAGACGTGTCATCAGAAGATGAGTCTTCAAGCCAAGAGGTAATTGATCGTGAAACCAAACCCGAAATGGCTCTAATCCCATTTCAACATCTCAAGGAGCACCTTAAATCTCTACCAAAAGAAGAAGTTGGTTCTAGTGGGACATCAGAAGAGGACATCACTCCCTTGAAGGAGTCGGATCTGTATCCAGAAATAGTCCGTGGGACCTTCATCCGTGAGGTAGAAGGTGAAAGGCAGTTAACTTTTGTGGATGCAGATGGCACTGAATGCCACTTGAAGGTGGGTAGCAGCCTCCCAGAAGAGGAGTTGTCAACCTTGTACAACTTGTTGAAAGAAAATTTGGACGTGTTTAAGTGGTCCTACAAAGACCTAAAGAGGATTGATCCCACAATATGTCAGCATCATATTGACTTGGAGCCTGATGCCAAGCCAGTACAGAGGTGAATGAACCTAAATTATTCCACATTGGTGAAAGTAGAGCTGCTGAAGCTTCTGGAAGCCGAGTTCATCTATCCAGTGGCAAATAGTGAATGGGTTTCACCCATTGTGGTGGTACCCAAGAATAATTCTAAGATGAAGAAGGATAACTTTCCTATCCCTTTCATAGACCAACTGTTGGACACAGTGGCAGGACATGAGCTTTATTCCCTTCTGGATGGATTCAATGGATACAACCAAGTCCAAATCGCAGAAGAAGACCAATCCAAAACAACCTTCACCACAGAATGGGGGACCTACGCTTATCGAGTGATGCCGTTTGGGCTCTGCAATGCCCCTGCTACTTTCTAGCGAGTCATGATGGCCACATTTCAAAATCATTTGCACAACTTTATTGAGGTATATTTGGATGACTTCTGTGTCTATAGTTTGATCCGTGAACACTAGGGACACCTAGAACAATGCTTTGACCGATGCCGGGAGTATGGGATCTCCCTCAACCCTGACAAATGCAGCTTTGGGGTCTCTTCTGGAGTTCTGTTGGGCCACATCGTCTTTGCACAAGGGATATCAACAGACCCTGCAAAGATAAAAAAGATCACAGCTCTGACAGCACCCACCAACCTCAAACAGTTGAGGGGATTCCTAGGCCATGTGGGTTACTACAGAAGGTTCATAGCCCATTTCGCAACAAAGGCAACCTCCTTGCACAAGCTTCTAAGGAAAGATGCAGAGTTTACTTGGACGGAAGAATGTGACAAAGACTTCCACACTCTGAAGCAGTGTCTGATAGAGGCACCCATTCTTCAACCTCTTGATTGGACGAAAGAGTTCCATGTACACACTGATGCATCTATTGAAGGCTTAGGCGTAGTCCTATGCCAGAAGGGCTCCTCAAAGCTGGATCAACCAATCTATTACGCAAGCTGAAAAGTCACTGATAGGGAACGGAACTATACAGTGACAGAACTGGAGTGCTTGGCAATGGTGTTTGCCCTAGAGAAGTTCCGCCATTACCTCCTATCTACCCACTTTAAATTTTATGTGAATCATGAGGCCCTATCCTTCCTGATGAACAAAGCAGATGTGAAAGGACGAACGATGAGATGGCTCCTTTTATTCCAGGAGTTTGACTTTGAGGTGATTACTAAGCCTGGTTGTTCGCATGTTCTGGCTTATCATCTATCATGTATTCCACAAACTGCAGACGAGGAGCAGGATGATCTAGACCTCCCTGATGCTTCCTTATTCATGGTAGAAACTGTAACCCCCTGGTATGCAGACATTGCCAATCTACTGGCAACCCAACAGTATCCTGGCATTTCTAGTCGGGAAAGGAAGAAGCTCATGTTAGAATCAGCCCCCTACACCCTGCTAGGCAGTGCATTGTACAGGAAAGGCAAAGATGAAGTGCTCCGAAGATGTGTTGCAGGAGATGAGATTGGGATTGTTTTGAAGGCTTGCCATGATGAGCCATGTGGAGGTCACTTTGCAGGAGAAGCTACAGCCAGGAAGGCTATGCTAGCAGGATATTGGTGGCCTGCCATCCATAAGGATGCCTATGATTACTATAAAAGATGTGATGCTTGTCAGAGAATGGGGAAACCCACAAAGACAAGTTCCATGCCACTGCAACCTATCCTTCCCCTGAAGCCGTTTGAGAAGTGGGGCATTGACTTCGTAGGTCCGATCGATCCTCCCACCAGAAGGAAGTAGAATAGATACATCCTCGTATGTATGGATTATGTTACAAAGTGGTGTGAAGCTAAAGCCCTAAAGCGAGACGATGGTAACAACGTGGCCCTGTTCATGTACGAGAATATCATCACCCGTTTTGGCAGTCCCTTAGAGCTGGTAAGTAACAGAGGCACTCATTTCATTAATAAAGTCATGGAAGAGTTGACAGAGTTGTATAAGATCTGCCACCACAAGTCCACTCCTTATTACCCCAGAGCCAACGGCCAAGTCGAAGTCACGAATCACATCCTTTGCTCGATTCTGACAAGAACGATTGCCGCACATCATTGTGATTGGGATGATCGACTTACAGAGGCCCTCTGGGCATACAGAACCTCCCATAAAGCAGCAACAGGACAGACACCCTTCCAGTTGGTGTATGGTACAGAAGTTGTTTTCCCTATTGAATTGGAATTACCCTCTTTGAGAGTGGCTATCAAAGAGCGTTTGGGGGACGATGATTCACTGCAACGCCATCTCCTGCACCTGGAATGTTTGGACGAAACTCGTAGGATGGCTCTACAGTGCATGGAAGCCATGCAAGCTCGACGTAAGGCTTACCATGACAGCTTCATCAAGCACAAGGAGTTCAAAAAAGGTGATTTGGTCCTAGCCTATGATTCACGATCTGGCAAGTTTCGTCGCAAGCTCCAACAGCGGTGGATGGGCCCATATAAGGTACTTGCCGTCAACCCTAATGGCTCTGTCCAAGTGCAGATCGTTGATGCCTCTGATGATCCCTTCCTGATCAAAGGATATCGCCTGAAGAAGTACTTCCCCCCTTGGGGATCCTGACAATCATGGTCACCTGATCCTTTCCCTCGTTGGCGTGGCACTATCACTCTTATGATGCTACTTCTGATAGCCGTTCTTCAGCCACTCCTGATGAGGTGGACACAACCCTCTATCCCCTCAATCCCACCTTCCAGCCGTGATCTCTTATCCTCTATTTTCCACCAGCGACAGTGGCGAGGTGGGTTCTGAAAAATGGTATTTCTACCATTCCCTTGCTTAATTTGAAAAAGAAAAAAATATATACATATCGGTCATGGGAGAAAAGGACTTCGGTCCCTGTCATGCCGACCTATTCGTCGAGAAAAGGTGGAAACACCCTCCAGATATAGGGGAAAACAAAAAAAAGAAAGAAAAAAAAAACAAAAAAAAAACAAGAAAAACAAAACTGTTATGGGAGAAAAGGAAGCAATTCCTTGTCATAGCAGGCCTCGTTCCAAGAAAAGGTGGCAAACACCCTTGGGCGAGAAGCTGGCTGTGGAAAAGGTGGCAACACCCAGCAGTCTAGAAAGTGGATTCACCACTTGAAATTTCCAGGATCCAATTCCGAAGCTGCCTCCCTTGGTACGTTGTGTCCTGGGTCTCTCTGCAGAGTGTCTAACTGTCCTCTAGCAGACGACATGTCCTATCCAACACAATGTTTGATTTGATGGCTACCTCCCTGGGTACGCCTCTTCAACATCTGACGACGCGATCTTCATCGACAAACAATCGAGTGATGTGAGCTTTCATCCTAACCGGATGGGGAAGTGAGTATGGGTTGCCCTCTGTAACTGTCAACAACGAGTGAGACAGAGGGTGGGGCGAGTGACCAGTCTTTTCCCTTCAAATCAAATGAGAGGTGAATAGTGTGAATGAAGTGTTGCACGCACGGGATGGGCCTCTCAATGCACAAAGCACAATTTTTTTTTGTGCACTACACCATAAGGCTCCCTGGCCTTCCTTCTCGCACCGTATGCCAACACAGGGCGGGATGCACAGTTGCACCATCAAATGCGCACAAGGCATACAACCTTTGCACACGTGATCGTGAGGATTACATCAATGGGTTTCAAGAAAGGGCTGCCCTCGTGTATCTATCAACAGAGCATGAGACAGAGGGTGGGCTGAGTGTGACTGGAGTTTCTTTAATCAATTACCGAGAGGTGAGATTGAGGGACGTTACGACACTTGGAGTAAGGTATGTTCCCGTTTCCCTATGCACCCACGGGATGGGTCTCTTTGACGTCAATACAAGACACATCACCATGTTCTGTACACTGCACTGTAAGGCTCCCTTGCCTTCCTCCTTGCACTTATGCCAGACGGGTTAGACGCACTAATGCACCATCAACTATGCACCCTGGCATACTCCTTCTACACCATTTCCCTTGTCGATTCCTAACCTGGGTATGAGATATGGGTTTCAATTATTCTTCCTCGAGTGATATTAGTTATGGGGTGAGTGACTGTTCTTTCATTCCATTTGAGTGACAGTGAGTTGAGTGTAATATCCCTCATCATCGATAAGTTTCCTGCGATTCCTTCAACCAGCTACCTTCCTGGGTGCTGCCGCGTGGTCCCTTCCATGATGGATGTGTGCCGAGAAGATGGCTTGGTATCTCCAGCAGCCGACAACAATACAGGATGTGCCATCGACACTCAACCTTGATTCTTAACAAAATGGGCCAAGTTTTTCTAACCCTACAACTTCTGTTTCTCAGTGACGTTCATGTTTTAAGTGTGGGGACATTAGTGGATGGTCTGTGGCATGGTCCTAGGTCTCTGTCGCTTGGTTAACCCTATCCGTTAAGATTTTAAGTGTGGGGACATGTCCCTGCGCGTCTACATTGCATACCCTTCTGCATATGCCTCAACCTGCTAATGCCTCTATGCCATGACTTGTTGTTACCCTAATGGGGTCCCTTCCCACCTACTCGTTCATTTTTCACCCACCCTTGGGAGTGTTCCCTTGCAGTTTTCCTTCATTCCCTGATTTGGAGGTCCTGCCATGTGAATGCACCCTACGTTCACCGACGTCCAAATCCAACCTTATAGCCCTGTTCCTCCCTCTGAACTGACCATTTTTCCTTTTTACCTACTCCTATTCTAGTGCACGGTTTCGAGTTATTAATTTTTGAAGTATTTTGCGTAAATTAGCCAGTTTTCCATATGAACGTGCTTTTCTTGCTTCGGAACCGTGATCTGACATCATAGCCGTCATTTCGATGCACGGTTTGTCCAATATTAATTTTCCGGTTTTGTAAGACTTTTTCGTGCATCTTTTTGATATTTTTCCATGTGAACCTGCCCTGTTTGCATCGGAATTCCAATTTGGTTTGATAGCCATGTCCTCTACGCCTTCCCCCACCTTTTTCCTTTTTTCTCCCCCCTCTTTCGCCTTTTGGATTTTTTATTATTAAATTTTTAATGAGTTTTCGGGCGTATTTTTTGTGTCTGTTGCATGTGAACCCCTCCTACTTCCACCGGAATTGCGGTTTAACATGACAACCCTATGTCACTCCTTCCTGCGGAGATTTTTCCTTCTTATTGCATGTCATTCCGGTGACCGGTTCATCCAGTATTAATTTCCGATCCCATTTTCGGGTTTGTTTTTTGGGTTTTTCTCACGTGAACGCGTCTTATCTCAGTCGGAACTATGTTTTGATGTGATAGGATTGTCGGGCCCGTTTTTTTTGCATAGTTTTCCTTTTTCCTGCACCTTGTTTCGATGCATGGATTTTTTGATATTAATTTTTAATTGCGTTTTTTGATACGTTTTTTGTGATTTTTTCACGTGACCGCCCTTTACCCCCCCCGGAACTTCCATTGCTTATTTTCCTTGTCTTCCCCCTGCCGTCCTTCCCACTTTTTGTTTTTACAACATTTTGTTTTGACTTCCGAATTGGGAGTTATTAATTTTTCTTTATTTTTATGAGTATTAATTTGTTTTCAATTTTAAGTGTCTTAACGCGCCCCAGTAGCATCCGCGTGCCTCGTCCCCGCATCTGGACGCCTTTTCAATCCCGTCATGGCAAATTTTTTTACCCCCGCCCCGCGCACGCGCGCGGGACGAGGGGGTACGCCTCCTTTGTGGGCATCCTGCCCACTAACCCTTACCCCATCCCCTATGGGCACCCCCATGGGCCCTGCCCTTCCCTATGCCCCCCTTCCCATGGGCCGTTGCCCATTTCCACCCCCATCCCCCTATGGGCACCCCCCATGGGCCCTGCCCTTTCCCACCCTTCCCTATCCCCTTACCCTCCCCACCTTCTCTCTCCCCGACCCCTCCCCATCCCAACTGCCTCCTCTCCCTCTCTCCCTCTCCTGCTCCTTCTGCGTGCCCCCCTCCCTACCTCCATCTCCACCCCCCTCCCTCCCTCCATCTCCATTCCCTTCTTCTCCCCTCCTCCTCTTCTCCTCCTTCTCTCCTCCTTTCTCTCCGCCATTCTCCCTCCCCTCTCCTTCCCCTCTGCAGCCTGCGCCTCTGCAGCCTGCGCCCGCAGCGCCCGCAGCGCCCTCCAGTCGCCTATGCCGTGCAGCACCCGAGTCCGCCGCCCGCGCCCTCGCTGTCGGAGCCGTTCGCCGCTCGCGCCCTCGCCATCGCAGCCGCCTGTTGCCGCGCCTGGCGCGCCTCCTCGTCGTCCGCCCATCCACGACTGCAGCGTCCTCCTCCACCTCCGCCCTGCCACGTACCCGCCTTCCCCTTCCCCCCCCCAATTCAAACTCCCTTTTCCTTCCACCCCCCCACTAACCCCCCTTCCCACCCCCATAATCCACCCCCCCACTAACCCCCCTTCACACCCTCATAACCCACCCCCACCTAAACCCCTATTCCCCCAGCTAACTTCAACCCCCACCCCCCTACCCTCTGCAAGCCCCCCGTCCCATCACACATACACCCACCTCCGCCGTACCCCTTCCCAAACCCCTGTTCCCGCACAGAAACCCCACCAGCCGAACCCACCGTCGCCCTTCCTAACACCCTGTTCAACCACTGAACCGCAAAACCCCTTCCTCAGCCACTATTCCACCCAAACACGTTGATAACCTTTTCCGTCCTTCAACATGCGCGCGGGTGTGTACGCGAATGTGGTTGATGTGATTTATCGTGCGCGGGTGCGGGATTTTGATCGTCGGTTGCTGACACGCAGCTGCCACGCAGCCTATTTCTGGGTATTTTCCCCAAGGAACCGTTGTTTTCTTGCTAAGGTTTATCACTTAATAAAAATTCACCCATTCTTAATAATTTATTAAAATGAACCTTTCATTAAATTAAATTCCCCTTCACTGCACTTAATTCCCCTTTTTAACGAACCCGTTTCGTGGGATGGGTATGCGTAGTCATTGGAGTTATTTCCATGGTCAAACACTAGTTTATCCATGATGTGGTCTTGATGTGTGTCGGTTGTGGTGATGTTTTGGTTTCGTGTCTTTGTTACGGTTAAGGGTCCGGTGTGTAGTTTTTTCTTTTATTGCCTGATATGGGGTTTTGGGTGTTTGTTTGATGCATCGTATGAAGCTTTCGATCGCATATGTCTCGAGGTCGTGTCGAATTTTTTCTAGGCTGTGGTTTGCTTGGGGTTAGTTGGTCGAGTCACATTTTATTGTTTTGGTTGTTCTCTTATCCTTGGTTTTTTGTATGTTGCTTTGCAGGCATTCTCCTTGATTGTCTGTGTTTGTGGTATGTGTGTAACCATCTGAATGGTGCATTCTCACGCTCCTCCTCCTATCCAGTACGTCCCACTAGTTAGTAGGGATTACTCTTCCCTACTCACTTTTGAGCCTCTCACGAAGGCGGGACTCGCTGCTTTTGTGGCTACTTCCTTTCCATTGCTTCCCGAGGATCCGTCGTTATGTGATGAGTTTTTGGCCCCCTACAGCAAGAAGTCGGGACTAGTCTAGGGAATTTCTATGACTTTGACACCTTGAGGCTTAGGGAAGGCTCTGTCTCTTCCCTTCAAAGGTGAACCCTTTGTTACCACTCGTCAGCTTTTCTCTAATGAAGAGATTCTGAAGCTGTTACAAAAATAGACAAGGGAAATGCTGGATGTTAAGAATGTGATAAACTCTTTAGGAGTTTCCTTTTCCATGATTACTGATCCCGTATGGAAGATGGTCTATCAGTTTCTCCAAGACAGGTTTATGCCTGCCAAAATGCCATCCCAGTACTTGTCCAAAGAGCTTTTCACAACTTTCAGAATGGTGTTGAAAGGAGTTGCTATTGATTGGAGCACTTACCTCCTCACTAAAATGGATCAACATTTCGTCAAAGTCACCAGGGGTAATGTTACCAATGTCACATATGGATCATACTTGTCTGCCTTCTTAACCTATTCAAGTTTACAGAAGAGTGTGCCTCCACCTCCTCCATCAGATCCAGTACCTCCTCCTCCACCTTCAGATGAGTGAGAGCCCATTGATATAGAGGATGATGATTCTCCACCTCCCCTGGTCATCCAACACAAATGCTTGAAGCGGGTAGCGGATAAAGCTCCTTCAGTACTTCCTTCAATGCCCATTCCTGCTACCTCTGGCAGTGATCTCCCTGGGTATCTCACTTGTAATAACCTGTTCAGAGCACATCATGAAGGTTCATTGGACATATCAATTCCCTCCCTGAACAGTCTAGTCTCAGAAGATGCAATTCCTTTCCTCTGTAAAGATATTCAGAGTTCCACTGAATTGTCAGTGTGACAGCCTATGTTCAACAGTTGTACGCGTCCTTTTATGAAGAACTCATGCAGTCTAAGGACCAGTTGCATAAGGTAACATCCGAGTTAGCCTCTGCTAAGGATACCCTAGCAGGTTTGTTTAAGCAGATGGAACAACAAACCCAACTGGTTGCCACACAAAGAGATGAGATCTCTTCTTTGAAGATTCGGTTACTAGAGGCTCAATCAGAGGTTACTAGCCGTTTAGAGGAGAAGGAGAGGATGTCCAGAGAAGCGCAAGAGTTCCAAACTCTCTTAGATGACAAACTTTCAGCTTTACAGACTGCTAATGACACACTCGCATCCCAAGCCTCCCAAATCAAGCAGTTGCAAGATCAACTGGCAAAGTCACGGTCTGTTCCTCCAAGCCCTAATGTTCCCTTGATTCCTTCTCTTTCATAGCAGGACTTGGCTACTCTTCAGAGACAGGCTACCTTGTGTCCTCTATTCCAAGATAAAGTGGAAAGATTGCAATCCAGAATGGACTTGATATGGTTTACATTTGAGTAGTTTCAGATATATGTTCTACCAGACCATTCTTTCTTTGTCCACTACCAATTACAAAAGTTGGTTTTCTACATGAAGCTTTCCACGATGGATTTACCTCTTTCAGAGGATGGATGGAGTGGGGCTTGGTCTGCTGAGTTGCTGACAGAGGTAGTGAGGATGGTGTTTGAAGATTCTGTCACGACAGATACCATGTTGATGTCATACATGTATCTACGAGGAGACTTGTTAATTCTAGATGAGGTGGATATGGCATGGTATGTGGGAGACGTGGTTCTACAAGCTGTTTTATATGTCAACCATTTGGAGTTGCGCATAGCTGACATGTTTCAGGGTTACTCCTCCAAAGTGGCTGATTGTCATGATAATTCCTGGCATACCATGATTGATTCGGTGATCCTGAATCAAAGACAGAACACAGCTCCTACCTATGCCCAGAGTACTAATCAACTGAGGGTGGATCTCTTAGCTTATCTTTCAAAACATAATCCGTTTGATTCTACCTTCTTTTATGCCTATCATAGAAGATCTCTCTCAGGACCTTCTGTTCCTACCCTCCTATATTACCAACAAATGGCTCACTGATATGATCTATATCTTTCCCTTTGTCAATCTAATTCCACAACTATTTTACCCCTTCTTTTCCAACCTTCCTCTTTCCCTCAAATTTTCATTTTTACATACTGTTCCTTTATTGAGGATAGAGTATTTTCCCCTTCTCCTCCCTGTCCTTCTCCATCCATTCATGTACCTTCCACATTTCCTATGTATCAGTTAACACCCTTTTTAAGTGATTCCCTCCAAATTTCTGCCACTCCTTCTTTAAACTTTTCTTCCTTTTATGATTTTGCCTATCCCTCACTTCATCCACTTTTCCTTATTCCACTTCCCTCACCTAACACTTCTATATCTCAACCACCTCAGTTGGTTAGTGACTATGATGGGTTTGATACTCAGATTTCCAGAAGAAGGGGATGGAGTTCGAATGATTCCCTTATAGGACCTCAGATCAATTGGCCAGTAATTCTAGGAGAATGGACAGCTGCCAGTCAAGCTTATCAGAACTATATTCATTTTGCTCAGTAGTATTCATAGTCTGCAGATCCTTCAGTGAGATTAACTGCTCACTTTGCTTGGTACTTGGCGTATATGCATAGGCACTCTCATAATGATTCCAAGCCTATTCCAAAGTTATGCATGAATGTCAATGTGAGCATTGATTCCCAGTAGCGGGATATATTGTATTTTCATGCCCTTTGTTTGCCTAGCAGATACCTTGTCCTGTTGGAAAGGATGTGCTGTCTTTAGTTTTTTCAGAATCCTCCCAAAACATTTGTAGATGAATCCTTGTCTATGGATCGTTTCCGAAATCATCAATCTTTCAAGAGGGATCATCTTCATTGATACCTTTCCAATGTATAGTGGATGCTTTTTAAAGAAAATCTCTCTTTTTGGAGGAGTCATTCAGATGGTTGTGTTGTGTGTGGTGTTTGTGTTGTGAGTTTATTTATATAAAAAGAACGTGGTGGTTTCCTATTGGATTGGATTTTGTGTGCGAGCTACATTTTGAAGAATTGTGGTGTTGGGGTCGTGGTTGCAGAGTTGAAGCTGATATTGATGAAGAAGCTGAAAACTCTTATATCCTTTACAAGTTTGTTGTGATTTTCTAGTTTGATAAGAAGTGTTAATGTATAAAGGGTTTTCCTTTCGTTGTATTTTTATATCAGATACAGGTTATAAGTTGGGGTCGTGGTTGGATGGATTGTTTTTGAAGAGATATTGAAGATCAAAGTTAAGCTTTTGAATGAACTTGTATTCCCTTTTTCCTGGGTCACGAGGACGCTTCCTTATTAAGTATGGGGATATGTTGAGTGTTGAAATAACTTGTTTTTTGGCTGATTTTTGTTGTTTTTGAGAGTTGAATGGTTGATTTTATGAGATGATTGATTGGTTTGGAAGTGGTTTGAGAGTGTTTTGGATGATATTGATTGTGTTTTGGAAGTTCATGATGTTTATTAGTGGTTTTGTGATGTTTTGATAGGTTCTATATACATTCTGTATAGTTTCTGTTTTGTTCTGATTGTCTTCTATAAGGAGGGACGGAGTATTGATTGATGAAGATTGAGATCTTGTGAAAGCTTATTGAATAGTTTTTGAGAGTTTGGAATGGATTGAGTATGAGTTATGAGGTTTTGATGACCTTCTGTGACCTTCTGTAACCTTCTGTAGGTCTTCTATAGAGCTTCTGTTTCTGTTCTGTTCTGTACTGTAGCTGTTCTGGTACTGTTCGACTGTTCTGTATGTGTTCTGTTGGATGAGAGTGTAGCTTGGGAAAGTTTTCTATCCTTGGAAAGAGGTGAATACAAGTGCAAAAGAGCTGAAAGAAGTGAAAGAAGTAGCTGCTAAAGACTCAAGTGAAGACTGAAGTGAAGTGACAGTAGTGAGCTATGAAAAGACACTGTAGTGGCTTTGGTGACTCTTCATATCAGACATACCTCTTGGGAGGGGTATCCACGACCTAAGAGGGATTATTGAGAGTGATTTTGAGAGATTGTAGTGAGGATATGATGTATTATTGATTGAGAGAGAGAGAGAGAGTCAGAGATAGTCAATTCTACCAAAACAGAGTGATTATATATGAGAGATTGAGAGAGAAGACTATGAAGATATTGAAGATGAATACTATGTGATGTATTTCCATTCAAATATGGTGTATTCCTTTTCTTTCTTTGTTATATTGATGGATTTTGTGAAGATATTGAAGAATATGGTTGATTCTATCAAATCCGTGGGAGATCTACATGATGCTGCATGAAGATTTGTTGTGCCTGGTGTTCTTTTCTTCATTGTGATAATATGAAACATAATAAACAAGCTTGTTGATATTACAAGATAGATTTTCTTGCAAGAGAATTCCCTTTTCCTCCCATTCCTAGCTTTCATAGATTGATCCACTCCTCCCATTCCGAAGGTGAAGCATTATCTCCTTTGAAATTAGTGATATTGATCTTCTCTTTATATTCTTTTTCATTGTAAGCTGGCTGCCCATGAGATTGTTGTCTCCATGAATCTTTATTCCATGAATTTTGTCTAAAAGTGGGTGGTCCAAAACCATGAGATGAAGGTTGTCCATTTGAAACATTCTCTTGGTTTTGGATGTCATGAGCTGATCTTTGCTCATCATGCCTTCCACCTTCATGAACTTGATTGTTGCATGCATTTCCTTTTTGTGCATTTGAGGGCTGATAATAAAAATTCTTGTAGAAGGGGTCACATCCATGATAATCATTATCCCATTAAGTTTTGTCTTGTTCCCCTTCATGTCTATGATTATCCTTTGGACTGCTAAACTGAGGCCTTGGGGTATGAATACCATGAATTTGTGAAGGATGATGGTTGCCCCTCACTCTAGATGGTGCTCCCTTTCAAAAGTGTGCATTACTAGCTGAGACTTCTCTTTGCTTGGATGGGAAGTATTACCAACAAAGGGAATTGCATGGGAGTCCTCAATAGTTTGAGGTTCTCTTTGTGGTTTGCTATCAATCTCCTTTATGGCTGAGATGAGCTCCTGGAATAAGGATTTATTGCTTTGCTGCAAATTAGAGATTCCTTGGTTTACATGTGCCATCCCTTGCAACAAACCTTGATTCATATGGGTTAAACCTTCATTCAGAGCCTTCAAATCCTTAGAAAGGCCTTCATTAACATGTCCCAATTCTCTTGATAGTAGGAGATAATCATTCCCTACATGCTCTTCATGCATGACATGCTGTCCTTGATGTGTGTTATGAGCAATCCCAGTTACTTATTAACATTATAACTAACCTTATAATTAACTTTAAAGGAAGAAAAGTGTTGCCATCGCCGCCATAAAGGGTGCCTTCTCCTTGAATCTGATTGACGAACAAGCCGCAGGCATCATCATCATCATCATCAACAACAACGTCATCATCATATCAGCATCACCATGTCAAGATTG
This sequence comes from Lygodium microphyllum, assembly GCF_053477565.2. Lineage (NCBI taxonomy): Eukaryota > Viridiplantae > Streptophyta > Polypodiopsida > Schizaeales > Lygodiaceae > Lygodium > Lygodium microphyllum. Next base: position 25,909,718 of record NC_141159.1, read on the forward strand.
TGGGAGAGAAGGAAGGAGTCTCACTTGAAGCTTTCTTGCTTGCACAATGGGGGAATACACACAAGGGTGGAGGCTGAAAATAGTTTTCCTCTTCTTAGTTGTGTAAGCCAAAAGAACTCAAATACAAAGAAATAGAAGAACCCTATATATGGGTCTCAAACCAAACTCAACAAACTAAGGTGGCATACTAACTGAGCCACGAACTAGAGTAGATAAGGATAGCTATCATGTAGCTATTATTCATGAGCGGTGTACCAACCTCGTCAGCAACTGACAAGTCGGTGACATAAATACACAACGGTCACCTTGGCGTATCACGAGTGGAGCTCAATATCTCAACACTCCCCCTCGAGCTCAATCCCAATTCCTGCACACCAAGCAGGTCTTTGAACTTGCACACCTTCTTCGCGCCCAATGCCTTCGTGAATATTTCAGCTACCTAATCCTTTGTGCTAACATAAACTAGATCAATAAGACCTAGTAAAACCCTCTCTCGCACATAGTGATAATGCACCTCAATGTTCTTTGTTCTAGCATGATAGACTGGGTTATTTGCCAAGTGTATACTACTCATGTTGTCACAATAAATGACAACTGGCCCATCTGTAGACTGATGTATATCATAAAGTAGCTTATGCAACCAAGCTACCTCACATGCAGCCATTGCTGCACCCCTATACTCAGCCTCTGTGCTCGACAAGGCAACTGTAGGCTGTTTCTTGCTGCTCCAAGTGACTGCAGCACTCCCAAAAGAGAACACATATCCACTGGTAGATCGTCTATCAGAAATACTACCAGCCCAATCAGTATCAGTGTATCCATGCAACTGTATCTGAACCCCAGTCTCATAAAATAGTCCATACTGCAATGTGGACTTCACATACCTGAGTATGCGTCTAGCCGCATCCAAATGTGGTTTCCTTGGAGCCTGCATAAACTGACTTACCAATCCAACAGCATAGCTCAAATCTGGCCTAGTAATAGTCATATAAATCAAACTTCCTACTACATTTCTGTACATAGTAGGGTATTCTAGAAGCTCACCTGCATCTGTGCTCAACTTCACATTCTGCTCCAAAGGAACTGAAATAGGCTTACAGCCTGTCATCCCATATTTGGACAGCATGTCCAATCCATACTGCCTTTGCAAGAGTTGTATCCCACTTGGTGATCTAATCACCTCAATGCCCAAGAAATAACGCAGCTCTCCCAAATCCTTCATCTCAAACTTCTGCTTCAATAGCATTTTCACATGAAGGATATCTTCATCACTGTCACATGTCATAATCAAATCATCAACATAAATGACAAGTAGCATAATACCTTTCTCTGTTTTTCTCACATAAAGTGAGAAATTTGCCATGGAAATCTGAAAGCCAATAGTAACAAGATACTGTCCTATCTTGTCAGACCATGCTCTAGGTGCTTGCTTCAAGCCATACAAGGCTTTCTTCAACCTGCAAACAAACTCAGGATGAACAGCATGCACATAACCTGGTGGCTGCTCCATATAGACCTCTTCTTGCAAATCACCATGCAAGAAGGCATTCTTTGCATCCATCTGATGTAAAGACCATCCCTTTGATGTAGCCATAGCAATGACTGCTCTTACAGTTGTCATCCTTGCAACCGGACTGAATGTTTCTTCATAGTCAATGCCATATGTTTGTCCATACCCCTTGACTACTAATCTTGCCTTGTATCTGTTCACAGAACCATCTGCATTGTGCTTCACCTTATAAACCCACTTACAGTCAATTGCATTTTTACCTTTAGGCAAAGGTACCAATTCCTATGTAGCATTTACTTCCAAGGCATCTATTTCTTCATCCATGGCTTTCTCCCATTTTTCTTTTCCCATGGCTTGCTCAAAAGAAGTGGGTTCTGGTTCCTATATAACTTTGACCATATATGTATAGTGAATGGCTGTAAATCCATCATATTTCAGCCTATCCATAGGATACCTAGCTCTGGTAGACCTGCACAAAGTAGGTTCACTCCCAGGTGCTCTCAAAACATCCATGGTCTTCCTTACTCTAGGTGTAACAATAGAAGGAATACCCAACTCATCATCAATGCTCTATTCTGAGCCACTGGATTCACCATCCACATAAGAGTGACCTGCATTCACATCAAACATGGGCTGATCAACCTTCTCTTTTCCTTTTCGTGATACCTGCATACCACTATCTGCATTATTTTGAGAAGATTTTCATGATCTCAATCTGCATGTCCATGGTGGCGAAGAGTGTGAACCACTGCTAGAGGATGCTCTAGGTCCACTAATATTTTGTGACTGCTGCTGTGAATTCTGTGCAGCATTACCATTTTGTGCATCTACATCATCAATCACATTTACTGGTTTATAGCAGCTACTCATCTCATAAAAAACAACATCTCTGCTCACTATAAACTTACGAGTAGAAGGGTTATAGCATCTATACCCTTTTTGCTGCAGAGAGTAACCAATAAAGATGCACTTCTCAGCTTTTGGATCCAACTTGGATCTCAACTCATCTGGCACATGTACATAGGCAATGCAACAAAAAATTTTCAAATGAGAAATATCTGGTTTCCTACCAGTATACCTCTCCTCTGGAGTCATTCCATGTATTGCTGCAGTGGGAGTCCTGTTCATTATGTAGACTGCTGTAGCAACTGCTTCAGCCCAATAAAAATGTGGCAAGTCTTTTTCATTGAGCATGGCACGAGATACCTCTCCAATATGCTTGTTTTTCCTTTCTGCAATTCCATTTTTTTGTGGGGTATGACTGCATGAATATTGCTGCTTTATGCCATGCTCCTGCAGGAACCTTGCAAACTCATTTGAGAGGTACTCTCCCCCTCCATCTGACCTTAGGCATTTTATATGCATGCCTGTTTCTTTTTCAACCATAGCTTTAAGAGTTTTGAAGTGCCCAAATACTTCACTTTTCTTTTTCATAAAATACACCCAAACTTTTCTACTATAGTCATCAATAAAAGTGACAAAATAATGACAGCCTCCAAGAGATGCAGCTTTAGTTGTCCACACATCAGAGTGGATTAATTCCAATGGCTTCTCACTCTCTTGAACATGTCTAGGAAATGGTTTCCTTGCCTGTTTTCCAAACTGACAGGCTTCACATACCTTGTGCATTTCTGCAACCTTGAATTTCGGCAAACTTGCAACAATATTTTGGGCCTGCATTGATTTAAGTCGCTATACATTAACATGACCAATGCGTTTATGCCAGATATCAATATCTGCAACTACACCGGTCCCATGTGCAAACATTGCTGTACTCAATTCAGACATGTTTGCATCCAATGTAAACATTCTGCCCTTCTTCTTTCCTTTTGCTATCAAGCGACCTTTATTTTTCATATCCTCAACAAAGCATCCATGAGGATTAAATCTGACCTGCAAGCCCTGCTCAACCATTTGACCAACAGAAACCAGATTCTTGGTGATATTTGGGACATGAAATACATCGGACAGGTATTTCTTTTTCCCATCCTGCATAGACAAAGAAATTTTTCCAATCTGCACAATAGGATGTGCAGTATCATCACCAGTCTCCACAAATCCTGGTTTTTCCATTTTTCTTGCATCCTCCATCCATTCTGCATGACTTGTCATGTGGTTTGATGCACCTGAGTCAACATACCATACATCATTGCTTTCTTCTGCACTTGTCACAGAATTGTTCATGTGCTGCACCATAAACAAGTGCTCATTTCTGTCATCACCCTGTCTACTAGAAGATGCATAATTCCCTTGTTGCAGTTTTCCATTCATGATGTCATTCTAGTTTTTATAGCAGTCTTTAGCCATATGACCCATTTTACCACAGTATTAGCATTCAACATTACTGTTTGCATTTTGGCATCTTTGCCATCCACCATGACCTCTTTGGCTCCCCCTGCCTCTAGAGTTACCACGTCCTCCTCCATAGGACTAGTTTTCTTGAGTTTGCTACATATTCTGATTTCTACCACGGCCTCCATATCGCCCTCCTCTACCTCTGCCTCTACCTCTTCCAGCATTTGAGTAGAAGACAACTTCTTTTGAAGTTCCTCCTGAAGAAGATGCACCACCATTTCTCTGCTCCTCAGAAATTAGAAGAGCAATCAACTCCTCAAAATTAGGAAATCTTTCACGGACGAAAATGGATGTTCGGAACTGTGCATAATCCTTTCCTAGACCATTCAAGGTCACATAAACTAAATCATCATCTTCCACTGGCAACCCAATGGAAGCAAGTGCATCTGCAATCTTCTTCACCTTCATGTGGTAGTCATTGATGCTCATATTTTCTCTTTGCACATTATGCAACTCTTGCTTGAGCTGCATTTTCCTGGCTTGCGTATTTGTGCTATACATTTTTGACAAAGTATCCCATGCCTCCTTTGGCATACTTGCATCTTGAATATGCACAATCATAGAGTCTGAAATGCTGATAGACAGCCAGTACATAACTTTCCTGGCTCTCTCATGCCATGCTTTAAATGTCTGCATTTGCTGTTGATTGGGAACATCAGGAAGAACTGGTTCTTCTTCATTTCCTGCAACAAATTCCCAATATCCTTTTCCCATAAGGAAATTCGTCATTCTAAACTTCCATGCTTGGAAGTTGTTCTTGTCAAGCTTTTCAGTGACAATCTGTGAGAGAGAATCAGACGCCATTACAGAACACTGCAAAAAATTCTGTCACTGCAAAGAACACAGCTTCGCCTCACAAAGGCAAATCTGCAAAACTGACGAAAGTGGTATTTGACCACACAGTCACTTCCTAGTGACAATTTTGCATCAACAGGCAATAGGGATGATTCTGTAACTCCCAATGTCTCTGCGCACAAGCATACGATGCAATTTCTACAGTAACTTTTCACCGACCTGTAGAACAGTGGCTGCACAACATAAAACTGGGCCTTTTCCTGAGTGCGTACAGAAAACTTCCGCCTCCAAAACAGGCCCCGAAATGGCCTCAAATAAAAAAAACAAGGTCGCCAAGGGCTAAAGCCTCCTCCCACAGCATATACTGCCCTCTTGCTTCACCGCGAAGGGCGTCTCAACCTGAGACAATGCACTCCTGCACTTTCCGGCTGTGCTACCTACAGAGATCTGCTCCCAAAACAGAAAATGAAAGCAACACTGCTCCTCTTACCAGAACACCGCGAGCTTGGCTTGCTTTCTTGAGCTCCTTACCATGAACAAGGCTCTGATACCATGTCAAGATTGTGGGAGAGAAGGAAGGAGTCTCACTTGAAGCTTTCTTGCTTGCACAATTGGGGAATACACACAAGGGTGGAGGCTGAAAACAATTTTCCTCTTCTTAGTTGTGTAAGCCAAAAGAACTCAAATACAAAGAAATAGAAGAACCCTATGTATGGGTCTCAAACCAAACTCAACAAACTAAGGTGGCATACTAACTGAGCCACGAACTAGAGTAGATAAGGATAGCTATCATGTAGCTATTATTCATGAGCGGTGTACCAACTGCGTCTGCAATACTGACAAGTCGGTGACATAAATACACAAAGGTCACCCTGGCGTATCACGAGTGGAGTGGAGCTCGATATCTCAACACACCATCAGCGTCATCATCTACGACACGTTAGAAAAAAAGAAAAAAAAACTCCCACTCTAAAACTGAGAGTGAAGGAGCTATTATGGCCAAAAAGGGAGGAGAAAGAGAAGGGAAGGGAGAGGTAGCACGTACTCCCTTCTGCCTATATAAAGGCATGTCCTCTACTCAAAAATAAGGTAGGAAGTATCACTAAATTGATTGCTTATTATTGCTTATTATGCATTCTCTATTTAATAAATTCGTGTCAATAAATTAATGACTCACTTTTCTTTAAGTGTTGATGATGACCTAGCATGGCCACGAGACCATTTAGAGACCAGTATTCCTAGTGCATCACTTAATGGGGTGATCAGAGCACTGTGACGGGGATATCTAGTACAGGGCAGTACAAGTTATGAAGGGGGAAATAAGTGTCTACCAAGTGTAAGAGTTTACACAAGAACCAAGGAGTTACACATAAATGAAGATGGATTGAGTTCTAAGAAAAGGAAGTGCATTAGCACTGTGATATGTATTTATATGTGCATCCAGGGATGCCTGGGAATATTTACTTGTGTGTAATGAGCATTGCATTCATTTGGGGTCATCCTCTCCCCTACAAGTCAAGGTTTTAAGGTTTTTCCTTTCATTAAGAAAGACAAGAGAGGGAATTCTCTCACTAGAAAAGAGGAGAGAACATGATCCTTTGGAAGTGAGGAGAGAAGTGATTTTGTCTTTCTAAGGTCTAAAATGACACAAGATTTTGTGTGGAATTCAATCTTAAGGTTGAGGCCCAAGGCAATCTAATGAACACTCCTTATCTATGACTCAAAATGGTTGCATGGACCACAAGTTAAGAGTACAGTTTAAAAAGCTGTTTTTTTGGAAAATCCATTTTTAAAATATCTCGCGATAGAAAAACGATCTCTAAAAATGGGCCGCATGAGTTATCAAAAATAGTGAGATCTACAACTTTTGTGTTGGACGTTCTTTCATCTAAACAATGCACAAAGAGATATCTCAAAATTAGTGTTGTAGAGTGGAACAACCACATCTTGCATGAAGAACAACTCAACTCTCTCTCCCAGAAGAGAAGGTCTTGAAAGCCTATAAAAGAGGAGGCTCTCTTTGGGTGTGAGAGAGGAGGGGGTGAAGGAAGCATCACTTTGCATGTATCCAAGAGGAGAAGAGAAGGTGTAAGTGTTGCGAAAGCCCTGCTGAATGAGAAGAGAATGTGCAAGTGCTACAGAAGCTCTGCTGAAATCAAGCGCCAAGAGGAGAGCCCTACATATATTGTGTAGGAGAGAAGGAGACTCAAGAAGGATCAAAAGGAGCCAACTTCCAAGCTGTGCAAGTGTTAGCCGGTTGTGTACCATGCAAGGATGTAATGTGTCCACCTGTTCGCTCGTAGGACACGTCTTAGCAACCCATCGGGAAGAGAGTCTAGAAAGTGCCACCTAGCACTCCCACGAAATGTCACATCTAGGTCTTCCCGAGTCTGCCACGAAGCAGAAGCATTCCGGCCGTTCCCACTTAGGACCGACCTAAATCAGGTTTTTCTTAGTGGTCAAATTCCTAGAGCAGCAGCTAGCGTCAAACCCGAACTACTTTACGCAGAAGTGTCAGGGTCGAAGCAGATTCGTGTTGCATGTGGTTCATGGAGAATGGGAAACGAGAGGGATGCAAAGCTTGACCTCTCTACCCATAAAGCATAGTCCCATTTCGTTCCCCTAAAACAGCACATATCGGGACTCAAGTATCCTAGATTCTAAGTCATCGTTCCTTGCTCTCAATTTCCTTTGAGAAAAGTTCTCGGCCAATCGAGACCACCCATCTAGGACGGACCCATGGCCACATCCACCGCACTTTCCTTAGGGTTGCTTTGGTTGTCTAATTATTTACCACATTTGGTTGGACACGCATAAAATAGCTTCCTTAATTAGCCAATTAGTCACCGGTTCCTTCACATAATCTTAGCACTAACATAGAAAAACAATGTCAAACAAGTTCCTTTTCAACAATTTAATCTTATTAATCAATCTTTGGAATACATCATAATAATCCAGCCCGAAGGCTATCCATAATACGCTCGAAGCCAATCCATAATCCGCCCGAAGGCAATCCAATAATCCTCAAGGATTACTAATCTAAGTTTCCACCCATAGACTAGCATGCGGGCCTCGAGATCCAATCCCGAGTCACATCGGCCTCTTGTGCAGGACCCGAAAGGCAAGGGATTTACAGCTAGAGCCCCCCTTGGCACCCAAGCGTCCTCTTGCTCCAAGTAGCGCCCAACGGAGAGACCTCTCGCAGTGGGTTCGGTCCACGTTCCCGACACGGCTATCAACCCCCTTGGTTAGGGTCAGGCAGATAGTCGAGGGTAACTGATGCTGCCTCTGCCTCCAGGCCTTCAACCTGAAGCATTAATTATCTTTCCATCTTTAGTTCCTTGAGCAAAGAAAGTACAAACAGTGCTGCTACTTATACAAACACAAACAATCCAGTGGTCGTTTATTTAGCCAACTACTAAGGTGTGTCACAACTCTATAGAAACAGAATTTGTATCCTTTTTCATTAATTTGTCTATATAATGATTTATTAAATTTATTTCCTTTGCACTAATTAGATATAAAGAAAAGTGCATTAGAGCTGGCCACTGATGAGTGGTCTCACAGGTTATGGTGGACCCACGCGGTGGGTTAGAGAAAAGATAGTTCACACTTCCACCTATATGGCCCGATTGGGCGCCTGTGACTAGAACTCATGCATATCAGGGTTAGACTTGCACACAGAAAGGATTGATACCTTGAAGTGTGGGCTAGATCCACCAGAATAGACAATTGCAATCAACAAGATGGCATGATCATGAAATGCTTGTATAATGTGCATGTGTGGGCTGAAAGCTTGAAATGCACATTTCTTTGCATAGGAAAGTCACATGAAGATTCGGATACCATTTTTGTGATGTACACGGAAAAAGCTTTCATATGACACCCATATTGGGGGGGTCCCTAAATTTTAGGAGATCCCTAAATTTTAGGAGCCTCGAATTAGCCAAAAAATGCTAGTCCTAAAAAATAGGGATGTCATTCTAAAAATAGCAAGTTCTGTACTCTGACTGTGCTTACTAAATTTGGTTGTTTCTATTCTTGACAGTATTCAACCCAAAAAGGAAGGCCATAGAGAAGAGACAAGTGTTAAGACACTTGTCACACAAGTTTCCAAGTGTCCCACCTCTTGTCACATCTCATGACATGTGGCTAGACACTTGTCTTGTGCTACTCCACTTTCCCCTTTTGTACTAGCTCTCCCCTCTCCTATAAATAAGAGCTCGTTTTTCTTCATTCAACATCATTTTTCGTTGCTGTAAACTCATGTACAACACCCACAGATAGCCAGAAACTGGCCCCATCCATCCCCATCATCATCCTCCACTTCTCCATTATCAAATTCCTCCATATTCCCACTTCTATCACTGCTATTTTACAAGACAACAAGCCTGTAAATTCATTACAGCACCTCCTTCTCAAGCTCTTTCTTCCATTTTAGCAACAAGAAGCAAGCCCTATCCATGTACTGCTGATCAATGATGGAGAAAGGCTGATTTTCCCTTTTTCTTCTCTCATAATGTAAAGAAATCAGTTCTTATCATTGCATAATAGATAATGCATGTGTGTTTGTACATCTTTGCATGATCTTGTGAGAGTGGGAATTACTTCTTCTCACTCTCAGGTTGATTGTAACTGAGCTCTTTCCTAAGGGACTTGGGTTGAGCAGAAATGCATTCCTTCGGGGGGGGTTGCCCACTTCAACCCTCAATCTTGTCTCCATTACTTTTACATTTTCATGGCTATAATTTTGTGAGTAATTTTCATTTTCAGCTTTAAGTGTTCATTCTCTTTTATATTAAATCTTGAAAACAAGCGAATATCATAATTGTTAAGCATACTACGTTGTTCGGGGCATTTACAGTGGTATCAGAGCTTTGGCTCGGTCCTCACCCCCAACATTGGTAGTGCTTACAATTATAAGTTTGTTTGTTTTCAGCCCTTGCATTGAGTGCTTGAGCATTTTTTTTTTTCTTAAGAGTCTCAATGGATCAGTCGAGTGCTATCCTTCAAGCCATTCAAAGTCTTAGAGAGGAGAATCAGCAAATTCATGACCAACTTCTCAAACTAGAAAAAGTTGAGAATCCCAAAGAATTCAAGGAAAGAAGCCCATCTACTTCAAGGAGACAAAGCCATACCAATGAAAGGAGCCGATCAAGAAGTCCAACTACTTCTAAGAGGCAGTCCCATTCTACTTCAAGACAAAGAAAGAGATCGCGTCAAAGCTCATCCTCTTCTTCAAAGTCATCTGGCACCTATTCTGATGGACCCTCTTCTAGTAACGAAGAGTCACACCCTTATCGTGGAAGACCTCATCATCGTCAAAGGCGTTGACATTCTTCACCCTCGTCTCCATCTTCATCCCCATCAAGCACTTCATCATCTTCAACCTCAAGATCCGGGCATGGACGAAGGCATAAGAAGAAGAAGAAGACTAAGTCACTATCTCAACTTGAAAAGAAGATCAAGTTCAGTATGTATGATGGTTCCCGAAATCCTGATCTTCTTCTGAAGTTTATTCGTCAATTTCAAATTTTGTATGGTCGTGACAAGTATAAAGAAAAAGAAAAGATTAAGTTTGCAGCTTTACATTTAACCGACTTAGCCCATACTTGGTGGACGGGGTTGGAATATGATCATGCTGTCCAAAAATCATGGCAGTCCTTTGTTCGCATGATACAAAGCCAATTTCTTCCTGTTCATTTCAAAAGAGATGTAAAAATGGAATGGGATCGGGTTTGGCAAAGGAAAAATGAGTCACTTGGTGACTATACCAAGAGATTTTGGGAGCTACTTTTGAAGGTCCAACATTTCAAGAAGATCAGCAGTTCGCAAAAGCTCAGGAAGTTTCAAGGAGGTTTGCATTTTAAACTTCGTACTGCTCTTAATCATTATCATTGTTCTAGTCTCAGGGAACTCATTGACCATGCTGAGACATGGGAAATGGAGGACAATGGCAACAAATCATTCCAAAAGAATGATAACAAGAGAATAGCTGACGATGAGGAGTATTCAGCCCCAAATGAAGGACAAAAACAACGGCAAAAGCAGCCATCAAATCAGAAGAAGATGAAGCCCTATGCACCTCCTAATGCTCCTCAATTTCGCTCCAATCTATACCCACAAGCAAAGCAACTTTCCGAAGAAGAAAAGCAACGCTTCATGAAAGAAGGGAAGTGCTTTAAATGTGGACAAACAGGCCACATAGCGAAGCAATGTCCAAACAAGGGACAAAGCAAGGTTTCTGACAACAAGCCTAAGTTGCCAGTGAAAATCAATGCTATCAGTGATGTAGTTGCAAACACAACTCACACTCCAGAGATGCGCAAATTATTAAAATCTTGGGGATAGTTGCAAGGTAAGCAAGCACTATTCTTGATAGATCTTGGGGCAAATGAAAATATCATTTCCTTGCAATTAGCTAAAGAGCTTGGATTAAAGAATGAAGAGATGGACACTCCAGAAGAAGTTCGCCAAGCTTTAAATGCTGATGAAGGTGACACAATGAAGACTGTGATACCCTACATTGGCAAGCTCAAGTTTCAAATTCAAGGCTACAGTGACGAAGATACTTCTATATCGGAGACCTTGATGGTTGCGATGTGATTCTTGGCATGCCCTGGAATCATAGAGTAGATTCAACCATCTTCTCTTAGAAAAAGAAGGTAGAACTCACCAACAAATTCAAGAAGTACGAGATCCAAGCTGGAGTTTCTGGAGACACCATACATATGGTAAGCCATATGCAAGTCTCTAGAGCAATTAAGGATTGTGTTCAATGTTGTCTGCTTTATGTCACTGATGTAAAAGATAATATGAATGCTGAAAACCAAGAGCGACTTCAGCTCTTGGAAAAGTATAAAGATTGTTTTTCGGAAGATCTTCCTTATCAGCTTCCCCCAAAAAGGCCAGAAGACCATCATATTGATATTATCCCGGGCAGTTCTCCTCCTAATATAGCACCATACCATGTGAGCCGTCCTCAACAAGAAGAAATCAGAAAGCAAGTCCAAAGACCTACTCAACCGTGGGCTAATTAGACCAAGTAGCTCACCATTTTTGTTCACCGGTTCTTCTTGTTCAAAAGAAAGATGGCACATTCAGGATGTGCATTGATTATCGAGCTCTCAACAAAATCACTGTGAAGAATCGGTTTCCTATTCCAAGAATTGACGACATTTTGGATCGTCTAGGAGGCTCAAGGGTTTTCAGCCGCATTGATCTAAAGAGTGGTTATCATCAAATTAGGGTAATACCACAAGATGTACACAAAACTGCTTTCCGCACTTCATACGGTCTTTATGAATTCTTGGTGGTTCCTTTCGGATTAACCAATGCACCAGCCATCTTTAATCAAATGATGGAGCGCATCTTTAGAGAGCATCGACAATATGTCGGTACTTTCTTTGATGATATTCTTGTCTTTAGCAAGAATGAAGAGGAGCATCATCAACACTTGGAAATTGTTCTACAATTACTTCAACAAAATCAACTCTTGGTAAATGGTAAAAAGAGTGAAATTTTCATGCATAAAATAAATTACCTTGGGCATGTCATCTCTTATGAAGGGATTCAGATGGATCCTGAAAAGATCAGGATAATCCAAGAATGGCCTCATCTTTATGATGTACATGAGGTGCGATCGTTTCTTGGCTTATGTTCTTATTACCGCCGCTTCATCAAGCATTTTGCACATATGACTTCTCCACTTCATGACCTTACAAAGAAGAATATCTCTTTCCAATGGAAGAAAAAAGAGAAGGCAGCCTTCACAAGGCTGAAAACAACTCTTACTTCTGGACCTGTTCTTATCATTTTCCATATCTGGTAAAACCATTTGTGGTGGAAGCATATGCTTGCGGTGATTGTATTGGTGCAGTGCTAAATCAAGAAGGCCATGCCGTAGCCTTTGAAAGCCGCCGTCTAAATGATGTGGAGAAAAGATATGACATTTATGAAAAGGAGCTCTTAGTAGTGGTTCATGCTTTAAAGATATGGAAACATTATCTTTTAGGCAATGAATTCCTTATTAAAATTGATCATCAAAGCTTGAAGTATTTCAAGACTCAAAAGCATTTGCAAGAGAAACATGCAAGATGGAAAAATTTCTTGTCTATGTTTCATTTTCAAATTATGTACACTCCAGGGAAACAAAATGTAGTTGCTGATGCACTTTCTAGAGTGCCTCGCATTGCAACTATTACAGTGGCTCATCATGAATATTTTCAAACGATGAAGAATACTTATGATGAAGATACTGATTTTGCAGCAATTTGGTCAAATTTACAGCAAGGAGGTTCTCATCCAGATTATTCCATCAAAGATGGTTACCTTCTCATGAACAATAGCCTTTGTGTCACTCTTCTTGTTCGACAAAAGGTGCTTAAAGAAAGTCATGAACCCCCTTATGCAGGGCATAGAGGGAGGGCAGCCACTCTAAGTGCAATTGAGTGCTACTTTTATTGGCCAACATTACGAAGAGATATACATAACTTCATTGAGGCTTGTCTGGTATGCCAAAAATCCAAATATGATAGGCAGAAGATTCCAGGATTGTTGCAACCTCTTCCAGTGCCCAAAGATCCATGGGAATCTATCACAATGGATTTCATCTCAGGTATTCCAAGAACACCTCAAGGTCATGATATGATTTGGGTCATAACTGATAGATTCAGCAAACAATCACATTTGATTCCATGCCATAAAACATTGAAATCCGCACAAGCTGCAAGACTTTTCATTCAACATATCTTCAGATTACATGGTATGCCTTCTGAGATCATTTCAGATAGAGACTCCAAATTCACAAGTAACTTTTGGCGTGCTTTATTTGAGAATTTGGGAACCACTTTAAAGTTCTCCTCAGCTTTTCATCCTCAAACTGACGGCCAAACAGAGGTGAAGAGTGAGCGGCCAAACAGAGGTGATGAATCTCACTCTTTTGGATATGTTGAAAGCTTATGTTAGTGAACATAAGTCACAATTGGAGAAATATCTTCCATTATTGGAGTTTTCTTACAAGAATACAGTGCACTCATCCACAGGGAAAGCTCCAAATGAAATAGTACAGGGTAAAGTGATTCCTCCTCCAATTATTTGCACTAAAGATAAGATTTTTGCTGCTGATGAGTTTGCTTCAGATTTAAAAACCACAATGGATCAAGTTCGAGCCACTATCAAAGTTACCCAAGAGCGACAAAAGAAGCAAGCAGATAAACGAAGAAGACCTTTGGCTTTTGAAAAAGGTCAATATGTCTTGCTAAAGTTTGATCAAAGCAGGCTCAAACAAGGTTCTGGTCAAAATTCATATTTTCCAAAGCTCTCCAGTAGATACTTTGGACCCTTCAAAGTGATTGAGAAAATAAATGAAGTTTCTTATCGACTTGAGCTTCCTACTCATTGGAAAATACACAATGCTTTTCATGTAAGTTTGCTAAAACCTTACATAGGACCAGAACCAAAGGAACCCATTACTGAAGATCCCCCAGAAGTTGAAGGAACAGAGCAACTCTTGGAACCTGAAAAGATTTTGTTTCTCAAGGATCGAACCACGAGAAGTGGCCTTGTGACATGAAAATTCTTACTAAAATTTAAGAATCTACCCACAACAGATGCACAGTGGGTAGATGAAAAATTCATGAAGGATTACCTAGATATTCTACAATAATATCAAGAAGCTTTTCAGCTGAGGATAGCTAAATAAAAGCCAGGGGGCTGTCACAACTCTATAGAAATAGAATTTGTATCCTTTTTCATTAATTTGTCTATATAATGATTTATTAAATTTATTTTCTTTGCACTAATTAGATATAAAGAAAAGTGCATCGGAGCTGGCCACTGATGAGTGGTCACAGGTTATGGTGGACCCTCGCGGTGGGTTAGAGAAAAGATAGTTCACACTTCCACCTATATGTCGCGATTGGGCGCCTGTGACTAGAACTCAGGCATATCAAGGTTAGACTCACACACAGAAAGGATTGATGCCTTGAAGTGTGGGCTAGATCCACCAGAACAGACAGTTACAATCAACAAGATGGCATGATCATGAAATGCTTGTATAATGTGCATGTGTGGGCTGAAAGCTTGAAATGCACATTTCTTTGCATAGGAAAGTCACATGAAGATTCGGATACCATTTTTCTGATGTACACGGAAAAAGCTTTCATATGACACCCATATTGGGGGGTCCCTAAATTTTAGGAGATCCCTAAATTTTAGGAGGTTCCCAAATTTTAGGAGCCTCGAATTAGCCTAAAAATGCTAGGCCTAAAAAATAGGGATATCATTCTAAAAATAGTAAGTTCTGTACTCTGACTGTGCTTACTAAATTTGGTTGTTTCTATTCTTGACAGTATTCAACCCAAAAAGGAAGGCCATAGAGAAGAGACAAGTGTCAAGACACTTGTCACACAAGTTTCCAAGTGTCCCACCACTTATCACATCTCATGACATGTGGCTGGACACTTGTCTTGTGCTACTCCACTTTCCCCTTTTGTACTAGCTCTCCCCTCTCCTATAATAAGAGCTCGTTTTTCTTCATTCAACATCATTTTTCTTTGCTGTAAACTCATGTACAGCACCCACAGATAGCCAAAAACTGGCCCCATCCATCCCCATCATCATCCCCCACTTCTCCATTATCAAATTCCTCCATAATCCCTCTTCTATCACTGCTCTTTTACAGGATAACAAGCCTGTAAATTCATTATAGCACCTCCTTCTCGAGCTCTTTCTTCCATTTTAGCAACAAGAAGCAAGCCCTATCCATGCATTGCTAATCAACAATGGAGAAAGGCTGATTTTCCCTTTTTCTTCTCTCATACTGTAAAGAAATCCGTTCTTATCATTGAATAATAGATAATGCATGTGTGTTTGTACATATTTGCATGATCTTATGAGAGTGAGAATTACTTCCTCTCACTCTCAGGTTGATTGTAACTGAGCTCTTTCCTAAGGGACTTGGGTTGAGCAAAAATACATTCCTTCGGGGGGGGGGGGGGGGGGGGGTTGCCCATCTTCAACCCTCAATCTTGTCTCCATTACTTTTACATTTTCATGGCTGTAATTTTGTGAGTAATTTTCATTTTCAGCTTTAAGTGTTCATTCTCTTTTATATTAAATCTCAAAAACAAGAAAATATCATAATGGTTAAGCATACTACGTTGTTCGGGGCGTTTACAAGGTGTGAATCCTTCTCTCCGAATGCATCTAGCATTCGATCCGGGATCGATTGCGACTTGGCAAGATCCCCAAGGGTTTGTTGTTTGTTTACCCTTTTATCCTTGGGTTAGGGTTTATACCATGTCAACCCAATTTAGCAAACACCTTAGGTTCCTTAAGTTAAGACAGTAAATCTTGGGCAACTTTGTCGCCCCATCTTGATTGATTCTTTGCTTGCTAGGCAATACATAACTTCCCCTAACTTGGCAAATCAGCCCAAGAAGGGTTATGTAGCAGGATGACTACTCATCCTCTTGCAAGTTAGACTTGCACTAGAACCTACCATTCTTGTTCTAAGGAGTGGCAACTCTACTTTGTGATTTAACACACAACCATGCGACATTGCAACTTGTTGCACAGGTGTTGCATCTAACTCGTGGGATCATTTCTCCCATCAAACGGCGTTTCTTGGTCAAGAAATATGTTTGGTCAAGATGTAGGATTTGGGAGTCCTCTTGAACCAACCCAATCCCTAACCTTACTAGGCCAATAACGTTTGGCCCTAGGGTTTCTAAACTCAATCGGAAGTCTGGTATTAGGTCATTCAATCCTTAGGGTAAAAGCCTGGATCGTTATTGTATGGGTGTCCAATTAACCCAAACATTCCGTGAATGTGGGTAGGATCTTTGGGTTGGAAAGTCTCGACTTGGCGTCCCAAGTGCGATACTAGGCAGAATTTTTAGCATGCTAAACCCTACCTAGCCCTTTGAAGTGTTCGTCGTACCAACTAGTTATGCTTTTATGAATCCATTGAGGGTTATACAATTACAAGTGATATACTTGAAACAATCTAATTGTCTTGTGACAAGAATGATCTTCGCTTAGAAGAGATGTGAATACTTTTCCTAAGGGATACAAATAACTAAATTCAAGATGCAACATTGCATACAAGTATGTGAATCATAGACTTTTACTTCCATGCAACCATAATGTTTGCAATGACCATTTCCTTTCCTTGCTAAAGTCATGATGATTGACAACTTCACAGCTAACTCATGTAAAAACCTACGTTGAGTTTTAACAAGAATTATATCTATAACCCTTTTGTTTCGGGATTTAATATGAAATGCATCTTTTTCAAAACAACTTCGATAAAGAAGTTCATTTATGACGAATGTCATAAGACTATTATTGACTTAATCTTTTCAGCGGCACTTAAACCAACTTAAAAATGCAAGCATCTTCGCATGCAGCAGGCAAGTTCATGGTTTCATTTCCATGCAATGCAACTACTTGGACAACATCCAATGGACGACAATGATTATCTCATACATATCCACAAGTAGAAAATTAATGCCTTATGCACTTTTCTTTTCCGTGGCCAATTAAGTATGCATTAAAAAAATTCATCATTTTTTAAAAAAACCTATGCAATATGCACTTGCAACTTGGAAATGCAAGCAAACCCAAATGGACGACATGCACTAATTCTTGTAAATATCAACTTGACTACGTGAATTAGAGACAAGCGTAAATGCATTCTTCCCATGAAGTTAAATGTGCCTAATGCATTTCTTTTTATGCAGAATTAAGCTCGTAGAACCTGGGCATGAGAACTCGTAGGAATGTCCACGGGTAGACTTGGGTTGGAGACTTCCGCTCATGCATCTTGCATATTTTGTTTTGGGGCCATTTATGCAGCATATTTTTTTGTTGTAGTAGCTTCCCTTGGGTTACTTGCGCGTCCTGAAGACTCGCAGTCCGTGATCTTCCTCTCCTGCGTAGGATCAGGGGCTTTGGAGGCTTGGATTTTAAATCCCAGGGAAGCACATGTGTACAAGGCTTATGAAAGCCTTGTTAGAAGCTTCCAAAGAGGTTTCCAAGAAGTTTGTGCTTTTCAGTAGAATGACGTGGAGGGGAGGGGGGGTAATGATTGGAGGAGAGGACGACGGCCTGGGCAATGTCAACAAGGAGAGGTGTGATGACGATGGTGGCGGTGGAGGTGGCTTGCAGCAGGGCAGCGATGGCGGATGGCGGGATGGCGACGACCTGGAGTAGCATGACTGCCTTCTTCCTTTTCTCTCTCCTCGTGCCTCCCTCCCAAGCTCCAGGAGGGAGGTCTTATAGTGTGTAAGGGGGGGGGGGGGAGATTCACACACGTGGATGGCTTGCATGCCCCCCCTCCCTCATGTATCTCTACATCACACTCCCCTCTCTCTCACACTCCTCTCCCCTGCCATGCATCAGGTGAGGGGAGGGGGGTAAATAATAATAAAAATTGCACTACTTTAATCATTTATCCATTTGCCTTTCTGTAAGGGGTGTTCTCGTGCGGCTCGTGGGTTTTAACCTTGGCCTTGTTTGCACAATGCAGATGGGGATTATTATCGCGTACGCGGGGTAACCGTTTAACTACCAACATTTTTCGATGTGGGAGATCACTTTGGGGTGCCTTATTGTGCGGGGTGTGCGGGGTTTAAGGTTGACTTAATATTTTCAAGCGGAAATATTACATTCTCTCCCCCTTAGAGGAGTTGAGATGTCCTCATCTCGAGAAGAACTGGGGGTATTGTTGGTTGAGAGCACTTTCATCCATCCAAGTGGCATCCTCCTCGGGATAACCTTTCCACTGGATGAGGTATTCTCTCAAGGTTCTAGATCTCAAATGCCTCTTCCTAACATCTAAGATCATGTCAGGCCATAGCTCAAGGACTCCTTGGCATTACAACTTGTTGATCATCAAGCACATGACTAGGGTTAGGTACATACTTCTTCAATAGACTGATATGGAATACATTATAAACCTTTAGGTTCTCAGGGAGTTGCAGTCTATAAGCATTAGGCCCTAAGCACTTGAGAATCTTGTAGGGTCCACAATACCTTAGACTTAGCTTCTTGCATTCACCTAAGGATAGGGAATTCTTCTTTGGGCATACGCGAATGAAAATCATATCTCCTTTAGCGAAGGATCTATCTTAACGTTTCAAATCCGCGTATGCCTTCTGTCTATCCTTGGCGGCTTGGATGTCCTGTCTTATTGACTTCATTTGGTCATCTCTATCTTCCAGCATTTGATTTGAAGCTTCAAACCTCAAGGTTGGATCCGAGAAGTTTGAAGGACTTCAACAGTCGTACCCATACAATGCTTGAAAAGGGGTCATTTGAATGCTTTGTTGGTAAGAAGCATTGTAGGCAAACTCAACCAGTGGCAAGTATTGAATCCACTTCTTGGGTTCGCGGCAACAATGTGCCCTTAGTATATCCTCAATAACTTGGTTGACTCACTCCATTTGGCCATCAGTTTGGGGATGGTAAGTTGTACTGAAACAGAGTTGAGTCCCAATGGCTTTGAAGATAGCCCTCCAAAAGTGCGATGTGAAGAGAGAGTTATGATCACTAATGATTCTTCTAGGTAACCCATGCAGTTTGAATATCTCCTTGATGAACAACCTTGCAATGTTTGAGGCTTTATAGTTTGTCTTAACAATAGGGATAAGGTGTGCAACTTTGGTAAGCATATCAACTTTGGTAAGTATCTTCTACTTGAGGGGCTGGCTTGCCGATATACATAATCTCCTTCTATAGTAGACAAGTCCACTATTGATAGAGAATTCTAGATACTTTGCATGTAGCTTCGGGTCCTGATCCTTGATGGGGATCTCCCTTAGCAACTTCTGATAGGTTATTGGATCATGGCATGCCTCTTCTCTAGCTAGCTCAAGTATTGGGTTATTTGGCATGGATACCTTTGTGGCTAGGGATCTAGCTGTTGATGGATCTTGCAAAATTAGAGAATTTAGAATGCCTTGTGACTAAGTGAATCGGCGACTACATTCTCCTTTCCAGGCCAGTATTTGATTTCAAAATCATATTCCTCTAGCACTTCAATCCATCGACGTTGCCTCATGTTGAGCTCATTCTAGGTAAAGATCCATTTGAGACTTTTATGATCCGTCAGTAGGGTAAACTTGTTACCCAGCAGGTAGTGTCTCCAAAGCTTGAGACCATGGATGACAACTATATAACAACTTCAGATCGTGGGTAGCATAATTCCTCTCATGGCTCTTCAGTTTCCTTGAAGAGTATGCTACAGGATGACCTTCTTGCATAAGCACACATTCTAAGGCAAGTGTGCTAGCATCAGTTATTACTTCAAACTTCTCACTAAGGTTTGAAAGTTTCAGGATAGGTGTTGATACCAAGCTTTGCTTTAATTTTTCAAAGCTGGATTGTTCAGCAGCAATTGACCATACAATTGATGTTTGCTTCTTCAGTAGATCCGTTAGTGGCGCTGCAATTGAGGCATAGTTTTTTATAAAGACCCTATACCATCCTGTCAATCCAAGAAAACTGCGTATTTCTTTGACAGTTGTTGGTATTGGCCACTCGAGAACATCTCTAACCTTGTCCGGATCCACTGAGATTCCTTCCCCTTATACAATGAATCCCAGATATTCAATTTGTCGCTTGAAGAATGCACACTTCTTCTTCTTGGCATAAATCTTGTGTGCCCTCATTGTCTCAAGGACAATGCGAAGCTAGGGTTCATGATCTTCTTCCTGCTTGGAATAGACTAAGGTATCATAAAAAAAGACAAGTACAAAGTCATCAAGATATGGCCTAAAGATATCCTGCATTAACCTATTGAAGGTGGCAGGTGCATTCGTCAGCCCGAATGACATGACCAGGAACTCAAAATGTCCATATCTTGTGCTGAATGCCGTCTTTGGGATATCTTCTTCCTTGATCCTTATTTGATAATATCCACACCTGAGATCAATCTTGGAGAAGATCTTCACACCTTGAAGACGGTCAAGAAGCTCATATATTCTTGGAATGGGATATTTGTTCTTAATGGTTGATTGATTCAACCCTTTGTAATCAATACATAGCCGAAGCGTTCCATCTTTCTTTTTATGGAACAGCACTAGAGCTCCCCATGGTGAAATGCTAGGGCAAATGTAGCCTTGATCTAATAGTTGCTTGAGTTGCTCCTTTAGCTCAATCGCTTCCGGAATGGACATTCTGTATGGTCTCTTTGCAATTGATGCAGCTCCTAGTACTAGCTTGATTTCATGATCAACTTCCCTTTGAGGAGGAAGTTATGCCAGCTCTTCAGGAAATACGTCTGCGTACTTCTTTAGCCATGAAGGTTCTTCACTAGATTCCTGATTCTAATCTAGCTTATTAAGCTTAATCAAATAGACAAGTAGTCCCTTTCTAACTCCTTTTATTATCCGAGATGCTTTGGCCAATTGAATTTTTGGCTTCCCAGCCTCTCCTTGAGTTGTGACCAATTCCCCTTCAGAATTTTGAAAGGAAACTTGGCCCTTCCCACAATGAATGTGGGCATCATTAGGTTTAATCCAATCCATTCCAAGTAAACTCTCATGGATACCTAGGTTCATAACCCTAAATCTGACTGAAGTCGACTTTCCACCTAGCAGGAGTTCCACCTTAAAATTTTGCCTGGTACAAGTGACCTCACGACCATTTGCTAATTCCACAAGCAAGGTAGGTACATCTTTTGTGGCTATTCCTAATCTTCTTGCATAAACTGGTGAAATAAAGGAATGCGTATTGCCACAATCAATCAAGGTTTTGAAGCCTTTACCTTGATAATCTAATGGTGTCTGAATCATTGAAAACTGGTGATTCGGGCCTTTCTTGTGAAGGGCGGCATGAACTGTTGCCCTCTCAAAGTCTGCTTCCATGGTCGGGTCTTCTTCATCACACATCTCCCTGTTGGCAACATAGGTGGTTCTTCCTCTACCCCGGGTGGTAGCTCCTTGGCCACAGGCGGTTCCTTGGAATGGTCCTTGACGTTGCCCTCCGCCAAGCTTGGGACATTGCCTTTTGAAATGACCAAGCTCGTTGCAATGGAAGCAACGGAGGTTGCGGCCATTACCTTGGGTAGGAACAAAATTATTGACATTGTTGGTCCTAGCTTTCTTCCTTTGACCTTGAACTCTCTTTGACTGGGACCTATACACTCCCTTGTTCTGATCCTTATAAGACAAGTCTTGTTACTTCTTGGCCTGGTCTGCACTTCCTGTATTATGGGTGCAGCTCGAATGAGTGCATCCTCAAGATCTTTTGGGCGCATTGATTTGAGGTGAGTGTTTACGGGTGGGTTTAATCCGGCACAAAACTTTGAAACCTGTTGTGTCATATCCATTTGTGGTGTGTACTTCAAAAGAGAGACGAACTTTGAGTAGCATGTATCAAGAGATAGACCAAGCTGTTTCAGCTCATAGAACTCATACATCTTCTACGTGTGATAGGCAGGTGGTAGATATCTTCCTCGCACAACTTCTTTTAGCTTCTTCCAAGTAACTGACCCTTTTGAGATCCCTTGGTCTCTGCACCATTGCTTCCACCAAAGTCTTGCTTTGCCGGTAAGCTTCAGCTTGGCAAGCATTGCTTGGTTAGTAGGTGCAGTACCTGCTGCTTCGAAATAATCCTCCATGGATCCAATCTAGATCTTGGCATCAGTTTGGATGGACCTTCCCTTGCCATCAAATTCTGGTGGCTTTATTTGCTTGAGAAGAAACTTCTTCTCCTGAATCACGGCCGTACTTGGTGTAGGGGTCGGACTAGGAATTTGCACCTGAGGTTGTGCCTGGATATTGAGATTCTTAACGCTAACAACTCGCTAAACATTTCTCACGTTGCATTTCATGCCCAATTCAGCTTTTAGCCAAGAGACCTAATCACTTAACTTTTTTTATCAATACTCACAGTCAAGAAAATCATTGATAAAAAGGGTCTTATTTCATTCATATGGGCATAGCCCTTTCGGAGTACAGTTATTCTTGGGGAGATGGAACAAGCTGATACATTAATTCAGGGAGAATAAGATTGTGTTACATTCAGCTACGAAAATTGAGTAATAGTATGGATTGGGGTCATAAATTTTCAAGAATCGATAGGTCATTGGAAGATTAGGGTATCCTTTCCTCTGGTACCCGTTCTTTTTGTAACACCCCAACACCTTGATTATGTCAACAGGGATTATTTAGGTCACTTCCTCGTACACATACGTGTTTTGCTTGACCTTCCGTCCTCCGACATGTAGGGTTGCGTTTGTGTGAGCCTCAACAAAGATGAACAGCTTTACGATCTTCAAGTCCTCCAACCACTTGATTCTCTTTAGGTTGGTTCGAAGTACGCAAATTAGTGGGCAGCTATGTAATAGACTCCTAAATCACCTGTTCATCTCCGTTCCATGTATAGGGGCAATGGATTGTAGATGCAGTCTAGGATATTCATCATATCGATCCTCCGTCGATAATTTGAAGCACGCATCGCGGTCATAAACATAACTTGGAACACTAAGAATCAATTCCATGCTTCATGACTTTGCAAGTTAGCATTGATAAGTAAGTAAGGAAATGTTCTTAATAGCAACATTTGCTTTACTTCTCCTCATTAAGTTTCCATGAAAATTATTAGATCCTCGTTGGTTCGCTCTGATACTAACTATAACGTGTCCACTTGTTCGCTCGTAGAACGCGTCTTAGTAGCCCATCAGGAAGAGAGTCCAGAAAGCGCCGCCCGGCACTCCCATGGAATGTCACGGGGTTTCCGATCTAGGTCTTCCTGAGTCTGCCATGAAGCAGAAGCATTCCAGCCGTTCCCACTTAGGACTGACCTAAATCAAGATTTTCCTAGTGGTCAAATTCCTAGAACAGTAGGCTAGCGTCAAACCCAAGCAAAGTACTTTACGCAGAAACGTCAGGATCAAAGTGGATTTGTGCTGCACTTGGTTCAAGGAGAATGGGAAACGAGAGGGATGCAAAGCTCGACCTCTCTACCCATAAGGCATAGTCCCATTCCGTTCCCCTAAAACAGCACAAATCGGGACTCAAGTATCCTAGATTCTAAGTCATCGTTCCTTGCTGTCAATTTCCTTCGAGAAAACTTCCAAGCCAACCGGGACCACCCATCTGTAGGACTGACCCATGGCCACATCCACCGCACTTTCCTCATGGTTGCTTTGGTTATCTAATTACCTACCAAATTTAGTTGGACATGCATAAAATAGCTTCCTTAATTAGCCAATTAGTCACTGGTTCCTTTACATAATCTTAGCACTGACATAGAAAAACAATGGTAAACAAGTTCCTTTTCAACAATTTATCTTATTAATCAATCTTTGGAATACATCATAATAATCCAACCCGAAGGCTGTCCATAATCTACCTGAAGGCAATCCATAATCCGCCCGAAGGCAATCCAGCAATCCCGAGTCACGTCGGCCTCTTGTGCAAGACCCAGAAGGCAAGGGATTTATGGCCAGAGCCCCCATGGCACCCAAGCATTCTCCTGCTCCAAGTAGCACCCAACGGAGAGACCTCTCGCGGCAGGTTCGGTCCACGTTCCCAGCGTAGCTATCAACCCCCTTGGTTAGGGTCAAGCAGATAGTCGGGGGTAACTGATGCTGCCTCTGCCTCCAGGCCTTCAACATGAAGCATTAATTATCTTTCCATATTTAGTTCCTTGAGCAAAGAAAGTACAAATAGTGCTCCTACTTAAACAAACACAAACAATCTAGTGGTCGCTTATTTGGCCAACTGCTAAGGTGTGAATCCTTGTCTCTGAATGCATCCAGCATTCGATCCGGGATTGATTGCAATTTGGAAAGATCCCCAAGGGTTTTTTGTTTATTTACCCTTAAATCCTTGGGTTAGGGTTTATACCCTATCAACCCAATTTAGCAAACACCTTAGGTTCCTTAAGTTAAGATAGTAAATCCTTGGCAACTTTGTCTTCCCATCTTGATTGATCCTTTGCTTGCTAGGCAATACATAACTTCCCCTAACTTGGCAAATTAGCCCAAGAAGGGTGATGTAGCAGGATGACTACTCATCCTCTTGGAAGTTACACTTGCGCTAGAACCTACCAACCTTGTTCTAAGGAGTGGCAACTCTACTTTGTGATTTAATACAAAACCATGCGATGTTGCAACTTGTTGCATAGGTGTAGCACCTAACTCATGGGATCACTTCTCCCATCAAACGGCATTTCTTGGTTAAGAAATATGTTTGGTCAAGATGTAGGATATGGGAGTCCTCTTGACCCAACCCAATCCCTAACCTTACTAGGTCAATAACGTTTGGCCCTAGGGTTTCTAAACTCAATTAGAAGTCTGGTATTAGGTCACTCGATCCTTAGGGTAAAACCCTAGATTGTTATTGTATGGGCGTCCAATTAACCCAAACATTTCATGAATGTGGGTAGGATCTTTGGGTTGGAAAGTCTCGACTTGGCGTCCCAAGTGCGATACTAGGTAGAATTTTTAGCGTTCTAAACCCTACCTAGCACTTTGAAGTGTTTGTCGTACCAACTAGTTATGCTTTTACAAATCCCTTGAGGGTTATACCATTACAAGTGATCTACCTAAAACAATCTAATTGTCTTGCAACAAGAATGATCTTCACTTAGAAGAGATGCGAATACTTTTCCTAAGGGATGAAAATAATTAAATTCAAGATGCAACATTGCATGCAAGTATGTGAATCTTAGACTTTTACTTCCATGCAACTATAATGTTTGTAATGACCGTTTCCTTTCCTTGCTAAAGTCATGATGATTGACAACTTCACGGCTAACTCATATAAAAACCTACGTTGAGTTTTAACAAGAATTATATCTATAATCCTTTTGTTGGATGCATTGAATTTGGGATTTAATATGAAATGCATCTTTTTCCAAAACGACTTCCGATAAAGAAGTTCATGCATGACGAATGTCATAAGACTATTATTGACTTGTCTTTTCAATAGAGTTGAACCTGACTTAAAAATGCAAGCATATTTGCATGCAACAGGCAAGTTCATGGTTTCATTTCCATGCAATGCAACTACTTGTACAACATCCAATGGATGACAACGATTATCTCATATGAATCCACAAGTAGAAAATTAATGCCTTATGCACTTTTCTTTTTCGCACCCAATTAAGTATGCATTTAAACAATTTCATCATTTTTTAAAAAAACCTACGCAATATGCACTTGCAACTTGGAAATGCTGGCAAACCCAAATGCACGACAGGCACTAACTCTTGTAAATCGTCCAAGGAGATAAATTCCTAGATGTATTTCAACTTGACTACGTGAATTAGAGACAAGCATAAATGCATTCTTCCCATGAAGTTAAACGTGCCTAATGCATTTCTTTTTATGCGAAATTAAGCTCGTAGAACTTGGGCATGAGAACTTGTAGGAATGTCCATGCGTAGACTTGGGTTGGAGACTTCTACGCGTGCGCCTTGCATCTTTTGTTTTGGGGCCATTTATGCAGTGTATTTTTTTGTTGCAACAGCTTTCGTTGGGTTACTTGCGCATCCTGAAGACCCACAGTCTGCGATCTTCCTCTCCTGCGCAGGATCAGGGGCTTTCGAGGCCCGGATTCTAAATCCCGAGGAAGCACACGTGTACAAGACTTATGAAAGCCTTGTTAGAAGCTTCTAAAGAAGCTTCCAAGAAGCTCAGCAGAATGACGTGGAGGGGGGGTAATGATTGGAGGATAGGACGACGGCCTGGGCGATGTCAACGAGGAGGGGAGGCGGCCTGCAGCAGGGCGGTGATGGTGGATGGCGGGATGGCGACGACCTGGAGCAGCACGGCTGCCTTCTTCCTTTTCTCTCTCCTCGTGCCTCCCTTCCAAGCTCCAAGGGGGAGGTCTTATAGTGCATAAGGGGAGGGGGAGATCCACACATGTGGATGGCTTGCATGCCTCCCCTCCCTCATGCATCTCTACACCACACTCCCCTCTCTCTCACACTCCTCTCCCCTACAATGCATTAGTTGAGGGGAGGGGGGTAAATAATAAAAAAATTTGCACTACTTTAATCATTTATCCATTTTCCTTTCCGTAAGGGGTGTTCTCGTGTGGCTTGTGGGTTTTAACCTCGGCCTTGTTTGCCTAACGCAGATGGGGATTATTATCGCTTACGCGAGGTAAGCGTTTAACTGCCAAGATTTTTCAATGTGGGAGATCACTTTGGGGTGCCTTATTGCGCGGGGTGTGTGGGGTTTAAGGTTGACTTAATATTTTTGAGTGGAAATATTACAAAGGAATTGTGATCTTATTTCCAAGATCTACAAGGAAGAACTGGCTTATGTGTAACGGAGAAGCTTGCTCCTTGTCAATAATATAACTCCACAAGGGGGGGACTGGTCCATCTTCCAGTCCCTAGTGTGTTGCCAATTTCTCTACCTCTCTCTCTACATCTTTCTTTTCTCTCATCTATTCTCCCTCTGTGCCAATATAATATTCACCATATATATTTTAAGTATATAAGAAAGTCGAGCATGTATCTCGAATTTTATAACAGTGGTATCAGAGTAGGTCTCTTTGCTTTTCTCAAAGTAAAAGTGATCCTTGCAAAAAGAAGGTAAATATGGCAACTAATGAAGCACCTACAAGTGAGCAATTACATGCTCAATTGAGAGAGAGTATCGTAGCTTGTTGGAGATTCCCGAAGTACGTCAACAGATTGACAGCTTAAGAGAAAGGGAAGAAGCTACTTATGGAGGACCAAATCCTCCAAAAGATGGTGATACTAGAGGAAACACCATTGCACCAATTGATGGTAAAAATACAAAGCATCCAATTGCTGAGAAGGTTCCTAGAAGGAAGAAGGATTCTCGGGTCAAGAAGAGTAAAAAGACCTCACCTCATGTGAGGCGGATAAGGAGGGAGTCATCTCCCTTAGCAACCAGCTACTCCCATGATTACTCAAGTTCCTCCTCCTCCTCCTCATCTTCTAGTTTCTACTCTCTTGGTTCCAGGTCTCGTGCAATCCACAAACGGACGAAGAGGGACGATAAGAGGAGCAAGCTTAACAAGACTAAGACTTTCAAGTCTGGGGATAAAGACATAAAGTTTGACTCTTACTCTAGTAAGAGAGATCCTGCTAAGGCGTTAGCCTTTGTCAGGAAATTTGAAGTTTCTTTTTCTGATGGGAATTTCTCAGAAAAGTCCAAGCTAAGGCATGTAGGCATGCACTGGAAAGACACCGCTAGCAATTGGTGGTTGACTCTCATTTTGGAGGAAAGGAAACCTACGACTTGGAAAAAGTTCAAGAAGAAGTTTTATGCTTAGTTCTTGCCTCCGGATTTTGAGAATGATGTCAAGAAGGAGTGGGATTGGCTAGGCCAGAAAGAGCATGAAAAGGTCACTAGTTATGTGGACAAGTTTTGGTCTACTCTTCTCAAGGTTACTTCTTTCATGGAGATCAACGATGAAGAGAAGAAAAGGAAGTTTGAAGCTGGCCTACTCCCTCATTTACATAGAACCGTGAAGATGTATCCACATGAAACCTTATCTTGCATGATGGAGTCTGCCATCATAACTGAAAGTTTGTATACACCTGGTACATCTCGAAAGTTGGAGATGAGTTCTTATAGAGCTAGACAAGATCAGCTCTATGATCAACCAAGAGACAGTACTAATCTAAGAAGACCTACCTTTACCCATGACCAATATTCAAAGCCAGAGGGTAACAAAAAGAAGTGCAAGTATCTCTCACCCTCTGAGATACAAAAGTACAAAGAGGAAGGAAGGTGCTTTCTTTGTGGTGAGTTAGGGCATATGAAGTCTGATTGTCCTCACAAAAGGAAGGAAGCAAATGTCGTCCTCCTTCATCCTCAAATTCTGTTTTGGATGTGCAAGCTAACACTCATTCAAATGAGAAGAAAAGACAACTCTTAAAGGGTTGGGGGACACTCAACAATCAACAAGTTTTGATACTCTTTGATCCAAAGTCCACATATAATTTTGTGTCAGCATATACTATTGAAAGGCTACAAATTCCACTGGATTGATTGGGAACACCAATTGGATCAGGTTCAACATTTGAAGAACTTACAACCAATTCTATTCAAGGGAAGTTGAATCTTAGAATTGGGGATTATTGCGACCAAGAATCTTTTCTGCTTGCACCCATAGGTAACTGTGATGTTATCTTAGGCATGCCTTGGCATTACAAGATTAGACCTCTTCCCGATTTTGTTAAGAAGACCCTTGAATTTCAATTCAAGGGTTGGAACATAGTATGCATTGCTGATGCTGGAGATTGGGATGTGCCAATGGTTATTCATATTAGCATTTCTAAAGAAATGAAGAAAACTATTTTTGCGTACATGATTTTTGTGAGAGAGTCAAAAGAAACTAATGATTCAAGGGCACTTGGTGCCTCTAATGAACACACAATACCAACTAATGCTTCTAAGTGTCAGACATTAAGAGAACCCCTCTCTTTGATTGATCAAGCTAGACATGATTTTGTTAAATAATATGAAGATTGTTTTAGTAATTCACTCCCAGGAGAGTTACCTCCTAAGTGCCCGGAAGATCACACAATTGATCTTATCCTAGGCAATTCACCACCTAACCAATTGCCTTACCGAGTAAGTGCAAGTCAGCAAGAGAGATCCTAACACAAGTAAACGAATTGTTGGAAAAAGGGTTAGTTCAACCTAGCTCTTCTCCATACTGCTCTCTAGTCTTAATTGTTCAAAAGAAAGATGGTTCTTTCCATATGTGCATAGACTACAGATCTTTGAACAAGATCACAATCAAGAATCTTTTTCCTATCCCAAGGATAGATGATATCTTGGATAAGTTGCAAGGGGCTAGTATCTTTAGTTGCATTGATCTCAAGAGCGACTATCACCAGATACTGATAGCACCTGAAGATGTTCATAAGACACCTTTTCGTACAACATTTGGACTATACGAGTTCTTAGTCATGCCATTTGGCTTGACTAATGCACCCACCACATTCAATCGAATGATGGAGAGAATTTTTAGACCTCACTAAAAGTTCATTGGTGTCTTCTTTGATGACATTCTAATATTTTCATAGTCTGAGAAGAGCATAGAAAACATATATCTATTGTTTTTCAAGAGCTTTGCAAGCATAGACTACAAGTCAATGCTTAGAAGAGTGACTTTTTTTCTTTCGGAAATTTATTACTTGGGCCATATTGTTTCTCACAATTTGGTGAGAATGGATCCTGAGAAGATTCGAGCCATTATTGAATGGCCTGCACCTACTTCTATACATGAAGTTAGAAGTTTCTTGGGTCTATGTTCATACTATAGGAGGTTCATACGAGGTTTTGCATATGTTGCATCTCCTCTACATGACCTTACTAAGAAGCGAATGCCTTTTTGCTAGGGATTAAGGCAACTACAAACCTTTGAAAGAATTAAGTTTCTTGTTACTCAAGAACTAGTTCTCATAGTTTCGGATCTTCAAAAACCTATTGAAGTTCACTGCGATACTTCTGGGGATTGCATTGGAGCTGTGCTTAACCAAGAGCATCATGTAGTAGCGTTTGAGATCCGACACCTCAAGGACCATGAGCTACATGCTCCAGTATATGAGAAAGAGCTTATGGCAATGGTACATGCTCTTCAAGTATGGAAACACTATTTACTTGGTGCAAATTTTGTTATTAAAACACATCACCAAAGTTTAAGATACTTCCTCACTCAGAAGAAGCTCTCAGAGAAACTGATGCATTGGGCAAATTTCTTATCTATGTTTCATTTTCAAATCCTTCACACATCTGGAACTAAGAATGTGGTAGCGGATGCTCTATCATGGCGACCTCGAGTAAATGTAATCAACTGTTTACCATAACGAGTTTATGGATTTACCCAAAATGTATGCAACTAATTCCGACTTCTCAACCATATGGGATCAGCTTCACTCAGGTCAGTCGATTACACCTTACTCAATTTGAGATGGTTATTTGTATCATCATCAAGCAATTTGTGTAGCATTACCATTGCGACACAAGGTAATGGATGAAGCACATGCATCTCCATATGCTGGACATAGGGGTATTCTACCCACTACTCAAGCATTGGAAAGATATTTCTTTTGGCCCACTCTTAGAGCTGACATTGAAATATATGTCCACGAGTGCAAGATATGCCAAAAATTAAAGTATGACAAGCATAAACCACCTGGTCTACTAAAGCCAATACCTATTCCCAATGAGCTTTGGGAAAGTATAGCCATGGACTTTATCATGGAGCTTCCTCACACACAAGCAGGCAATGATGCAATTTGGACTATCATTGATAGATTTAGTAAGCAAGCTCACTTTATACCTGTGCGAAAGACAATCAAAGCCGATCATATGGCTAAGCTATTCATTGCTTATATTTTCAAGCATCATGGCATGCCTAAGTCCATTATAAGTGATCGAGATCCCCGCATGACCAGCCTCTTTTGGCAAGCTCTCTTTGAGAACCTCAGGACAAAGTTAAAGTTTTCATCCCCGTATCATCCTCAAACAGATGGGCAGAGTGAAAATGCTAATTCTATTGTTTTGGACCTTATTAAATCCTATGTCTCTGATAATCAAAGAGAATGGGAAAAGTATTTGACTTTAGTAGAGTTTGCATACAATAATACGGTGCACTCTAGTACTAGTAAGGCACCCTTTGAGATCATCTATGGTAAGCCTCATTTACCACCTGTTCTTCTTACGAATGATAAGATCTTTGTAGTAGATGAGTTTGTTAGAGACATTGATACAACTTTCACTCAAGTAAAAGCTACTATCCAAAGAACACAAGAGAAGCATAAATGCAAAGCAGATAAGCATCGTCGTAAGTTAGATCTCAAGTTGGGACAGTATATTCTTCTTAAGTTTGAGAAGGCTCGCTTGAAGAAGCAGAAATGTCAAAAAGGGTAAAGTGGTTAAGCTTTCTAATCGCTATTATGGCCCTTTCAAGATCACAGATAAGATAAATGATTTGAATTTTTGTTTGGATCTGCCAAGTCATTGGAACATTCATAATGCTTTCCATATAAGTTTGCTACGTCCCTATATTGGAGAACCTCCAATGGAACCAATCAAGGAAGATTTACCTGACATAGAAGAAACAGAAGAGTTCCTTGTGCCTGAAAGAATTTTACACCATCATGACAATACTCTAAGGTCAGGTAAGGTATTACAAAAGTATCTAGTTAAGTTTAAGAATTATCCCCCATTGGATGCCGAGTTTATAACTGAGAGAGAACTACAAGACTTTCCAGATCTTCTTAAGGACTATGTATCACCTCTACAGTTGAGGTCAACTGTTTAGAAGTGAGAGGGATGTCACTAAATTCATTACTTATTATTACTTATTATGCATTCTCCATTTAATAAATAAATTAATGAATCACTTTTCTTTAAGTGTTGATGATGATCTAGCATGGCCATTGTAAGAAGCTGGGAATAGTAAGTAAATGTTGATAATGTTGATATTATGCCATGTCACACTAACATTGGTATAAAAGGAGAGAAGATGTAATTTTTCACATCTTTTTGACACATTAATACAATTGCAGTCTTTCTCTCCCTTCTTGCTCACAGCTCCTATGGCTTCCTCATCTTTCTTGTCTTTCTCTCTCTAAATCTAGTATTTCTCTCTCCTCGTCACTCTTATTCTCTCTCTTCCTACAGTTTTTCTCTCTCCTCTGCAGTCTTTCTCTCTCCTCTTTCTCTCTCCCTAGTTCTCTCTCTGACAAGTGGCCTTTAGAGTTTCAAGAAGGAGAGCTGGTTTTGTTGAAGGTGCCCAAATCCAAGTACTCTACGTTGAAAGATGGATCTAGTAATAAGCTTGCCCACAGGTTTTATGGCCCTTATAGGATCCTTAAGCGGATTGGAGATTTGGCATACAAACTAGAGCTTCCCTCTTCTACAAAGATTCATAACGTCTTCCATGTTAGTCAGCTCAAGCCCTATTATGGTGATCCAGTAGATATAGTTGATGAGCTGCCACCTATTGATGAAGATGGTCTTATTCAGTACATCCCAGAGGCTGTTATAGGTCAGCGCGAAAAGAATCTTCGATCATGTTCTATTGTGGAATATTTGATTAAATGGAGAGGTTTACCCTCTGAAGAGGCTTCTTGGAGACCTGATTCTATATTGGATGAGTATCCATACTTGAGGGGGACATTGGTGGCTGAAGCCTATTGCCTATGGAGCTAGAATTGATGCAGACTGGTTCAGGACAGCACACTGTTTTAGAACAGTTTTTATCGTACCTAATTTTCAGAATTAAGCTATCTACATGGGCTTAAAGTACTCTTCAAGGGCTTCGTTTTGATATGTGGTACATCTCATTTGGACACTTCTATCAAAAGTTATGGCGGATTTGGTCCCGCAGGGACTGTTTATCCAGCAAGCTATCTACTTTCTTCCAGTACTATTTGTTGAAGACTTTATGGCTCCATTTGCTTCTGAAGTACTTCAAATCATGTATATAGTTGGGCCTTACTTCCGTTCTTCAAATTCAGCTCTTGTAATGGTCATTTTTCATTCATTTCCCATTTGTAAAGCTATAAAACAGAGTAGTGCTCTATTCTATCCATCTCCTCTCTAGTTGTTTCTAGGTTTGTTTTTTAGGACAAAAACTTTTGGGAAGGGATGGATTGTAAGAAGCTGGGAATAGTAAGTAAGTGTTAATAATGTTGATATTATGCCATGTCACACTGACATTGGAATAAAAGGAGAGAAGATGTAATTTTTCACATCTTTTTGACACATTAATACAATTACAGTCTTTCTCTCCCTTCTTGCTCACAGCTCCTATGGCTTCCTCATCTTTCTTGTCTTTCTCTCTCTAAATCTAGTATTTCTCTCTCCTCATCACTCTTATTCTCTCTCTTCCTACAGTTTTTCTCTCTCCTCTTTCTCTCTCCCTGGTTCTCTCTCTGACAGCCATGAGACCATTTAGAGACCAGTATTCCTAGTGCATCACTTAATGGGGTGATTAGAGCACTATAACGGGGATATCTGGTACAGGCAGTACAAGTTATGAAGGGGAAAAGAAGTGTCTGCCAAGTGTAAGAGTGTACACAAGAACCAAGGAGTTACACATAAATGAAGATGGATTGAGTTCTAAGAAGAGGAAGTGCATTAGCATTGTGTTATGTATTTATGTGTGCATCCAGGGATGCCTGGGAATGTCTTACTTGTGTGTAATGAGCATTGCATTCATTTGGGGTCATCCTCTCCCCTACAAGTCAAGGTTTAAAGGTCTTTTCTTTCATTAAGAAAGACAAGAGAGGGAATTCTCTCACTAGGAAAGAGGAGAGAACGTGATCCTCTGGAAGTGAGGAGAGAAGTGATTTGCTCTTTCTAAGGTCTAAAATGACACAAGCTTTTGTGTGGAATTCAATCTTAAGGTTGAAGCAATCTAATGAGCTCTCCTTTTCTATGACTCAAAGTGGTTGCATGGACCACAAGTTAAGAGTACAGTTCAAAAAGCTATTTTTTTGGAAAATCCATTTTTAAAATATCTCGCGATAGAAAAACAATCTCTAAAAACGGGCCGCGAAGGTTATTGAAAACAGCGAGATCTAGAACTTTTATGTTGGACGTTTTTTCATCCAAACAACACACAAAGAGATATCTCGAAATTAGTGCTACAGAGTGGAACAATCACATCTTGCATGAAGAACAACTCAACTCTCTCTCCAAGAAGAGAAGCGATTGAAAGCCTATAAAAGAGGAGTCTCTCTTTGGGTGTGAGAGAGGAGGGGGTAAAGGAACTATCACTTTGCATGTATCCAAGAGGAGAAGAGAAGGTGCAAGTGCTGTGGAAGCCCTGCTGAAATCAAGTGCTGCGGAAGCCCTGCTGAAATCAAGTTCCAAGAGGAGAAGAGAATTTGCAAGTGCTGTAGAAGCTCTGCTGAAATCAAGCGCCAAGAGGAGAGCCCTATACATATTGTGTAGGAGAGAAAGAGACTCAATAAGAATCAAAAGGAGCCAACTTCCAAGTTGTGCAAGTGTTAGCCAGTTGTATACCGTGCAAGGAATTGTGATCTTGTTTCCAAGATCTACAAGGAAGAATTGGCTTATATGTAATGGAAGAGCTTGCTCCTTGTCAAAAATATAACTCCACAAGGGGGGAGACTAGCCCATCTTCCAGTCCCTAGTGTGTTGCCAATTCCTCTACCTCTCTCTCTACATCTTTCTTTTCTCTCATCTATTCTCCCTTTGTGCTAACATAATATTCGCCATATATATTTTAAGTATATAAGAAAATGGAGCGTGTATCTCGGATTTTATAACAGGAAGATACTTCGAGAGGCTGCGAAAGAGAGTTAGAGAGAGAGAGAGAGAGAGAGAGAGAGAGAGAGAGAGAGGATAGGGAGTTAGTGGGAATAGAGAGTTAGTAATTAGAGAGAGTTAACTCAACCCCCCTCTCTTTATCATCAACTAGGCAATCTTCTATCACACTCTTCCATCAACCCTTCTTCTTTATGTCTCAACCTCACTCTAGAAGATGGCTCCAAAGCAAGGAGGTGCAAAGACCATGAGAAGCACCGCAACTGGCCAAGGAACGGGTATTGCTAGAGATATGGGAGTACCCAAGGTTGCTAGAGTTGCCACTACCAAAATGGAACATCGGGTGTAGCAAACGCAAGTGCAAGCAAAGACGAAATTCCCAATGTCATCGTACCAAACCAGATTACTCACATCTAAAAAATAGTTAATTGTTTTCATATCACCACATAAAATAATAAGGTTTTTATTAAAATTTTACATAAAATGTTAGCTTTTGCATTAAATTGTGCATGAACTACTTGTTAGATTTCATGGACAACATCCATACAAAAATTAAGTACAAAAAATATTAGCGTCCATATTTACACTTACACAAAATGACAGATTTCATCTAGAGTGTGTATTAGTACATGCATAAGCCGATAACTGCTACCTATGATTTGTAGTTAGATTAGTCAAGATTATAATATCCATAGAATCATGATAGAAATAGTTGTAGGTGGATATTGCATAGGTTATGAAGTAGAGAAACTACTCTAGATACTGAACTATTAGGTAGTTGTGTAGATGGTTGCTTAAATAAAGAACTTAGTATTACAGAATGATCTATGTGATAGAATTGAATTGCAAGTTGTGCATTAGAACTCCAAGCTGTGCATTAGTTAGCACACAAAAAGAGTTTCTAGTTGCATTGCATGAAATGAGTAAAGGACTATATGCGCACTCAAAATTAGTTAAAGTAAAATGACTCAATATATCTATTGTTGAACGTGACAAGGTTAAGTATTGAATAACGCGTGCTATACAAAAGTAAAAGTCTATTTAAAAATCCTATAAATCATCTCATTAGGTTATCATCACCATATTTTTCTAGGTACCAACTAAAGGAAATTTGCTATTTCATATGACAGTTTAATGTTAAGAATATATTAAATGGAATCTTTAAAAAATCTGAGGAAACAACTTAGACCCTCCTAGTCTATCATATTAACTACAAACCCCAAAAATTAAAATGGAGGAATATTGTGTATTCTTCATAAATAGTTTATGCAATGGTATCACTCATGCTGGGTAAGTTAGCCCTACGCAGAAAATTCATACCTTGCATAACAAAGTTGAAAGAGATGTACTCAACACTTCTTTATGAGAATACCTTAGGTTAAGGTCTACCTTTGCTATGTGAAGTTGTGAGCTACATGATGTTGTGATTGTCATCGCATCATTATATATTTGAAAGGATTGTTTGTGTTTGCTAGAATCTAGATCTCTAATTAAAAACATTGACAAACAAGATAAAAGGAAAGATCACACTAGGCTACCCCCAAGCTAGTTGTGAGACCCTACTCCAGAGGGTCATGGTTATCGCTTTGCGAGACTTAAATTGGCCCCATAGTGAGGGAAAGGTGTGTCCATAGGGATAGTCTCGGGTAGTAGAAAATATGGATGCCAGGGGTACTCTGGCTGTAAATTCTTCATTACTCCTAGAATTTGAGGAGCCCCTTCATGACCCAAGATGGGATTCTCAAACCCTAATATTAGTTACAAGGGTGAAATCTTGGTGGGCAGAATATCCTCATGGAATTTTGTATATCTTCCGTAGGATCAAAAAGATGAAAATTGTAATAAACTTTAATATAATAAAGAAAATTATTTTACTCAAGTTTTGTTTGAATTATATGCATGTCCGTGAGATAAATTATGTATAGGAACCTATGATTTAACAAACTAATTAAGGAATCTGGTTGTATATGTTTCAATAAATGTGCTATAGGTAAATTAAAAAAACTAAAGATGATACCGTCACTGAAGAAAAGTGAGTGGGCGTGACCCCCGATGGGTCCGGTGGTCCTGGTTAGCTGGGAGCTTTTCTAATTCGAATATAGGAAAATGATAAATTGACTAACTAGTTGCTAGGTAGAACTAACTTGCATTGTTTTAAGGAGCCAAAATGGGATTTTGCCTTATGGGAAGGATGGTTAATGTGCTGCACTCCCCTTCATCTCCCATTCTCTTTTGAACCAAGTGAAATGGCAAGTCCGCTTGAGAAGTGGAAACTCGAATTACTAATACTAGCTGGCTGTTAGGAGACTAGATTGATTCAGGTCGATCCTAGTGGGTTCAAGTGGAACTCTTTCATTGCGATGTAGACTTAGTAGGGTCTAAGTGACAAACCCCGTGATACTCTAAGGTAGCACAAGATGGCATCATTCGGAAAACCTACTAATGGACTACAAAAGGCATTCCTTGGAATGAGCTTAGCGGGCATGTTACAGTTGGTATTAGTGGACACATTAGTATAGAATATGACGTAAGCTTTTAAAAAAATTTCTTGGATTGTAAATATAGCTTAGAATATGATTTTCCTTAAAGAAGAATTCTTCTCTTTGTTAATGTATGTTTTTGAATTTTGGCTGAGTAATGAATTTTGGAAATGATTCTTGATCTTACAAGTAATGTTTATGTCCACTATGCATTCATCTAGTCTTGCCTAGAGAAATCAGATGATGCGGATATTAGACCAATTGTACAACCCCTCACCTTTGTAATGTGAGAGATGTTGGATGATTAACATAGGATACTACTATATCGATGCAAGGCATCTAGCTTATCTTTAGAATAATTTGAAAAGGGTGAAATGGATGGAGGATCTTAAAGTTGCCAAGATCTATCTATTTTATGAAGCTAGTGTAAACTCAACCTTGTATACTAGAGGCAAGAAGATCAAACTAAACTAGTATATCTATGAGGAAGTTACAAAGATCCTTCTAGCCAAAAGAGTAAAAGTCATAGGTTGCTCTAACTGCCACAACTAAAAGAAGAATGGATTTCTTGATCTCCCTCAAAAATATAGATTCCTACATATCTACTCTCAGAATCCAAGTCGCTTCATAAAGGATGTATCCGATTGTCATGCTTAGATTGTAGTAGGAAATCCTTTCTGAAAAATTAGATGAGCTTATGAGTTATCTGAATAATGTATATTTTTCCATTGATTACCTCGTACATCCGTTGTAATAAAAATTTATTGATACTTTATCAATCAGAGAAATAATGGAACCCTACTTTTCCCTTGGAACCTCTAAATTGTAGTTTGAACTTTCAACAGATTAAGTGAGAAATAATTTGAGTATCAAACTCTAATATTAACGT
The DNA here is from genome assembly GCF_053477565.2 of Lygodium microphyllum. Taxonomy (NCBI): domain Eukaryota; kingdom Viridiplantae; phylum Streptophyta; class Polypodiopsida; order Schizaeales; family Lygodiaceae; genus Lygodium; species Lygodium microphyllum. The sequence continues at coordinate 25,948,006 of NC_141159.1, forward strand.
TGGGAATTGTTGAAAATTTCCCAAAATCTTGCACCCACAATAAGTCCCAACCAAGCCTAAGAAAGGATGAATCTTTTGAAGCAAGTCAAACCTCCAGAATTTGATGGGAGAGGCGAGAATGTGGAAGCCGATGCAAAAATTTGGATTGAATCCATGGACGATTATTTTACTTTTGTTGGAATTATCCCAGCCAACCAGGCCATGATAGCTGAGCTAAAATTAACTGGTGAGGCTCGACTTTAGTGGAAGCAGTGGTGTCAAGTTCAAGGTGTCCTTGAAAATACCATTACTTGGGATTTGCTGAAAGAAGTTGTAAGAGGAAGGTATTTACCTCCAGCTTATCGCACCCAGAAAATGAATGAGCTCTTTAATTTGAAGCAAATGGGAATGACCCTGGAGACATATTACTCCAAGTTTGTTTCACTTCTTAAATATGCACCCTCCATGGATACTCCTCAACAAGTGTCCAAGTTTTGAAATGGGCTAAATTCTCCTTTGAACACTCGTCTGGAATCAATGCGCCCAATAGACCTCCAAGATGCTTTAATTTGAGTTGCTCCTATTATATAGGAAGTACAATCAAAGCCTAAAAATACTAAGTTCTAGAGCTACAATAACCAAAACAAAGGAGGATTCAAAGGTCAAGCAAAAAGAACCCAATGTCAATTTCACCAACGTTAAAAGAAAAAGGCAAAATCCAATGCAATTGGAAATTTTGTTTCTACCCAGGGAAGGAAGGATGGTCTTAGGTGCTTTCATTGTAACGAGCCAAGATATTTCAGGAGAGATTGTCCAAAGCTTGTGGAAACCATCACCAAGGCCAATTTTGAGGTCAAGGCAGAGCTGCCCAAGACTAAGGTCAAGTAGATATGGCAAGAGGAAGAACTTCAAATATTCTCCTTAAAGAGATCAATAAGAAGGAAGACCTTACTATGGAAGAAGATATTGAAAAAGTGATTGTTCATGCTGCATTCCACGAGAAGGGTCCAAATCGTCAATATTTGATAATACAGACACCAGCTAGTCACTGAGATAAATCATTTAAAGTTTTGATAGGCTGTGGAAGTACACATTCGTTTATTTCACCCGTGTGCTAAGAAGTTAGGGATAGACACAATAAATGCATCAAAACTGCTTGTGGAATTAGCAAATGGAAAGGAAGTACATTCTACACAATAAACTGCCAAGGTAGAGTTTAGTCTAGGAGAAAACCTTCAAGTATGAGGTTTAGAGTAATGAACTTACAAGCTTATGAGTGTTTATTGGGAATGGATTGGCTGATTTCCAATGATGCTCATATCCATTGTGGAAAAGGTCAAGTAACATTTCAAGATTTGAATGTGAAAGGCATGAAAAAAGGATACATGTTTACTTGATCAAGCTTAATAAGGTAAATCAAGATGGTTAGTCAGAAATCTTCTGGTTAAAAGAATACGCCAGCATATTTCTTGAAGAGCTAGCTGAGTTACCTCTAGAAAGAGAAGTTGATCATGAGATCAAAGTTATTCCAAGAGCCGCTCCAGTTGCAAAAAGACCTTACAAAATGTCTATTCTTGAAGCCATTGAGCTTAAAGAGAAACTTTAAAAAATGCTAGATCAAGGGTATATTTGACCAAGTAGTTCACCATGGGGAGCCCTAGTATTATTATAGAATAAGAAAGATGGAACTCTCCGTCAACTATCGAGGGCTAGACCAAGTAACAATGAAGAATAAGTACCCAATCCCAAGGATAGAAGAGCTTCTTGATTGTCTACAAGGAGCAATGATCTTTTCTAAGATTGATCTTTGGTCATGATATTATCATATCAAAATCAAGAATGAAGATATTCCTAAAACTGCCTTCAACACAAGATACAGTCATTTTGAATTCATTGTGATGTCATTTGGGTTGAAAAATGCTCCAGCCACCTTCAACACGTTAATGTAGGACATTTTTAGACTTCATCTCGATGATTTTGTTCTTGTATTCTTTGATGATATCCTAACTCATTCTAAGGAGGAAGAAGATCATGAACCACATCTTTGCATTATCCTAGAGACAATGAGAACACATAAGTTGTATGTTAAGAGAAAGAAGTGTGCATTCTTCAAAAGGAAGATTGAATACTTGGGATTTATAATGTCTGCCAAAGGTATATCAGTAGATCCTAACAAGGTCAAGGATGTTCAAGATTGGCCACCCAAACCACTATCAAGGAAGTGAGAATTTTTCTAGGTCTAAAAAGATGGTATAGGAGATTCATCAGAAACTATGCCCAAATTGCAGCACCTCTTACTTACCGACCTACTCACAAAGAAAGTTGCTATTATCTGGACACCAATTGAACAATCTAGTTTTGAGCAACTAAAGTATAGTTTGATAATTGCTCCTATCTTAAGACTACCTGTGACTTAAGAAAGGAATTTGAGGTTGTCATCACATATGCCAGCTCTCTTGCATTAGGATGCGTATTGATGTAGAAAAGTCGTCTTGTAGATTGCTCTTCGAGAAAATTGAAAGTCTATGAAAAGAGTTAGCTACTTATGGCCTAAAGTTGTTAGATGTGATCCGCGCTCTCAAATTATGGAGACATTAATTGCTTGGAAATAAGTTTTCCTTAGTCACAGGTCATAAAAGTCTTAAGTGGATTTTCACTCAGCCTAATCTTAATATGAGGCAATGACAATGGATCAAAATTTTGCAAGAGTATGACTTTGAATTAAGTTCAAACATGGTAAAGAAAATGTAGTAGCAAATGCCCTTAGTCATAAAGCCTTCCTTAATGCTCTTATCACTAAAGAACCATCTAGGGCAGAAACTCTGGCTACAATGGTATCAATACTGACTAATCTTATCATTGAGTTGACTGAGGATGAAGAAAATAAGGAGCCTTACTATCAACAATTGTTTTGGGAAGTTCAAAATAAGGAACAAGATCGCAAATTCAAGATTAAGTATCAAGAATTCTCAACAACTTATGAGGACGAAGGACTTGTTTATTTCAGAATGAGACTACCCATTCCTTCAAGCTAGACTCTTAAGAGAAGGATATTTTGGGAATCACATGACTCTCCTTTTTCAGGACACCCAGATTATGCAAAAACTCTTAATGCAGTCAAGAAAAGCTATTATTGGCTAAGACTCAAGGGTGATGTGCTTAAGTATGTCATCGAATGTCTGAGCTATTAAGGAGTGAAATTTAAAAGTGTCAAGTTAGCACGAAAACTCGAGTCAGTTGATATTCCTCATATGAAATGGGAGTTTATCAGCATGGACTTTGTAGTTGGGTTACCTTCTATGCAAGGAGGATATAGCTCAATGATGGTGATAGTAGACATGCTAATAAAGGTTGCTCATCTTATTCCAATAAAAACCAATTACAAAGCTTTAGATATTGCAAGAATTTTTGCAAAAGAGATTTCTAGGTTGCATGGGTTACCTAAAAGGATCACCAGTGATCGTGATTCTCTTTTCACATCACATTTCTAGAAAAGTTTATTTGAAGCCATTGGAACCCAACTTTGTTTCAATACTACTTATCATCGACAAAATAATGGGCAGATAAAACAAGTTGACCACGTGATTGAGGATATTGTGTGAGCATATTGTAGCAAGGAACCTAACAGGTGGATTCAATATCTACCCTTCGTGGAATTTTCTTATAATGCTTCCTATCATCGAAGTATTCCGATGACTCCATTTCAGGCACTATATCGTCAAGATTGCCTTATGCCACTTAATTTTTTTGATCCTACCCTAAGGGTAGAAGCTTCAAGAAAAATGTAAGAAGAAATGGATGATCGAATCAATATTATCAAACAAGATATTCAAGCTGCCAAGGACCAACAAAAGGCATATGATGATTTGGAAATGCAAGAACAAATATTCAAAAAAGGAGACATGGTCTTTGTTTGTGTCCATCCAAAGAAGAGTTCCTTGTCTTTGGGAGATTTTAAGAAGCTAAGTCTAAGATATTGTGGACCCTACAAGGTTCTCAAGTGCTTAGGACCAAGTGCTTACAAGATACAACTCCTTGAGAATTTGAAAATCCACAATGTATTCCATGTTAGCTTATTGAAAGCATACGTAGTTAACCTTAACCATATCCTTGATGATCAACAAGTCATAATACCTAGCCAAGGAGTCCTTGAGCTACAACATGATAGAGTAATTAATGTAAGAGAGAGAAAATTGAGAATTAGAATCTTAGAGAATACATTATCCAGTAGTGGAAAGACTACCCTAAAAAAGATGCTACATGGATATATGAGAATGTTCTTTATAAAAAATACCCACAATTTCTCTCGAGATAAGGAGATCTCCATTCCTCTAAAAGGAGGAGGATGTAACATCCATGTGCCTTCAGGTGAATAATTTTTGGTTAGTTAAGATAAAATGTTAGTTGGTACTAAGTTAGTAAGTTAGTTTATAAGTTAGTTTATAAGTTAGTAAGCTAGTCAGTAAGATAGTTAGTTTATAACGTCATAAGTTAGTTAGCTAATACATTAGTTTTAGTAATTTTAATAAGTTAGTAAGGTTAGTATTACCTTTATATAGCTTATATATTATACAAGTTACTTATTAATGTTATACTAATGTTATAATTAATGTTAAAAGAAGAAAAGCATCAACGTTGCTGCCATAAAGGGCACCTCCTCCCCAAATCCAACTGACGAATAGGCCGTGGTTATCATCATCATCATCATCATCATCATCAGCGACATCATATATAGCATCATCATCAGCATCACCATCAACATCATCTATGACACGTTAGAAAAAAGAAATAATCCCCCACTCTTAAACTAAGAGTGAAGGAGCTATTATGGCCAAAAAGGGAGGAGAAAGAGAAGGAAAGGGAGAGGTAGTATCCACTCCCTTTTGCCTATATACTACTTCTCCTCACTGCAAGTCTTGTAGTCACTCCATCGATGGCCTCCAGCAACTCCGACAATCAAGGCAAGCGCAAGGAACCCTAGCACCAAGGAGACCTTCATGGGAAGTGAAGGTCACTTCCAACTCCAAAATGGCCCGAAATTGTAAGCTCTCCCAAGTAACCGGAAAAGCCCTGACTAAAGGAGAAGGATCGGGCAAAAATGCCACTATCAACAACAGGAACGGTGTATTAGGTGGAAACGCTAACTCAACTCTCCAAAACCAGGCACTGCTACCATGTCTACCCTAATACATAATTTTTATGAGTAGGGAACTCGCATCGCATCGACAACTGAGGGAAGACTTGCATTGTGACTTGCATGGCATCATGAATAGCTTCAATTGCACCAGGTAATGGGGTATGCATCTAAAAAAGTAGATTAAGATACGCATGTGAAATGTTGAGCTTAGTTGAAAGGAATAGTTTGGTAAATGAGGTCCTGGCTAATAAGCAAAGCCAAGATTTAGTTCTCGACCCACCTAGGACCTTAGTCACAAAATAAATTGGTTTGTCCTTACGACCATATTTTGACTTGGAGTCAACACGCTCTTTGATCTCTACCCCAATAGCCAACCATGATGAACCCAAAACATGCTTAGGTATATCATTTCCAGAATATGAAACATCCCAAAGCTAACACAAGGAAGCTCAAATGGAATACCCATAAGGAGAATGACTACTTGCCAAGCTACATTCGATGCTGGTAACTGTTTTGGAATGGTAAATAGACTTGGTTTACGTTTGTCTTGCAAGAAGAGTAAATGCAAGTTTTCATTATCTTGAAGACGAGGAGACCTTAGGGTAAACTTAGAACCTGATAGAATTATCAGATGAAAAAGATGATTACCAATTGACCCAACAAAATCCTAGACCAAGATCTTAAGATAGGGGGACCAAAGGATAGTAACTCAAGGGAGCCATCGTTTGATCTATAGTGTAATTGCTCTACCCTAATACATAGTAGTGAGGTCAAGAAGAGGGTATTCTCTATCCCTTGAAAAATAATGGAAAATGAAGCCTAGGTAGGAATGATCAAGAAAGGTGACATTAGCATCAAAGATGAGGACTCCACCTTAGCAGATGTCTTGAGAGCACTCAGTCAAGATTATAATCCATAGAATCATAATAGAAATAGTCGTAGGTGGATATTGCATAGGTTATGAAGTAGAAAAGCTACTCTAGATACTAAATTATTAGATAGTTGTGTAGATGGTTGCTTACATAAAGAACTTAGTATTACAGAACAATCTATGCGATAGAATAGAACTACAAGTTGTGCATTAGTTACCACACAAAAATAATTTCTAGTTGCATTGAAATGAGTAAAGGACTATATGCGCACTTGAAATTAGTTAAAGTAAAATGACTCAATATATCTACTGTTGAACGGGACAAGGTTAAGTATTGAATAACGCTTGTTATAAAAAAATAAAAGTTTATTTAAAAATCATGTAAATTGTCTCATTAGGTTATCGTCGTCGTATTTTTCTAAGTACCAACTAAAGGAAATTTGCTATTTCTTAAGATAGTTTAATGTTAAGAAAATATTGAATGGAATCTTCAAAATTTTTGAAGAACAACTTAGACCCTCCCAGTTTATCGTATTACCTACAAACCCCCAAAAATTGAAATGAAGGAATATTGCATATTCTTCATAAATAGTTTATGCAATGGTATCTCTTATGTTGGGTAAGTTATCTCTAAGTGGGAAATTCATGCCTCGCATAACAAAGTTGAAATAGATGTACTCAACACTTCTATATGGGGAAGAGAATCATCATTAGATTGTAAGGTTACCTTAGGTTAAGGTCTACCTTGGCTATGTGAAGCTATGAGCTGCTTGATGGTGTGATTGTCATTGCATCATTATATGTTTGAAAGGATTGTTTGTGTTGATAGAATCTAGATCTCTAATTAAAAACATTGACAAACACGATAAAAGGAAAGATCGCACTAGGCTACCCCCAAGCTAGTTGTGAGAACCTACTCCAAGGGGGTCATGGTTATCACTTCGTGAGACTTAGATCGGACCCATAGTGGGGGAAAGGTGTGTCCATAGGGATAGTCTCAAGTAGTAGAAAATATGGATGCCGAGGGGGGGGGGGGGGGACTCTGGATATAAATTCCGCATTACTCCTAGAATCTGACAAGCCCCTTCATGACCCAGGATGGGATCATGGAACCCTAATACTAGTTACAAGGGTGAAATCTTGGTGGGTAGAATAGCCTGATAGAATTCTGTATATCTTCTGCAAGATTGAAAAGATAAAAGTTTTAATAAACTTCCAATATAATAAAGGAAAATTTTTTACTCAAGGTTTGTTTGAATTGTATGCATATCCGTCAATAAATTACGTAAAGGAACTTATGATTTAATGGACTAATTAAGGAAGCTAGTTGTATATGTTTCAATAAATGTGATGTAGGTAAATTAGAAAAAACTAAAGATGATATCGTCATCGAAGGAAAGAGACTTGGCGTGACCTGCGACAGGGTCCACCGTCCAATGGTAAGGTGGTCTTGGTTAGCTGAGAGCTTTTCTAATTTGGCAATAGAAATATGAAAATGATAAATTGACTAACTAGTTGCTAGGTAGAATTGACTTGCATTGTTTTAGAGGGCCAAAATGGGATTTTTCCTTATGGGCAGAAGAGTTAATGTGCCACACTCCCCTTTGTCTCCCATTCTCTTTGAACCAAGTGCAATGGCAAGTCCGCTTCAATTCAAGTGATCCTATGAGAAGTGGAAACTCGAATTATAGATGCAATTGGCTATTAGGAGACCCAATTGATTTTAGGAACCTCGAATTCAAGTTGATCCTAATGGGTTTGGCCAAAACTCTTCCGTTGCGATGTAGACTTAGTAGGGTCTAATTGACAAACCCCGTGATAATCCAAGGGAGCGTCGGACGATGTCATTTGGAAAATCTACTGATGAACTACATAAGGCGCGCCTTGGAATGAGCTTGGTGGGCATATTACAATAGCTCAAGGAGTAAAATAGGTGCTCACAAATTTTTGTTCTGCACTTAAATAAAGAGGTTGAAGATCAGTCCAAAAATTCAACAAATCATCCAGCTTTTAAAGATCTTCTTGATGAGGAGTACAAGGATTTTTTGAAGTACCTACTTTATTACCTCCTAAGAGAGTAATAGATCACCCTATCATTTTGTAGTTCAACTCAAAGCAAATTAATAAGCAACCCTATAGGTTATCTAAGTGTGAACATGAAGAAGAAGTAGCCATGAAAATCAAGGAGCTTCTTGAAATGGGATTCATTGAGCCTAGTTCTTAACACGATCTTGTTAGTGAAGAAAACATATGGATTCTTCAGAATGTGTATTGATTGTGCAGGGATCTAAACAAGATTATAGTGAAGAACATGTATCCAATACCCAGAACCCAGAATTGATGATTTACTTGATGAGCTTAAGGGGGCTAGATTTTTTACAAAGATTGACTTGAGATTAGGGTATCATTTGATTCGTATGCGATATGGTGATGTAATCAAGACTGCCTTTAGGATAGATCGAGGGCTATACCACTTTCTAGTGATTCCATTTGGTCTTACTAATGCTCTAGCTACCTTCTAGAGTTTGATGAACAAGATTTTGCTACCTTTCCTCTTTTAGTTTGTCCTAGTATTCTTTGATGACATTTGATTTACAACAAGACTTTTTAGGACCATTTATCACATATGAGGAAGGTTTTTGATATATTGAGGCATGACAGACTCTTTGCTAAGGAGAAGAAATGCTCTTTTATGCAAACTAAGGTTGAGTACTAGGGCCATATTGTTTGTGAAAAATGTATCCACGCCGACCCCAAGAAGGTGGAATGTGTTAAAGATTGGCCAATACCTCTACCACTACTTCACTTTGAGGGTTTCTTGATCTATCCTCATTTTATCACCAATTCATTAAGCATTATGTAGCTATTGCAGCTCCTTTGACCAACAAGTTGAAGAAGAAAGCTCCTTTTCGGTATGCACTTGGACATAGTAGCTTTAACCAGTTAAAGGAACTCCTTACTTCTACACCTATTCTAAATGCCCAGAATTTTCGAAGGAGTTTTTCCATACAGTGTGATGCTAGTGGCCAACGCAGCATAGGGGCTATTTTGTTACAGGAGCATGGAGTGACTACCTTTGAAAGTCACAAGCTTATAGATAAGAAAATGGCTATGAATGTCAATGACCAAGAGATGTTGGCTATCTTACATGTGATAAAGAAATGGCACCATTATTTGTATGGTAGCCGGTTTAAAGTTCAAAGTGATCACAAGGTCCTAAAGTATTTCCTCACTCAGTCCAATCTTACTCCTAAGCAATATAGGTGGGTAATTACTCTACAAAATTATAGTTTTGGCATCACTCATATGAGGGGCAAAGACAATGTAGTGGTTGATTCTCTTTCTCGTATGTGGGAATGTAAATTTTCAGCTATGATTACATGGATTGAAGAATTACATGAAGCCTATCTTTTGGATGAAGAGCTCAACCATGTTTTTCAGAAATTACAGCAAGGTCTCATGAAGGAAAACTCACATTATCATCTTAAAAATGATCTAATCTAGTTAAGTGGCAAGATTGTTATTCCCTCTACTTCTTCTTTTATATTAAAAATTATGGAGGAGTTGCATTCTTCACCTTTAGTTGGACATCTTAGAGTTGTTAAAAACTATGATAAGATCAGTAAAAGATTTTATGGGAAAGGACTATGGAAATATGTTAAAAAATTTGTTATGTAGTGTATGCCTTGTCAGCAGAATAAGAACATCACCCATAAGCCAGGTGGTTTGCTATAGCCCACTACTTATTCCTATGGACGAGTGGTGCACATTACCATGGACTTCATTACTAGTTTGCCTACTACCAAAAAGGGATGTAATAGTATATGTGTGGTGGTGGATAGACTCACCAAGGCAACTTGTTTCATTCCAACCAAGACCTAGTTTACTGCTTCACAGGTGGCTAGTCAATTTATGGAACAAATTTTTAGATTACGTGGATTATCATGGGTGATTATTCATGACAAAGATTCAAAGTTCATGAGTAACTTTTGGTAGGAGGTATTCAGATCCATGGATACTAAATTTTCTCCTTTTATATCCTATCATCCACAAGCTAATAGATAGAAAAAAAGGGTAAACAAGTGGTTGGAGACTTATCTTCGTCATTTCTATCATGATGTGTAGTATTCATGGGATTCTTGGTTGCATTTAGATGAGTTTGCCTATAATAACTCCACTCATGCTAGTATTGGAATTTTACCCTTTGAGGCTATTTATGGATATAAGGTACCCTTACCCACAATCATTTTTAATAAGAAAATCAATCCTCTTGGGAAAGAAGAGTTAGAAAGAATGCAAACTCTTCTTTAGTAGTGTGAGTTGAATCTTATGAAGGCCCAAGATCAGATGAAGATGTATGTAGATGAGGAGAGATGACCTTTACAATTCCAAGAAGGAAAATTAGTTTTGTTGAAAGTGCCTAAGTCTCATTACTCTACCTTGAAGGATGGATTCAGTAACAAGCTTGCTCACAGGTTTTATGGACCCTATAAGAACTTGAAGCACATTGGAGACTTGACATATAGATTGGAATTACCCTCTTTTGGCAAGATTCTTAATGTATTAAATGTTAGTTGGCTCAAGTCTTTTTATGGTGCTTCTGTGAATACAATTGATGAGTTGTCACCTATTGATGAAGAAGATCTTATTCAGTACATCCCTGAGGCTATCATAGATCAACATGAGAAGAAACTTCACTCTTGCTCTATCATTGAATATTTGATCAGATGGAGAGATTTACCATGTGAAGAAGCTTCTTGGATGCCTAAATCTATATTAGATGAGTTTCCTTTCCTACGAGACATATTGGTGGTGGTGGCTGAAGCATAATTATTGCAGACTCAGTTATGGTGCAAATAGGGTCCTGATAGCAATCTCTTTTAGAACAATTTTTATCTGCCAAATTTTCAAATTTATGCCACCTCCATAGAGTCAAAGTACTCTTTGAGCAATATTTTGACATGTGGCATGCTTCGTTTGGATACTTCTACCAGAAGTTATGTCAGATTTGGTTTGACATGGTCTGTTCTTATAGCAAGTTGTTTTTCTTTCTTTTGAGTCTATTTCTTGAAGACTTAAAGGCTCCACACTCTTTTGAAGAACTTGTGATAATGTATATAGCTATGTCTTACTTTTATCTCTTCATTTCAGTCCATATGTCTTCAATATTTCATTCATTTCCTTACTTTGTATAGCTTTAAAAAACAGACTAGTACTCTATTTCATCCATTGTTCCAACTCTTGTAAGTTTGTTTTTGTGGGCAAAAACCTTTGGGGGACAAGATGAATTGTAAGAAGTTGGGAAGAAGAGATGTTTAGTGTAGAAATAATAATAATAAATTGTCACATTGACATAGGTATAAAAGGGAAAGACATGTAAATATTCACATCTTTTTTGGAACATTGATACATTAATGTCTCTTACCTCACCTCCTTGTTCACAACTTCTATGGCTTCTCTTCCTTTTCTATCTTTCTCTCTCCTTTTCTAGTATTTCTCTCTCCTCGTCACTCTCTTTGTCTCTCTTCTGCACTCCTTTCTCTTCTATAGTCTTCTCTCTCCTCTTTCTCTCTCTCTCCAGTCCTCTCCTTGAGAAGAGTCTATTGATAAATCCTTTGCAAACCCATAATCTCATCAACTTGCATCAATGCTACCTGAGTGGTCTCTCCCACAAATTGCATTTTTCTCTTCATAAAATCTATATCTTCACCATGAAATTTGTGCTTGGCGATTCCCAATACCTAAGTAAGTGTAAACTTAACCTTGCTATTAAGGATCCCGCTTCGAGTACTTTCTTAATGCTAATGATTGTCTCTATGTCAGACTTCAATTTATACCTAGGTTTCTTAGCATTCTTCTTGCTTCTTTTCCTCCACTACATCTTCCATTATGTGTTTGGGAGTGGCCTTTTCAGCAATCTTCTACTACTCTGCTTTACTTCTTATCATCCTCTTTTAGGTACCTACAACATCACCATCTCTTCTCCTCCTTTCATCCACAACTACATCAACTATCTATACTTTTGCAAGTATGCATAGGCTATAAAGGAGTCAATTAGAGCATCCCAACCTGTCATACTCCATATATTTTGATCGGTATATCACAATTCAACCTTGGAAGTCTTTCCCTTTCCTGCACAATCCAAAGCATGTAACTATACTTCAAACTTTGTGTCAACCATGCATACACCAAGAGAATTAAGAGATACTACATACTACCTTTGCCAAAGTTGGCTCAAGAGGCAAGCATGTCTCTCTTGAATGGACCTTACTATCCTTCCAAAAGATCAAAATTTTGGCTTACACATAATGATAAGACACACAATCATGTGTCGCATGTTGAGGGTTATCACACCATATACATCTACATGCAAAACCTACTCTTTACAATTGGACTAGTAGGCATAGCTAGAGGAACAACCATATAGAAACATATGGCTTTGTTGCAATTTCAAGTGCTTTTCCAAAGGCAGTAGGCATAGTGCCTACACCCAATCTCAATTTCATTCTTTTCTTCTTAAGAATCATATTTACAACTTTTGTTACATATAATTGCTCAATTTTCATCCATGTTTTCATTGTTTAATCTTCTACACGATCCCCCAAATTTTCCTACAAGGCTGGATCTGCAATTTTCAAGAACAATTTAATTTATTTATCCTCTAAAGCTTGCTCCTCAATAGCATTCAACTATGCATATCAATTTTCAAACTCTCGTAGTAAAATAATAGGCTACAAGATCTTTGTTGAGCCTTTCAACTCAATCTAGAAATGTCTTGTGTGTGACCAAACTATTGTCTTCAAGAAAAAACTCTTCTCTCAAAGCTTTTGTAAATTTAGTCCAATTTGAATATTTTCTATACAAAGGTGCAAGTTGATCTTTTAGTGCCTTCACAGTAAGATGAGCAAAGGTACGAGCTCCATGCATACTATGGAGCCCCCAAAAAATCCATTTTTGTTGCAACACCTGCAAATAAGTTGATACATTATGACCATTAAACTTCTTCAATTCATGCTCAAATGTCTACAAAGCATTTATGGCCATAGCATCAATCTTATTAGAGTCTTTCCATATTTGTTATTGTTATCATTGCTACTCATATAACAATAGCACTTGTCTCATTCAAACGTACCCAACCCTAATTTAACTTAGAGAGGATAGTTTGGTAGTTGTTTAGGGACTAATCCTAGTCACTGCCATCCTCACTAACTTTGAGTGTGCAGAGTTAGATGACTAAGCTTTCCCTAGGAGCATCTGACCTCATCCATCAAGGATCGACATGTTGATTCTTAAGGACACATCTATAATCTCTAGTAGCAATCTAATATCAAGGTTAAAACAATGGTGTCTTGTGAATCATCCAGGAAGGTTATGCTTATCAAACTTTATTCTAAATATGGAAAAATCCACCTAGCTAATTGGGTCTACCCGACCATAGGATGATTCCATTAGAAAATTCTCCACTCACTTCCCATGGTGTTGATGTGCATTTTAGTATTTTAAATTAGCATGGTAGCTTCATTATGATATATTGATGCATGTTGATCCCATGATGATATATAAAAATAGATCCATTAATTAATTTTTGCATAGGGTTCATTAGCATGCCCTTATATTATGGATGCCAAGAAATCCATTTGAAAACAAAGTTGCTCTTGATTTTTATTCTCACATATATAGTCACTTCAAAAGCAAATCAAACCAAAGCCGACGGGTTACCATCCTTGCCATGTTCAACTTGAGCATTCCAATGCTCAACCATGCTAGGCTCAAATAGATTTTTAACCCTATTTTAGGTCTAGCACCAAGCTTATGACTCAAACTAGAGCCTTGGTATTGTTGTCACTCGCCATAAGCCCTAGAAGAGAGACCAAATGTACCTAAGTGGTAGTCGGTTGTATTAGGGAGTGTACAAATACTCTAAGTGGAGAGTAACCGAGGCAGCTAGGGATGCCATCATGCCTCCTTTCCATTCGATTGAAGCCACATACATTTCCTTTCATACCCTAAAGTAACCACAATTAGTTTCTAACATTTTACCAATCAGCCCTTTTTTTAAATTACTAAATCAAAAATCAACAAATAAAACTTCTCTATAATTTTTGAATCAAATGGAGTTCATCTTGTGCATTTGCACATATTTTACAATTCATGCATATGAACGCACCTCATTTCTTATTTTTTTGTTTACCAAAGTAAACTAAGTATTTCAATACATGTGAATGTACTCAAATGTAATAATGAGAACTAAATTAAAGTTTCTTTGCAAAAAGAACATTAATTTATAGCAATTTGAGTATTTATCCTAATTTATATAAGCAACTAAATAGTATAAATAAAAAAATGTTTTTTAGAAAATACACTTTATATGGAATTAAATTTTTAAAATTACAAAAAGGAATTATACTTATGATTTAACAATTTGAAAAATTGACTGTATTAGATGTTAAATAAGATTTTTCTATAGATTTACATCAATTTTAAGGATTTATATGAATTTTTAAAATAATTTTTAATTATTTTTTTCAAAAATAATATTATTAGTCATACTTAATTAGGTTTACTTTTTATTATTTATATTTTTAATTTACAATATTTTCAAATATTTTTTACATTATTTTGAATATATTTCTAATTTTATAAGATAAAAATAATAAAGAATACATGATAAGGATTATTTAATTATTTTAAAATATTTTTAATGATTAAATTAAATTTAAAAATATTTTTTTAAAAAATAATTAAATATTAAATTTTTAACCTCGATCATATTAGTAGCTAGAATTTTGACAGTATGGCTACCCGAGGATCCTACTACATTGTTGCATTTGCAAGGGGCCATCGCGGATGGGAAGGATAAAAAAAGAAAGGATTTTAGGGCTAGGGGATGATGCATGAATCGTTGTTAACTCCTTCATGTGGAATTTCCTCATCTCTAACTCTTAGTTTTTATTCCTCCTCTTAACCTTTAGATGAGGAGGTAAGGCAAGTTTGTATGCATAAGTCCCAATCCATTTTATGATTTTGTAAGACCCATATTACTTAGGAAAAATCCTTTTAAAGCTCTAAGAGATAGAGAGATTTTCTTGGCTTGAGCCCTCAAGAAGACCATATCACATTCCTTAAAGGTTCAAACAGTCCTCTTTGGATCAGTGTTGGCCTTTTGCTGATCCTATGCTGCTTTTATATCTTACAAGATTGTCTTGACCTGCTCTTGCATGCCATCTAACATTCTTTTCTAGGCTTCGACCTTTATAGTTGGATCGATAAAGTTTAAGGATGATAAACACTCTTTCCCAAATAATGCTTGGATGGGATCATTCTAATGCTTTGTTTGAATGAAGAATTATAGACATACTTTACCCACGAAAGATATTCAATCCACTTCTTTGGCTCTTGGCTACAATAATCCCTCAGAATATCCTCCAAGACTTGATTTACTCTTTCTGTTTGTCCATTAGTTTGCAGGTGATCTACTGTACTGAAGCATAATTGTATCCTGATGGCTTGAAATAAACTAGTCTAGAATTTGAAGATAAAGAGAGCATCATGATCACCGATGCTTCTTTTTGGGAGCCCATGTAGAAAAAATATCTTTTTGATGAAGATTCTAGCAATGTTGAAAAGCTGCCCTATTGTCTCTAGAATGGGGTGCAAGACTCTCTTGCCTTATAGGTTCCTCAATTATTATAATATTTAGGAAGGTCTTGCAACTAAGGGTGTTAACTACCAATTTTCTTTGCCATGATGGTATCAGATCTCAAAGTTGAACTCTTATAAGACTTCTATCAACCTTCTTTACCTCATTTTGAGATGTGGTTGGGTGAAGATTCATTTTACACTTTTATGATCGATGATGATGAGGGTGAATTTACAAGCAAGCAAATAATGGCACCATACATCAAGAGCAAGAATGACTACCAAAAGCTCTAGATCATGCATAGCATAGTTCTTTTCATAAGGCTTCTCACAAAGTATGATCCAATGAATGAATAATAGATTGAAATATCATGTGAAAGACCATGACGTTATACCAAGGCTCACTTTGAATCTATATGTGACAAAGTATATTAATTTAATATAGTTATATATATATTGAACATAGAACAACTCAGGGAAAATAAAAGAAAACAAATTGTATTAGTTTATACAAGGCTTTGTTGACTCGAAGGCCGTACAATATGCAAAATGAATCATGGAATTATTGAAGGGAGATAACTTCATATTTGGGTGGCTCACTAAGGATATCTAGGGTTATATACTCGATCGGCAGATTAAAAAATCCTTCCAATTGATTAACTAGAATGGTATCTATGGGCGAATACAACTTAGTTGGGTTGTACGACCTAGATAATCCTACTATACACTCACTAGGATTGGGTCATCACCTCACCCTCATGATACTCTATAGGCCCTTGGAGGACATGGGTAGAAGGTGAAAGTTTGGACTATCTTGAGCCTCCTAGCCCAATGGATCCTCCATAGCTCATACTCAAGGTTGTCGATGTGGTCAATGTGCATGTAGCAATTGGTAGAAGTCCAATACCAACCCATACACTACATCCACTATCGAGCACAAAAGAATTATTAGCAGGGAGATACAAAAATCTAATCAATCAAATAGAACATGAGATCTCCTAAGGGTAGATTGCATTGTGAGCCAACCTAATATACCAAGGGAAACATCAAACATAAGTTCTCCTACATAGGATCTCAAGTATAACCAAGTGCCCTAATATTTTTTTCCTTAGGAGCTTTTGACGACTTATGATGTTCATGAATTGCCTAAGACTATTCCTTTATTCAAGGACAAATCATAAAAATTCTTTAGATTTCATATGTTATTTACTACTTTGAAATATTTTTTTCTTTTTTACAAGGTATTACTCGGCCTAAATGTATACTTTATTGGCAAATTGATAATCCTTTTGCCAGGCTTGATTGTGTATTTTTCAAGAAATCTTTATCTACATCCATAGCCAGGAGGAAATAATCAAGTTGACTCGATATTTTTAGATTAGGGGATGAAGGAATTATAAGATCGCAATCCAATATGATTAAGAGTTCAACTCCTTCAAGTCTAGAATACATATATTTATTTTGAATAATCAATTGCTTATTTACAAGAATAAGGGCTTCTGAGTCTTTGGTTTTGAAGAACGAAAAAGCTTCAATGAAGTTAAGTTTTTCAAGAATTCAAGCTTTTAGAATATCATTTTCAATGTGCTTGACTTTCATAGTATCCATTAGGTAATTTCATTACATAATTGTAACCTTTTATCTTAGATTATCTACCACTCTCATCCAAGGATGGTTTTGAGAGTAATAAAGGCAACATCATGCCTAAACCAATAATTACTGGATCCACAATATAATGCTTGAAATATCTCATGGCCCAAAAGTTAGTTAACAAGTCCCTAAAGAATAAGATCTTCATTGATCATAGTGTTGAATAGACTTAAAAATATTTATTTAAAAATTTTAATATCATCCTAGAAATAGAGCATGTACCCAACTCTAATTTAACTTAAAGAGGGTATTTTGGTAGTCCTCTAGGTACCCATCCTAGTCACCGCCATCTGTGCTAACTTAGAGCATGCGAACTTAAATGACTAGGCATTTTCTAGGTCTACCTCACATGCAAAGCATCCAACCTCATCCCACGAGGATCATGGGTAGCTTTCTAAAGACACAACTATGATCTTTAGTAGCAATTTAATATCAAACTTAAAACAAACGTATTTCTCGAATCATCTAAGATTGAGGTAAGTGAGCACCACAATTGGTTCAATGAGAGCAACAAAGGAGGGGGAGTTAAGCATCAACTCCTTTTCCCATAAGGCACTGTCTCACACCAACCCTCTTTAATGGTGCTTACCCCTTCTAGGATTGACTCTTAGGACCTATCAATTCTAGGATAGACTCTTAGGAAGGTCCCACTTATTTTTCTTTATTCTAAATTTAGGAAAAGCCACTCAAAAGACTAGATCCGTGTGACTATAGGAGGATTCTATTAAAAAATCATCCATATGCTTTTCATGGTAAGGTGTATTTTAGTGTTTTAAATATGTATGCTACTATGAGGTTACAACATATTAAAACAACTTCATTAACTAATATTTGCATACGGTTCATTTTCACACCCTTAAGATACCAACGCTAAGCAATCCATTTGAAAACAAAGTTGTTCTTGATTTTTATTCTCATATATATAATTATTTCAAAAGTGAATAAATCTAAAAATCGATTACCACCCTTTTCCATTCATATTTGGTCTTTCAACAATCAACTACACTAGGCTCGTATAAGTTTCCAACCCTATTATAGGTTTAGGATTAAGATTATAAATCAAACCAAAGCTCCACTAGTTCTTGCCCATCATAAGGGCAAATCTTCCTATATGCACGACCAAATGTACCTAAGCGATGGTCACTCACATTAGGTAGCGTACAAATACTCCAAGTGAAGAGTAACCAAGGTCTCCCTTGGGATGCTATCACACCTCATTTACGTCTAATATTATGAAGCCCATGGATGTAATATATAAAATTTTTAATCCCCTAAAGCAATCATAATCAATTTCTAATTTTCTACCAATCTTGTATTTTTTTAAAATTAGTGAATAACAAATCAACCAATAAAACTTTTTAATGATTTCTCATTCAAAAGGAAGTCATCTCCTACTTTTGCACACATTTTACTATTATTGCATGTGAATACATCTTATTTCTTATTTCTTCACTTACAAAAGTCAACCAAGTATTTCAATACATGTGAATGCACTCAAAAAAATAATGAGAACTAAATTACTTTTGTAAATTAAAAATATCAATTTATAGTAACTTGAATATTTATCTTAATTTATGAAAGTGATTATATAATATTTAAAAAACAATCATTTCAAAGGAAAATATGATCTTTATAGAGTTTAATTTTTTAATTTATGAGAAAAAACTATATTTATGATTTGATAATTAGGTAAAGAAACTATCTTAGTTGCTAAATAAGTTCTTCTTATGAATTTACATGAATTCTAAGTATTTATAAGGATTCCTAACTAATTTCTTAATTGACAACTCATCAAAACTAAATTTTTAAATTATAATAAGTTAATTTAATTTTTTTAATATATTTTATTTTTTATTTTATCATATTTTCTTATAATTTGAATATTATTTTGAATATATTTTTAATTTCAAAATATAAAATATTAAAAATAGGATAAGGTTCGTTTTCTTATTTTGAAATGATATTTTATGATTAAAGTTAATAAAAAGAAAAATTTTAAATGAGAAATAAGAATAATTTCTATACTAATATCAATTTTTAAAAATTTGGGTATTATTTTTGACTATTTTTTAATAATAAGAAATAAAATATATACATAAACTATATTAATGGTTAGAATTTTGGCATCATGGCTACTCGAGGATTCCACTACATGGATGCACTTGCAAGGGGCTATCGTGGATGGGAGGATGAGAAAAGAAAGGATTTTGGGATAGGGGGACAATGTGTGAACTGCCGATAACTCCTTTGAGTAGAATTTTCTCTTTAAATGATAAGAGAGACCCTCCTTTAAATAGTCTTGTTAGGGGAGGGATTCCTCTTTTAGTGAGGCTTTAGTAAGGAAAACTATTTTTGTTTTATTAAAGTGTTTTTTTAATTTTTTATAGAAAATGGGAATTTTAAATTAATTTAGTGTAAATTTTTTACACATAATTTTTATTTTATATAGGAAAAGGAGAGAGGGGGTCAATGGAGATCTCATATGGGGTTGCTAGTAGGTGACGACTCTCCTTACCTATTTGTCCTTATCTTTAAGCCTTTAAGGCTTAAATCCTTAGCTTCCTTTTTTTTATATATTTTCCACACACACACACACACAAAAGTGAATTTCTTAGTGATAAAAAATATGAAAAAAAGTGTTAAAATTATCATATTTTCAATATTATATTTGCATTATTTTAAGGAGATTCCAACTAATGAAAAAAATATTTTTTTTTCAAAAAGTCCAATTAAGTCACACAAATCTTTAAAAATTGAGAATAATCTTTTAAAAAACCATGATTAGAGAAAGGTTTCCAACTAATAAAATAATTTGGAAAATATTTCTGGATCAATAAAAAGTATAAAATAAATCATAAAAATATATATACTAATTTACTTTAATCTTAAAAATTGAGAAAATTCCTAATTAATTTGTAAAATTAATTTTTGTAAGAAGTTGGGGAAGAATAAGGATCTAGTGTAAATAATAATGATGCCATGCCACATTGATATTGGTATAAAAGGAGAGGACATGTGATTTTTTTCATATTTTGATACATTAATACATTACAATCCTTCTTCTCGTTACCTTGCTCTTAACTTCAATGACTTCTTTCTCTTTCCTATCTTTCTCTCTCCTATTCTAGTCTTTCTCTCTCATCATCACTCTCTTTCTCTCACTTCTGCACTTCTCTTTTCTCTTTCTCCAGTTCACTTCTTGACAAGTGGTATTAGAGCATTGGTCTTTGATCTTGTTTTCCTTCTATTTCAGTCCAAATTTTCACCTTTAAAACCAATTTCAAAGATAAGTACTACATGTACTTGACATAGACAGTGACTAGCAGAGGTTTGCAAGACACCTACAGTTAGCAAGAGACTATATCTAGAGATCTTCAAGGGAAAATATGGTGGTTGAAGACTAAAATAGCAAGTCGTCACCAAATTTTCATGCAATGTGGAGGTAACTAGGTTAAATGGTAGTTAACCAGGCTTAGAAGGGAAATAAACTGTGGTTACTTTTCAAGTGGAGCTTCTCTTTCTCTCTCTTCCAAGTTTTTGGCTAAAGCTTCAATGGTGGCTGCCAAGAAATCCTTCAAGCTTGTTCTCGAGTGACCATTCCTTCGAGACTTCAAACATGGGGCAATGATTCCTCATATATTCTACATCAGATTGAGCACCATTGTTAGGCAGCTTATGCAATGATTGAACCAGCAATCAGCCCAAAAATTGCACTGCAATTTGCGTTGATTTTCTTGCTCAGATCTCATCCTTTGTATGCTGCAAATCTCTCCCAGATTGGTTGCTTATCCTTGGCATAATCAGAGCAAGTTCCTTCAATGAGTATCAACAAGAATTGGAGCCCTAATCTTCATTTCCTTTGTTGGAAACCCTAAAACATAGTAGAGCAGCCATAGCCACAAATCTGGAAGCTCAAATTTCTTCAATCTTTGGATCTTCCCCACCTCCAAGGCTTCTCTACCATCATTTTGAAGCTGAATGGACTCCAATTTGGAGATTGAAGACATTTCAAGGATTTCAACTTATTTAGGATCTCAAAGCTCATATTGATGAATTATTTTGGGGCTTGCTTGAATACTTGAATTTCAAAGATTAATGCTCTTTCTATTAATCAAAGCCTATTACATTGAATTTCAGCAATTTCAATCTTATTCAATCATAGATTTCATTTATAAATTTTTGATGCATAACCTTGATTTGATTGGGTGATTTCTTTTACCCAAGCTTGAAATATTGTAAAGGATAAGTAATAGCAATCATTGAGCCACTAAATTGCAGTTGTCTGATTAGAGTAGTATGCTAGTGCCATGTTGACATACCCACCAAGGAAAAAGGTGGATGTTGGGGGAGATAGTGGGACAAAAGAGAGGTGACCCTCCCTCACTATCAAAGATCCCAAAGGGTGCAACCAACTGACTCGGAGGGAACTTTGCCCACCTCTAGGTGATTCAGAGCTCGTGTAGGGAGCTTGTTCTGCCATTTTATCCCTGACACAAATACAATGAGTGGAGAATTGAAGATTGAGGTGCCTTCAAAGACTTAAGTACCTTCAAGAGCAAAATGGGGTAAAACATGGACTTTACATGACACTACAAGGTGTTCTTATAGGTACCAATTTCATTATACTGAAGTAGAAGTGTAGGTACTACAGGGTGCTCACATGTCCTATTTAGCCTCCTACAGGGTTTGGTAGCCATTTGGAACCATCATTTTACCCTTATAGGTGGAAACATGGCATTTACAAGTTGAAACGGGGTGCAGACCTGGAGAATTTAGACTCAAAGATTGGATTGCAAAATTTTCTGTCATAAACCCATTATGACATGCTATAGCTCATCTTAAAGAGGGAATTGTTGGCTTTGATTTGAATCAAAATTTTTGGAAATCGAAGCTTCCTAGCTCAAGTTATAGTCAATTTTTTGATGGGGTACTACAGGACTGCACTATTATGGTAGGGCATAAAGGCAAAAATAAGGCCTAGGATGAGTATGCTCAACAAATTAGAGATTCTATGCTAGGTAATATACCCCAAGAGAGCCTTAAAGATACTCAAGTGAATGGAGAAATCAGTGCACTTAACAATATCATGTTTGAACATGAAAATGGGCATGCCCAATGTCATATTGAGCTATTATCAAGAGTGGAGCAGATGGTCTTGTCCACTAGTCAAATGAATTCTTCCATTGAGAAGTTAGTGGATTCA
Organism: Lygodium microphyllum; assembly: GCF_053477565.2. Lineage (NCBI taxonomy): Eukaryota > Viridiplantae > Streptophyta > Polypodiopsida > Schizaeales > Lygodiaceae > Lygodium > Lygodium microphyllum. Next base: position 25,970,485 of record NC_141159.1, read on the forward strand.
ACTATCCAAACAAAGGATTCCATTGACAAGTTAGTAGAATCTAATGCTCAAATAATGACTCAATTCTCCCAATGGATGCAAATGCAAATGGGATTCAGAGAAGTAAAGGAGAAAGCTTATTCAAACAGTGAACCCTCAGTCCCACTTGAGCCACCTAGCCAAAATGGTCAAGATCATGGAATCATGGGATGAAGGCGCATCCAAAATAGCCAATATGAAGTAGGTGAGACTTCACAAACACATGATGACTATTTAGGCAGTTTAAATGGTACCAACTCCCAAGATTCTAGGTTGAGTACCCAACTTCCTAGGGTCCCTCTACCAATGGGAAGGTTTCATACTAGCTCTCAACCACCTATTGGGATAGTTCCATCTCATTTTGGGGGCTCAATGCCTAATACTCATGGCCAATCTATTTTGGGACAATAACCCTTCAATGAAAGAGAGCTGAAAGATAAGATTATCTTGGCCAAGTTCAATGGTCAATCATCTTCACCATCCAATCTAGAGGAATGGATTTCTAAATTGGAATCTTACTTTGATATATTACCTAGAACTGATTATATGAAGATTCATTTTTCTTTCTTGCATTTGGAGGGATTTGCGCATACTTGATGGAGGTATTTTAAAAAGGAAAACATACTTGTAGAGAATTGGGAAGCTTTCAAGACACTTATGGCTGAGGTATTTGGCTCTCCTCTTGAAAAAGAGAAACTGGCATGGAGATGGTATGGTTTAGAGCAAAGAGACCTAAGTGTAAGGGAGTACACCAACTGATTCCTCAATCTCACCATGTATGTAGAGAGCATCAATGAGATGAAGCTAAACTTCGCAAGTACATGTATGGTTTAGAGCCATCCTTATCAAAGCTATAGAGCTGATATCATGGCACAAAACCCTACCACTCTTTTCAAAGCTATTGAGCTTGCGGAGTGCTATGGAAGGAAATATAGAAGAGAGTCTTCATTTCAGCCTAGTTATGGACAACCAAGGACTATTTTCAAATAGGGATAAGTTGGCAATGTTTATGGCAAAAATCATGCACCAAGTGGGGGCATAAGAGTGCCAACTTATCCACCATTCAATGCTTCAAGACCTCAATGCAATTTAAGGCCAACAAATAATCCTACAGTTGATTTCAAACAAGGGGATATCAAGCCTAAATCTATTTTAGCCAATATGAATCCAAAGTCTATTCCTATGGACCTTTACAAAGAAAGAAAGGAAAAAGGCTTATGCTTCATATGTGGGGAAAAGTATGCACTTGATCATGCCACAAAGCGTGTATAAAAAAATGCAAAAGCCAAGGTTCATAGTATGTTAGTCTTTGAGGATTCTGAAGATGATATTGATGAGGCTAATGCAATTGTACCTAATGTTGAAAATGATGATCTTGAGGAAGAAGTTGGGCAAGAGTACTTTTATGATCCAGCCAACTCTTTTCCTTTTGATCTAGGTGGAAGTGTTCCTTTTGACCGAGGTGGGACTCATGATGAGCCACTTGATTATTCCATTTCCATGGATTCTTGGACATGTTCTAAGAGCCCTAATACACTCTATATGAAGGGCAAAATTCATGGGAAGGCTGTGTTCATTTTGATAGATAGTGGCAGCACACAATTTTGTGAAAAAGTTCATTACGGACAAGCTAAATTATCTTCCCACTGACTTACAATAGCCCATACGAGTTGAGGTGGCCAATGGTGAAGAAGAAATTAGCACCCAAATATGGCCACAGGTTTCTTTACAATTGGCTGAAAATTATGAATAAAAAGTAAACCTGACTACCTTGGAAATGGGGCCCATAGATATTAACTTGGTTGTGATTGGTTGGTGACATTAGGAAAAATCACTTTGGATTTCTCACAGCTATATATGGAGTTTATCATTGATGGAAAGCTCACAACAACTCAAAAAGGAGTATAAGAGGAGCTAACAAATATTTTTTTAACACTTGAATAAAGAGATTAAAGATTAGTCCATAAATTCAACAAGTCACCAAGCCTTGAAAGCTCTTCTTAAGGAGTACATGGACTTGTTTGAGGTGTCTACTTCATTGCCTCACAAGAGAGTGGTAGATCACCCCATTTACTTGGAATCCAACTCAAAGCCAATTAGTAAGCTACCCTATAGATTGCCCAAGTGTGAGCAGGAAGAAGTAACCAAGAAAATCAAAAAGCTTCTTGAGATGGGATTCATTGAATCTAGTTCTTCACCCTATGCATCTTTGGTTCTCTTAGTCAAAAAGAAAGATGAATTTTTCAAGATATGTATTGACTATAGGGATCTTAATAAGATCCCAGTGAAGAAGAGATCAAGGGGAATAGATTTTTTACTAAGATTGACTTAAGATCAAGGTATCGTCAGACCGGCATGCGAGAGGGTGATGAGATCTTTTAGGACTGATCAAGGGCTCTATCATTTCCTAGTAATGCCGTTTGGGCTTACAAATGCTCTAGCTACCTTCCAGAGTCTAATGAACAAGATTTTGCAACCTTTCCTCTTTCAGTTTGTGTTGGTCTTCTTTGATGATATTTTGATTTATAGTAAGACCTTTCAGGACCATCTATCACACATGAGGATGGTTTTTGATGTATTGAGACATCACAAACTCTTTGCTAAGGAGAAGAAATGTTCTTTCATGTAGACTAAAGTGGAATACTTGGGACATATTGTCGATGAAAAAGAGATCCTGGTTGACCCCAAGAAGGTGCAGTGTATTAAAGATTGGCCAACACCTACTACCACTACTTCTCTTAAAGATTGGCCAACACCTACTACCACTACTTCTCTTAAAGGATTTCTTGGTTTTTCTTCATTTTATCACCGATTCATCAAGCATTATGTAGCTATTGCAGCTTTTTTGATTGATAGGTTGAAGAAAGAAGATTTCTTTTGGGATTTTCTTACAGATAGTAGCTTCAACCAGTTAAAGAAGCTCCTTACTTCTGCTCCTATTCTAGTATGTCTAGATTTTTCGGAGTTTACCATACAGTGTGATGCCAGTGTGGCTGAGGCATTGGGGCTATTTTGTTATAGAATCATTGATGCCAGGAGGCATATTCCACGGTGGATTCCGTGAGGTTTTACGGTGGATTCCGTAAACTTAGTTGACCGGGGCTCATACGCAAAGAGGATTCTTTGTGCGAGAAGTTGATGGGGACGCCTGTCCTTTTCGGGCATTTCATTAATTTAGTGTGTACATGGGTGATTCCATAGCGGGTGATTCCGCAAAATACATATTAAATTAATAAACGTTTATGAGTTTAGAGTGCGCACTCGTAATAAATTAAGGTTAGGATTTATTTCTAACCAGTTGATTTATTTATGTAGCTGAAGACTGCTAGGTATTCACTTTTGTCGGTTTAATTGTGTTATTTTACTAACGATTGTGAATGCTTCAGTTGATGTGTAGAGATAGCAGCAGTGGCGGAGGAAAGCATTGGAGTCTAGCGGGTTTCTGATCTTTGGACTATATTTTGATAGGCGCCACGCCTATATTTTGATTATGTCTATAGAGACATCGATTATTTATTATTATTTTGTATGCGCTTATGCGCCTGGATATGTTATTTTTATTTGAACATTGAGATTGGGCGTGCCAGACTCTTTGGGCACCGTCCATTAGCTTTATTTTCCTATTTTTGGTAGAAAGCAAACTCAAAAGCTAAAAGCTTGTCATATTTTTGTAATTGGGCTATTTTTGAGCAAAAAGATTGGGAATATATATTAAATACATGCTTGGTGAAGCGCTCACACAAGGCATGGGGGAGATTCAACCCAATTTGTCTCTTGTCTCATGTCGTGCTTGTTTTTACATTGGTCTTTGTGCTAAAAAGTAGAGTGCTTTGTTCTTGGGGACCTTTGGGAATTCACTACGTGAGCTACCTGCGTCCGATCTGCGCACCAGTGGTATCAGAGCGGAGCAGAGATCAAGGGCTTCCAATCGCTACCAATCTCGGGCGAAGGCGGAGCTCCAGGAACAAACGGCCTCTACAGTCAATCTCGTCGCGAACCGTCGATACAGGCAGACTTCTGGCAATCAAGAACCCCTATTTCTACTGTCAGATCGCGAAGGACCACTCTCTGTCGGCGGAGGACCACTCCCTCAACTCCATGAACAAGTCGTGATGAACAGTGAGAAATTTCTTATCTTCTTCATTAACAAAGCTTAAGTACAAAGCTTAAGAACTTAAGAGAAGCTTGATTAGCAACAAATCATCAAGTCGTGATCAAGAGGAGGACCCCCGAAATTTTCGGCGGAATCAAAAACGGCCCCCCCCCCCCACGACTGAAAAACGGCGGCCTATTTCTCCATTACTTAAGCTTATTAAGCTTAAGCTTAACTAATTAAGCTTAAGTTACCTCTATACTCTGCAAGTCAGTGAAGGCAGATAAGTCTGCAAACTCTCGGTCACGCACTCCAGAAGACAAGTTTCGCAAGTCGACACTAATCAAGTACTGCAAGTCCTGCAAGTCAGCTAAGTTCAGCAAGTCAACAACCCTGCAAGTCTGTTAAGTCTGCAACTCTGCAAGTCAGACTAAATCAGAACTGACTAACGCTTGAAACTCCTAGAAGACTTGTTCGTTTGCAAAAACTCTGAACTGGAAAGTTGTTCGCAGCAAGCTGTTTTACCTATCTGCAAGTTCGTTGAAGTACTTTCAGCAAACAGCGACAGAAATATTTCAGAATTTCTGAAAATTGAAGAAGAAAATACCCAAAATACATAGCCTTGTAACCCCAAATTTGAGCTACGCTCATCCCGCTAACTGATTTTGAGTGAGTAAGGTTTGTTGAGTTTTACAGGATGACTTCCCCACTTATGGATGATCCTATGGCTGAAGACGACCTACCCGAGCCTACCATGGAACAAAAGCTGGATCTTATCATGTTGCAATTAGACGAAGAGCGAAGAGCTAGGCAAGCCTTGCAAGCGCAATTGACAAAGCTACAAGGAGCGTCCACTGATAAAGAAGAACCCCAAGCTGAAGATCTGATTCGCCGTACCATCGACGCCACTCTTGAAGCACAAACCATTCGCAAGGAATCCAAGATAAGTAAACGAAGTTTCAAGTTTCGCACTTTCAATGGCATAAGAGAGGGAAAGACTGTTTTATCATTCATTAGCCAGTTTGATGACTATTTCCATGAGGAAACTTATCCTGAGAAAGATAAAATCAAGTGTGTTACTAATCATCTGATAGATAGAGCATCACTTTGGTGGACTGTCGTCCGCAAGAGTATAGAATGTCCTGCTACATGGGAAGATTTCAAGAAGAAGTTTATGCAAAATTTTCTACCACCGCAATTTCATGAGAAGGCAATCAAGCAATGGGATTTACTTCAACAACGCGACCGTGAGCCTATTCCACAGTATACAGAGCGTTTTTGGAATGCACTTTTACAGCTACGCATGCTTGAAGACGTACCAGAGACGACCCATAAGCGGAAGTACATGTCTGGACTTCTTGGACATTACTACGCTGAGGTGAATATGTTCAAGCCTGCTACCCTTGAAGATGCTATCTCCTTAGCTCACGACACTGAAGATAAGTTACGTGGAAGAGATCGACGACCACAGCCATTCCAAGCAAACGGTAATTATGGATCTAAACAATTCAATTCAAATTTCAGAAGGTTTAATCCAGGTCGTTTTTCATCACCATCTTTCCGCAAGAATTGGCCTAAACCACCTGCATTACCATCCACTGTCAATCCAAATCCTAAGCCTATCCAACAAGCAAATCCAAATATACCCAGACTCCCAGCCATTGCAAATAATGTGACCAAAGCCAAGCCTATCGTATGCTACAAGTGCCACCAGCCAGGCCATCTCGCAGCAAATTGTCATTCAAAGAAGCCATCAGCACATATCAACTACCTTGGAGCTATGGACGAAGACGAGCATGAGGATATGCCAGATTTCACTGAAGAAGAAGATGATCCTACTACTACTTCCGACACTTTACCAGGTATGCCTACTTTACATTCATTGTTGACTATGAAATGTATGGTGCATGGAAAAGAAAGAACTGTATTGCATGATGACGGTAGTACGCATGATTTTATTTCAGCAAAATTGGTAAAGGAATTGAAATTGCATACAGTACCTACACACTATCGCATAAAAGCTGCATTTTTAGGTACTAGGTACAATGGCACACAAGAAGTTCAAAATTTAGAAATTCAAATTGGTCCATATATTGAAAGAAGAAATTTCTTAGTTGTCCCATTACAGTCTAGCGACATTATTCTAGGAATGCCATGGAGACACCAACATAATCCCAATATAGATTATTCCACACACACAATGAATATAAATTTTCAAGGAAAATCTATTACATTATTTGGTATGCATGCATCTCATATGTTTCCACTGCTTTCGCATACTCAAGCAAAACGTGCACTACGAAAGAATACTAAATCATATCTCATTTGGGTGAATGAATTGCACGCAAAAGAAACTCATATGCACCCTAGGCATAAGGAATTTCTTGCATATTTTAAGGACTGTTTTGCAGAAGACCTACCACCAGGTTTACCTCCATCACGTCCAGAAGACCATAAGATTGACCTAATACCTGGCACACAACCACCTTGCAAAGCCCCATATAGGCACAATCAAATAGAGCAAAAAGAAATCCAGAGTCAAGTAGAAGAATTACTAAATAGAGGTTTAATTCGACCTAGCAGTTCTCCATTCGGTGCACCTGTGCTCTTAGTCAAGAAAAAGAATAATACTTATCGGATGTGTATTGACTACCGAGCATTAAACAAGATCACTGTAAAGAATAGGTATCCTATACCTAGAGTTGATGACCTTATGGACAAACTGCAAGGATCTTCTATATTTAGTAAAATTGACCTTAAATCTGGATATCATCAGGTGAGGTTAGATAGATCCGACATATTTAAGACTGCATTCAGGACACAGTTTGGCCATTACGAATTCTTAGTTATGCCATTCGGATTAACTAATGCACCTGCCACTTTCAGTAGAATGATGAACCGTATTTTTCTAAAATATCAATATTGTGTGATTGTTTTCTTTGATGATATTTTAGTATTCAGTCAAAGTGAAAAAGAGCATTATGAGCATTTATCATTAGTTTTTCAATTACTGAAAGAAAATCAATTGTTTGCAAATCCTGACAAGAGTGAATTCTTTAAGACAGAAATAGAATATCTAGGTCATATTGTATCAGAAGAAGGAATAAAAGTTGATCCTAAGAAAATTGACGCAATATTGCATTGGCCTATTCCTAAAAATGTACATGAACTACGCTCATTCCTTGGTCTTGCTAGTTTCTATAGGAAGTTTGTACGTAATTTCTCATTACTTGCTTTACCACTGACCAAACTTCTTAAGAAAGGCATTGTTTATCAATGGACTGAAAACCAGCAGAAATCATTTGATTTACTTAAACGTGCATTGACCAATGCCCCTGTCCTACAATTGCCTGACTTTAATAGACCATTCTTTTTAGTTGTGACTGATGCTAGCGGATCAGGAATAGGAGCCGTGTTAATGCAAGACAACCATCCAATAGCATATTCTAGTTCTAAGCTGAAACCCTCTGAGCTTAAATATTCCACTTATGACAAGGAACTCTTAGCAGTTGTTCAAGCATTGAAACAATGGAAGCATTATTTAATGGGTTCAGAATTCATGATAAAGACCGACCAGCAAAGCATTAGACATCTACTTAGCCAACCCCAAATTTCTGACCGCCATATCAAATGGGCTTCATTCATTCAAAGTTTCCATCCTATCATTCAATACCAACCTGGAAAAGAAAATGTAGTTGCCGATGCATTAAGTAGAAGACCTGCAATTCATAACATTTCTATCATATCTTTTGATTCTTTAATTGCTATGAAAGACACATATCACCAGGATATTACTTTTCATTCTGATTGGCAAAAATTAGTTCAAAATAATTTCATTCCTGTTGATTCATTGTCATATAATGATGGATTCATGTTCTTTGAAAAGAGACTGTGTGTTACTATTCCATTCCGATCTTTTGTTTTGAATGAAATTCATTGTCCCCCATATCAAGGTCATAGAGGTATCATTTCTACATTACGCATGTTAACTGAAGATTTTTATTGGCCGCATATGGATGCAGATGTGTCTAATTTTGTTTCTGAATGTCTGATTTGTCAAAGAATAAAGAGACATCATGGTAAACAGTATGGGTTATTAATGCCTTTATCTATTCCATCTAAACCTTGGGAACATATATCTATGGATTTCATTACTGGCTTACCAAATACTAAATCTAACCATGACATGATTTGGACAATTGTAGATAGATTTAGTAAGCAAGCATATTTCATTGCATGTAAGAAAACTTTAACAGCATCACAAGCAGCACAGTTATTTTTGAAAACTATTTTTACTAACCATGGATTGCCGAAAGTGATTATTTCAGATAGAGATTCTAGATTTTGTAATAATTTCTGGATTACACTGTTTGCAAATCTAGGCACAAAGATTGATTTCTCATCTGCATTTCATCCAGAAACAAATGGACAAACAGAAGCCACAAATAGCACTATTTTAGATCTTTTACGTGCATACACTATCTCTAAACCTCAAACATGGGATACTCATTTGCATTTATTACAGTTTGCTTACAATAATACACCGCACACATCTACAAAGAAAGCACCTTTTGAAGTTATTTATGGACATAGATTATCTACACCTGTTGCATCTTTGTCTAATAGAATACAAAGTGCCGATGATATTGCTGTTATGCATAACACTATTTTTGATGAGGTAAAGGATATGATTGCTAAAGCCCAACAATCATATACCAAACAAGCCAACAAGAAAAGACAAGCCATGAATTTCAAAGTTGATGATTATGTTTGGCTTAGAATAGAAAAGCGTAGACTGCAAAGTGTAGATAGACATCCAGTTGTCAAATTAGCCCCTAGATTCTACGGACCATTTAGAATCATTCATAAGATTAATGACAATGCATTCAAGTTAGAATTGCCATCTCATTGGAAAATTCATAATACACTTCATATTAGTTTATTGAGACCATTTAGAGGACAATTACCTATCCACCCTGTCTATGAAAACCCACCTTTACTAGAAGAAGAGACTGAAATACTTGAACCAGAAGCCATCATAGACACTGACTACATGACCACTAGAACTGGCCGAAGGTACTCTAGATATCTCGTGAAATTTAAGAACCATCCTGTAGAAGAAGCACAATGGATGCACGCTAGAGACTTAAATGCTTTCCCCACTCTGTTAGCTCCACATTGAGTTAATAGCAATTGAGGTCAATTGCTATCCCACCCCGGGGGTATGATGCCAGGAGGCATATTCCACGGTGGATTCCGTGAGGTTTTACGGTGGATTCCGTAAACTTAGTTGACCGGGGCTCATACGCAAAGAGGATTCTTTGTGCGAGAAGTTGATGGGGACGCCTGTCCTTTTCGGGCATTTCATTAATTTAGTGTGTACATGGGTGATTCCATAGCGGGTGATTCCGCAAAATACATATTAAATTAATAAACGTTTATGAGTTTAGAGTGCGCACTCGTAATAAATTAAGGTTAGGATTTATTTCTAACCAGTTGATTTATTTATGTAGCTGAAGACTGCTAGGTATTCACTTTTGTCGGTTTAATTGTGTTATTTTACTAACGATTGTGAATGCTTCAGTTGATGTGTAGAGATAGCAGCAGTGGCGGAGGAAAGCATTGGAGTCTAGCGGGTTTCTGATCTTTGGACTATATTTTGATAGGCGCCACGCCTATATTTTGATTATGTCTATAGAGACATCGATTATTTATTATTATTTTGTATGCGCTTATGCGCCTGGATATGTTATTTTTATTTGAACATTGAGATTGGGCGTGCCAGACTCTTTGGGCACCGTCCATTAGCTTTATTTTCCTATTTTTGGTAGAAAGCAAACTCAAAAGCTAAAAGCTTGTCATATTTTTGTAATTGGGCTATTTTTGAGCAAAAAGATTGGGAATATATATTAAATACATGCTTGGTGAAGCGCTCACACAAGGCATGGGGGAGATTCAACCCAATTTGTCTCTTGTCTCATGTCGTGCTTGTTTTTACATTGGTCTTTGTGCTAAAAAGTAGAGTGCTTTGTTCTTGGGGACCTTTGGGAATTCACTACGTGAGCTACCTGCGTCCGATCTGCGCACCAATCATGGAGTGATTGCCTTTGAAATCTGTAAGCTTACATATAATGAAATGGCTATGAATGCTTATGATCGAGAGATGTTGGCTATCTTGCATGCAATAAAGAAATGGAACCATTATTTGTATAGCATCTGCTTTAGAGTTCAAAGTGATCACATGGTCCTTAAATATTTCCTCACTCAATCCAATCTAACTCCTAAGCAACGTAGGTGGGTAGCTACACTGCAAAATTATGATTTTGACATCACTCATACGAGGGGAAAAGGCAATGTAGTGGCTGATTCTCTTTTTGGTATATGTGGGCTTGGAAAGTTTCAGCAATGACTAAGCTACATAGTGACTGGATTGAAGAACTACAGGAGGCTTATCTTTTGGATAAAGATCTCAGCCATGTTTTCCATAAATTATAGTAAGGTCTAATGGAAGATAACTTGTATTATCAGCTTCAAAATGGCCTCATCTAGTTAAATGGCAAGATTGTCATTCCCTCTACTTCTTCTTTTACACGAAAAATTATGGAGGAGTTGCATTCTTCGCCTTTAGCTAAACACCTTGGAGTTCTCAAAACTTATGATAGGATCAACAAAATCTTCTATTGGAAAGGATTGTGGAAAGACATCAAAGACTTCCTCATGAAGTGTATGGCTTGTCAGCAGAACAAGGATAGCACCCATAAGTCAGGTGGTTTGTTGCAACCATTTCTCTTATGATGTCCAGAATTTGTGGGATTCTCGGTTACACTTGGCTGATTTTGCCTACAATAACTCCACTCATATTAGCATTGGAGTTTTTCCCTTTGAGGCTATGTATGGCTATAAGGTGCCCTTACTCACAGTCATCTTTAATGAAAGAATCAATCCTCATGGGAAAGAAGAATTGGAAGGAATGCAAACCCTTCTTCAGCAATGTAAGATGAATCTTAGGAAAGCTCAAGATCAAATGAAGATGTATGCCAATGAGAAGAGGTGACCTTTAGAGTTCCAAGAAGGAGAATTGGTTTTGCTGAAGGTGCCCAAGTCTCAATACTCTACTTTGAAAGGCAGATCCAGTAACAAGCTTGCTCATAGATTTTATGGCCCCTACAGGATCCTAAAGGGCATTGGAGACTTCGCATATAGATTGAAGTTGCCCTCTTCTACTAAGATTCATAATATATTCCATGTTAGTCAACTCAAGCCTTTCTATGGTGATCCTATTGATTCAGTTGATGAGCTGCCACCTATTGATGAAGAAGCTATTATTCAATACATCCTAGAGGCTATCATAGGTCAAGGTGAGAAGAAGCTTTGATCTCATTCCATCATTCAATATTTGATCAAATGGAGAGGCTACTACATGAGGAAGCTTCTTGGAGGTGTGATTCCATATTAGATGAGTTTCCTGTCTTAAGGGGCACATTGATGGGGCTGAAGCTTATTGACTATGGAGTCAGTTATGGTGCAGACAAGGACTTGAGAGAAGCCTGTTTTAAAGCCTAGTTTTTATTTTGCCTAATTTTTAGAATTATGCCACCTACATAGGGTCAAAGCATACTTCAAGATCTATGTTTTGACATGTGGCACGCCTCATTTGGAAACTTCTACCAGAAGTTATGGCAGATTTGGTTCAGCAAGGTCTATTTATATAGCAAGTTGTCTACTTTATTTTGAGCTCATTAGTTGAAAACTTTCTGGCTCCAAGTACTTTTGAAGCAGTCTTGATCATGTATATAGGTTCAGTCCATATGTCTTTCATTTTTCTTTCATTTTTCCATTTGTAAAGCTAAAAATAGAGTAGTACTCTATTCTATCCATCCTTTTCTAGTCTTTGTAAGTTTTTTTTAAAAGGGCAAAAACCTTCCGGATAGGATAGAGTGTAAGAAGCTAGGAAGAATAAGGATTTAGTGTGTAAATAATAATGATGCCATGTGACACTAACATTGGTATATGTAATATTCCCGCTCGAAATTATTACTAAGCCTACCTTACTTGTGGAATTAGCATATGGTCGTGAGGTCACTTGTACTAGGCAAACTGCCAAGGTGGAATTCTTTCTGGGAGGAAAGTCGACTTCGGTTAGATTCAGGGTCATGAACCTAGGTATCCATGAGTGTTTGCTCGGAATGGATTGGCTTAAACCTAATGACGTCCACATTCATTGTGGAAAGGGCCAAGTTTCCTTTTGAAACTTTGAAGGGGAATTGGTCACAACTCAAGCAGAGGTTGGAAAGCCGAAAATTCAATTGGCCAAAGTATCTTAGATTATAAAGGGAGTTAGGAAGGGACTACCTATCTACTTGATTAAGCTTAATAAGCTAGATCAGAAGCAGGAGTCTAGTGAAGGACCCTCATGGCTAAAGGAGTACGCAAACGTATTTCCTGAAGAGCTGACAGAACTTCCACCTCAAAGGGAAGTTGATCATGAAATCAAGCTAGTGCTGGGAGCTGCACCAATTGCAAAGAGGCCTTATAGAATGTCCATCTCGGAAGCAATTGAGCTGAAGGAGCAACTCAAGCAACTGTTAGATCAGGGCTACATCCATCCTAGCAGTTCACCATGGGGAGCTCCAGTGTTGTTCCAAAAAAAGAAGGATAGAACGCTTCGGCTGTGTATCGATTACAGAGGGTTGAATCAATCAACCATTAAGAACAAGTACACTATCCCTAGAATAGATGAACTTCTTGATCGTCTTCAGGGTGTGAAGATATTCTCCAAGATTGATCTCAGGTCTGGATACTATCAGATAAGGATCAAGGAAGAAGATATCCCAAAGACGGCCTTCGACACAAGATATGGACACTTTGAGTTCCTAGTCATGTCATTCGAGCTGATGAATGCACCTGCCACCTTCAATAGGTTAATGCAGGATATCTTTAGGCCATATCTTGAGAACTTTGTACTCATCTTTTTCGATGATACCCTAGTCTATTCCAAACAAGAAGAAGATCATGAACCCTAACTTCACATTGTCCTTGAGACAATGAGGGCACACAAGCTTTATGCCAAAATCAAGAAGTGTGCATTCTTCAAGCGTCAGATTGAATATCTGGGATTCATTGTGTTAGCAAAAGGAATCTTAGTGGATCCGGTCAAAGTCAAAGATGTTCTAGAATGGCCAATACCAACAACTGTCAAAGAAATACACAGTTTTCTTGGATTGACAGGATGGTATAGGGCTTTTATAAAAAACTATGCTTTGATTGCAGCACCTCTGACAGATTTATTGAAGAAGCAAACATCGATTGCATGGTCAATTGCCGAACATTCTAGTTTTGATAGATTAAAGAAAAGTTTAGTATCAACACCTATCTTGAAACTCTCGGACCTCAGTAAGGAGTTCGAAGTAGTAACTGATGCTAGCACACTTGCCTTAGGATGTGTACTTATGCAAGAAGGTCATCCTGTAGCATACTCTTCAAGAAAACTTAAGAGTCATGAGAAGAATTATGCTACCCATGATCTAGAACTGTTAGCTGTCATCCGTGCTCTAAAGCTTTGGAGACACTAATTGCTAGGTAACAGGTTTACCCTAGTGACAGATCATAAAAGTCTCAAGTGGATCTTTACCCAGAAAGAACTCAACATGAGACAACGTCGGTGGATGGAAGTGCTGGAGGAGTATGATTTTGAAATCAAATACCGGCCTGGAAAGGAGAATGTAGTTGCCAATGCACTCAGTTGCAAGGCATTCCTTAATTCTCTAATCTTGCAAAATCCATCAATAGCTAGATCTCTAGCCACAAAGGTATCCATGCCAAACAATCCAATACTTGAGCTAGCTAGAGAAGAAGCATGCCATGATCCAACCTATCAAAAGATGCTAAGGGAGATCCCTATCAAGGATCAAGACCTGAAGCTACAGGCTAAGTATCAAGAATTCTCTATCAATAGTGGACTTGTCTACTATAGAATGAGGTTATGTATACCGAAAAGCCATTCACTCAAGCAGAAGATACTTTGGGAAGCTCATGATTCCCCTTTCTCAGGACATCCTGGCTATGCCAAGACCCTCAATGCAGTCAGAAAGATCTACTATTGGGAGAGTCTTAAAGGTGACGTTCTCAAATATGTCACTGAGTGTTTGTCTTGTCAACGTATTAAGGCCGAACATGTCAAAATGCCAGAAAAGTTGCAACCACTTGACATTCCCCAAATGAAATGGGAATTCATCAGTATGGACTTTGTTGTTGGCCTACCCCAAGTACAGGGAGGATACAACTCCATTATGGTTGTGGTTGATATGCTTACTAAGGTTGCACACCTTATTCCTATTAAGACAAACTATAAAGCCTCAGACATTGCAAGGTTGTTCATCAAGGAGATATTCAAGCTACATGGGTTGCCCAGAAGAATCATTAGTGATCGTGATTCTCTCTTCACATCACACTTCTGGAGAGCTATATTCGAAGACATTGGGACTCAACTCTGTTTTAGTACAGCTTACCATCCCCAAACCAATGGTCAAATGGAGCAAGTCAACCAAGTCATTGAGGATATGCTAAGGGCACATTGCTGCCATGAACCAAAAAGGTGGATTCAATACTTGCCACTGGTTGAGTTTGCCTACAATGCTTCTTACCAACTAAGCATTCAAATGACCCCTTTTCAAGCATTGTATGGGCATGATTGTCGAAGTCCTTTAAAATTCTGGGATCCAACCCTGAGGGTTGAAGCTTCAAGGCAGATGCTGGAAGATATGGATGACCAAATGAAGTCAATAAGACAGGACATCCAAGCCGCCAAGGATAGACAGAAGGCATACGTAGATTTGAAACGTCAAGATAAAACCATCAAGGAAGGAGACATGGTCTTCATTCACGTACGCCCAAAGAAGAGTTCCCTATCCTTAGGAGATTGCAAGAAGCTAAGTCCAAGGTATTGTGGACCATACAAGATCCTCAAGTGCCTAGGATCCAATGCTTATAGGCTGCAACTCTGTGAGATCCTAAAGGTTCACAATGTATTTCATATCAGCCTACTAAAGAAGTATGTACCTAATCCTAGCCATGTACTTGATGACCAACAAGTTGTAATTCCTAGCCAAGGAGTCCTTGAGCTACGGCTTGATAGGATATTGGATGTGAGGGAAAGACAATTGAGATCCAGAACCTTGAGAGAGTGCCTCGTCTAGTGGAAAGATTATCCCGAGGAGGAAGCCACTTGGATGGATGAAAACACTCTCAACCAACAATACCCCCAGTTCTTCTCGAGATGAGGACATCTCGATTCCTCCAAGGGGGAGAGAATGTAATATTCCTGCTCGAAATTATTACTAAACCTGACTTCCCGCATGCTGCGTAAAACCTGTACAAGGTTATCTCCTACATTATATTTACCGGCAGTTTAATCCGTACCCCGCACGTGCAAAAAAGAGGCCTCCGCATTGTGAAATCGAGCTCGGGGGTTCAAGACTTCATAACTGCGAGGAAATACCCTCTTGGGAGGGGGGAAAATGGATAATAACAATGCAAATTTTTTTATTATTATCCCTTTCCCCCAGCCGATTCATGGTTGGAGGAGAGGGAGTGTGGGGAGGGATGGGCTAGGTAAAGTGGTGTGTAGGGGGGAGCCATGCATGGCCATGTGGTGGCTACCATCTTCCCTCCCCCTAAAGCTATAAAAACCCCCCCTTAGCCTTGGATAGGGAGGAGGGAAGGCTGCGTGAAGGAAGAAGAGCCTGAGAAGCTTCCGTGCCTCATGATTGTGAAGGGAGGAAAGAGGAGGTCGCTGCCATAGCCACCGTGCTGGGAGGAAGCCGTCGTGAGGACCGCCCAGACCTGTCGCCAGTGCCAAACCATCCGCCACTAGGCCATCGTAAACGCTGCTGCTGCAGCTCCACGGTCATGGAGAGGAGGGATTGCTGCCCTACCAATGCATTCTACCACAACCTCTTGCCTTTAGCCGCACCGTCGTAGCATTTATGTCGCCGTGCTTCACGTCTGCCACAGCAAGTCAAATCTTCCCCCTTCGTTGTCAAAAATTTCCTTCCCCAATCATTGGCTTTTACCCACGTGGTCCTAGAAAAGTGAATCTCTTTAGAAGCTTCTTGGAAGCTTCTAAAGGATAAGGTCTTTAGGCCTTGTTCCTATGCACCTTCCCCGATTTTTAAACCGGGCTCGTAAAAGTCCCATTCCCGCAAGCCCTCTCATAAAGCTCCTTCCCACAAGCCTATTCGTAAAAGCCCCAAATCCCACAAGCCTCCCCATAAGCCCAAAGTCCACAAGCCGCAGGTTTTTTTTTTTAAAGATCGGCAATTCGGTGAGGGAATCCCCTGCGTACAAGGGATAAGGCAACATCTTGAGGCTGTTCAGAGAACGGTAGAAGCGAGGGTAATCCACGGAGTCCTTAATCACGCCTACGATGGCCCCCAAGAAGTCACAAGGCATGCCTGCGGGAGGCTCTTCCCCTAACATTCACGTGGACATCACCACGGATCCACAAACCCAGGCTCCACGAATTTATTTTTCCACATAAAGAAATGTTTTAAAACACTTATGCATGTTTTCAATTCACCTAGCATAGGATAATGCATTTCTCGCTTATCGTTAGTTCAAGTAATAGTGATAAAAGTGCATTTGATAATTTATCTCCTTAAAACGATAGATAAGGAATAATGCATGTCACGCAATTGGATCATTCGCATTTTCGGAGTTGTGCATGTTAAGAGATTAGTTGCATGTTGCCATTTTGGTGCATTTCCAAAGTAAGGAGCCTAAACGCCTATTACTTAGGGCAAAGGAATGAAATTGTTAAGTGCACTTTTGACTAGACATGGAAAGAATAAGCGTATGTCGCATTTTAGGAAAAATCTTCATTGTAATGATTCATGAGGAAATGTCGTGAACACCCGTAGGATGTTATCCGGAATGAAATAGCAGAGCACAAAAATGATTCTATGGACTTGCATGTGGCATGTGCTTGTAAAATGGAATAAGTTAACACTAGCTTTAGTTTTGCTTGAACTTCATTAACTATGTTGTAGCTAGGAAAAGGTTGCTTGTTGCATATTCATCATGCAAAAAATTCATTCATCAGGAGTTGCATTTAAGAAAAGGTTGCATGGTTTATTAAAAGCATGAGATTCTAAAGCGTAGACAAAAAGGTTGTATGCATGATTTTTTGATGTAAGTCTTAGCAGGCCCTATGAAAGATATTCTGTGAATTATTGTGCGTTTTGACTTTTAGCAAGAAAGGATAGGATTACCGCGAATCTAGTGGTACGTAGAAGCAATGAATCGCATGTTTACGTGTATTGTGACATTTTGCAACTATTTTTCTCCTTTAGATCAAGTTTATCATCTCTAGGAAAGGCTCATCCTTGTCGCAAGACAAGTAGATCGAATTATCTAAATCACCTAACCTGCAAGGGATTCGTATAGGCATGGTTCAATTGATACGATAAATACCCCAAGTGCTAACTAGGGTTTACCATGTCAAGGATTTGGCCTAGTTTCGCACTTGTTGCCAAGTCAAAACCCTCAAACCCGAAGATCCTACCCACATTCACGGAATGTTGGGTCAATTGGATGCTCATGCAAATAATGATCTAGGGTTTCTACCCTAAGGATCATTCGGCCTAATGCTAAAACTCGGATTATTTGGAATCCCTAAGACCGAGCGTTGTCAAAGAGTTTATTGTTCATAATATAAATCATGGGATTCTTATGAACACAGAAGTACTTCACTTAGAGTTATATGAGGAATTTGCATACAAAATTCAGTCATTGTTACCCAATAACCAACTTAATTACATAAGTTCTTTTGTATTTAGCATATAATTTTCAATTGTACCATGTATATTGATAAAAAATAAGTCTATGGGAACCTACAACTTGGTCAACTGAAGTAATTGATAGTCTGCAGGATAAGTCACATTGAATCAAGTGCAAAATATGGTTAGAACTCAAGAAAAATGCCAGAAGTCCACTAAGTTCATGGGGGACCTCGAGTAATGGACTAATGTAACCAGTAAGTGACCTAAGTAGGTCAAAAAGCAGTGTGGAGCTAAGGAGGATGCAACGCACATTTTTCAATGCAAAATGCGGGCCTACACAACCTACTGTAACTGGAGAAAGCTAGGAGCTATGGTGCATGCAAACTGAAGATTAACAAGAGCTGAAGATGAAGATACAAACAAGGTGAGAGCTCCACTGATCTGACCATTTGGTCTGACGAAAATGCATGGTATGACAGTCTATAAAAGGGGGAAATCTAAGAGAAAAGTATTCAGCCTGCTCTTATGTACGTCTTCTCTCATTTCGTCTACCTCATTCATGGTCCAATGAAGCCCGCCGACTTGTACCCAAGTACTTGAGTGACTTTGGGGCAAGCAAAGGGTGAGGATTTTGAAGGTGTATGGGCTGTTATGGGCTGAAATAACCAGTCATAAATAGGGCAGCCCACTTTTCTTGTCCATTTTGATGAACAAACAAGTGATTCTTGTGGTTGTAATAGAAGGAAATGACCTTTTAACATCCGAGCTTTACCCATTAATGATTGGAGGAGCTTATTCATGAGTTTATGTAGTCATTTTGAGCTTGATTATGGGCTGGAATTTCCTGTTTTAAAACAGGGCTGAAGTTAAAATTATGCTCTTTCAATGCATTTCATGTACTATTGGTCCATATCTTGAATGTATTTGAGTCTACCATCATAATACTTGTTTCCTGGAGTTGTAATCCATCTATGTACATGAGACAAAAGCCATTTGAGCTTGCATTTGGTATTTGCATTTGGATTAAAAATCTGGGAATATCCTTCATATTATGGTTTATGTTTCCAAAGGCATTTGATGTACTCAAGATAGAAACATTCATTCCATTCATGTATGCTAAATACACAGAAAAAGCTTGAAATCTTCTTCCTCATCTAAGTCTTTACTAAAACCCAAATCTTGTCAAACCCCATTCTTTTTCCCTTCTTCGTACCTTGAATTCCATACTCTTCTTTTGCGCTAAGCCCCGGTGGTAGACCTTCAACCCTTAACACGACAACAGTGGTGAACCCGATGTGAAGGTTCGCGCTGCAAAAGAAGAAGTACAATGGGAGAATCATCAAGTTTGGGAGGAGATGCCTTGCAATAGTTGGTTCATCTGATGCAAGAAAGCCAACAACAACAATTGCAATTTCAGTAGCAGTTGCAATTGCAACAACAATGGAGACAAGAAGAAGAGCGAAATGATGCTGCTGCCATTAAAACTTTGGAAGCAGTTGGGCAAGAGCTCAAGCAATTTAATGGGAAAAATGTGTCCTCTTTTATCTACCTCTATACTAACAAGATGGTCTTCTTTGGAGTTCCTCAACATGCCTGGAGCTGATATTTTGCCCGTTTGGCTGTGCATGATCTCCAGGACCGAATTCATGGTCTTTTCCAAAAAGACGCGGGATGGTCCATGTTCAAGAAGGCTCTTCGAGAATAATTTTTTCTTGAGGATTCTGGCCTTATGACAAAGAAAGTTTTCACTGAATGGGTCGAAAGGCCCAATAAGGGTCTAACCGCTCTTCATTGCGAATTTGAAAGCAAATTTTCTCAACTAGATCCTGACGATCAGCAAGGTATGGAAAGCCAGAAGATTGAATTATTTCTAAAGGCTACAGATCCTTTCCTTCAAGAGAAGCTAACTGATCGACTTGAAGATCCTGACTCTGAGACGGGATCGAAGACTGCTTGGAGTGATGTCACTGAAGCAGTTAATATGATTGCTCAAAGAGAGCGGTTGTGCCTAAGATGGGGATCAACCCCTGCAACCATTGAATCCATGAAGGAGCCTGTTTTTGTTTCTCGACCTCTTGTCTCTATGGTCAAGCAACCAAGAAATTCTGTTGTTCCATCTCCAAAGAAGGATGTCATGGACAAGCTAATTAAAAGCATGCAGGATCTCCATCTTAATCTAACAAAGATTAATTCCAAAGTGGAAAGGCTTGATGTGAAAGTGGAAGAAAGAGGACGGTCAACTGCCCGGTCAACTGCCCAAAGACCTATATGAGAAGGCTTCAAAAGACGTTGTATCTGGTGTGATAGCCTACAGCATGACAAGAGGGAGTGCGGTGCATTCCGTGAAGCTGAAGCACAAAAACTAGTCTTTTGGAAGGATGGTAAAATTTATGCAACCGAAACCGGGCTTCCTCTTGAGCCAAATTTTGGCAACGGTGGCATGAAGAAAAGATTGGAGGATTTGGCAACAAGAATAGCCTATGCAGTTGTTGATGTAGCAACCTATGGGCTGCAAATTGAGCCAATTAATGAAATTGTTAAAGCATGTAAAACTAATGCAAAATCTAAAGTGTGGATGCAGGCCTTAAATCGTATGGAGCAAGGCAAGGCAACCAAAGATGACCTAACTACTGCCAGTCAATGCATCCGAGGAAGAACCAGATGGACCGAGCTAGTTGATTCATTTTTTAGCTTTTTCTCGGTTAGCTAAAATTAATAATCATGAAGCCATGATAGAAGAAAAGAGGAGAAGGCATGAAGATGTTGACGGTCCTTCTTCTTCAGGGCCAACTAAACGCGTAACAAGAAGTAAACCAGACCAATAGAAGGCTGTTGAAAATCCTCCACTGCCAGAGCTTGATATGGGAGATGCCCCTCAAGCAAAGAAGACAGAAGGAAAAAGAAAAAGCAAAGATCCCAGTTACAAGTTGCAGTCTGACATAGAGACTGCAACAGATCTTAAACAGATCCTAGAAGAAAGGATTCTTGGAAGTAGAATTGAATTACATTAGATGAAATTCTCGGAATTGCAAAACGAGGATTTCATGATGTAATAATTGATGTAATTAAACGAAAAAGATAATATGTTGGTAAGGAAACTGAAGAATCTGTGCATGCTTTTTTGCAAGCACTTCATGTGTATTTGTAGGATAAAGAGAAGCTGAAAACTCAAGGGATTCGATTGGAGGCAATCAAAGAATTGATTGCAACCATAGAACCCAAAGATGAAGACATCTATGAAGTAGAAACTGAAGAAGCTATTATGGTGGGGACTTCTCAATCTAAAGTGCAGCCCATGCTTAAGAAATAATCTCATCTTCACAACATGCAAGAAGAAAGTGATGCTCACTTTATTCCTAGTAGTCACTACTCCCGTACCCATTAGGCAAGGGTGACTACTGAAACCGTTGTTAAGATCGGAGAAAAAGAAACTCCATGCATTGCCCTTATAGACCATGGCTCGGAGATTAATGTCATGTCAAGAAGTCTCTACGAGAATAGCGGATGGCCCATTGATGTGGACCCAAGATGGTGCATGAAGGCAGCCAATAACTCTTCTGGCGATCTTTATGCAGCATGCCCTTATGTACAAGTTACTATTGATAATGTAAAAGATGAATTTCATTTCTTTGTTCAAGATTCCTGTAGCTATCCTATCATTCTTCGACAACCGTTTATTTCTAAGTCTCGTTTAGAGACAAAGGCCCTTGATGATGGTTCATCATATGCTCAGATAAGAAGTAAGGATAATGACAAAGCTATCCAATTCTTGACTGTATGTGTAAATCATCACCGGAATAGGGATCGGTTGAGAGATCATCCTGTTCCTCCTAATGCCCGAGAATTTAAGGGTTTTCGGGTAGCGCTGCTATAAGTGGAGGCTATGGCAGTGCATCATGTCATAAAAAATTGCCTCCACATATTAAGGAGGCAAGGCCAAAAGCTGACTTGCAGGTTTTTATAGCCAATAGTGTGGGCTATTATAAACAGTTTTCAGCCATGAATAGGGCTAAAAGAAAGCATTTATGTCATGTGGAACAAGAACTGAAGAAAATTGAAGTTCTGCCTAAAGATGAAGAAATTTCAGGGCTATTTTATGGGTTGATTTATAATAATACAATGGCTCAAATATGTGCAGCCGTTCATGCAGTAAATCAAGCTGAAAATCAGTCTATACAGGTATGCACATTGGATATGTATGACATAATTCAAGAATTTGCAAATCATGAAGCTTTTGGACTGCCAAACAAGGATGAGGTAAGAGTAGAAACAAAGTATAAGATAGTTGATAAAAAAGTCAAGCCAGTGGCTACTCCTCTCCCACCTGAAAGCAAAGGACTGGCAGAAAGGGTATCCAAACAGCCAAGCCTTCATGATCCCAAAGATATTGGTCACCAATTTACAGCAGAAAGTCTACAAGAGCTGAAAATTGGTGAAGACTCTTTTCTCTTGCCATTTGAAAAGCAAATCTTCATGGAAATATTAAAGAATCATGGCAAAGCTTTTTCATTTCAGCCACATGAAATTGGTTGTGTGGATCCAAGCGTTGTGGCACCAATGGTGATTTTTACGGTCCCACACGTTCCTTGGAATCTTAAACCAATTCCAATACCAAGGGCTCATTTGCCTAAATTATTGGAACTTCTAAATGAAAAGATAAAAATGCGAATATTGGAGCCATCTTTAGCTCCGTATTCCAATCGATGGTTTACCATGCCTAAGAAGAATGGATCTTTGCGATTCATTCAAGATTTACAGCCTGTCAATAAAGTCACTATTAGAAATGTTGGCTCAGGACCAATTGTTGATGAATTTGCTGAAGCTTTTACAGGTAGAGCAATCTATTCCATGGGAGATTATATTCAGGCTATGACCAATTTCAGCTTGCTTTGGAAAGCCGAGATATTACCACAATGAAGACGCCTCTTGGCTTGGTTCGCATGTGTACTCTACCTCAAGGGGCTAGAATTCAGTAGCTCACATGATGAATGCCATGCATAAAGTATTGAGAGATTATATTTCCCAATCAACTCTTCCATTCCTTGATGATGTACCAATCAAAGGATGTGAAGTTCATGAGAAGAATGAAGAACTCAATGAACTTGGATGTCGCAAGTTTGTTTCCGATCATATTAATGATTGTACTCAAATCTTGTCTAAATTAGAAGAAGTCCATCTTACTCTTTCAGGTCCTAAATCTGTTTTTGGAGTCAAAGAAGTTCTTGTGGTCGGACATATGTGTGGTCCATATGGCCGAAAGCCTTCTCCATCCAAGATTGATACTATCAGCAAAATGCAGGAAATATCTACAAATGTTTCGGAGGTGAGAAGATTTCTTGGTGCATGTGTCTTCTATCTTATTTGGATTCCACATTTTGCTCATGTTGCTGAAAATCTTTATCAACTACTAAGAAAAGGACAAAGGTTTGTATGGGAAAAAGAACATACCCAAGCTATTTGAAAACTAAAGAAATTGCTGATTTCATCCCCTACCTTAAAGAGGGCTAATTACTCTAATGGACAGCCTATTATACTCACTGTGGACACAAGTCCTATTGGAATAGGATGGGCAGTTGGTCAAGACGATCTTGAAGGCAACATATATGCAATTCGCTTTGGAGCAAAGGTTCTTAATGAACAACAAAGAAGGTATGCTCAAATTAAAAGAGAACTTTGGGGAGTAGTAACTGCATTGAAATGTGACCGAGAGTACTTCATGGGCGCACACGCAATAGTTAAAACAAATTGCCTTCCACTCTTGGGCATGATTGCCAACTGTTCCATTCCCGTCATAGCCATGCTAAGATGGATAGCCTATATTAAATCCTTAAATCCTGATTTGAAACATATTGCAGGAAGAGATAATCCAGTTGCTGACATGCTTTTGCGTGCCAGATATAAGGATGAAGAAGAAATGATGGATGAGGAAGAATCAGAGTCTATATTTGCTAAAAATGATGCTGTAAATGCATGTACAAATCTGGAAACAGCAAGTACAGCTGAACCTAATGATGATTCAATAGTCAAAAATGCAGGTACAACAATAATTACAACAAGTACAACAGGTTCAGCTACTAAAACAAATTTTACATCAGCTAAGAAGGAAGAAACAACCAAAGAAGGACAGTGGGCAGCTGAAAGACAGCATGCTCAATGTTTTGTTATGGTTTGTTCACACTTTAAAGAGGAATATTATGCAGATGATTGGCTAAAAATTGGCCAATTTTTTAGCACTATGACAAAGAAGGAAGATTGGTCTAATGAAAAGTTCAAGAGAATCAAGAGAAAAGCTTATGGCTTTTTTCTTAAAGATGGCTACCTTTGGAGGCATGCGAAAAAGAAAGGAAGGGCGCCTATTCATGTCTTAGGAGACAAAAAGACTCAAAGTCAGGTCATGCAAGAATTTCATGAAAGCCTATTGGCTGGTCATAGAGGCATATGGGGCACTTTTTCCAAAATAAAAGAGAAATTTTGGTGGCAAAACATGTATAAAGACATTGAGCATTTTGTTGAGTCTTGTCATGTTTGTCAAATGTACTCTATGGTTAAGCATAGAGATGGGCTTCAGCCTACCTATCCTTTATCCATTCACTATAGATGGGTTATTGATTTAGTAACCATGCCTACAGGAATTTGGAACATGAGATATCTAGTACTTGCTAGAGAAGATCTCACAAATCAAGTGGAAGGAAAAGCCTTGACAACAAAGTCTACTCAAGCTGTTTGTAGATTTTTACTTGAAGAAGTATTTTGCAGGTATGGCTGTGCTGCCAAAGTAACTGCTGATAGAGGAGAATTGGATGCTGATGCCGCTCACCATTTCTTTGCTCAATTGGGGATCAAGCTATCTCTTACATCAGCCTACAACCCTGAAGGCAATGGTAAGAGCGAAAGAGGTCATCAACCAATTCTTAAAGCTTTAGAAAAATCTTACAAAGGAAAGATGAAGGAATGGCCTAGAATGCTACCATTTGCATTATGGGATGATAGAACTACCCATAGTGCAGTAACAGGTTATATGTCAGCTGAACTAATATATGGACAGCCACCTATTATGCCTATTGAGGAGTCCATTGTCACATGGAGTATCATACCATGGGATGAAGGCATGAATAGAGAGGAGTTGCTGACTCTGTGCATAAGGCAACTTGAAAGAAGGCCAGAAGATGTCAAGATAGCCATTGAAAGGTTGAAAACAGCAAGATTAAAGAATAAGAAGCAATTTGATAAGCATCATCGGCTCCGTTCAAGAGCTATTCAAGAGAATGATTGGGTACTTGTCTATGATAGCAGCCTGGATAATCAATATAGTGCCCATAGAAAGTTAGCCAAGTGATGGTTTGGACCATATGTAGTAAAAGTACTACATAATAATGCTACTTACTCCTTGGCTGAAATGGATGGAACCATGGTAAAAGTACAAATAGCCAGGAAACGAATCAAGCTCTTCAAACGAGGAGAATCTTCAACTTATGAGCTTGATGACTTAGATATGAGCCATCTACTTGAAGACAAGCAGGAAGAAAAAGACTTAGAGGATGAAGATGAAGATATATCAGAAGAAGACCCTCCTTAACCTGTAATCTTATGAAATGGCACATGCCGGAGGATGTGCAGGTTAGGAGGGGGTGAATGTCAAAGAGCTTATTGTTCATAATATAAATCATGGGATTCTTATGAACACAGAAGTACTTCACTGAGAGTTATATAAGGAATTTGCATACAAAATTCAGTCATTGTTACCCAATAACCAACTTAGTTACATAAGTTCTTTTGTATTTAGCATATAATTTTCAATTGTACCATGTATATTGATAAAAAATAAGTCTATGGAAACCTACAACTTGGTCAGCTGGAAGTAATTGTCAGTCTGCAGGATAAATCACATTGAATCAAGTGCAAACTATGGTTAGAACTCAAGAAAAATGCCAGAAGTTCGCTAAGTTCATGGGGGGCCTGGAGTAATGGACTAATGTGACCAATAAGTGACCTAAGTAGGTCAAAAAGCAGTGTGGAGCTGAGCAGGATGCAGCTCGTATTTTTTGGCGCAAAATGCAAGCCTGCACAACCTACTATAACTGGAGAAAGTTGGGAGCTATGGTGCATGCTTTGGAGCATGCAAACTGAAGATTAACAAGAGCTGAAGATGAAGATACAAACAAGGTGAGAGCTCCACTCATCCGACCATTTGGTCTGACGAGAATGCATAGTATGACAGTCTATAAAAGGGGGAAATCTGAGAGAAAAGTATTCAGCCTGCTCTTATGTATGTCTTCTCTCATTTTGTCTACCTTATTCATAGTCCAATGAAGCCCGACTTGTACCCAAGTACTTGAATGACTTTGGGGCAAGCAAAGGGTGAGGATTTTGAAGGTGTATGGGCTGTTATGGGCTGAAATAACCAGTCATAAACAGGGCAGCCCAGTGTTCTTGTCCATTTTGATGAACAAACAAGTGATTCTTGTGGTTGTAATAGAAGGAAATGACCTCTTAACATCCGAGCTTTACCCATTAATGATTGGAGGAGCTTATTCATGAGTTTATGTAGTCATTTTGAGCTTGATTATGGGCTGGAATTTCCTTTTTTAAAACAGGGCTGAAGTTAAAATTATGCTATTTCAATGCATTTCATGTACTATTGGTCCATATCTTGAATGTATTTAAGTCTACCATCATAATACTTGTTTCCTGGAGTTGTAATCCATCTATGTACATGAGACAAAAGCCATCTGAGCTTGCATTTGGTATTTGCATTTGGATTAAAAATTTGGGAATATCCTTCATATTATGGTTTATGTTTCCAAATGCATTTGATGTATCAAGATAGAAACATTCATTCCATTCATGTATGCTAAATACACAGAAAAAGCTTGAAATATTCTTCCTCATCTAAGTCTTTTCTAAAACCCGAATCTTGTCAAACCCTATTATTTTTCCCTTCTTTGTACCTTGAATTCCATACTCTTCTTCTGCACTAAGCCCCGATGGTAGACCTTCAACCCTTAACACGATGACAGCATTGTCGGCCTAGTGCAATTAGGATTGGGTTGGGTAAGAAGACACCCTAAACCCTGCTTCTTTTCCAAATATAATTCCTTGATCAGAAAACGCCGTTCAATGGGTGAAATGATCCCATGGAATAGATGCGACACTTATGCAACATGTTGCAACGTCGCATGGCCTTGTTGTTTGATCACAAGAGAGTTTTGCCATTCCTTGGAATGAGGTTGGCAGGTTCTTGTGCAAGTTTAACTTGCAAGAGGATGAGTAGTCATCCTGTTACATCACCTTTCTTGGGAAAAATTGCCAAGTTAAGGGAAGTTACGTATTTTCTTGGAAGCAAAGGATCAATCAAGTTAGAGTGACATGGTCACCAAGATTTACTGTTAATTTATGAAACCTAAGGTATTGGTTTAGTTGGGTTAACAAGGTATGGCCCTAACCCAAGGACAAAAAGGGTGAACAAAAAAACCCTTGGGGGATCTTGCCAAGTCGCAATTGATCCCGGATCGAATGCTGGATGCATTCAGAGAGAAGGATTCACTCCTTAGCAGTTGGCCAAATAAACAACCACTGGATTGATTGTGCTTGTAACAGTTTAGGGGCACTATTTGCATTGTTTGGTCAAGGAATTAAAAGATGAAAAGTTAATTAATACTTTAAGTTGAAGGCCTAAAAAGGAAGAGGCAGCATCAATTACCCCTGATTGTTTGCCTGACCCTAACCAAGGGGGTTGTTAGCTGCACTGGGAACGTGGACCAAACCCTCACGTGAGGTCTCTCCGTTGAGCGCTACTTGGAGCAGGAGGACACTTGGGTGCCACAGGGGGCTCTGGCCATAAATTCCTTGCCTTCCGGGCCCTGCACAAGAGGCCAACGTGACTTAGGATTGGATCTCAAGGCCCGCATACTAGTCTATAGGTGGAATCTTGGATTAGTAATCCTTGTGGATTGTTGGATAGCCTTTTGGTGGATTATGGATAGCCTTCGGGTAGATTATGGATTAGCCTACGGGCTGGACTTTATGGATGTATTCCAAAGATAAATAAGATAATCTGTTGAAAAGGAACTTGTTTGACATTGTTTTTCTATGTCAAGTGCTAAGATTACATCGTGAAGGAACCACTGTCTAACTGGCTAATTAAGGAGGCTGCTTGATGCATGTCCAACTAAATGTGGTAGGTAATTAGACAACTAAAGCACCTGAGGAAAGTGCGGTGGATGTGGCCATGGGTCTGTCCTATGGATGGGTGGTCCTGGTTGGCCGATAACTTTTCTTAATCAAAATGGACAGCAAGGAGCTATTCTCAAAGGAAATGAATAGCAAGGGCACTGACCTAGAGTTTAGGTTACTAGAAATCTGATTTATGTTGTTTTAGGGGAATGGAATGGGACTATGCCTTACGGGTAGAGAGGTCGAGCCTTGCAACCCTCTTGTTTCCCAATCTCCTTGAACCAAGTGCAACATGAATCCGTTTCGTCCCTGGCGTTTTTGCGTAAAGTAGTGACCTGGGGTTCGACACTAACTGCCGTTTAGGAAAGTGACCATTAGGGGAAACCCTGATTCAGGACGGTCTTAAGTGGGAACGGCTGGAATACTTCCGCTACGTGGCAGACGTGGGAAGCCCTAGATCGCAAACCCCGTAACATTCCATGGGAATGCCGGGTGGAGCTTTCTAGACTCTCTTTTCGATGGGCTGCTAAGATGTGTCCTGAAAGGGAATAGGTGGACATGTTACAATATAAAAGAAGAGAACATGTAATTTTTCTCATCTTTGGCACATTAATACATTACTATCATTCTTCTCATTACCTTGCTCTCAGCTTCAATGGCTTCTTTCTCTTTCATGTCTTTCTCTCTCCTATCCTAGTATTTCTCTCTCCTCGTCACTCTCTTTCTCTCACTTCTATACTCTTTTTTCTCTCTCTTGTGCAATATTCTCTCTCCTCTTTCTCTCTCTTGTGCAATCTTCTCTCTCACTTTTGTACTCCTCTCTCTTGTGCAATCTTCTCTCTCCTCTTTCTCTCTCCAGCTCACTTCTTGACAATTTTTATTTGAGAAAAGAGTGTTTGAGTAAGAATAGGGACATAGAATGAAAAGAAATATAATTTATGAACTATGAGAGCCCAAACATACAAACTGATGCAAAATCAAAGCCCTTTGATTGATATCGTGTACAATAGGTCAAGATTGATGCATGCACTGCAAGTAACAATACAAACCCTTATGATTGCCCTTTGAATCAATAGCTCACAAAATACGATGGCATAGATCACATCCTTGCATACATAAGCTTTGGGCATTCACATAGGGCTCAAAATTCATGTTTTATTCATGCATCTATGTGGCATGAGGTAGCTTCTACTATCTAGGTACTATATCAAGCAATAGGAAGCGTTGAACCCTATCAAATCCGTATATAGGCACAAAAAACCACATCAGCCTTGAATTTACTATTTATTATAATAGCAATAATGACTCATATACTGCTCCAAATCCTTTGAAAAATTGGTCTCAAACAAGAAGAAAGCAATTCCCAATGATAGGAAGTGATATAAACACGAGAGATGATCCTAAAATCATTGTTAGAGCTCAAAAACTCTATGGACAATAAGTCGATCTATTCTTTTTACTATTGTACTCTATTATTAATAGCTTGAAGAAGCTTAAAATCCCTCTTGTGATAGTCAAAACTCATCCCTAAAGAATAGAGAACATTCAGCTGTGTTTTTGAGTGATAAAGCAACTCCCTATAAAGATCGATGAAGAATAGCTAAAGCACTCTTGCCCTATCCTTGGCTACCTAGAAGCCCTTCATAACAATCCTAAAAATCCTCTCTTTAGCCCACATACCATGCATGAAGGTGTAAAGGAGATCCAACTCTGAGACTCATCAAGAAGCTTGAATAATCAAGAGCCATAAGCCCCCCCTCCTTCTTCTCTTGATCATGTGCCCCCTATCCATGTATTTTCTCACGCTTGATTTACCCCATCAACAATCTCTCCTAGTATGTGATTGGTGCACAGATCGGACGTTGTATGCTCGCGTAGTGAATGCCAGAAGGTCCCCAAGAACAATGGAACTCTACTTTTTGCACAAATTATAAGGTAAAAAGCATGAACGACAAGAGCAAGAGACCAATTGGGTGCAATCTCCCCCCATGCCTTGTGTGAGCGCTCCACAAAGCATGTATTTTATGTATTATTCATCTTCATGCTCAAATAATAGCCCAAATTACAAAATAGCAAGCTTTTAGCTTTTGAGTTTGCTTTTACACAAAAATAGGAATAAAGCTAATGGATGGTGCCCAAAGAGTCTAGCACGCCCAATACAATGTCCAAATAGAAATAACATAACCGTGTGCCCATGCGCATACAAAATAATAATAAATAATCGATGCCTCAATAAAATAGGCATGACAAAATATAGGCATGGCGCCTATCAAAATATAATCCATAATTCAAATACTTGCTATCCTCCAATGCTTTCCTCTGCCACTGCTGCTATCTCTACACATCAACTGAAGCATTCACAATCGTTAGTAAAATAATACAATTAAACCGAAAAAAGTGAATACCTAGCAGTCTTCAGCTACATAAATAAATCAACTGGTTAGAAATAAATCCTAACCTTAATTTATTACGAGTGTGCACTCTAAACTCATAAATGTTTATTAATTTAATATGCATTTTGCGGAATCACCCGCTATGGAATCACCCATGTACACACTAAATTAATGAAACGCCCAAAAAGGAGAGGCGTCCCCATCAACTTCTCGCACAAAGAATCCACTTTGTGTATGAGCCCCGGTCATCAAAGTTTACGGAATCCACCGTAAAACCTCACGGAATCCACCGTAAAACCTCATGGAATCCACCGTGGCATATGTCTCCTGGCATCATACCCCTGGGGTGGGATAGCAATTGACCTCAATTGCTATTAGCTCAATGTGGAGCTAACAGAGTGGGGAAAGCATTTAAGTCTCTAGCGTGCATCCATTGTGCTTCCTCTACAGGATGGTTCTTAAATTTAACTAGATATCTAGAATATCTTCGGCCAGTTCTAGTGGTCATAAAGTCAGTGTCTATGATAGCTTCTGGTTCAAGTATTTCAGTCTCTTCCTCTAATAAAGGTGGGTTTTCATAAACAGGGTGTACAGGTAATTGGCCTCTAAAAGGTGTCAACAAACTAATGTGAAATGTG
Organism: Lygodium microphyllum; assembly: GCF_053477565.2. NCBI lineage: Eukaryota > Viridiplantae > Streptophyta > Polypodiopsida > Schizaeales > Lygodiaceae > Lygodium > Lygodium microphyllum. The sequence goes on from NC_141159.1 coordinate 26,001,578, forward strand.
TTGTGAATTTTCCAATGAGGTGGTAATTCTAACTTGAATGCATTGTCATTAATTTTATGAATGATCCTAAATGGTCCATAGAATCTAGGGGCTAATTTGACAACTGAGTGTCTATCTACACTTTGTAGTCTACATTTTTCTATTCTCAACCAAACATAGTCATCAACTTTGAAATTCATTGCTTGTCTTTTCTTGTTAGCTTGTTTTGTATATGATTGCTAGGCTTTGGCAATCATATCTTTAACCTCATCAAAAATAGTATTATGCATACTAGCAATATCATCAGCACTTTGAATTCTATTTGACAAAGATGCAACAGGTGTAGATAATCTATATCCATAAATTACTTCAAACGGTGCTTTCTTTGTAGATGTGTGTGGTGTATTGTTATATGCAAACTGTAATAAATGCAAATGTGTGTCCCATGTCTGTGGTTTAGAGATAGTATATGCACGTAAAAGATCTAGAATTGTGCTGTTAGTGGCTTCTGTTTGTCCATTAGTTTCAGGATGAAATGCAGATGAAAATCAATCTTTGTGCCTAGGTTAGCAAATAGAGTAATCCAAAAATTGTTACAAAATCTAGAATCACGATCTGAAATAATAACTTTTGGCAATCCATAGTTAGTGAAAACAGTTTTCAAAAACAATTGTGCTGCTTGTGATGCTGTTAAAGTTTTCTTACATGGAATGAAATATTCTTGTTTACTAAATCTATCTACGACTGTCCAAATCATATCATGGTTAGATTTAGTATTAGGTAAACCAGTAATGAAATCCATAGAAATTTGTTCCCAAGGTTTAGATGGAATAGACAAAGGCATAAGTAATCCATACTGTTTACCATGATGTCTCTTAACTCTCAAACATTCAGAAACAAAGTTAGATACATCAGTGTCCATATGCGGCAAATAAAAATCTTCAGTTAACGTACGTAAGGTAGATATGATACCTCTATGACCTTGGTATGGGGGACAATGAATCTCGTTCAAAACAAAAGATCGGAATGGAATTATAACACACAATCTCTTTTCATAAAACATAAATCCATCATTATAGGATAATGAACCAATAGGAATCAAGTTATTTTGAACTAATTTATTCCAATCTGCATGAAAAGTAATATCCTGATGATAAGTATCTTTCATAGCAATCAAAGAATCAAAAGATATAACAGAAATGTTATGAATAGCAGGTCTTCTACTTAATGCATCAGCCACTACATTTTCTTTTCCAGGTTGGTATTGAATGATAGGATGAAAACTTTGAATAAAGGAGGCCCATTTGATATGACAGTCAGAGATTTGGGGTTCGCTAAGTAAATGTCTAATACTTTGTTGATCGGTCTTAATCATAAATTCTGAACCCATTAAGTAGTGTTTCCATTGTCTTAATGCTTGTACAACTGCTAATAGTTCTTTGTCATATGTGGAATATTTCAGTTCAGAGGGTTTCAGCTTACAACTAGAATAGACTATAGGATGATTGTCTTGCATAAGTACAGCTCCTATTCCTGATCCACTAGCATCAGTCACTACTAGAAAGAATGGTCTATTAAAATTAGGCAACTGTAGGACAGGGGCATGGGTTAATGCATGTTTCAATAAGTCAAAGGATTTTTGTTGATTTTCGGACCAATGATAGACAATACCTTTCTTCAAAAGTTTGGTTAATGGTAAAGCAAGTAATGAAAAATTATGTACAAACTTCCTATAGAAACTAGCAAGACCAAGGAATGAGCATAACTCATGCACGTTTTTAGGTACAGGCCAATTCAATATTGCATCTATTTTCTTAGGATCAACTTTAATTCCATCAGATGATACTATATGACCTAAATACTCAATTTCTGTTTTAAAGAATTCACTTTTTTCACGATTTGCATACAATTGATTATCTTTTAGTAGTTGGAAAACCAATGACAAATGCTCATAATGTTCTTTCTCATTTTGACTAAACACCAAAATATCATCAAAGAAGACAATTACATAATACTGATATTTCAGAAATATACGATTCATCATTCTACTAAACGTAGCAGGTGCATTAGTCAATCCAAATGGCATCATTAAAAATTCGTAATGACCAAACTGTGTCCTAAATGCAGTCTTGAATATGTCTGACTTATCTAGTCTCACCTGATGATAACCAGACTTAAGGTCTATTTTACTAAATATAGCAAATCCTTGTAGTTTGTCCATAAGGTCATCAACTCTAGGAATAGGATACCTATTCTTTAGAGTGATCTTATTTAAAGCTCGCTAGTCAATGCACATACGATAGGTATTATTCTTTTTCTTGACTAACAGAGCAGGTGCACCGAATGGAGAACTACTAGGTCTAATCAATCCTCTATTTAGTAAATCCTCAACTTGACTCTGAATTTCTTTTTGCTCTATCTGGTTATGCCTATATAGTGCTTTGCAAGGTGGTTGTGCGCCAGGGATCAAATCTATCTTATGGTCTTCTGGACGTGAAGGAGGTAAACCAAGTGGTAGGTCTTCTACAAAACAGTCCTTAAAATGTGCAATAAATTCTTGATGCCTAGGGTGTATATGATTATCTTTTACTTGCAGTTCATTCACCCAAATGAGATAAGATTTACTACTCTTGCGTAATGCACATTTAGCTTGAGTATGCGAAAGCAGTGGAAAAACATTAGATGCATGCATACCATATAATGTAATAGATTTTCCTTGAAAGTTAATATTCATTGAATGTGTGGAATAGTCTATATCTGGGTTATGCTGATGACGCCAAGGCATACCTAAAATAATGTCACTCAACTGTAATGGAACAACTAGAAAATTTCTTCTTTCAGTGTATTGACCAGTTTGAATCTCTAAATCATGCACTTCCTGTGTACCATTATACCTAGTGCCTAAGAATGTAGCTTTGATGCGGTAATGCGTAGGTACAGTCTGTAACTTCAATTCTTTTACTAATTTTGTTGAAATAAAATCATGAGTGCTACCGTCATCATGCAAAATAATCTTTTCCTTTCCATGCACCAAACATTTCATAGTCAATAAAGAATGTGGAGTAAGCATACTTGGCAAAGTATCTGAAGGTGTAGTAGTGTCATCCTCATCTTCTGTGAAATCAGGCATATCTTCATGTTCGTCTTCGTCCATTGCTCCAAGGTAGTTGATATGGGCAAGTGGCTTCTTTGAATGACAATTTGCTGCTAGATGTCCAGGCTGGTGGCATTTATAACATACTATTGGCTTGGCTTTGGTTACATTGTTTGCAATGGCAGGAAGTCTAGGGACATTAGGATTTGGCTATGGAATAGGCTTAGGGTTTTGATTGACATTGGATGGTAATGCATGTGGTTTTGCCCAATTTTTACGGAAAGATAATGAAGAGAAATGACCTAGATTAAATCTTCTAAAATTGGAATTGAATTGTTTAGATCCATAATTACCATTGGCTTGGAATTGCTATGGACGTCTGTCTCTACCTTGTAGCTTGTCTTCAGTGTCGTGAGCTAGTGAAATGGCGTCTTCAAGAGTAACAGGCTTGAACATGTTAACTTCAGCGTAGTAATGCCCAAGGAGTCCAGACATATACTTGCGCTTGTGTGTCGCTTCAGGTACGTCTTCAAGCATGCGTAGCTGGAGTAATGCATTCCAAAAACGCGATGTATACTGAGGAATAGACTCACGATCCCGTAAGAAGATCCCATTGCTTAATAGCTTTCTCATGAAATTGTGGAGGAAGGAAATTCTGCATAAACTTCTTCTTGAAATTCTCCCAAGTAGCAGGACAATCTATACTCTTGCGTACTATAGTCCACCAAAGAGATGCTCTCTCTACTAAATGATTAGTGACACACTTGATTTTATCTTTTTCTGCATAGGTTTCCTCATGGAAATAGTCGTCAAACTGACTAATGAATGCTAGAACAGTTTTTCCTTCTCGTATGCCATTGAAAGTACGGAATTTGAAACTTCTTTTACTTATCTTTCATTCCTTGCGGATGGTTTGAGCTTCAAGAGTTGCGTCGATGGTACGTCGAATAAGATCTTCAGCTTGAGGTTCTTCTTTGTCGGTAGACGCTCTTTGTAAATTTGCCAGTTGAACTTGCAATGCTTGCCTAGCCCTTCATTCTTCTTCCAATCGCATCATGCTTAAGTCCAGCTTTTGCTCCATCGTAGGTTCAGGTAGGTCGCCTTCAGCCCATAAGATCATCCATATGTGATTCCGTCATCCTGCAAAACTCAAAAGACATTTCTCACTCAAAATCAAGTTAGCGGGATGAGCGTAGCTCAAGTTCGGGAATACAAGGCTTATGTGTTTTTGGGTATGGCTTTCTCAATCTTTAGAAAATCTGTGTTTTATCCTTCCTCGTATGCTGAAAATGCTTCAGCAAACCTGCGTATGGGTAGAGTACCTTCCAATGAACAACTTTGCAGTTCGGAGTTTCTGCGCAAGAACAGCCCTTCTAGGAGTTTTGAGCACAAGTGAGTTCTGACTCCAGTTAACTTGTCTGACTTGCAGAGTTGCAGACTTATGTAACTTGCAGAGCTTAGTCGCTTTACAGAACTTGCAGAACTTGACCTGCTTTATGGGACTTGCAGAACTTCAACTTAATGGACTTGCTGAACTTGCACTTTGCAGACTTGCTGTACTTTGAAGATTTAGAAAATTAGTTGGCTTAGTAGCTTTAGTGACTAAAGCCTATAAATTTTTTTTTGGATTTAGGATGTCGATATGTTGACGCCGAGTTTGATGCCGCCAAACACGTCCTCTTGCCACCGATTGACGATTTGTTAATTGAAGCTTCTTAAAGCTTCTAACTAAGCTTAATAACTTATAAACTTAAGCTTTGAAGCCTAGTGAGAGATATGGAAGTTACTCTTTTCTCTGTACAAAACGACTTGATAAGGGAGAGTTGGGAGTGGCCCTCCGCCTCTAAAGACCGGTCCTTCGCGATCCAATGATGGAAACGGGGGTTCTTGATCGCCAGAAGTCTGCCTGTATCGACGGTTCATGACGAGATTGACTATAGAGCCTGATCGTTCCAAGAGCTCCGCCTTCGCACGAGATGGGTAGCGATTGGAAGCTCTTGATCTTAGCTTCCCTCTGATACCACTAGTGCGCAGATCGGACGTTGTATGCTCGCGTAGTGAATGTTGGAAGGTCCCCAAGAACAATGGAACTCTACTTTTTGCACAAATTACAAGGTAAAAAGCATGAACGACAAGAGTAAGAGACCAATTGGGTGAAATCTCCCCCCATGCATTGTGTGAGCGCTCCACAAGGCATGTATTTGATGTATTATTCATCTTCATGCTCAAATAATAGCCCAAATTACAAAATAGCAAGCTTTTAGCTTTTGAGTTTGCTTTTACACAAAAATAAGAATAAAGCTAATGGACGGTGCCCAAAGAGTCTGGCACGCCCAATACAATGTCCAAATAGAAATAACATAATCGTGCACCCATGTGCATACAAAATAATAATAAATAATTGATGCCTCAATAAATAGGCATGAAAAAATATAAGCGTGGCGCCTATCAAAATATAATCCATAATTCGAATACTCGCTATCGTCCAATGCTTTCCTCCACCACTGCTGCTATCTCTACACATCAATTGAAGCATTCACAATCATTAGTAAAATAATACAATTAAACCGACAAAAGTGAATACCTAGCAGTCTTCAGCTACGTAAATAAATCAACTGGTTAGAAATAAATCCTAACCTTAATTTATTACGAGTGTGCACTCTAAACTCATAAACGTTTATTAATTTAATATGCATTTTGCGGAATCACTCGCTATGGAATCACCCATGTACACACTAAATTAATGAAACGCCCGAAAAGGAGAGGCGTCCCCATCAACTTCTCGCACAAAGAATCCACTTTGTGTATGAGCCCCGGTCATCAAAGTTTACGGAATCCACCTTAAAACCTCACGGAATCCACCGTGGCATATGTCTCCTGGCATCAGTGATTCCCTTTAGTCCTTCCAAAGGCTCCCAAAGATAGTCATTAAAGTCCCTCTTTCATACCTAACTCAAGCCACATGCAAACCTCCACTTATCAAAGTTCCAAATCAACATGTCACTTTGTCCTCTTCTAGTCATGTTCAACACTTGTCATTGCACCCACAGTTAAGTTACTGCAGTGAATAAACCATCTTGGAATTCCCATCTCAATATGTCTTATATGCATTCTATTGAACTCATCCAGATACAACATTTCTTTTGATTTTAGACCATGCACTTAAATTCCCATGACAATAGAATGAACTATCCAAACCATGGGACCAACGTGGAAAATGTTAGAGAAAATGGTCAGACTCATGCCTTTACTTAAGAATCAAATGGAATAGGTGATAGGTAGTGCTACCCGTGTGAAAGTACTAGATATGTGCTAACTACCTAAAAATCCTAATCCAAATCAATGAGCCAACAGAACCCATGGCAACAATGGTAACAACAACCAAAGCCTTGGACATGGAAGAGTATATAGAGCTTAGCGATAGGCCAAAATCCAAAGAATACACCTTGGATGAAGAAATTGAAAGAGGATCCATACATGATATTATTGAGAATAAGGGTGATGGGACCTGAAATGGGCCGGCACTTGCTATGGCACTAGCCGGACCTCATGCTCATGACACACAAACACCCTCACGGCCTCGCGGACCAGGAGCATCAATCTAATGCTAAAGGACAAACTGCCCTAAAGCTTAATCTATGCGTTTATAGTTCATAGTTCAACGGTTCCCTTAAACTCCTCAAAGGGAGATCCCAAAGTACATAGGCATAACGCCACGACCACATACATATGGAGGCAACCTCAAGGTAGAAACACTGCGGCCCCACTGCAGCTCTCCCACATCACAGGGATTGGCCCTTTGATGCATTGCTCAACATTTAACACAAACTCCTCTCTTTTATATTTCTCGTATTTCCAGGAGATATACCATGTTTCCTCACTTAACAGTCCCTTAGGAAACCGCCCCTCTACCCTACGGCAAGGGATAACCTCGCACTCTCAATCGTGGGTCAAATTCCTAAGAAAACAATTGCTATGCAGTCCAGGAGCTTTTCCTTTGATACCATGAACCATGCATAGTGCATAATGTGAACGATTTAGTGTACAAACAAGAGAAAATCAGCACTATGCATCGTGCGAAACCAATCTTTCCATGATTTCCCTGCTAACGTTTATGTAATGAAACAAGGAGAGACACCGAGCCTTACGCTCATGCTGTCTTTTCCTTTATTTTAAAACAATGGCCTAAAGGCATGATACAACACATAAATCAGATTTAGATTATACATTGACGCTCACAAACTCCCCTCTCACCCTATCGTTTAATGTTTTGCAATCGTTGATAGGTGAAAAAGTCATTTTATGTGTATTTCTTTATAGAGAAAGCGATAAACACGAACAAAAACATACAAAAGAGGGTAAACCGAGGCCAACCTCATGCTCTACCTTCATTATACATTGCACAAACACTTATGTAATTTTCTAGAATTTTCCTTTTATCGTTTTCTAATTTTCCCCCATTTAAAACCCATTTTTCACCATTTTTTGGTAATTTTCCTCTATTTTCTTCAATAAAAAATGAATAGAAATTAGAATTGATTATGGTCTATGGCCCTTAGGTTTCTTGACAGCAAAATTTCAGGTTTTATTGATGTTACATCTCATATTTTCCCTTTATTTTGCAAAAAACCCCCATTTTACCCCTTAAACGTGTGTTTTACAGGTTTCATACAATTAATTTCAGCCATATCACTTATGATTTTCTGATTTTCAGAGCATAAACTAATCAAAATCATAGCAAACAATATCATGATGCATAATCAGCCCATGGGAACAATATTTCATCAACCAAATAGCATAAAAACTCATTTTTTTCTCATAAAAATTGATTTACAGCTTAGGCTTCATGTCTCGGGATCTCGTTTTGGTACGGGACTGCGGGACAGCCCTCATTCAATGTCCAACACCTTCAAAATCAGCAATCTTCATGTCTTCATTGATCCGGAAGCAATCCGGTCTCATCCAGACAAGCTTTCCTCCACCATTCTTCATTTTCCTCTTGCACACAAGAACAACCCCTTAAGGGAGAGAGAGGGAGGAGAGAGAAGTACTAAAATAATAATTCTTCATCCAGGCCATCATTGCTCGGGCGAAGGGCAGCAAAATGATCAGCACAGATAGAGGGTAGGCAAGCCCCAATGTCCATTGGGTAGTTTGCTCACAGCCAGGAGATTGATCATCAACATTTGGAGCGCATTTTTCAGGCACAGATGGTGCCATCTCCTTCCCACAATTTACTTCATTCTTTGCATCTTCTTTTCATGTGACATTTAAAGTTGGGCTCCCAAAGGTCACTAGCCCACTTGGCCCAAGTTTTGTCCACCCCTTTGCATCTTGACCGGTTCCTTGGCCATTTCCCCGTCCGGGCTCCAAATCGAGCTCTGAAAAATCTTGGGCATCTGACTTAACATCCCGCATTGGCTGGAAACTCCTGACAACCCGCACGGCACTCTAAAAAATTATAAAAAATCCACAAGTTTTGCTTGGGCGCCTTTTAAGAGTCGTATTTCACTTGGTGCTTAAAATCGTCCTAGCTGGAGCCGCCGCCTTTGACGTTAAATATTTTTCCCCTAAATTCCAAATTTTTTGGCAAATTTTAGGCACATCCGAGCTCAAAACTCCACTCTCATTGGCAACCACGGGATAGGGCAACTCAGCCTGTCGAATCCCACAATAGATCTGCACAAAAATAACCAAAGGAAGCATCAAGATGATACAAAATAGATACATACTAAACACATCACAATGCTCACCCTACCCCCTGACAAAACCAAGGCATGACATCCACAAGGAGTAGGCCTAGCATAATCTGATAGAAAGTCCGAAGCGAGTGACTAACCGACTGCTCCAAGACGGCCAAACTAAAAAGAACTATCAAAGAGGTTGCCCTAAGTGGTGGTTTGAACTACCTACCTAACTAAGGACAACACAACCAGGAGCTCCTACTAGGCGAGGACTCCTATAGCCTGATCAAGAAGTATTCTCTTTCAGCACATTTTTTCTGTTAGGGTTTTTATTATTTTTCCATACTCGAGCATGTAAAAAAGAGGGAGCTGAGCGTAGTGACCCAAGGAGAACAGGGCATCGGCCTCAAGTCCTGTCTTGGTACCCAAGAACCCACCAAGCCCTCGCAAGGAGACACTTAATCCTTTTCTGATGCTCACTTTTATTTTCGCTCCAAGCTTCCTTGATTTCTTCTTTTCCAGCAAGATGCCACCCCTAGGAAGACAAGGCATCGGCCCCGGGTCAGACTCATCCCCAAGAACCTACCAGACCTTCGCTAGGCGATGATCAACTGCTTATAAATTTTCCTTTCTTTTCTTTTCTATTTTTATAGGGGGTTAGAACCCCTTTTTACACACCTTTGTATATATTTATTGTCTTTTGGGATATTCAGGGTTTCTTTTCCTTTATCCTCATTTTTCCTTCTTCGGCAGGCTTCTCTAACTGCCTCACAACTAGCAAGAACTCCTGGAACGACTGTCTAGCAGGCTAGCAGAACAGGGTCACTAGGACTCCCTTCTAAAACAGGTCTTTTGATGTCTAGCAATGTCCTCACAGGAGGCAACAACTACTCAAACTTCCCTTAGACATACCTAACCTAACCTTGGGACTTCATGCCTTGGACGCCGATCCCCAACAGGAAAAGAAAATCTCCTACAAGTACACAGACACATAGAGCATAAAAACACAGTACTCGAAAAGGAGAGATATCACCTGGATAGGGCCACAAGAAGCTTCTGCGCAACAAAAGGCTCCTTCCAAGCTCTTCTTTGAACCTGTCTAGCACAAGACTAAAACAAGAAACCATTAATCGTACCTGCACTAAACTTACAACTAGCCCTCTTGGCCTAATGAAATAAAGCATTTCACTACAAAACTTGGTCGGCCCTCTTGGCCTAATGAAATAAAGCATTCAAAACATCGCAAAACAGGCCCTCTTGGCCTAACGAGATAAAATAGTAAAACCTCACAAAACTGGCCCTCTCGACCTAACGAGATAAAATAGTAAAACCTCGCAAAACTGGCCCTCTCTGCCTAACGAGATAAAATAGTAAAATCTCGCAAAACTGGCCCTCTTGTCCTAATGAAATAAAACAAAATAGCACCTACACATCCCTCCCTGAAAGAATACAGATATACAATAATAGGCCCATTTCCAAGGAGGAAAAACACAAAGCTCGCAACCCTAAACTAAATGCATAAGGTTATGGCCCATCCCTCCTGCATATATAGCAAGAGACGTATGCATAACATGTTGTCTAATCAGCCTATGGATCCAGGGTAACAATGGTAGATTTGTCTAGGGTACTCTTTGCATCACCCATATCAACCATCTTCTACCATATATATCATGCTTTGATAACATTCCCAACAAGCGACCGGGTCCTGTTTCATCATTGATAACAATATCCAAACTAGGACCACAATTAAAGAAAATGTCTTCTTCATAAGCAAGATTTGCCAATGAATCCACAAACTGATTCCAGTAACGTGGAATCAGCTGAAAAGACGCTCTCTCAAACTCCTCAAGTAGGGTCATGGCAGTTCGGGATTCCGCACTATGTATGTCCTATCTAGCTGATTCAGGATCAACTGGGAATCCCCTTTTACTAACAACTTTCGAATACCACCTTGTTTGGAAATATGCAGTCCCATAATCAAGGCTTTATACTCCGCCATATTGTTAGTGAATCCTACCCCGAGATAAGCAGCTAACTTCATCGTAACTCTACGTCGGGGATCTTGGATTACTACTCCAACACTCTCTTTTTTATTAGGGCCCCTTGACGCTTCGTCAAAATATAATGTATACGTCCACAATGTGTTTACACAGCTTGCCATCACAAACTCCTCTATTCGTAATTATGATAGTCAAAATTTAGCATGTTGAGAGGATGAACTGATGGCTCCATCCCAGCTTCTTCATTGAACTCAACAGGGATCCTCGTCAACAGTCGTAAGCAGTGATGGCAGAAGACTTTGATCTCCCACACAAAGGTTTCGTCTTCTTGCTCAACCACTTTGTACCCTTTGCTCCACCAGATAAGTTTCCCCTGATGGTATCTCTGCTCCAGATGTGGGTGCTCCAAATAAGGAATTAACCAACCCATCAACCAGCTTTCAGCTCTTTTGTAGGTCTCAAATCATCCCCAGCACGGACCTGCAATGCATTTTCCCATATTAGCATACTTCAAAATAATAAGGTTTAATCTTATTAAGATTAACCTTACTTTTAAACTCGACTCCCTAAAGATCAGCCAATAGAGTCGTAGACCTATTTTTCCCTATCCTCACAATCTTGTAGGGGCCATCCCATTTAGGTTCCAGCTTCCCTGGAAATAGCTCCCTATGCGCATCGTAGTACAGAACTAATTGCCCTTTTTTAAAGGTATACTTCTTCGCTCTAAGATCGTGCAACTGCTTCATCCGACGTTTAGCCACCTCCTGGTGTAATAAGCTCTACAACTTCAGCTCATCCAGGTGGGCTATGGTCGTGAAACGTTCAAAAAGGGAATCCTCATCTCCCAAAGAGTGGTTAATTGCAAACCGTATGGTTGGTAACTCAATTTCAAGGGGTAACACACTCTCTTCTCCATAAACCAATTTAAATGAAGCATGGCCGGTAGCTCGCTTGAACGTGGTATTGTACGCCCATACTGCCACATACAACTTCCTATCCCAGTCTCGTTTCTTCTCAGAGACTATTTTAGACAAGATACCCACAAGCTGCTTATTAGTACTTTCGACTTGTCCGTTTGCTTGCGCATTATAAGGGGTCGTTTTATTGTGCTTGATTTGCCAAGCTTTAGTCAGGCTTTTGATCACTTTATTCAAAAAATGGGTTCCAGGGTCCGATACTAATTCTTTCGGTGGACCAAAACGGCAGATAATCTACTCTAAAAGGAAACTTGCAGTCTCCTTTGCATTATCTTGTCTCGTTGCCCACGCTTCTGACCATTTTGTGAAATAATCAGTTGCTACTATAATGTACCTCTTTTGGGTAGTAGACGACGGGGAGATAGGACCCACAAAATCAATGCCCCACTTCTCAAATGGAAGGATAGGCATGATAGGTGTAAGTGGGCATTTCCTATTCTCCCTGCTGTCATGTCTCTGACAGGTATCACATCTCTTAATGTACTCAAAGGAATCTTGGAAGATGGACGGCCACCAATATCCAGCTCTTAAAGCTTTCTGTGCCGTCAACCGTCCTGTGAAGTGCCCTCCACATGCAGAGTCATGGCACTCTTTTAAGATAAAAGGAACCTCGTCAGGCATCACACATCGGCGATAGATATCATCAACACCCTGCCGATATAGTGTTCTTGCGATCAAGGAAAACTTCAAAGCCTGTTGTTTAATTTTTCTCTTTTCAGACTTTGACAAACCAACTCCAATCTCTCCTGTTGATAAATAATGTGTAATAGCAGCATACCAAGATGGGATGGAAGCTGTATCAATTTTAAACATTGCTTCAATATCACTTCCTTCTGCCAAGGTCTCTTTCGGCTCCCCGAAATCCACAAGGCATTCCACAATACCCCGCAACCTTGGTGGCTTACTCTTAATCTCATAATTGAACTCCTGCAAAGTGATTAACCACTTTGCTAAACGATCAGGCGGCTGTAGCTTGTTCATAAGCAATCTAAGCCCTTCCGCCTTCGTATAGAACACTACCTTTTCATAGAGGATGTAGTGCCTGAATTTCTTAGTCCCAAAGACCATCAATACTCTATCATTCAAACTCTAATAGCTTATAAGGATTCACAATTTTGATTGACTGTGGTAGTATTTATTATTTTCTTGCACCAAAGATTGCATCTACAATCTAGGGAAACAAAGGAAAAGATAGTAGAATTGGTTAATAAGTAAGGAAGTTATATCTACTAAAATTATAGGAAAAGTACAATTCAAACTAGACAACCAAGTAACTGAAGACAAATTCCAAATTCCACCTTTAGGATGCTATGATTATATCTTGGGAATTGACTAGCTTAAGAAGAATAAAGCTCAAGTTGTGTGTACCAAAGAGGATGTAGTATTCCAAGAGTTAGAATGAAACACCATGAAGACATATGGAAAAATTGGGAGAACTAGAGTCCACAAACTATGCAAGGCAAGCTAACTCCAGAAAGGATTGAGAAAATGGAAATCCATCTATATAATCCAATTAAAAAAGATAAAAAGGACTAAAGAAGGCATATTACCTTCCTAGATCCGTAACGTTAACATATCTTTAAATTGAAAGAGTTGACTTAATTGTCCGTAAACCAAGAAGTTGGCTATGAGGTAGAATAAAATCCTAAAGTTGAACTAGTATCCAAGCAACTATACAAGGTATCTGTACACAAATCCATTGAGCTTAAAGAACATGTGAGGAAAGTGATTGAGGAAGGACTGATTCACCCAACTATTTCACCTACGCATCTGTTCTTTCCCAAAGGAAGAAAGATTGATCTCTCAAACTTGGCATTGACTTATGAGGACTAAATCATGTAAGGTAAAGAGAATAAGTATCCTATATCCAAGATTGATAAACTCCTAGATTATTTGTATAGAACTAAGGTATTTTTAAAGATCGATCTCAAATCTAGATATTATCAAATTTGAATCAAGGAACAATGTAATATCCCCCCCCCCCCCCCCTGCGCTCTGCATAGAAACCCCTTGTCGTCACCAGATAGGTGGTGGGGGGAGGAAGTAATTGTTGATGACGAGAGAGGGGCAAGAAGGAGATGACATCGAGGAAGAAGAACAAGACAATGATAGCGATCCGGAGGGGGAGGCCACAGGCCTACCACCCCTCCACTAGCCGTCTCGACCAAACCCTGCCGCCCAAATAGACCCCCACCCCTAATAACACCACCACTCCACCATGCCCCCACCAATAATAACCTCCCTCCCCATTATAAAGAGCCCTCCCCCCCCCCCCCCCCCCAAATCGCAATGTAAATAGGAGGCCTTGGATGGGCTCAACATGCTCAGCAGCACGTTGAAGGGGAAGAGAGAGAGAGAGAGAGAGAGAGAGAGAGAGAGAGAGAGAGAGAGAGAGAGAGAGAGAGAGAGAGAGAGAGAGAGAGAGAGAGAGAGAGAGAGAGAGATAAGAATAAGAAGAGGAAGAACAGAGGTGAGAAGGGAGAGAGACAAAGATAAAAAGGAGGGAGAAGAAGAAGAGGGAGAGAGAGAGAGAGAGAGAGAGAGAAACCTCTAGAAGGTTCTCCTTCTCTTCCCCTTCTTAGACGGTGGCCACACGCGTTTACCCTTTCCCTCCTATCCATGAGCTTAACCCTTCCCATCACGATAGAAGAAAATCTCCCAGCATGCCATTTCTCTGAGGAGAGAAAGAGAGAGAGAGATTTATAAGCTAAAAGTATGGCCCCAAAACGGAGGGAGATATGCGCCAACAGTAATCCCACATCCAACAATGGAGCTACCGGCCAGGGAATTTATGCAAATACAAATACAACGTCGAGTATGGATAATGCATATCTGAATATCCAGGTACTATGGCCATCTCCGCTATTCATTGAGACATAGGGTATATTGCCTTGGCATGCGCATGAGTTCATTTTAATAACCAAAAATAGTTAATGAACTCGTAGGGGATTTTAGGATAATTCTTTCTGTAGCCATAGATGACCTTGTATAGATTTATCCATATGGTACATCGAGGTTCACTCAAATCCTTGTACCCAAAAATAATCATTGCATCCCGATGCTACACGAAAAAATCATATATAGTAAGAAAAGCATATAAGGTTACATTGAGGGCTACACACATAGATAGTACATGCATGGGGAATATTATATGAAACATACATGGATGGTACACAAATTGATATTGCATTAAAGTCTTGCTAATATCATGAACTATTAGTTCATTGGGATCTTGAAGTTGTGCATAGCTTGTACAAACAACAATTAGTAGAATTAAAACTATGATGCCTTGAGATCCGTCCGATAGAGACTATGTTTATCAATCCTATTCGGGGTTGGGCTAGATGTAAACAACATCTCCAGTCTTCAAAGGCAATGGAAGAACTCAAGAGATTAGGAAACCCTAGGATCAAGTTCAAACCAATACTCCTAAATTGTTGGGAAAAAAGGTTGGGTTGTTGATCAATGTAAGTGTTTAATAGAATTTACAATCTTGCATAGTTGTATGAGGCCTTCACATGTGTTATAGCCAAAGTGTTAAAGTAAAATTTTCATAGAATTGCTTAGATCCCAAGGGGGAGAGAAAATGTGCGATGGGAAGGTTATCGCGATGACTATTCTTGCAATGTTTGGGAAAGAATACCATTGTTTTCATTGGTTGATCAAAAAACCCTCTAAATGCTTTTACAATCAATTGATTGTTGGATTGTGGTTTGTGGATGATTATTCCAAGTGGTTGTGATTGATGGAAAATTCATGGCAGGGATATGTGATGACAAGTTTCCATGGGGACAAAGGAATGTTTCTTGGAAAATGATATTAAAGCCGTTTGCCTTGATTCTGTTTGATTCTTAATTAGATTAATTAAGGACATGATATTTTTGCACTGGTGGATCATCTCCAAGGTCACACCATGTTTCAACCTGAGAAGAGCACTGTTGCTTGATTCACAGGCGGAAGGTCAAGTGGTGAAAAGGCCAACCATGGAAAGTGTGTCTCACTCCTAGGCCGCTTGGGGTCAGGTGGAGCTCTAGACACCCCTTGCCTAGTCCGAAACAGAGTTGAAGACTACCATGAGCCCAACATCTGTGGCATTGGAAGATCCTATTTGAGATAAAGGATGGAAATTATGGTGCCATGTGATTTGGACCCGGTACTTTTGTTGGATAGAGGGGATACATAATTTCTCCATTATGGGCATGAGAAAAAGATTAACATGAAGATAAGTTAAGGAATTTATTTGAACTTGTTTGTCAAAGGATTGCTTGCTCTGTATTCGTGTCTGTGCCATAAATTACAGAACAAACCCCTATTCCCTAAAAGGTTTAATTAATGAAGCTAATTTTAAATGTCACAGATAAATGTGATAGGACCTAATTAGATAACTAAAGAACACCCATTGAGGGAAGCGGGTGGGTAGAATACCTAATGGGTTCGTCCTATGGCACGGTGGTCCCAAAGAACTGGGAGGCTTCTCACAAGGTTTTACCGATGATCGATCCCTAGGAATTTTTAGGTTAGAACCCAATTCATGCCATTTTAGGGAGCCAGAATAGCACTATGCCCTACGGGAAGAGAGTTTGAGCGGCACATCTCTCTTGTTTCCTATTCTCTTTGAACCAAGTGTAGCATGGATCTCCCTCATCGCCTTGGGTATCTCTACATAAAGTAGGATATCCAAAACCCGACACTAGAATGCTGTCAAGAGGCCCTGACCACCACTAGGGACTCAAGTCTCAAGTCAATC